>NC_041395.2:61669634-62869634 GCF_900747795.2 Erpetoichthys calabaricus
TGCATCTACAGTAAAAAAAAAATGGGGTTTTGCAGCTCACCCAAACATGCATACTGCAGGATTAAGCTTGTGCCAATCTAAAATTAGGTAACTATCGGAATATATGTATCTGCATGAACAGATGAATGAATCAGATCTTCAGGCTGTACTGTATAAATGTCCTGACATTTTAATTATTGATGCAACTCATTAATGGAAATGATATTTGACATTTCACTCAAGAATCTTTTACTTTTCTTAACAGCTGGTTCAGTTTGTGTTCAGCATTCGGACAGAAATACACCATAGCTTTGGACCTGGCATCTAATTTCATGACAGAATGTGCTTTCATTTGCTTTATTTTATTTAAATCCAAAAAAAAAAAATCAACTGCACAAGAGATCTGGCAAAGCTGAGTGCTTATTTAAATTTGGATTATTCTAAACTATACCATTTTACATTTTTTTAAATTCTAATATGTATATAGGATGGACAAGTTTATTATACTGTAAAATATCCCAGATTTCATCTTCTTGAAAATGAATTAATGTAATCTATATTAGATGGATATGTGCATTTTACTTCACTTATAATACTACTAATAACTCTAATCACTTATAAGACCTTTAATTACATTTTTTGTTGATTTGTTAATTCATTCTTTTACATTTCTTAACTCTTTTACATTTCAGTCAGACCTCATCAATGATGATAAAAATAAAGTGTCAGTAATGATGACCCTGAAACAGATGGTAAAACCCACAAAGTAAACTCACATAATGAGGTACAAGTCACAGTGCAGTCGGCTCATGCACGTTTGTTTATAAAGTGCATAAAGTTACATGATAAAGGACTGATACAGTACTTTGAAAGAAGCCATGCCTGTAAACGTAAGATTTGGATGCTTGAAGAAAACTGTGCAGCAGAATAAGGGCCAGTTTATACTTCATGCTCAGAACGCATATGTGCACGCATCATGGCTGCCACACATTCCCAGTATTCATTTGATGCGTCCTCTGAGCACATCCTCAGAAATTAATGCAATGCGTGCACGAGTTGCAGTACCAGCAAAAAGTCGGGGGGCGCAGTGTGATCAAGTCGGAACATGACATCAGTGTCTCTGTTTACTATCTACATGTGACAGAAATCTGCTTTGCGGATCCTACAGGATCGATGTGTGTGCTTCGATGTTTGATGAATGGTTTGATGTGGTAAATACAACTGCATACAAATGCATCTGTGGTGCTTTTATATTCAAGTGTCGCATATTCCCCATCGTAATGACACAATACATTTTAAAGGTCTCACATAACATCTTCTGTGCCATTTTTTTTTTTGCACCTTCACAACAGCATCAGAATGTACAGCGGTGTATTTGAGCCACAGAGAAAAAAAAGTAAAGGACACAGTGAAAAAGTGTATTTTGTGATTAAAGTGGAAATTTCGTCTTAAATCTCGAAATGTCCACTTTAATCCAGTAGTTTATTTTATCATTGAAGTAGACCGACGTAAATGTCATCTTAAAACTGACCCAGTTGTTAATTGCTACATTCTTCTGGGGCTTCCTCCTGAACTGACAGCAGTGGCAGGCAGCAATGGCCACACAGAACACATTAAATTTATAATATTCCAGCTCTCTGCACATTTAGAATCCTTAAATTTATACTTGATATGACTTTCATGATGAAATGCATTAAACTATGTACGTTACACCTTACAGATAAATTGTTAACTTCATATAAATAATGAAAACTGTTAATAATTACACATGTGGGGGTGACACGGTGGTGGAGCGGTTGCACTGCTGTCTTGCAGAGAGTCACATTCCTGATGTTCCCTGCCAGGAGTTTATATGTTTTCCTGGTGGGTTTCCACAGTGTGCTACAATTTTCTTCCAAAGACATGCAGGTTTGAGGATTTGGTTATGCTAAAATGATGCTAGTGTATGTGAGTGCTTATATTCACCTTGCCATCAGCTGATGCCCCGTCCAGGGATTGTTCCTGTCTTGCTTGCTTGTCCGATGCTTGCTGCAATGGGCGCATCCCTGGATTGATGGATTTAATCATTAAACATCACTTTTCAGAGATATTGTGGCAAGGTGTCCTCGGAATTTAATGAGTGTTTCAGGCAATTCACAACACAGTGACGCAGAACCTGTTCTCTCTGTGATGATATCTCACACTGCCACCTGGTGGAATCTTCCAGATTTATGCAAAGTATAAACAGTACAACGCTTGTGTAGCAGTAGCATCCACTGGAGAACGTGTTGCATCGTGTGAAGTATAAACCTAGCCTAACTAGTTGTGCTTGCAACTCCATCCTATACAGTGGTGTGTTCTTAGTTGAATGTGTGCATGTGTGCTTTTTACATAGTACATACTGTAAACATTCTGAGAGGGTAATACTATATGTTACTCTCATTCTGGCTATCTTTGAGTATTTAGTATATAATATATGAAGTTGAGTAGCTGCTTGCCAGTAAGGCTGTGGGTACGTGTAAGCAGGGTACTTGGATTAAATGGGACAGGGTGGAGGACCATAACATCTCCTGAGGCAAGTTGTTGCAAGCAGACCTCAAGTGCCAGAAGTTCCTAATACAGTCAGTGTGTGATGTCCTTCTAGGAGTATACCTCTTTTTCTGAGGTAAGACTGATTGTTAAGTGTGCCAACAGAGGTAATGCAAGAAGCTCATTCTCAGCTGTTGCTTGAAGGGCTTGGGAGAAGGGCATTTACAGTTATGTCCATAAATATTTGGACAGAGACAACTTTTTTCTAATTTTGGTTCTGTACATTACCACAATGAATTTTAAATGAAACAACTCAGATGCAGTTGAAGTGCAAACTTTCAGCTTTAATTCAGTGGGGTGAACAAAACGATTGCATAAAAATGTGAGGCAACTAAAGCATTTTTTTAACACAATCCCTTCATTTCAGAGGCTCAAAAGTAATTGGACAAATGAAATAAATGGAAATAAAATGTTAATTTCTAATACTTGGTTGAAAACCCTTTGCTGGCAATGACAACCTGAAGTCTTGAACTCATGGACATCACCAGATGCTGGGTTTCCTCCTTTTTAATGCTCTGCCAGGCCTTTACTGCAGCGGCTTTCAGTTTCTGTTTGTTTGTGGGCCTTTCTGTCTGAAGTTTAGTCTTCAACAAGTGAAATGCATGCTCAGTTGGGTTAAGATCAGGTGACTGACTTGGCCATTCAAGAATTTTCCACTTCTTAGCTTTAATAAACTCCTGTGTTGCTTTGACTGTATGTTTTCTTGTCATTGTCCATCTGTATCATGAAACGCCACCCAATCAATTTGACTGCATTTAGCTGGATTTGAGCAGACAGTATGTCTCTGAACACCTCAGAATTCATTCGGCTGCTTCTGTCCTGTGTCACATCATCAATAAACACTAGTGTCATGTGCCATTGTGGTAATGTACAGAACCAAAATTAGAAAAAAGTTGTCTCTGTCCAAATAGTTATGGACCTAACTGTATCTGTGGTGCTGTCACCAGGTGCTCAGAACAGTAGCTGACATCACTGGTAGAGCTGTAACCCAGAGCAAGCAATCAGCTCCAAGCAGAATTACCTTGTCCATTGTTAAAGCAGGTGACAAGCCAAGCAATCACCAATAGAAGCATTCTGAGAACAGTTGATGGTTGACCTGTGAAGAAGCCTCAAAGTTCCTGAGATCATCCCCGTAGTCACACTTAGGCCAAACATAGTTCTGCTATTAGTGGCATCCAGCCAAGTGGTTATCCTTGAGCTGACAGTTCTCTGGAAATACTGGATAGAGGAGACATATGAACGGAAGAGAGACAGGTATCATGACTTGGTCAAGGAGAGACACTGTAAAAGGTGGCAGGCACAGTGTATGTCCATAAAGGTAGGATGCAGAGGGTTTGCTGGGCATTCTCTCTGTAAGGCCTGGGATTAGCAGGTGAAGATGAGCCATCAGAAATACCACAGGAGAAGCTGAGAAGGCTTCACAATGGCTGTGGATAAAGAGGAGTGAAACATGGCAGAGCACTTCTCAGACACAGGCTGAGTCACCCAAGTGAGGGTGTATGATGTTAAGAAGACCAGAAACACCCTAGCATCTTGGAAACATCACTGATGATATGTTTGAGAACACTCCAAGATGTAACATTTAACATCTATGTTTGTAGGAATCCACTCATAATAGATATTATGCAACCTTACTGCCTTAGAAATGTTTTGGACCGCCACTTAATAAAGTAAATATATTGCAATATTTATCTCAGACTGTGATTTCACACTCAGGATTTTTGGAGGCCTGATTAATAGTAACAATCAGACAATGGTAACATTATTGTATTGTAAGTAACAATGTCTGTGCTACAAAAGAGAAGTTTTACAGAAATTACTTCACTATTTCCTTAAAGAGGCAGGTAGTTCATTAGATATACTGTATATAAATGAAAGATCTGTGTGTGTGTGTCTGTATGGAGCAATCTACTCTGCTCATGCTCAACCACAGAAACTAGATGGCGAAGGTAAACACTTCACTTCTCACTACAAAAGACCTGCATGCAGCAAACACCACCACACGAGAATGATATTGTGTTAATGACTCAGATGAAGAGACACAAAACTGAAACGAAGACAATGCCGCAACGCAACAAAGTGCAAGTGTAACATCTCAGCAACAGACGGAAAGTTTTCACTAAAAACATTGTCTATCTGGAGATATTTTCTTGAGACAAAGATTAATAGGACTCATATGTCAATGATACGGCTAAGATATGGTATCGCCAGTGTCTTCTTACAAATGCCAGTGGCGCAGCAAGCACATGTGAGTCCATGTGCTCTGCCCTGGGTATTTCAGAAGAGTTAGCTGACGCCTCTCCAATGCCTCGGGATGTTTTTTGTCCCGAAGACCCCACGCAGCTAGTAATATAATATCTTAACCTTTTTTTTACATTTTATTTATGATCCATGTTGAGGCATTTGCCTTTCTCCTTTACAAGTTATGCTATCACATTGTAACAGCATGTTCTTTAGTTAGTAATCCACTGCACTTGTATATTTTAAAATATTCCTTTAATTCTGTCTTTGAATCTTGATATTATGGCAATCTGAAATGAAAAATAATTTTTAAAAGTTTGGATTATATATTTTGTTTAGAATTACCTTCAGGCTGCTCAGTGCTCAGCAATGAATTTTTGGAATGGCTCATTTTTTTTCTTTTTTACTCAAAGAAACCTATAGACATTTGTCAGCCTGCAGCTGAGGGAGCAACGTGTAAAGTAATGGAATGTAATATGCAGTAAGCCAGTAGATCTGAGCCACTTATGACTTTCTTTTTAACTTTATCTTATTAATCCTGTAAATATATAAAAAAAAATTATTCAGTGATATGGGAAGCTGGTTCATCAACAAAAATACCTACGAGTGCAAAAAGTTTTCATTATACTTTTTTTTTTGTAATCCATTTTTTATAGATGTCAAAAACACATAAAAGGCAACAAAAAAGGTTTGTGTGTTTATAATAGTTCCATCCTTAAAGCTGACAATAATGGAAGAAGCATGGACTAGAGAAAATCTGCTTTTAGCTCAGCCATTATTGCTAATGTGTTTAGTCTGAGACTGGGCTTTGAGTATGAAAGCCATAATCTGAAGAAAAGAAGGGAATGAGCCTTAATGGGAACTAGAAGGAAAAAATGATTTTGGTTACATTGGTGTTAGCTGTGGGGTTCCTCTTCACCAATCAGTTTAAAATGAAAGTGGTGAACAGAGCAATTATGATGGCAGAGCTTACAGAAATAGCTACAATGACTTTTGCCCAGATCACAGATCTCCTTGTTATCAAATTTGATAACATTGCCTTTTGTCTGGATTGAGCTGAGAATAGTAAACCCAGATTCACTCACTAGTAAGGCATTATGGGTGAGCTAATAATTGCATTTGTGACGAAAACCTATTTTGTTAGCTTGATGATTACCTTCCTGTGACTACTACTTCAAAGAAATGACACCTCACAAGCATATTGCATTTTTCTTAAGTGCGGAATGGCAAATATTGAATTTACTTAGAAATAAATGAGGTAATTTAGAACCTAACATTATACAGTATAGGGACTGATATCTATTTGACTCATCATCTGTTATCCACATAATTTTAGTAAATTTATAATTAGTAACTCATTCTGTAAAATGCTTTAAAGTTTCTTGTTTAGTAAAACATCAATCTGGTTAAACCATTATTATTATTATTATTATTATTATTATTATTATTATTATACACTTTATTCAAACATCCTGCGGTGGGGTGGCACCCTGCCCGGGGATTTGCTCCAGCCTAGCGCCCTGTGTTGGCTGGGATTGGCTCCAGCAGACCCCCGTGACCCTGTGTTAGGATATAGTGGGTTGGGAAATGACTGACTGACTGACTGACTTTAATCAAACCAGTCATACTACTTTTTTAACCCTCTATGCATGTATGCATGCTAGACCTATCTCCGCATAATCCTAAAATGTATCAAGCAGATTGGAAAGTGGATCAATGGATGGATGGTTTCCAAGCCTAGCTGTTAATTTTAACATTCTTCTTACTAATATTTAACGTCTAAAATGTGGTGCAGTATCTTTCTTCCACTTGCATTATAATATTACTTGGTTATCACAAGTATTACCATTATTCATTTATTTTGTTTTACAGTTTTACATCTTCCTTCTGCTTCATCAGTGGAATTGCTTGACATAATATGAATTATAATGAGCATGTGTTAATCCCATCGAGGCCACAAAACAAAATAAAATCATGATGACTGATCCCCTGGGCGGGATCACAATTTTGAATTTATTAAGCTTAATTTGTATATACCACATAGAAAGTTGGATTCAGTTGTTTTACAGATTGAGTGACAATGCAAAATAGAACTTATGAGCAACACAGATGCAATAACACAAACACAAAAGTAATTTATACTCATTTTGTGAGCTAGATGTTTCTTAATAGGAAATCAGACTTATTCCTGGAAACTACAGATGCAAGGCATAATGCATCAACTATGTGTCGATGGTCCATTCATCATAATATAAAGTCATGCATCAAGACTTGGACTAAAGGAGAGTTTACAGTCAAATTAACATAATATTTTAGACTAGAGAATAAAGCCTTATGCAACAAAGGGAAACCTGTTTGAACAATAACAGAACATACAAACTCCATTCAATTAAGTCCTGAAAGCTTGAAGAGCGACCCTCTGTGCCTCCTCATCACAAGGCTACCATTTTAATCCCAGCACTGATCTACTATCTGATACTTAGCAGATCCCTTAATATACCAACAGTGACTGCCAGCAAATAGTTATAGCTATGATTTTCAAAGTCACTTTGATAAAGGCATCACCTAAACCAATAAAAATAAAGTATACCAAAGCCCTTGCAGCAAAAGAAAACAGGAAAACAGCAAATACAAAGTAATGAAAATATAAGTATAGAGATCTCCAACCTATAAAGAAGGTCTATGCCAAACTCTGGCGTTCCTGTATCAAGTAAGTGATTATATTCTTTGTAGGTGATAAGCAATAACCAGTCAATAACTTTACAAGAAGATTGTCTCCAGCTGTAATGGTGTCACCAAAGGCATTTACAACCTTGTACATGTAAAATAACACTGATACCATATACAGTAGACCTGAAAGGTCTCAGAAACAGAATGTTTCATTGCATCTGAAATATCTCAGCAAATGTAGCTGAGTTATTCTTTAAAGATTTAACACATTCCCTTAGTTCTGCCCCAGTGTGTCCTCTATGGTTTCAATTCTAGAGACAAGTGAATGTGAGAATGTGTACATTCCCAAATTAATGTTATTATCTTCCTATTATGATGTAATACTTGTACTCTTGCATTATGACGATCCATGGCTTTAAATTGAAATAGGTGAGTTCAGAAAATGAAAGGATGGCTTGATCCTTGGTTTGCATAGTACATAATTATATTTGTGTGCATAACCTGCAGGACGCTAAGTTTTCATTTTTTTTCTTTATTTTTACTTTCTACTACTTTTATCAACTTCACTTATGCTTTTTTTTTTTAATTGAGACTGCTCTGCCTGTCTGTCTAGAAATGAAAGTGCAGTTCCATAATGACTTTTATTCATCTGTAATTGATGGCCAAGCCCTTCACAAGTACCAGTTTATTTTAATGTGAAAAATAACATCAATATTTGACAATTTTATGATTTGGATTAGATTAAATATTTTAATATTAGGACATTTTCTTCCTAGTAAGTTAGTCACATAGTGTAAACTGTAAATAACACTTTTGGATCTTGATAGATTTAATAAAATGATATATCCACCTCACTACATTAGTGCTTTCACTGCTTATCATTCTGAATATATATAAAATGTTAGAACTTATACGTGACATGTGTAACATGACCCAAAAATGCGGGCTACCTTGACCACATAAATGGGATTCTGGTCCTTCTAACAGGAAGCAGTGATGTGGACACATGCCCTTGCTATCAGGAAAAACAAAAGGTGTCTGGCATGTAGCATTGGTGACAGGAAAAGAAATGAGGTGACCACTGTGCTCTGTCACAAAAAAAAAACTGCAAACAATTGCTCTTTCAATCTTGATCATGGTCTTAATTAAGAGCGAATGATGTGACATGCATAACATGGCCTAAGAATTGAAGGAGCGGGCTACCCTATACACATAAGGAAAATAAAAACTGCGTGGGCCTACTGCATTGTTGACAAGAAAAGAACAATCGCAGCCACTGTTCACAGTGAAGCACATCGCACTGGCTATCTGATCGTTTACTTTATTAACGCAAGTCATTCACTATTGATGTTTAAGAGATAAGACAAAAATGAAAGACGATATACCAGCTTTTTCCGTAAAAATGTGTTAACAATGATAACTTAATATAATACATAAAAGAAAATTCATTTACAGTCTCATTTTCAAAAAAAGCACGACCATATGTGAAGATGCTTCCTGTTTATGGACTGCTTTCATTTTTGTGAAGTTATTTATTTAACAATTTATTTAACAATAATATTTAACAATGTTTTAAAAAGAGGGTGGCAAAGTGGCGCAGTGGGTAGCGCTGCTGTCTCACAGTTAGGAGACCCGGGTTTGCATCCTGGGTCCTCCCTGCGTGGAGTTTGCATGTTCTCCCCATGTCTGCGTGGGTTTCCTCCGGGTACTCCAGTTTCCTCCCACAGTCCAAGGACATGCAGGTTAGGTGGATTGGTGATTCTAAATAGTCCCTAGTGTGCGCTTGGTGTGTGTGTGTGTGTGTGCGCATGCCCTGCGGTGGGCTAGCGCCCTGCCCAGGGTTTGTTTAGTGCCATGCACCCTGTGTTGGCTGGGATTGGCTCCAGCAGACCCCCGTGACGTTGTAGTTAGGATATAGAGGGTTGGATAATGGATGGATGTTTTAAAAAAATACACACATTTGCATGTTGTGAGCATTCGACTGGATTGACTTGCAGTGTGCTTGTAAAACAAGCAATGTGATTTTTTAATGGACATTTTAAATTGTTAACTATTTTCCAGCGCTGATCACTACTGGGTCCCGTTCTATCAAAAACTCTACTACAAAAACATGAGAATAAAATTTTTCCTACAAACTACATGGAGAAAGTCACGCATTAAAAAACATACTTTTTGGTGGAGTACTGTATTCCCATAACACCACAGTATTTCAGGCTTGTTTGCTAGAATGGGTGTACAAAATCTCTTTGCGTCCAATTATGTTGTGACATCCTCATTATTTTTGTCAGTCCTGGGACTTTGCAAGTCATAATTTTATCATTAACTTCATTATCATAAAATATGAATCTGCTGTTGACCTGCAAACGGTGTTTTTGTCTATCTATTCACTCTTTCTTTACAGGTGTTGAGCAGCAAGATATCACGTGCTGTAAGGTTTCCACAAATTCTTGGAAGAGTTTGCATTTAGAGTCTTTTGCAAAAAGGCAGGTGTTGTTTATGTGACAGTTAGTTGCTGCTGCTTGGGCTTGCGCAGTAACAATTAGTGATTCTTTCTCTTCTTTTGTACTGTCAAACCTCACCTACACAAATTCATGCATCTTTGGAATGCACTCTTATGTCTACATCCAGCTACCATTAAACCAGAGGTTCCCAACCTTAGGTGCCTGCACGCCCAGGGGGTGTGAGATGGCATTTCAGAGGGTACGATAAAGAGGAAGACTGTGTCACAATTCATCAAAACTAAGTGAGGTGCATTGACCGACTTTATCATGGTGCAATTAGTGTCTTGCAGTGTGTTGTCATTTGTAGGTCATCAATTAGTTCAGTGGTTCTCAAACTGTGGGACGAGCCCCCTTAGGGGGGCGCAAAGTAACAAAAAGGGGACGCGAAGATGTGAAAAAAAGAAAACAAGAATTGAAAATATGAAAAATACATCTATTGAAACCAAAACAAATTAACTTAAACTACATTCTGATACTAGAAAAATAAATATAGAGTTAGATAAATGTTGATAAAAGTTAAGTAGGTATAATAAAATATGCATCTATGATATATCATTAATTAAAAAAGAACAAATTAGTATAAGTGGGCTCCTTTCAAAAAAACGTTACGGGGGGCACAATTAAAACTGTTATGAAAACTCGGGTCGCAAATACTTAAAGTTTGAGAAACACTGGATTAGTTAGTGCTCCTATTCTGTGATTTAAAAAGAATCAAGCGTCAGATGCGCAGTTGTCACCTGTGAATGAGCTGCATTCTCATGGGTTCCTTGCTACAGGTGGAGCATTCGTAAAGAGAATTTCTTTGCAAGCCATGATCAAGAAATGTCACTGATTTCGAGATTAGATTTACATTTTTGGCAAAGGAGGACTGAATTGGATTCAACACCTGCTGCTTACACTTAGCCATTCCTCCTGATGACGGTCCTGGCAGTAACGCAGCAATTTTAATTGTGTGGTGCATCGGTTTTTGAACTGCAGTGCAGGTGTTATTGGGTGACAAAGCTCAATGACTATGACTTTCATTAGTTAGTACTGTGTCAACACCTGTTGCTTCATGGGAGTCTCCAATCCCCCAAACCCTCAGTCACTGATTGTATGTAAGTTTCTCATGGCAGTTGATGCTGCATAGGATACTCCAACCCTCAGTTCGTCTAGATCTCCTAGATCAATTTTTATGTTAAATCTTCTTGCATGCCTATATGTGCTCTTTTCATTAGTATTATTATTATTAAATGTGTTTAAACTATTCCCAAAATACTGTAGTTTCCATACGTAAAAACAAAATATTAAATAAGGAGTGAATGATCCCGGTTAAAAAGTATAAGCATTAAACAATATATGGTGGTGGCTCTGAGGCTAGGGAGCTGCACTGGCAATCGGAAGGTTGCTGTTTCAAATCCTGTAAATGCCAATAGGGACTCTACTCTGTTGGGCCCTTGTGAAAGGCACTTAACCTGCACTTGCTGAGCGCTTTGAGTAGTGAGAAAAGCACTATATAAATGCAAAGAATTATTATTATATTAAGTAAACGGTTAATTCTCATTGTTAAAATTGTCAGTATAAGCATTATTTTAAGACTCGGAGTTATTGTAGTACTTGTGGAGGAGAAAATTGTATTTAAATTATGTAAATAAGCAGTTCTTTCAAAAGAACAAAACCAATTTTGAGGGTAAAAGGCAAAAAACAATCTTTATGAGTCAGCAGTTTTAGTTTATATATTATGTATTGAGCTCTGCATTGAAAATATGTTCCATTTAAAATTGAACATTATAGTAATGCAATAGAGATGTCTTTATCATTGTAAAAACTTATTTCACTGCAGTGGCTGCTTTTCTTTTGAAATTTCTTATGAAATTTAAGCTGATGAAGACTTAAATAAAATACATTTTGAGGAAAAGTGACCATAGGATCAGTTGTCTTCTGCATAGTTGTACTGTAACTAGTAAAGATGAGCTCAGACTATATCAGTGCAGCTTTGATGATTATTATTTATATACTCTAACAATGGCCCTCTATTAGAAAGCAGCCAGTGCCCAAGACAGTATTGCTGATAATGACACCTTTCATTTTGTACAGCAGATAGCCTGTCTGAAAGCCGTTATTTTAGGAGTTTCCATTAACATTGAGTTTAACAAAGGTCTAATTTATAAGATTTGTTACCTCAAAGCTCAATACAAAGGAAATGAAAGTGGCACATCTATTACTGCTTTTAGTACCTTTTTTCATTTTTTTTTTTCTTTAACATTTACTTTGGATAGCAAAAAAGTTTGAGTGCTACATACTCCAGGGCTCACACCATAGTCACGCTACTAAGTCAGCATAACTGGCATAGAGAAAGTTCATATTACTTTCTCACCTTTGCTTCCAGGCAGACATAAGCTAATTAAAATCATGCGCTGGTGCACTGTATTTAGTAGGATCAGTGAAAATGCTAAACTACCTCACAGGCTGTGGCACAAAATGTAATGGAGACAGCCTAGAAAGTACTGAAATGACTGAGTAAATTTGCAGCTGCATTAGAGACATTTGTATATGTCACCCAATGTAGATTAGCAATAAACAGTGTTGGAAGTGTATTCCTAAAATCTTACACCATTCAAGCCCCCAAGTAGCACTTTCATGTGCTTATAAATACATAGCCATTATCCTTCTGCTTTTTACTGACTTCCAAAACACACCAAAAAAGCAAACCGGAGGCAATTTTTGCAGTTACTACAGCAAAGTCTGCAACAGTTGTTTACATATTAAAGCAAAAATCAATTAGGTCATAAATATACATTTTTTTCAGTATAGTATATTAGTCATCTTACCTTTTTCACAATATCTTCCAGTAAACCCAGAAGGACAGAGGCACATATTGGGAGAAATACACGTTCCTCCACTTCTACATCCATCTTCACAGAAAGCTACGCACAAGAAATGAAACATAAACAAGCAAAGCATTAAAATGGGAAATTAGGCCAAAGAAATTCCAAATGAATTTAACATTTTCTTAGCTTCTGCATTATGGTCTACAAAGTGTTTTTTGGTAACACTTTAGGTTCTGAAAAAAGGGATCTATTACTCATTTACTCTTACAGTACGTAGCAAGTCCATAAGAAAGGCTTCTTTTGGTTTTCATAAAACTTATAAAACATCAGTAGATTGG
Organism: Erpetoichthys calabaricus; assembly: GCF_900747795.2. Taxonomy (NCBI): domain Eukaryota; kingdom Metazoa; phylum Chordata; class Cladistia; order Polypteriformes; family Polypteridae; genus Erpetoichthys; species Erpetoichthys calabaricus. Next base: position 61,682,742 of record NC_041395.2, read on the forward strand.
TTAGTCATCTCTGTGCAGTGTGGCATGTTGACATTATGGTAAAATTACTTGTTACTATGAAGGACTCACAGGTCTTATACCAGGGACTGACTGGGAAGCTTATTCAGGCTGGGAATCCCAAGTCTAACCCAGGCCACACAATAGACATCAGTTTTCTTGTACAGGCATAGAATTAGAAAAAAACAACAAACACCATTTTGCCTTGGAATTTTTTATGAATGAGGAGACAGTCGATTCAGCTTTTACACATACATTTCACTCTTAAATAGTAGTCTCAAGGCAACCTCTGATAAAGTGTGGAACAACACTTCATAAATGTAAACACTTAAATAAATAAATAAACCATGTAGTTCTATAATATCTCTCTATTATAAAAAAAATCTTGGGAGGAGACGAGACGTGATTTTCTCAGATAGACATTTTCACGTCCCTCAAGATGAGTCTTTGTGCCAAGAGATTTAACCACGCCCGGGGCCAGAAATAAAAGACAAAGAGTAGATGACAAAGTAGAACATTGTAAAGAATTAAAAAAACGTTGGTGCGATACACATGCAGAGCAGATTAGAGATAACAGAAGCACGAAAATTTGAAAGTCTCAAAAAAATTATAGTAAAGATCGCATTAGCGCAAACAAATGGAAATTATTACTCGGTGAAATAACGGAACAGCAAAAAGAGATCGAATATATTGTTTGGATTTAAACTTTAAGTTGGACACTTATAGATTGTGTAATTCATGTTGCCATCATGGAAAAAAAAGTAGTGTTTCTTCCCAATGAAGAGGTGTATCTGCGAGAATTAAAAGATTTGTTGTTTGGTGAAAGTGAAATCCCACAAGAGAAAATTTCAAGCCCCGTGAGACAAGAGCTTAAAGAGATTTTAAAAAGTCCTGCCCACATAACCACGCACACGGTTCAATCATTTATCATTCACGTGAATGCTATTGTCAGACACATTTCTTGTAGAGAGAAAGAAACAATATTCACTCACGGGCAGTTATTCGTTATGTTGTCACAATGTAATTCCAAACATGGAATCAAAATTCAATGCGATATTGATGAAAAGGTAAAAGCGAAAAGAGATCGAATATATGGACATAGGTGATATGACAGAAGTATGTAGATATTGTTTGGCTTTAAACTTTAAGTCGGTGACTTGTAGATCGCCTAATTCATGTTGCCATCAGGGAGAAGTAGTGTTTCTTCCCAATGAAGAGGCCTATCCACGAGAATTAAAAGTTTTGTTGTTTGGAGAAAGTGAGATCCACGTACGACAGCAACAGAGATGTGAACTTGCTAATCCGAAGCGCAAGGGGGGGGGGGGGTTCGGGCGTATGGGGACCGGAGCAAGCAGGGGGCAAAACCCCCTAGTTTATATCACAACAAATGTGCAAAAACCACTGAACCACAAAAAGTAGTTCTCAGTGGAATCCACAGTGCATTGATTATGTTTGCAATTTCAACTGTGAGCCTGGAATCTACACAGCTAAGCTGCTGTCAGTGTCTCTTCCACAAGTTTGATGTATTGGTCCAAAAAGACCACTTTGAATTTCTTCAATACACAAAAGACTCAAAAAATGTCTGTGCCACAGAATTCTATCAAGCATTTTTTAAAGAATGCACTTAGTAAACAAAAAACTATGAAACATTTCATGTAGCCTGTTCAGTCACTCTCTCATCATATCGCTAAGGTTTAACTATCAGAGCGCGAGGGATGCACTTTAAAAATATTAAAGTAAAAACAAGACATGTTCATTAAAAAACTTATCATGAAAAAAAGAACAACAGGTACATTTAAAAACACAAATTATTCCACTCACATATGTGTTTCATTAATAAAAAAATAAAATAAAACATTTCATGTAGGGAGGGAACAAAAGAAATAAAAAAATGTGACCATACGCTACACCTCATTAAAATTTGAAGCAAAAATAAAACAAAATAAATACACAGTAATAAATATGACAACCCATAGAACATCCAAATATAATTCAAAATATATTATAAACTTTTAAACAATCTTCATATGTAACTTTAATCACAAAAGCACCAGACATGTACACCTCTCATCATTGTGCTCTTGTTTAACTGTCAGAGCGTGAGACGCATGCGAAGTCAAAACTTGGATTGAACAAAAACAAAAAACCATCCAACCAGAAACCACAAAAGGACCTCTCCAACGTTAAACCAAAAGGATTTATGCCCACTACAGAGCAATAACGCCAGCTTGTTTTCCAGTATAATAAGATTATATAATTTCACCATTAGTTTATTTGACTGGTTGCTCTGAATTCTCATTGCAGAGAAGAATAAACGCTTTACTAATGTTTTGTAAGTGTTATGAAGCCCCAAAGAAATGTTTGTTAATTTCTTGTTACACAAGGGTAAATGAGTAAAAGATGCATTTTTACAGTACCTAAACTAAAGATACCAGTGCTCTTTTCAGTAAAATACAGAGAAAATTGATTTTTGTGTTAGGGAAATAAATCATTCAGTGCAAAAACCTAGTTATCTAGTATATAGGCAACTCTATGTCCCTTTACACCTGGTATTAACCTGGGTTTTGTAGCTGCGTTACATTTTCATCTGGTATTAACATGTGTCTTGGATACAGATCCGATGTTATTCAAAACGTGCAAAATTCAAATCAGCTTCCAAAGCACATTTGCATTTTCACTAGTGTTAAATGTGGTCACTATCTGTGTCTGACCAGCTTTGAATGTGATCTGTGATCAGCAAAAGTTTAAAGAAAAGAATATTTTGGGAATGCATACATTAGAAAAAAAGGATTTTGTATCCACACACTTGGACGAGGAAGTACCTTTTAACCTGTCACAGTTACTGGGAGATCACAACCTCTGAGGACACATCCCTAGCAATGCAGGTCACTGTCTGAATGATGGGAGTCACAAAGTGGCGTTGCCTATCACCAAATCAAAATTAAATGGGGGAAAATAATTTACAAAAACAAATGTAAGCTTTTATTATAAGAAGCAAACATCAGAAACAGATCCCTTGCCTTGAAAATCCCTATAAAGGACTACGAAATGGCAAAGAAAAATTGTTCAAATACATTAACATTAATTAAAAAATGTATTAATCAATTCTATACACTTTCTAAGTCTAAATACAATACTGTAAATACAGAAAAATATGGGGTGGGGATACACAGTTTAAATTTTGTTAATAAAACATTTTGGTGATTATTTAATGTTGAACAAAGAGAGTGAATGGTGAGCATTCATCCTGTGTTATCTCAGCTTTGGCTTATCATTCAGATCATTCTCCTTTCTGGCTACAAAGACTCAGGGTGCATCCATAGCTTTCAAAACAATGCAAGGTCAGGCCTCACATGAAACAAAGGTGATTTCCACTGGCTGGAATGTTACCAGGTCTAATTAGAAAAAAATTATACGCTCCACTTCCTCTCTTAACAGAATGAGAAAGCATGCATTACTAAAATGCTGCCTTTCTGTTGCCAGATCTGGTGGGTGCTGTCACATTCAAAACTCTACTTGGCTCCCAATTACTGTAAAAGATGGAAATGAGAGACAATATGATTCTACAACCAGAACCGATGTGAGTGATGGGCATCTAAGGGCATTATGCAGTCTTTTGAACAGCCAAAAAAGAGCAACAGAAGACAGGCAGATATGTCATTATATTTAAATATCACAGCTCAGACAGCGTGAGGAGACCTTTAGCCAACAGAGGCTTGCAATGTATGCAGTGAGAGGCTATTTACTTTGCAATGTAAATTTGTTGTATAGGTGAGATGGGCACCTAAAAGGTAAACAATACTAAAATATCAAAACACCAGGATGTCAATGCAGAGAAATGCCCTTTTGCAAATGCTACTCTAGTTTGCTCATTTCCATGTGGCCAATGCATTTAAAATATAATAGAAATAAATCCACATTGTATTGTACAATGCTTTATGAAGGAGCAATAAATAAATAAATAAATACATGGTGCACACCAAAAGCTATTATTCACTTTAATTTGTCTTGTTCCTCAGTTTAAGCATTTTTATCACCAGATAATTAGAAGCCTGATTGGTTCTGCACTAATAATCTGCACACTTAAAATTAATTACAGTTATATTGACTCAATTTATCTATTTCTATAATTATCATTTTACCTCCATCAGCAGAAACCCATGCTTGTCACACTAATGACATCAATTAACTGCACGGAGTTATATTCCCCTATTTCTTTCTGTCTCAATGTTAGAAACACCACAAATGAACATGTTTAATGGCACTGTGTTATTTCTTTTTTTTAATGTAGGACAACATGTGCAGTCAGAACAATTAAACAAAGTTAAGGTCACAGTGATTTAAGTTCAATTGAACAACTGAACCAGTTCAAGTTTCTTTATTGTGACTAAATGAAATTTAAGTTCACTTTGAAATCTCTTTCATATATTGCATTATAATGGAATTCATCATGAAAGGTGTAAAAAATAAACGCTGCTTTATGGAAGAGAACAATTAAAATAAGACAGATATGGTATATTTACTACTGTTGTAGAATAAGTACAATAGCTAAAATGGTGCCATGATGATGCTCTTTGGCAGGGCTCAGGCTGAAGGAAGGAGAGATTGGCACAAAGACAAAGAGTTTTCAACAGAAGCAGCAATTCAGTGTAATTCATAAGATTATATTTACAGTTATCTACTAGAAAAGAGAATTCCATTTTTACAGAGTAGTATAATGCACAGCTGCATGAGTGTGAAGAAAGGAATACAACTATTTGCCTGTTGGAGTGGCAATCCACTTAAGATGGTGACAGAACTAAAATGACCACTGATGATTGCTGGACTGTCTAAAGAATGCTGCAATATTCCTCCATAGGTGGGCTGTTGCTGTAATTTCATATGAGCAGGCATGTCTCTTACTATCCAGATGAACACTTAGCTGTGGTGCCTTTCAATGTCTGAACTGATTTTTCAGAGAGTCACAGAACTACCTGCTGCCTCTGAGAATATAACTGTATATCATCTATGCAATTATTTATTTTTAGATTTGTTTTTACTTTTCCATGGAGTAAGGGGAGCCCATATGGAGAGGGGATTGGCTTGACAAAGCACAAGGAAGTCCCCCCAAAGATCATTCAAGTTCTGAGATAATCACACAGGCAATGGTGTTCATGCATTTGACAGTGAGGGGCCAGAGAGGCCTGGATGCATGCTGAGTGCCTGGGATGGTTATTAGGCACGGGGGACCAAAATAAGAAAAAAGTGAGGCAATATGGGCCAGAAGCATGCAGGGAGCAAGTGGCAGGGACATCTGGCTGTTTTCTGAAAAATACTGATGCCTTAAAGGAAATGTGAGGGCTGTCGCTTGGGGTGGCAGGGGCACCAAGCACTAGTTAAACCTTAAGACTAGGGTCACCTCTGACTCTGGAGCCGAGTCTTGGATAAGGTTGGCATTTACATGGAATTCATGAACAGAGGCTTATGGAGTCTGGAGTTGGGAGGAAAGTTTAAGTTCAAGCTCAAGCACTTTATTTTCATTGTGTAACACAACAAAATTACTTTTTGAGACAGCCCCAAGGGGCATTTAAAGAAAAGTCAAATAATTCCTAGTATGCCGTATACAGTGTTAAGTGGTCAAGTAACCAGATGAAATTATTATTGCTCAAAGTGCAGCAACATAAATTGTTATTGCACCTGTTAATGAATAGTCCATCCATCCATCCATCCATCCATCCATCCATCCATCCATCCATCCATCCATCCATCCATCCATCCATCCATCCTCTTCCGCTTAACCGAGGTCGGGTCGCGGGGGCAGCAGCTTGAGCAGAGATGCCCAGACTTCCCTCTCTCCGGCCACTTCTTCTAGCTCTTCCGGGAGAATCCCAAGGCGTTCCCAGGCCAGCCGGGAGACATAGTCCATACAGCGTGTCCTGGGTCTTCCCTGGGGCCTTCTCCTAGTTGGACGTGCCTGGAACACCTCACCAGGAAGGCGTCCAGGAGGCATCCTGATCAGATGCCCGAGCCACCTCATCTGACTCCTCTCGATGTGGAGGAGCAGCGGCTCTACTCTGAGCCCCTCCCGGATGACTGAGCTTCTCACCCTATCTTTAAGGGAGAGCCCAGACACCCTGCGGAGGAAACTCATTTCAGCCGCTTGTATTCGCGATCTTGTTCTTTCGGTCACTACCCATAGCTCATGACCATAGGTGAGGGTAGGAACATAGATTGACTGGTAAATTGAGAGCTTTGCCTTATGGCTCAGCTCCTTTTTCACCACGACAGACCGAATCAGAGCCCGCATCACTGCGGACGCCGCACCGATCTGCCTGTCGATCTCACGCTCCATTCTTCCCTCACTCGTGAACAACACCCCGAGATACTTGAACTCCTCCACTTGAGGCAGGATCTCGCTCCCAACCCTAAGAGGGCATTCCACCCTTTTCCGGCTGAGGACCATGGTCTCGGATTTGGAGGTGCTGATTCCCATCCCAGCCGCTTCACACTCAGCTGCGAACCGATCCAGAGAGAGCTGAAGATCACGGCCTGATGAAGCAAACAGGACAACATCATCTGCAAAAAGCAGAGACCCAATCCTGAGTCCACCAAACCGGACCCCCTCAACACCCTGGCTGCGCCTAGAAATTCTGTCCATAAAAGTTATGAACAGAATCGGTGACAAAGGGCAGCCCTGGCAGAGTCCAACTCTCACTGAAAACAGGTTCGACTTACTGCCGGCAATGCGGACCAAGCTCTGACACCGGTTGTACAGGGACCGAACAGCCCTTATCAAGGGGTCTGGTACCCCATACTCCTGGAGCACCCCCACCAGAATTCCCCGAGGGACACGGTCGAACGCCTTTTCCAAGTCCACAAAACACATGTAGACTGGTTGGGCGAACTCCCATGCACCCTCCAGGACTCTGCTAAGGGTGTAGAGCTGGTCCACTGTTCCGCGACCAGGACGAAAACCACACTGTTCCTCCTGAATCCAAGGTTTGACTATCCAATGGAACCCCCGAATAGACTTTTCCAGGGAGGCTGAGGAGTGTGATCCCTCTGTAGTTGGAACACACCCTCTGGTCCCCCTTCTTAAAGAGGGGGACCACCACCTTGGTCTGCCAGTCCAGAGGTACTGTCCCTGATGTCCATGCGATGTTGCAGAGACGTGTCATCCAAGACAGCCCTACAACATCCAGAGCCTTGAGGAACTCCGGCCGTATCTCATCCAACCGCAGGGCCCTGCCACCAAGGAGTTTTTTGACCACCTCGGTGACCTCAGTCCCAGAGATGGGGGAGGCCACCTCCGAGTCCCCAGGCTTTGCTTCTTCATTGGAAGGCATGTTAGTGGGATTGAGGAGGTCTTCAAAGTACTCCCCCCCACCGACCCACAACATCCCGATTCGAGGTCAGCAGCGCACCATTCCTACCATATACAGTGTTGACACTGCACTGCTTCCTCCTCCTGAGACGCCGGACGGTGGACCAGAATCTCCTCGAAGCCGTCCGAAAGTCGTTCTCCATCGCCTCCCCAAACTCCTCCCATGCCCGAGTTTTTGCCTCAGTATCCACTGAAGCTGCATTCCGCTTGGCCTGCCGGTACCTATTAGCTGCCTCCAGAGTCCCACAGGACAAAAGGGACCAGTAGGACTCCTTCTTCAGCTTGAGAGCATCCCTCACCGCCGGTGTCCACCAATGGGTTTGGGGATTGCCGCCACGACAGGCACCGACCACCTTACGGCCACAGCTCCGGTCAGCCGCCTCAACAATAGAGGCACGGAACATGGCCCATTCAGATTCAATGTCCCCCACCTCCCTCTACTATTAATGAATAGTACATTACATATTATATATTGTACTACATTAGTATATTGCACATTACCAATATAGCTTATTGCACATGGTCAATTAAAAATGATCTCAGACTGAGGAGATTCAGAGTTCAGAAAGTTTATGGCAGATGGGAAAATGCTATTCCCATAGCTATTCACAGACTAAAATTTTTACGACCTGATGCAAGGCTTCTTTAGCAGCCTTGGAGCAGCAGTTGCACTAGGCCATCATGCAGTTAGTTAAGATGCTCTCTATAGTGCATCTATAGAAATTAACCAGCAGCTTCTGGGGGAGGTCAGCTCTCTTTAGCTTCCTGAGAAAATAGAGGCATTTTTGTGCTTTGCCTATTATAGCCAAGTTGTTGTTAGCCCAGGACAGGTCCTCTGAGATGGTGACTCCTAGAAACTTAAAGCTTGAAACTCTCTCCACAGCATCTGCATTGATTGTTATTGGACTGTGATTGGTCTTTTCAGAGGTCCTAAGGTTCAGAATAACTTCTTTGTTTTTTTCGTATTTAAGACCAGGTTGTTGGTGTTGCACCATGCTGTCAGATTCTGAACCTCTTCCCTATATGCAGCTTCACTGTTGTCTGTTACAAGCCCAATGACAGTCATATCATCCACAAATTTAACAATGATGCTTGATTGGTGGATGGGTTGACAGTCATGGGTGAAGAGTGCATAGGGAAGGGGACTTAGTGCACATCCTTGCGGCACACCAGTGCTCAGGGTAAGGGTGGAGGATGTGTGTTTGCCCATCCTGGGCGGTTGGTGAGAAAATCCAGTAACCAGTGGCATATGGATGGAGCAAGTCCTAGTGCATAGAGTTTTTTGATCAGCTGGTCAGGTATGATGGTATTAAATGCAGAGCTGTAGTCAATGAAGAGCATCCTAACATAGGTGTTGGGCTTTTCCAGGTGCGAGAGGGCAGCATGTAGAGCCACACAGATGGCGTCCTCAGTTGATCTGTTTGACCGATAGGCAAACTGGTGTTGGTCTAGATCAGCTGGGACGGAGGCTTTGATGTGGGCGATTACCAGTCGTTCGAAGCTTTTTGCAATGACAGGGTGAGAGCGACTAGTTTGTTTGTGGTGAAGGCTAAACTGGCAGAAGAAACAAAGGCGTAGATCATCAGAGACATGGTTAGAGTGAGAGAGAGAAAGCAAACACTTATTAGGTGGGTCTATTGGGGAATAAAATATACTCAGAAATGAAAATATGCAGAGTAGAAATGAACGGGTTTAAAGGAATGCACAAAATTCCCTTTGATTTCCGAAACTTTGCTTTCTTAATGTTCTTTTGTTGTTGTTTCATTTTGCTGTGTATTTGTAACACCTTATGTTATGAGAATTGTATATTATAATTTTATTTAACATATTTAAAAGAAAGAAACAGCTTTCTGAAAGGACTTTTCTTGTAATGTTTAAAGAGTAAACCTTTGCAAAAATGCTTTATTCCTTTTTATGATAAAACAGCTTGTTATGGTAAAAACAGTTTAGCTATTGAAAATGTAAGTTGTCTGTTAATGCTTTTGTTTTTGCACAAGAATTATGTGGATGTTTTGATAATTAGTTTAAGCAGACAGTGTAATAAGTTCTACTACATTGTGAGTCTAAGGTGTCGAAGTGTGTTTTTGTTAATGGGTGATATGAAGTGGTTTAAATCAAATGTATAATGCAGAATTGATACCATGATACTGCAATGGCTTCAAAAACTGTTTCTCAGTTATACAAACATAAAGTGCGGTTGGCACCCATTTATAATGTCAGAAGCATGAGCTAAAGCTGACAAAGACCACAAGCTTTTAGCAGATGAACTGAATAACTTTTTTGACAGATTTAAAACAAGTGCTTTCAGCACCCAAAATACAGAAATAAAGGAGATGCTTTATAAAAACACCAGGAATTCTGCTGTGATGGGGTTCAGTTTAACTGAAGTGGAGAAAGGCTTGCGGCAGGCCAAAACAAACAGTGCAGTGGGACCAGACGGCATATCAGGTTGGCTCTTAAAGTCTTGCTTTAAGCAGCTCTCTCCAGTTTTTCATTTGCTTTTTAACTGGTCTCTGACTTGTGGTATTGTACCTAATCTGTGGAAACAACCAATCATTACCCCTGTATCTAAGGTTTCTAGGCCAAGCTGTTTAAATGATTACAGACCAGTGGCACTTACCTCTATTCCAATGAAATGCTTTGAACATTTGGTGAAAAACATTTTAATGACAGAGACAAAGTCTTTTCAAGACAGCAATCAATTTGCTTATTGTGCAGACAGAAGTGTGGAAGATGCTCTGCTTGTTATCGTATATCAAATCTACACCTTTCTTGATCAGCCTGGTTCATATGTCAGAGCACTATTTTTGGATTTTTCTTCAGCATTCAATACCATACAGCCTCATATACTGATTGGGAAATTGAACTGTATGAATGCAACCCCATTTATTACACTATGGATTCAGAACTTTCTTTTAAACCGTTCACAGACAGTTAAAGTACAGGACACTTTTTCAATAGTTTTTCAATTTATCACCATTACTGTTTACTCTGTACACAAGTGACCTGAGACAGAACAATGACCACTGCTCCATTATCAAGTATGTGGATGACACCATGCTCATAGGACGCATATCTGGGGAGGAGGATGAAAGCCACTATCTAAATCAAGTGGACTGTATGGTAAACTGGTGCAATAAAAACTCTCTCACTCTGAATGTAAAAAAGACCAAAGAAATTATATTTGATTTTAAGAGACAGAAATCTGTATGTTCACCTATTGTAGTTCTGGGAGAGGAGGTAGAAATAGTAACTGAATATAAATACTTAGGAACTTACCTAGATAACAATCTTAACTGGAATACGAAAACAAAAAAATTATTCTCTAAATGCAACCAGCGCTTATTTCTCCTCCATAAACTCAAACTATTTAAAGTAGACAAGGACCTCATGTTGTCCTTTTATCGCAGTATGATCCAGTCTGTGATCACTTTCAGTTTCATTGCCTGGTTTAATAGTCTGACAAACCAAAACTCAAAAAAGCTCCAGCAGATTACGAAGTATGCAGCTAAAGTTATTGGGGCTGATGTAGATGATTTGACTAATGTGTGTCAGAGGGCAATGCTAAAGAAACTGGAAATCATCTCAACTGATGACAGACATCCATTACATTCAGTAAATCAGGAAGGATAGTCGCTTTGAAAACCCACAAAAATCGCTCCAGAAACTCCTTTCTTCCTAGTGCCATACAAGGTTTTGATTAAGGTTTTGATATATATCCTGGAACCTTTTTTTTTATTTTTTTGGTGTAAATATGTATTATCTAACTGCATTACCTTAACCTTTCTTGTTTCTATTTGTCTGTTTTATTTCATTCTGTCTGTTATTAGATGCAACTAAGAAGGCAAATGTCATGTTTTCTTGTGTAAACATGACTAAATAAAGAAACCTTAAACCTTAAAGCAGCTGATTTTGAAAGCTTAATTTTAATTTTATAAATTTTGGATGATGACAAAAAACCATTTCTTATAACCCCCGTTTCTAAGTTACACAAACACACCTCACTATAGCCTCCTCACTTTGAAAGCACTTTTTGGAGACAAGATGATCACATCATACCTAGAAGAGCTTTGTAAGATCAGTTAAAGAGCTAATTAGAGAAGAAAGGAGGAGGTAGGAAAATCAAGGCAGGAATATCCTGAGTTACTGCTGACACGTCAAGCAACACAAGAAATGGGCCACTTGGAAGAACTAAACATCTAGCAGTACCAGGATACATAGTGCTCACATGTTATTTTGCTTTTGTTTATGGTACCATCTATTTGAATAATGCTTAATAATTGTGTAACTTTCTCCCCTGCCTGTCCTGGTACTCCATCTAATTGCCTTGGGTTACAGATTTGAAAGAAAATGGGAAGTATTGAACTACAACAGCAGTCAATCCTGACAGCTTGATAAGAGTATTAGATGCAGGGTATTCTTTCAAAGTCTAAAAAATGAGAAGTCAAGCAAAATGACACCTTTTATTGGCTAACTAAAAAGATTACAATATGCAAGCTTTCGAGGCAACTCAGGCCTCTTCTTCAGGCAAGATGTAATACAGAAACTGGAGTTCCCTGTGTTTATATAGGCACCAGGACAGATACAGCATTGGAAAACCTTTAAGTGAGACATCTTAAATGTAAAAAATTAATAGACCTCTTCAGGCTAAGATTCATTAAGCAAGAGAGGAGAACAATGTATAGGCAAGATCTTTTGATAAGTCAACAGTTCAACAAAGTCTTTTGAAGTTTCTGATGAGTTTTTCAATATAATGTGGGTCTGTGGACAAGTTGTCTGGGGCAGTCCAAAAGATGCAAACAATCCTCATATCTGATCATAAAACTCTTGTCTCTATTTAAACCATGTTGTAATGTGTTTAATTTTAGCATGAGTTTAGCTTCTCATTCTTTTCTTTCTTGCTGTTTTCTGAAGTTGCCCATAAGTACTGTACTGTGACTTTAAAGTCCCTCTCACAGTGTCCATGGCTGTTGAAGTGAGCTGCTACAGGAACATCTGTGTTGCCATGCTTGATGTGGAACCTGTGTAAGTTTATTCTCTGGTGGAGTGTTTGTCCAGTTTCTCCCACAAAGAGTGCAGTGTCAGGACACAGAGAATTAGGTAGACCAAGTTAGATGATCTGCTGGAAAATTATCCCTTTATGCGATGTTCTAGTCGGCAGTGTAGTATAATTACACTGTCTATATTATAAATGTGAGCACATGTTTTACATCTTTTCTGAAGGCAGGGAGATGTGACATTTTCTGTTGGTTCACTGAGGAGGCTTCGGACAATTAGTTGCTGCAGGTTTGGCATTTGTCTGTATGCCAGATTTGTGCTAGTGGTGCTACTGCCTCACAGCCCGTAGAGAGCTCTTTGTTTGTGTGGGATTTTTGCTGGGCATCCCAGTATTTTCTCCTCTGTTTTAAGTGATGGTGTGCTGGGTTAACTGGATACTGTGAATGGGACCAGTTCTTGACAAGACATTGCATTCATGCTCCCCGTGATGGACTGGTCTCCTTTACAACATTGGTTAGTACAGTGCATCTACTGCTGCCAGAATAGACTCCTACTACCCACAACCCTGAATTTAACTAAACAGATTCAAACATGTGAGGTTCTTTATATGATATTTTATTTCTGAAAAAGACATGCTTATAGTTGGAAATGAAAATGGAAAATTCAAAAGACATACTGTAAAGTGCTCTATAGTGTGATATAATTTAGAGCACTTTATCATTTTTATCATTTTCAAAGGAAACAACAACACACGCTGCTGAACTTCTGAATTAACAGAGTAAATCTATAAAGAAAAATATAACACTTCGAAGTATGCAAAGACAACCATTAGAGGAAGTAAAAATATCTGACATAGGCAAATAAATTCAGCAAGGTGGGCTAGATAAGTAGTTTTAAGGTCACATTCACAGAAATTTTACAACTTAAAAACAAGACACAAATGGAGTTTACTATTCAATTCAACTATGAGCATTTTCTGTAATTACTAATTTAAAAAAAAGTCACATGTACTATAGGGCTCTGTCCTACAATTAGGCTTGTGTAGTCTTGCTGCATCTTTGTCAGATGAGAATATATTGCTCAAACAAATATGCTTTATTTTAAAGTCTGCCTTTTTTCCTTCAGCAAGACTACTTCAGTATTTGTTGCACTACTGCAACAAATTGGCACATAATGTACTCAAAGATAAGTGGAACATGATGAATTTGCAAATAAAAAAGGAGTAGGAAGCATCGTAAGATTTGTGACTTTGAAAAAAATAAACATGGAAAATGGGCCATGAATAAATGAAGAGGCACCTTTGGGCCAAAGCAATAACAAGATTGAACAATTTTTATATTCACATTATTTTGAAATACAGTCTTGGCATCATCATTTTACTTTAGACATATATAATTTGTAAGGAATACAATAAAGATACCTTTCTAATAAAATGAACCCTAAAAAAAGAAGCTAATTAGGAGGTCTCTTGTGTGGTATCTTCATTAAGTAAAATCAATATTTAATTATTTAAATCAGCTGCCGATGTATATGTTGTAAGCACCACACAACCTAAGTGAACTATTATTTGAGAAAAAGAAAACAAGGCTATATTAAATATGACACTAAGTTGTGAGTATCATTGTAGCAAAGAGACATTGGACAATGAAATTTTAGGTGCAATTTTCCAGTGCAAAAAAAAAATAAAATCCATCCATCCATCCATCCATCCATCCATCCATTTTCCAACCCGCTGAATCCGAACACAGGGTCACGGGGGTCTGCTGGAGCCAATCCCAGCCAACACAGGGCACAAGGCAGGAAACAATCCTGGGCAGGGTGCTAACCCACCGCAGGACACACACAAACACACCCACACACCAAGCACACACTAGGGCCAAGTTAGAATCGCCAATCCACCTAACCTGCATGTCTTTGGACTGTGGGAGGAAACCGGAGCGCCCGGAGGAAACCCACGCAGACACGGGGAGAACATGCAAACTCCACGCAGGGAGGACCCGGGAAGCGAACCCGGGTCCCCAGGTCTCCCAACTGCGAGGCAGCAGCGCTACCCACTGCGCCACCGTGCCGCCAAAAATAAAATAAAAAACACAATTACTCAAGTTAAAACTAAAATAAAAAGGGAATAAAATAAGTACCAAAATAGTCCATAACAGCAGAACAATGTTTTCTACTCATACATACATTATATTGCACGTGTCCCTTATCCAATGTTAATTTAGAGCTGTACTGTAAACATGAGGGTGTATTGTATTGTAAACATGAAGGTGCACTAGGTCAGATTGACAACTTACAGTAGCAGCATTCAGCATGGTGAAGGATAGAAACTGTTTCTCAGTTTATTTGTCTTAGTCTTTATGGATCTGAAACGTCTGCCTGGCGTTTCAAACAATGCATGCCCTGGGTGTGATGGGTCCTGAAGAATTTTCTTGATGTTCCTGAGGCAACAGGAACTATATAGTTCTTCTGGGGAGGGGAGAGGACAGCCGACTATCTGCTGGGTGACCTTAATGACCCTGTGAAGCTCTTTCTTCTGTGCTACTGTGCAGCTGGAGAACCACATACAGAGACAGTAGACCAGGATGTTCTTTACTGTGCAGCAGTAAAAGGACACCAGCAGTTTCTCAGGGATGTTGTTTTTCCTGAGCACACTCAGGAAGTAGAGTCTCTTCTGGGCCTTCTTCACTACCTCAGCAGTGACTACTAAGAAGCGGAAGTCTGAGACCCTCTCCACACAGTCCCCATTGATGATGAGTGGCTGGATGTTGTCTGCTTTCTTTCTAAAGTTCACGATGAGCTCCTTGGTCTTGGCTATATTTAGGAGCAAGTTGTTATTCCTACACCACGTTTCCAGCTGCTCCACCTCATCCCTGTAGGCGGACTCATCCCCCCAGGAGATGAGCCCTACTACCATGGTATCATCAGCGAACTTAACAACGGTGTTACTGTAGTGGGCAGGAATGCAATCATGGGTGTAGAGGGTATAGAGCATGGGGCTCAGCACACAGCCCTGTGGGGAGCCAGTGCTGAGGCTGATGGGTGTGGAGAAGTAGGGGCCCACTCTAACCCTCTGAGTGCGATCACTCAGGAAGTCCTTGATCCAAAGGCAAGTGGAGTGTGGAAGTCCTATGTCTGACAGTTTGGTCACCAGTTTGTGGGGTAAGATGGTATTAAAGGCAGAGCTGAAGTCTATGAAGGGCAGCCATGCGTAGCTCCCATGCTGCTCCAGATGGGACAGGACAGCATGGAGAATAGTGGCCACAGCGTCCTCCGTAGACCTGTTTGCTCTGTAGGCAAACTGGTGCAGATCACGCATGGGAGGAATGAATGACATGATGTGGTTCCTGAAGAGCTTCTCGAAGCACTTCATAAGCACATGGGTCAGTGCAACTGGCCTTTAGTCATTAAGACTGGTGATGGTCTGTTTCTTGGCCAGAGGCACTATGACAGAGAATTTCAGGCAGGATGGCACAGTGGACTGAGACAGAGACTGGTTGAATATCCTGGTGAAGACCCCAGCCAGTTGGTCTGCACAGTCTTTCAGCACGGGTCCTGAGATGCCGTCAGGTTCAGCCATCTTCTGTGGGTTGACAGGCCACAGCGTGCGTCTCACCTCGTGCTCCCCCACTGTGAAGATGGGGCTGTTGTTGGTATCTGGATGGGGTCTGGCTGTCTCTGGTGGATCCACTTCCAACCGGGCAAAGTAGTGGTTCAGTTCCTCAGCCAGCGATAAATCACCTCCCACAGCTCCGAGACTGGTCCTGTAGTTGGTCATATACTGGACACCCATCCACACTTGCCTGCCATTGTTGCTATCCAGGTGTTCCTCGATCTTCCTTTTATAGTCTGACTTGGCCTCTCGGATGCCCCTCTTTAGGCTGGCACGGGCTGTGCTATAGAGGGCCTTGTCACCAGACCTGAAGGCAGTGTTCCTGTCTTTCAGCAGCCTCTGGACTTCCCTGGTCATCCAGTGCTTCTGATTGGGGTAGACCCGGATATGTTTATCCACTGTGACAGTGTCTGTGCAGTTCTTAATATAACACAGTACGCTGTCACTAAACACTTCAAGGTCTAGGTGTTCAAAGATGTCCCAGTTAGTCCTACTGAAACAGTCCTGCAGCTGCTGAGAAGCTCCATCTGGCCAAGTTTTAACTGTCCTTGTGCTGTTAGGGGCAGTTTTCCTTAGTGGGATGTATGCCGGAATTAAAAACAGTGACGTGTGGTCAGAGTGGCCCAGGTGAGGTAGCAGTGTGGCCCTGTAGGCCTGTTTAATGTTTGTGTAGACTTTATCCAATGTGCTAGCTCCTCTGGTGGCACACTTGACATGCTGATGGAATTTAGGGAGCACAGGTTTTAAATCCACATTTTTAAAGTCCCCAGCAACGATATACACAGCATCAGGGTGCTTGGTCAGCTGACAGCTAATACTGCGGTGTAAAAGTTCCATAGCCAAGTCTGCATTAGCGTCCGGTGCTATGTAAACAGAGGTAATCAAGACCACAGTAAACTCTCTAGGGAGATATATTGGTCTGCATCTAACAGTCACATACTCCAGGTTCGGGGAGCAGTGACTGTGTATTTGTACACCAGTTATTATTTACGTATACACACAGCCAACCTCCTCTGCTCTTACCGGAGTCACTGGTCCTGTCATGGTGCTGTGCAGTGTAGCCTGTTAGCTGGATAGCAGAGTCCGGGATCAATGAGTGAAGCCAGGATTCTGTGATGAACAGAACGCAACTGCTCTTTACGATGTTATTTGTTACCACCTGTAGCCTCAGTTCTTCAATTTTGTTGACGGGAGATCTGGCATTGGTGAGAAAAACACGGGAGCGGTGGTTTAACAGGCTGCCTGCGTAACCTCGCTAATGCGCCAGCCCTGCAGCCTCGCTTTTGTTTTCTCTCTCTGCGCCACCCCTGTCGCCTGCCCGCGGGGATGATAATCCACAGAGAGCCGGGACTCCTTGCTATATGTGTCGGAATGTCGTGGGACCGGAGAAACTCTGATGAAACACTCCCCTCGCTGCACACTCCGATCTTGAGAAGTTTCTGTCGGCTGTAGATGTTGTAGGCTCGACAAGATGCAGGTAAAACAAGTAGTAATACTAGCACACACATACATGCTAAACATTGAAATGAAGAGCACCGAGCCGCTGCGTCCGTGCGCACCGCCATAGTGTCCTTTGCTATTTCTGCACAGTATTGGGAATAAGGCACTAAACCTACAGAAAAAAAGGTGTAAGGATGGTACAAATCCTGGATGGGCTACCAGCACACATATACGCACTGTCACAGACAACATGGGATGTCTGGCATCAATGGTTCCTGGATGCTTTATGATGGAGGGACATGGATGGATGGGCATCCTGCCCAATTTGGTTGCTGGTAATGCTCTCCACCAGTAGGCTATGATCGAGGAAGGACAGAGGAAGACTGCCTCCCTGGATGATATATTTCCCTGATACTGTAGGTGGCAGCATTCCCCTGGTGGAGCTCCCCTTTGTACCCCTGCTAGGGTATTTGGATGCTGCCAAGGGAAGCTGTCAGGAGAAGACTTCCTAAATAGGAAAGTTTTACGTCACCCAAAGTGCTTCCTGGTTTTAATGCTATTATACCAGAGGATCTCCTGGGTCTGACATAAAAGGATCTACTTCACCTCACCCAGGCAGGTCGGAGTAGGGAGAGGAGCTGGACAGCACTTACCTGGGAGCAGTCTATGGTAGAGAAAAGGAAGGAAGGATTGTATTGTTGTGTTTAAAAGTATTGTATTGTTTAAAGTCTGTTAAAAGTATTAGTAAAAGCACTTGATTTGTGGTCAAGTTCTGTCTGAGGTTTGGGGCTTCGAAACACACCTTAGTGGCCACAGCACACTCACACTTTCTCATACTAAAAGTCAGCCTGATGTATAAGTCTTTAGAAGGTGTAAGGAAACTAGAAAATCTAGAGAAAATCCAAATGGAAAATAAGAGAACCTGGAAACTCCAAAAAGACTACAGCTTGAACCAGGAAGCAATATCAAGAAACTGGAGCAATGAGTTAATAATAATAATTCTTTGCATTCATATAGCGTTTTTCTCACTACTCAAAGCGCTCAGCAATTGCAGGTTAAGGGCCCTGCTCAAGGGCCCAACAGAGCAGAGTCCCTATTGGCATTTAAGGGATTTGAACCGGCAACCTTCCGATTGCCAGTGCAGATCCACTCTTACACTGTTATGAGGCACTGTACCGGAAAAAAGTCATATGAATGGCACAACTCTATTGAATTGTGGGCACACATTTTGGATTCAGCAGAACTTGATTGGTTTGCTGCCACCCGCATTGGATTCAGCTCACACATGCTCTGGATTCAGTACAGCTTGGTCAGTTTGCTGCCGTTGGCATTGGATTCAGGAAAACTCTATTGGTTTGTGAATGCAAATGTTGGTCTGCTAGCATACATACTGGATTGATGATGCACACTTTGGATTCAGCTAGCACATGCATTACATTCAGACAAATGTATTGTTTTCCAGGGGCACCCAGTGGTTTGCTGGCACATGTACTGGATTCAGTACAGCTCAACTGGTTAACTTGTGCATTCATTGGACTGCAAGTTCACTAATTGGATTCAGTACAGTTCGAATAGTTGGCATATGCACTCATTGGATTGAACTGACAACATGCACTGGATTCAGCTCACCTCAAGCTGTTTACTGATGCACGCACTGGACTTAGCACAACTGGAAAGTAATTTTACGCAGGTGAGCTTTAGACAGCCAATATGTGTATAAACACAATAAAGGAAAAGAATTATGAGATGGAAACATTTAGTATATATAAAATAGTTATGAACAATGCAGCACATCAACTAT
Source organism: Erpetoichthys calabaricus (assembly GCF_900747795.2). Classification (NCBI taxonomy): domain Eukaryota; kingdom Metazoa; phylum Chordata; class Cladistia; order Polypteriformes; family Polypteridae; genus Erpetoichthys; species Erpetoichthys calabaricus. The sequence continues at coordinate 61,701,951 of NC_041395.2, forward strand.
CTGACACACTGACACTACTTTCAGCCAACAAATTATTCAGCAGAAGTGTACCAAGAAACATTACAGGGGCTCTTTTATACCAGCAGCAATACATCTGTAAAACGCCTCACTGTGACTGTGACAGCCAAGTCAGAACTTTGCTTTCTTTTTATTTTTATTTTTCTTGCTTTACAGAGTGTGTTCAGACCAAAGTGTGTGTGTTCATTTATTTATTTATGAAGTATTGATAACAACAACAACAACAATTTATTTCTTGTACAGCCTAAAATAACACACGGAATGACTCAATGAGCTTTAACAGGCCACATGTTTTGACAACCCTCCAGCCTTGACTACCTAAGAATATAAGAGAAAACTCCCCCAAAAAATCTTGTAGTAAAAAAAATTTGAAGAAGTCTTCAAAAAGGCAATTCTGTGAAAGAAAGAGAGAAAGAGAGAAAGAGAGAGAGAGAAAGGCCCCCATCCAGGTAAGTTGGGCATGCAATGAATGTCAAAAAATGGAGTAAATACAAGACCCCAAAACAGAACACAAGTAATCCTCATCACAGAGCTAGATGGCCAATCTATCACTGCCACCTCAGAAATATAAAACAATAGCAGAAGCTACTTTGTTCTTGCCCAGCACTCCTCACCAAGTTTGCATTGATAGTACAGGAATTTGTTATTAGAGGGACTGACACAACGCTTAGCTTTTATGACAGGGAGTTTTTCTTACAGTATGTTACCTTTCTGGTGAATAGTTGGGGGATCAATGCAAATTTATAGATTTAGGAACAGAATTGGCAAGTTGTTTGTCTCTGAAGTTCTGCCTTCTGCCAATCCAGGAAAAACTGGGGAGATTACTTTTAATGTGTGCTTTAGGATAGAGTGGTAGAGTTATATAGTGCATTGGGGTACCTTTTGGAACAATTGTACGTGTACTATCAGGAGGGGCTGCAAAGTAACGAGAGAGAGAGAGAGAGAGAGAGAATGATGTATTGTGAAGGCATGTGCATGGGTTAATCAACTTTGAATTTACTAGCCAGCAGGCAATAAACTAAAATAGAACCAGTAATATGCTAAAACTGCTAAATTTCTAAAAATATTAAACATAAACAAAACATAAAGTATTTAGGAAAAACAGACCAAATCGAAAAGCTGGGGGGACATTTTCATTAGGCAGATTTAAATATGATCTGCATCAAACAAGAGATGAGCTATATCTTTGTGAGCTTATGAGGATTTCATTATAAGCAGCAAGGACAGGGGCCTATAACAGGAGTGTGTTGGAGACCTCTAGCACAAGAAACAATGCTGATATTCAGCTTTTAATTAAGATCAAAAAGCAAGGTTATAGGAAATGCTACAGTAATGGAGGACTTCAAATATTAACTGGGAAAAAATATACAGTAATGGAGCACAGGAAGAGGTTTTGAGAAATTCTATTGGTGATTCTTTTTAAAAAACTATGTATGCTGAAAGATAAGCCTTTCTTAATTTATTTTGCAAAAACTCAGGAAAGACCATGTTTGCTATAATATATATTATGCTTATTTTAGTAAGTTGAATTTTGAACAAATGTTACAAAGTCGTAAAGACAGAAACCGGCCCAAACTTTCAAGACTGAAGATGAGGGAGAATCAAAGGAATAGGTATAACAGTAGGACAAGTTCATTCTTATATTTGTAAAAAGCAGGACATTAAAGAGAAATCACAGTGGGTGAATAAGGCGCTCAGACAGAAGTTGCAAAACAAAATAAAAAAAAAAACATGCACAAGATCATTATTGTCAGTATTAACCATTAATCTTCTGAGGATATAAGGGCAGCATTTGAAAAGGGCATTTACAGAGTAATACTGCAAGAAAATGAAAAAAATTGATCCAAAATGCTTATTTTAATATTTTAGTAATGGTAGAATGGTCAAGATAGAGGTGGTGTATTAGGAACAGTAAAGGCACAATCAAAAATATTACATGCTGCAAATTTAATATTTTTCTGAAGTTTTAATTTGTGAAGAAGTTGATATTTCCCAGTAGTTACTTCTTCTTGTTCTTCTTCTTATGTGTCTTTTTTGATACGAAGGTTAGCAACCGCAGCTTTCCAATTCAACCTTACATTCTGCTTCTATTTTTTATCACCCCCGATTCTTTCAATGGTAGCCATTGTTTCTGTTCTTCCTTTGATCACCAATTGCACCATATCCCACCTGACCCGCTCAAATTCTGTATGTTCCATCAATCTGTTGTTTCTTCTCATCATCTAATCCTCCTCCCTCTTTCCTTCACCCACCCTCTTCATCACTTCTTCATTTGTCACTTTCTCTGCACAGATAATTTTGCTTATCCTTCTGTAGCACCACATCTTAAATCTTTTTAGCTTCTTAATAGTTGCTTTCTCATACGCCCATGCATTGCTACCATAACCTAACATTGGGAATATGTATTTTCTCAGAAATTCTTTTTAAGGCTAATGCTTAGATTCTGTCTTAGTATTTTTTTTTCAGTCCTAGAAGTGGTCCTTTGCTTTACCTAGTCTCTTTTTATCTCCATCAAGTAGTCCCCTTGCTCAGTAATCCAGTTTCCAAGGTATTTATATTCCTTCACCAGATCTAACTGTTGACCTTCCAATATTATATTTATCTGTGGTGTTTACTTCTTGCTAATGACCATTATTTTAGTCTGCCTTGCATTCATTTCCATTCCATATTTCATACACGCTGTGTAGATCCCTTCTTCAATCTACTGCAAGTCCTTCTATTTTGATGCTAGTATTAAAGTATTATCTAGAGTGGAATACGGCTGGGGATCCTGCCCAGCCGTGATGCCTAGAAGGACCGGGAGAGGGATAATACCTCTCCTGGACCATGAGAGGGCAGCCGCCCTGGTCTGCATCTGGGCCATGGGATCAGAGCTTAGAAGCATAACCCTTTTGGGGACTGTGGCCGCCGCCAAGGAGGCGCCCAAAGGATTGTGGAGCCCTGAGTTGGAGCTCTTCCGCCACACTCGGAAGTGCTCCCGGAAGATCATCACAAAGCACCTGGAGCACATCTGTCTGTGTCCAGGAGCTGATTCTCCACACAAGCTACAGGGAGTATTAAAGTGGTAGTAAAGAGGTACTCTGTGATTTGGAAATAGGGAAGTGCTACTAGAATTAAATGTTTAAATCAAATAAACAAATGGGACCAGGTAACAGTCACCCTAGAGTGCTTAGTGAGGTTCTTGGTTACATACAATATATGACATATATTATAGTATTTTTAGGAGTCACTGCACAATGGGCAAACGCCTAAAGACTGGGAATTATCAAATGTTGTTGCATCATATTGAAAACCTAATCAGGCCACTCCAAGTAACTACAAGCCAGCAAGGAGATGATGTATCAGGAGAGAATGAATAGAAGCAAATATTAAAAAAAGACTGAGATTAAGTATGTAAATAAAAATCAATGTGAGTTAGCCAGGGGAGACCATTTACCATTAATATGCTGTGAATCTATGAAAATGCAACAGATCACAGGTACACAGACCTTATTTTTATGTTGATTTATGTTGAGCACATGAAACCAATATGTACTCCAGCAAATTGGTAAAGTTGTATTGAAGTAAAAATCCATATACATGCAGGCAAACTGATACATACATAAGAATTTCAGTATTGCAATACTAAAAACATTTGAGTTTTTTCCTAAACAGCGCCTCATACATTGTGTTGCCCAGCTTATTATTATAATATTTTAGATTTCAATAACGATTTCTCCTGGAGTTTCACTTCTGCACACAAATGACAACATGCAAACACAAGCATAAACCATTATAATATTTAAAAGTACTTAAACACAATATATTACAAAAAACTATGTACTGCATGTTAACTAGACCAGCATTATGAATATATGTTGTAGGAGATGATCCATGTGACACAAAAATAAATAAAAGTAAGGTTAAAAATAACAAAATGGGCAGTACCCAATTGGGAGAAATAAAAGTACAGAATGAAGTTAATCATGCTACCTTTCAGGGCCTGCCTAAATGAGATTTAAATCGTTGTGTTAAGCATTGAGATGGAGCACTCATCACTGCCTATTAGTATCCTGGAGGAGAACTGATGCATCCATAAAGGTTGCATTGCTCTTTTGCGCTTATCTTGTTACCCCTGACAATGTACCTATGGGTCATGTAGCATGCCAACAGGACATATCGTCCCCAGTGATTCCTATATTCACACACTTGCATGTGCACATTTTTTGCAATGCTCTAACATCAATAAAAAATTGATACTAAAAAAAAAAAACGATCTCTGCCATCTTTGTGGAACAAGCTGGACACCCCTCATTAGTGAAAGAAAGAAAAAATGTCGGAAATCAGGAGTTATGCCACAATATTTAAATGTAGCTTTGTCCATCTTCCATTCTGGATGTAGAACTAGCAATGCCAACCAAAAATGTCAAAACTGATTAATTTGCTCAAACACTTTTTTAATTTGGCTATTTCATAGCTACATTTTAGTTCTCCTCCTAATAGACTACACATGCATAGAATTATCATATTAGTCATATATTTGTAATGTATCATTACTCATTTCCACTTTCCTCTGCTTTCTTTAAGGTTTTTCTGTGGTGGCATTTTGGTCCAACCTGATTGAGTCACTGTGCAGCCACCTGTGATGCTTGAGTGAAGGTGGGTGCCACAGTTGTCCATGACACCCACTGTGCCGAATCCTCTGGGACAAAGCCTGGAAGCAAAGAGGAACGGCTTACAAACATTTATGTTAGTTAGAATGTCTAGTGGGGGAACCCCTGCAAATTCTGTGGTTTTCTTCAGCTTTTCAGCTCTGGAGTTTATTTTATTTTCTCTGACTTCCTCCCAGCCCTATTTCCTTATTGTTGTACTCATCTTCAGAAACTTAGAATACAATTCTATATATAAGGACTCTAACTTTCTAATTGTAAATTAATTTTATTTTTTATTGACTTATTTTGTTCTTTATTCATTATTATTCTTACCTAATTTATTTTGATTTTCTTTTCTTGAATCTGCTTCTTTGATGCCATGTAAAGCACTTTGAACCACATCCTGTGTATGAAAATGTGTTACAGACAGAAATGTTGGTGGTGGCGGTGGTGTTTTTGGCTGTTTCCTCAAAAATGTAACATTTTTACTCCTCTATTCATGTCTGGAATTATGTTTATAAAGCAGCAGAAATATTAAAAGAAGCACAGACTTTTTGGGGTGGTATTTTCATAGACATCATCTTCCTTTTACATATCACATTTCATTTACTGAGACACATAATTTCATATATTGAAAAGGTTTAGTTGCTCAAATATTTGTTCATTCTTTTTGTTTGCCATACTGATTAGCTGCATTTGGAGAACTGATTCAAGAACGTTGTTCATTATGGCAGTACCTCTTAGGAGAATGCTTATGGGATTTTGTCTGCTAATCCAAAGATCAAGATGGCCCAGGAAGGTACTATTGCTCTTAAAGTCATGGTTAGTGACTTAGTCACAATTCTAGTGTCTGCCTAACACTGTGTCCTTGTACACGTCTAATGCCTCCTGAAATCACTGTCTACAGTGAAAAGCTGCTCTCTGTCAAAAGTGTGTCATTTTTTTGACGTATTATTAATTTTTATTCCTGTTGTTTACATCTTTTATCATTTTCTCAATGATGTCACCACTTAAGCATGGGGAAGGTGCTATGTGAATGAATAAATGTTATTATTATTATTATTATTATTATTATTATTATTATTATTATTATTATTATCACCAATTTTTGTGCATTTTATATGGGCTCCACTAATTTGTGTGGTTGTTTTTACGGGAGCCATGAAGCTTTTAATCACTAGGAAGCTACTGTACATGGTTCCTAGGTACATGATGCACATGCCATGTGAAAAATGACATTATGGTTGCCATAATATATAAGATGATGGAATACATTTTAAAAATTCTGACCATTGAGCAATTAAAGAGTATACTACCACAATCAGCAAGGCAGTGTGCTAAAAATCAGTAAACCTTGGACATCTTATTGAAATAATTGTTTTTTGCTTTTACTGTTTTTTCTGCTCATTTCTTTTAAATATTCTTTACACCTTATATTTAAGGAACATGACCATATGTGTATTTTGGGTTAATTCTTTAGTTTGTATTTTTGTTATTTAACACATGTTTCCATTGCAAATTTACTAAGGAATGATTATATTTGAAAATAACCATATTCGTATTTTCCCTGATTTCTCTCCCACAACAGCTGTTAAATGTGCAGCCTTCTACAACATTAAACAGCGGTTACGGCAAGCCGATATCAAATACAGCCTCCTGTACCCTGCCAAACTGAAAGTGGATGTTCAAGGCCAATACCACATCTTTTCAAGCAAGGAGGAAGCAGAAAAGGAATTAAGAAAGCTGATCCCGACACTATTCTGAAACACAATAGTGAGTCGCATCCTGTCATGGCATGGCAAGGAGATATCACCTGCTGTCTAATCCACTTGTAATGATACGGGTATTATAATTATACATCCTTTTCATTACTAGGACACTTTCTGTTTATGTTTTAATTACAGTTATAGACGTGTGTGTGGAAGAAATTAACCTTTTTTTTTTCTTACTACCCTAAAGGAGACTGTTTAACATCATACCCTTGGTTTATTGTTATTATTGCATTAAGACTTACTATGCTTATCCTGGACCACTTTCTAACACCATCCCCTGGGTTTATTATCTTATTACTTTAAGATTGCTGAACATTATATTATATATTTTATGCTTATAGTTTGTTAATGATTATATATAATCATAGCTTGTTAATGATTATCTTTTAGGCATATAGTATTTAGACTATATTGGCAATAGATATCTCTACTTTTTAATCCTAAAACACAGCTGCATGGGGGCTTGTTTTGCTTTGGAAGTGTTCAATCTCTAGGTGTGTCAGAGGACTGAGACTTTATGAAGTGGGGTCCAGCCTCACGTGGGGAGGCAAAAGGGAGGTGGGGGGATAGGGGGATAGGGGGATAGGGGGATGGGGGGGGGGGAGAAAGAGAGCAGGCTATATCTAATTTATCCTTTTAATTCTTATAATTATAACTACCAATGTAACAATAGGTTGCATGGCAATAACTCATGGGGAAAAAGGAAATTAAGGTTAAAGCTGTCTCATTTCCAGTTAAGACTATAAAATGACATCAAAAACTTAGAATCAAAATCTCCATGATGGGACAGTCAACTTTGTGAGCTGGAATGTTAAAGGCCTGAATCATGAATTAAAGAGAAAGAAAGTACTCTCTCACCTAACAGGTTTAAACGCTAAAATAGTATTTTTACAGGAGACCCATTTACTAAGCAAGGCTCAGTTCCGTCTGCAAAAGGACTGGACTGGCCAAATGTTCCATTCTAGCTTTACAAAGAAAACTAGAGGGGTGGGAATTCTCATACATAGAACTGTCCCATTTGTAGCATCAAATGTAGTATCTGATCCGGAAGGGAGATATGTGATGGTCATGGGCAACTTATTTAACTGTAAAATGATTTTGATAAATGTTTTTGCACCTAATGTTGATGATAAGGAATTCATACAAAACGTATTTGCATCCATCCCCAATGTGAAAAATTATAATGGCCGGGGACTTTAATTGTGCTTTAAACCCACTCTTAGATAGGACTCCTGTCACAGGGGGGATGACATCTAACACTGCAAAGATAATTACACAGTTTGTAACTGACCACACCTTATCAGACACCTGGAGGTTTCAAAACCAAAACTCAAGAACATATTCTTTCTACTCACCAGTACATCATTGCTACTCAAGAATGGATTATTTATTTATAGATAATAATTTCTTGCCTACGGTTAAATCTTGCAAGTACGATGTTATTGTTATTTCTGACCATGCACCTCTGATCTTGAAGCTAAAATCATTATGCCCCACACACTCACCTCATAGATGGCATCTTAACCTGCTTCTATTAGCAGACGAGAACTGTACAGAATTTATATCCAAACAAATCAGTTTCTTCCTAGAGACAAACACATCCTCAGAGGTCTCTGCAGGAATACTCTGGGAAACTCTAAAGGCCTTCTTAAGAGGACAGATTATTTCATATCTTTCCCACAGGAATAAATTAGAAACCAAGAAAGTATCCGAACTAAAAAGCAAAATTACTAGAATAGATGAAGAACATGCCAGGCTTCCAAGCGAGGCTCTACATAGGAAAAGGCAGGCTCTGCATTCAGAAGTCAACCTCTTGACAACTAAAGAAACTGAACAACTAATTTATAAATCCAGACATCATTACTATGAACACGGAGATAAAGCTAATAAGCTTTTAGCTCAACAAATCCACAAGCTAGAAGTTTGCAATGCAATCCCAGTAATCACCAACAAGAACGGAGATGAAATCATTGACCATAAAAATATAATGCACACATTTAGAGACTACTATAAATCCTGATATTCTACTGAGTTCAAATAAGACAACACACAATCTAATGCATTTCTGGATACATTACAGTTACCACAAATAGATACTTTTAGTGTGGAGGAACTGGATAAACCTCTGGGGCTATCAGAATTAATAGATGCTATAAAGTCACTTCAAGGCGGGACAGCAGCAGGCCCTGATTGCTTCCCTGCAGAATTTTATAATAAATTCTCCAATCAGCTAGTTCCCCTCCTATTAGCAACATTTACAGAAGTTAAAGACAATCAAATTCTACCTCAACCTTTTCACCAAACATTAATCACCATCTTCCCTAAACAAAATAAGGACTCATTACAATGTGCATCATACAGACCAATTTCACTTCTGAATAATGATGTTAAGATACTCTCAAAAATCATAGCTAGAAGGATGGAGAAAGTGCTGCCTTCGGTAATATCACAAGATCAAACTGGATTTATCAAGGGTCGACACTTATCCTCCAATCTTCAATGCCTATTTAATGTAATGTAATGTAACAAAGTCAAACACCCCAGAAATATTGTTATCATTGGATGCAGAAAAAGCATTTCACATGATTGAATGGAAATACCTTCTCTCTACATTAGAGAAATTTGAGTTTGGCCCGAACATTTGTGCATTGATCAAACTACTGTATACCAATCCAGAAGCTTCAGTTTGTATTAACAATATTTGTTCAGACTACTTTAAATTAGAACGTGGTACCAGACAAGGATGCCCCTTGTCACCACTGCTATTTGCAATCGCCATTGAACCACTGGCGGTTCACTGTCGAAATGCTGATCAGATAAATGGGATTATCAGAGAAGGACTGGAACAGAAAATTTCTCTACATGCAGATGATATGGTACTGTATATATCAGACCCACAAAGTTCTGTGCCTGCAGTCTTAACAGTACTTATAGAATTTCAAAAGATCTCTGGTCTCAGAATTAATTTGAATAAAAGTGTACTCTTTCCAGTGAATTCTCAAGCACACAATATTAGATTTGACACCTTCCCTTTTATCATTGCAGATCAGTTTAAATACCTAGGGGTAAACATCACAAGTAAACACAAAGCTCTTGATCAACAAAATTTCACCATCTGTATGGAAAAAATTAAGCAAGACTTGCATAGATGGTCAACCCTTCATCTTACTCTAACTGGAAGAATTCATCCATCCATTGTCCAACCTGCTGAATCCGAACACAGGGTCATGGGGGTCTGCTGGAGCCAATCCCAGCCAACACAGGGCACAAGGCAGGAAACAATCCTGGGTAGGGTGCCAACCCACCGCAGACTGGAAGAATTAATGTTGTTAAGATGAATATTCATTCCAATATACATCAATAAATAATTTTTTAAGCAATTACATTTAACAATAACCTCATTTATTTGGAACTCAAAACATCCAAGTATCAAAAGAGCGACCCTACAAAGACCTAAGGCAGAAGGTGGCATGGCTCTACCTAACTTTCAGTTTTATTACTGGGCAGCAAACATACAAGCTGTAAAAACCTGGACACAAATAGATGAACATACACAGGCCTGGTCCGCAATAGAAGTTAAATCCTGCAGTACTTCTTTATATTCTCTGCTTTGTGCCCCAATAAATGGAAGGTATCAGCAATATACTAATAACCCAATTGTACTTCACTCACTCAGAATATGGAACCAATGTAGAAAGCATTTTAAGATGGAGAAGCTTTTATCTGTGGCACCTCTGCAACAGAACAACCTCTTTCAACCCTCACAAACATATTTTTAATATCTGGAAGAAATTTGGGATTAAATTGCTCAGAGATCTTTATATAGACAACATCTTTGCATCCTATGAACAATTACATTCCAAATTTAACTTTCCAGCTACACATTTCTTTCACTATCTTCAAATTAGGAACTTTGTTAAACAGAACCTGCCCGATTTTCCTCATCTTGCACCCTTGTCCACGCTGGAAAAAATATTGCTCAATTTCAAGGACTTAGACACCATCTCTGCAACATATAAAATTATTTTACAGTCCCTCCCTTTTATGAATGATTGCAATAAAATTAATTAAAAAAAAAAAAGAAAAAAAAAAAGGAATGTCTCCCAAGAGGCACTTCTGCTATAAATTAGAGAAAATGCAGTCTATCTGAGATTATGGATTTAAACCCTGAACAGTATCAGTCATCAAATGGTTAGGCAAGCTGGTTTACGACTTTAAGTTCATGATTTGATTCTGGTGATGTTCTTTTAATTTTGTACTGATTCCTGGCAATCTTTGTTTTGACTTTACTGACAGTTGTAGCCCTCTGGATTGTATTTTTAATAACAATACTTTGGTATTTCTAGAAAACTGTTTTTGTTCCAGTTTCTCAAAAATGCACACATGTCCTGCTCAGTCTGTAGCCACATCTTTACAGTTACTCAGTTTTATCGCAAATATTCACACACCAAACTTTAATTTCATCAAAACCTGGATGAATCAGGAATGCAAGCTTCAACCTTTATATGGTTGTGCCAATGCAATTAGCACTCCCAGGTAATTGTGGGAATGACTGTCGTAGCAATGGCTGATACTATCATTACAAAATGGCAGGCACAGAAGCAAACAAAATAATGTCACAGAATAATGCTAAAAATTTAAAAGTCTCTCAGGACAACAGCTAGACAAAATAATCAGATTCCATGGGTTAAAAAAACAACAGTTTAGCTATATAGAAGTCCCCAAAACTCCCCAGAAAAGGCACAAATGAATAAACGACACCAATCACCAGAGCTGAGCAAGTATGCGCTGCAGGCCATCTGAACTACTTTGAGTGTTCCGACTGGCATAACACAGTGAAGTGAATAATGGAACAAAGGGTGGCAAGGCCAGAATTCATTGCTGATAATTCAAAGTGGGGGTCAAATTAGATGGACAATCACTTACCTAAGTCAAATCACTAATGTTGCAAAACAGAGCCAGAAACTAGAAGAAATGGGTGTGAGGTCCATAAAAGACCTCTAAAGCATGACAAGAATTTCACTTCTCTGCCCAGAAGAGGCTCACCCCAAGTCAGCTAGTCCCAAATCCCACCTGTACATAAACCAATCTCTTCATATGCCAGCAATATTCTGTTCTTTCTTGGTAATGTCCCTTCAGATCTACCTCACTTCTTAGTTTATTTAGTTCATTTAAAATCCTTCCTGGCTATAAAATTAACTGAGCAAAGTCTGCTTACCTTCCATTAAACTTCACATGATGTGTGTTTTTCCATCATTTGTCCCTTTAGCTTACTCTACATTGACATTTCTCCCTTTCTGCAGGACATTACAGCATCTAATTACCGGCGTATTTTTATAGTGTCAAGAAATTATTTTCCTTAAGTTTTCATTCTAGATTGGAAATTACTAAAATGAATGTAGTCCTTTGTTTTAACTTTGTTAGTGCATGCCCCCTCTATCACCTTGATAAAATATTGGTTAGACGTTAGACCTGTTTTGATTTCCTTTCTATAGAATGGTAAGAAACCTTCCATCCAGCTCTCCACTTTTATTTGTGACTAGACAAAAAGCCCGTTTCGACAACGTAAGATGAAACGGGCACGAGTTTGTGTCAGTAGTGTATGAAGAACAAATGATAAGCAAGAAATAAATAAGAAAGTGATGTAAGTAATGATAATTAACTAAGAGGTTTGGGATATGAATGACTTTATCATGGCAAAAAATACTGTACACTTAAAAAAGACATGCTATCTGTAGACTACATTTTTTGTGAAGACACTCTCACTGTTTGGTAGTAATTTCTCTTGATGTGGCCCATCTTTAACTTGCACCTTCACATCACTCGCCCGCTGAAAGTACTTAATAATAATATGTTCTTACGTATTATTTTGAGTGTGAGGGTTGGCTGTGATCGGGGCTAATATTCTACGCCTGGGCAGAAGGATTTGCGATTTCAGAATAATAATCCCGAAATGCGTAGGATAAATCCGCTGCCTGCCGCGATGAAGCAAATTTTCTCTTTAGAGGCATTTGTATAAGTTGGAAGTGAGACGAACTTTGAAATGTTTAAGTCACGAATGTACCTGTTGAACACAGTTGTATAATGCGTAGGCTAAATCCGCCGCTTGCTGCGATGTTGGGGATGGATGCGCAGAATACGACTGCGCATTCGGCTTCAGACGGACGTTCGTCGGATGAAGCAAATTTTCTCTTTGGAGGCATTTGTATAAGTTGGAAGTGAGACGAACTTTGAAATGTTTAAGTCATGAATGTACCTGTTGAAGACAGTTGTATAATGCGTAGGCTAAATCCGCCGCCTGCCGCGATGTTGGGGTTGGATTTCGGTCTCGTAAGGTTTTTCGGGCAGCAGCGCAGAAGGCGACTGCGCATTCGGCTTTGGACTGACGTCAGTGAGTGCGGAGAAGGTGACTGCGTATTCGGCTTCGGACGGACGTGAGTGAGTGAGTAAGTGAGGAGGCAGGTGAATTATGTATTAAGATAGGTCTGAGGGTGGGGTGTCTCTGCCACACCTAGAGATATACCACTAGGCGCTTACCCTCTGACCAATGTGGAACTAATTAAATTCCTTTCACAAATCTACCATCCTGGTTCCCTATTGAATCTAACCTGGTGGCCCCTAGATCCCCCCTGTTCTTCCCTTTACTGCCCTAAAATTAAATTCACACCTCTTTACTTCAAGTCTCTTACATGTGTATTCTCTGCACAGCCATACCATATCTTTCGGAACCCTGCCCATTGTATTGGTGGTAGGTCCATCTCTTTTCAGCCATAGTTTGATTGGGGCATTAGGATGTTTTTTGAAATTTGTAATCACGTTGGATTTGGAACATTCCAGTTAGAGGTCCTGGTTTTCTGTTTCTATTTCTTTCATCTTTTTCTATCTTCGAATCAAATAACTCCTTAAGGCAAACAGGGTCCCAATATTCTCTGAAGTCCCTTACCAAACTCTTTATAAATTGCTGTGCTTATTATCTCCAAACATTATGCCAGTATCATCCCCATGTGCAACTTTGCAGAACACATCTGCTAGACCTTTGCCTTTAGTTTCAGTATAGCAGTGTGACCTCCGTTCTTCTCCCCTCAACTTGCGGAAAGTGATCCAAACCAATATCGAACTTAACCTTTAACAAAATCTCAGCATTTTCCAAAAACCCCAATTATCTGCAGAAGCAATTGAAAGCTGTACATCGCCTGTACCTCATCCCTCATAAACTTTATACTATACATTCTCCCATTCCATCTGTCACTTGTTTCCTTTAAATGTCCCTGGCTCTTATCTTCATAGGTTTTGGGACTTTACTCCAGTTTCAGATTTTCAGACTCACATTTTGTAAATTTCTGGAAATACTTTATTAAATCTAACCTTACTTTAACTCTTGATGGCACAGATCAATGGATCATCTGGCTCAAAAAAAAAGTGGCATCCTGCTGTGCATTTGATTCAGAGCTGGTTGGTGGGTGGTCCAAGCTATGCCATTAAACTCTTATTAATTAAACCCTTTTCTTACAGTTCTTTACAATCAATTTTGCACTAGTTTCAGAGCCTTGTTGTCACGATCATGTACAATGAAAACCCCTTAGGTCCCTGAAAGGCCGACTTATATATTGTGACCAACTGTTCTGAGCTTTGGTTCTCTGGGGCATGTTCATCCACTGAGAAAACACATTTTCAAACAGCAGGTGGATACAAAGGAAAAAGACGCTTCTTTCAAACAACTTAACAGTTTAGCATTGAAAGATCAACTACAGACAGTAAAGTTCCAAAACTGTATAAAGCTTTAAAAAAATTTATGATTCAGTAAAAAAAAAGAAAAATTTGTGAGAAACTAGGTGTACTGCCACACTGAAAAGATTGTGAAAAAAAAACAGAAGATGAAAAGAAAAAAGATAGTTTGTCAAAATCATATGAAGAACAAACCAAAATATCAAACCCTGATACATAAAGCATTCTTGAACTCAAAAAAACATGACCAAGTGTTACTCCATGAATTTTTTTTTGCCAGATAACACTGTTAACGTATGTGTTTGTGAATCTGAAATATTGAACTCCCAACTTAAATGACCTTATGGGAAAAACAGCTTCCAGAGGACATGCAGTGGTTTGCTAAAAAGAATTGATATTACATGGAGAAGAAGTCAAAATAGAGGTGCCTGTGATAAACAAAATGGGGACAAAATAATAAAAATAATAATAATATACAGTATAATACATTTTATTTAAAAGTGCCTTTTAAAATACCAGGAACACTGTATGTTAGTATAAAATATTAAAGCATAACATTAAACAGTCCAATACTGTATGTATACATAGTTAACAAAATCAAAAAAGCAGTATTATAAAGGTTTAACAGAAAGTGAGTTACAAATAAAAAGCTCCAAAGCCAGTGTATTCCATAACCCCGATACACTAAAAGTTCTATCATCCATTGTATGCAATCTGCACAGTGTGACAGTTAACAGCATAGAATTGGAAGAGCAAAGTGAGCGTGTGATGGAAAGTGAGCATAACATTTGGGTTCAATAATGAAAACAGATAAAGTGGGACAGCACTGTGGAGGACCTTTAAAAGTTGGAGGAGAAGTTTATATCCATCCATCCATTTTCCAACCAGCTGAATCCAAACACAGGGTCACGGGGATCTGCTGGAGCCAATCCCAGCCAACACAGGGCACAAGGCAGGAACCAATCCTGGGCAGGGTGCCAACCCACCGCAGAGAAGTTTATATTCAGTGTGAAAAAGGACAGGTAACTAACATAACTTTTGAAGTGTAGGAATAATATGCTCACAAGGTTTTAAATGTGTATCATCCCTTGTCACTGAATTTTGGATATACTGTAGTCAGTTTAGGCTCCACACAGGGATACCACATAACACTGCATTGTAATAATTAAGTTACAAGGCGACAAAAGCATGGATAATGGTCTCTGTGGCAGTATCCAAAAGAAAAGGCCACAATCTCAAGATTTGCTTAAGATAACATTAAAAATATAAAATATTCAACACTAGGAAAATGAAAAAGTACCAAAATGAAAATTATATCAAAAACCTCCTTATCATGATCACACCAAGAAACAACCAAATAATTTATGGAAAGATTGCTGTTTATAATTTGCTGATTGCTTGTGCAAATTGTTCTCTCACAGAAAGTCATCTTTAAATTTCTGCCACTTATTACAAAATGAGCCCAATGGGACACTCCATTTATTCTATTGATTACGACAGCCTCAGCTGGCATGACATGTGACATAACACATTCCTGATAGGGTCTGTCTTGAGTCCTTCCCCTCAACTTAAGGATACAAGTCCATATTCATTGTGTCCCTTTATACATCCAGCGTGCTGCCTGCAGAGCTAACAGAACACAGAAACGACGCTTTAGTCAAATCGCAGTTACAGGGAAGGTTCTGCTAATGCACATCATCAGGCTTACATGACGTTTTGTTAAAGTTTCATTATGTTGTTGTACAGCCATCGAAAAAAAACCTTCAGTCATCTTTGTATTTGCCATAAAATTTTTAGTTTTATTACATACATGAGATAAACACTTAATAAAATGAACTTGGACATGTATCATAAATAAATAAAAGAAATGAAGATGTGTTCTGCAATAAAGCCCTGTCTTCTTCCATCAGGAACATTTGTGCTTCTCATGATAGCTCAAGGGTTTAAGGATTTTAAAGATGTAATTCTTTCCAGTTATGCAAAGCCTTTCAAGAATGCACACATTATCTGTGCTAAAACCGTTTCTGTACAGAGCCATGTAAATATTTAATGATAAATCCATCCATCCATCCATTTTCCAACCCGCTGAATCCGAACACAGGGTCACGGGGGTCTGCTGGAGCCAATCCCAGCCAACACAGGGCACAAGGCAGGGAACCAATCCTGGGCAGGGTGCCAACCCACCGCAGTTAATGATAAATGAGATTGGCTATTTGCTCACTAAATGTAAGTATTTAGGTGAAGGGGCTATTGTTATGTCCTTTCAAGATGCCACTGGTGCAGTTAAGGTGTGCATTTTATATCCACGACAGAGAAACAAAAAAGGGGAGCTTTACAAATAAATAAAATAAAAACAGCTAACCAACTGCGTCTATCTTTTTGAACACAATCTACCAGGCAGTGTGGCTTAGCCCACTGCCAACCCTTCACATTTCACACCAATGCCTTCCCTCTCCTTGAACTTCTGCCTTATTCTCTTTCTTTTGCTCTGTCTCTTTCGCATGTCTTCCTTCCATCAACAAGCTGTTGTTCCAGCTCTCCATTTTATTCTTTATGCCTCAAGTATAAGAAAGTTTTGAAATTGTTCCATGAACACAACAGCAAATTCAGTATAATGTCATGGCATCCCTAGTCACTAAACCTCAACCCAATCAAGCATCTGGGTTTAAGACAGAATGAGCTGTGAACAGTAGAAGACCATCATCCAGTATTTTTAAACACTTCGAGACACACCGGAGGTGGGATGGGTAGCATTCTTCTGCCACCCTTATGGCATCCTGTTTAGCCTATGACCTGAAGAACTCGGGGTGTGCGAAAAGAAGATGGTTAGTCAAATCAACATTAAAGAGGTGAACCTAATAAATGTACCAATTAGTGAAATGTGTATCTTTTCTAAAGAGAATCCTTCTGTTGCTTTTACTTTAGTTTCTTGATCTAAATTTCAGTGTTGCATAATTCCTCGAGGTAAACAAAGATCTCAGTTCATGCACATCTTCTAGGTCTTTTTCTGAAGACATACCTGATGTTATTTTTAAACTTAATAAGGCTCAGTGGAATAATGTTATGTTCTAAATTGATGCATTTCTACTCAAGTACAACAGCTTCTGAGCTTTTCCCAAAATATTGTGACATTGATCCTAATAACATTTAAAGATTCTTGAGCTTTCATCATCCTTTATGATATATGTGAAATATCTATATACAGATATGTACCAGTTTATTATGCAAAGCTGCACATTTACAGACAAAACCCTAAAAACAACTAAATATATAAAAAAGTGTATGATGCATCATAAAGGAACCTGTTTATATACTGCTGTTATGTTCATAGAAATGTTAAGTAACTCATCCATCCATTTAATTGCAAAGGGAACCACAGTCTTTCCACAGTCTTTCCCAGAAAATGTCAGGAACCAACTGAGAATGAGAAGGCAGTCCACTGTTGAGGTATCATATTATCACATATGCAGTAGGATAACAGAACTGGCAGCAACAAACAGTTAAAGCTCTGGTCCTAAAGCCTCATATTAGCTCTTTCACTAAGCATTACATGGTAAGTTTTTATCACTATGACTTTTCTATGCATTGCAATTTAAATGAACAAAAAGTGAAAATTTCATGTTTGCTTAACTTTTGTCTTAGAATAATAGTTAAATTATTCAATAAGTATGTATTATCATTCCTATTAGGTGACATCACAAAGTGTTTCTGAGAGTAAAGATTACAATTCCTAATGAAACATACAAATTAATCAGTACTAAAAGTGAATGTAGCAAATACAAGGAAAGTACAAGTGAAAGAAAGCAGCACTAACATATACCTGGACGAGCCTGGAAATATACAGTACCTGTTAACAGCAAATAGTATCAAAAGGAGTACAGTTACAATAACAGACTACTGTTTGATACAATATACAGTACATGACAAGCTAATCAAAAGGACAGAAACTTTAGTCTAAGACTTTCAAAGCTGTCAACCCAGTTACTATAAATATTGTATTTCTAGTACCTGAAGAGTAAAGAGAGAAGTTGCTGAAAACGTAGTTTACAAAACTAGGTATTATGGCTTGGCATTACATTAAGATATTCATTTAATTCATAGGCCTCTCATCACTAACCAAATTATGGCATACCTGTTACTGTTGACCTTGAACTTGGTTTGACATTTGCTGGTGACTTTGCCAGCTGTCTTAATGATTACTTTACAGTAGGTGAAGCTGTCCGTTTTACTATGCAAACTGTCGTATCAGTGCTGTTCATACGGCTCACTTATAGTAATTGCTTGTTGTGGTGCCCACTCTTCTTCAACCCTTCAAACCTATGTTTAAATGCAGGATGATGATCTACTTTTGTATTACAGTATTAAAAACATGTAATCATGTAAATACATGTAAACATGTAAAACTGTAATCTTCAAAAACAAAGCATCATATTGCATTGACTAATGTGAAAACAATTACTGTACCTGGATTGTTCTCAATCTTAAATCATCAAGTACATACAGTATTACTTGGGTTACATTGCTTACATAACTAATACACCTTAAACAGAGGGATCCCTAATATGTTTATTGTTTGTGATGATACCTTATTTAACAAAACAAATGAAAAGTACAGTATCTGGATATACAGGAAATGTATGCTAATTACATTTAGCATAATTCCTCAAGACACTCAATAAAAAGCGTTACTGTTTTTTTTTCTACAAGAAATCAGGAAAATGAACTTTACATGACTGATTGCCCTAACTATTACACTGTCCACTTACGGGCAATAAAAAAGCAATTTTAAAAAAGTTAGAGAGTGACACATCTTAAAGGGTAAAAAGAGCTGCAGACATGACTTGATGACTCTGCCTTATGATTTCTTTTCTTGAGTAGGTTTATACAGTTGCAGTTTTGTATTTCATGATACATTCAGGTCTGTGAAGGATATTCATGTGCTCAGGTTTATGATCACATCTACAATTAGACCTGTGAAAAGTGTTATATAAAATTTGCGCAAGCAGTGATGTGCTGTATATTTTGCCCTGAATTGGAAAAGTGAATATTGTGCATTTTCCACCTACAAATAAAGTATTTTGTAACCTGGTCTAAATATTTATATCTGTCTTTGTGCAAAAATACTTAATAACATAACATAACATATGTTGTGATCTGCTTTAGATCTCAGTTTTAAAGTTTGGCACTTTTAACGCAAACTTTATTTGTCTTTGACAATGTTACAATATTTTTTCTAGTAAATCATGTGAAGACCTAAAATAAAGGTGAATTATATACAGCAAGCTGAACATTTCCAATTTCGCAACACACTGTTTTGTTTTCACCATGAAAGAAATCATCTTCAACAAGATCACATAGGAGATGTAACTTTCCTATGTAGTGCTTGTTTGTTGGCATACATTTTTCTCTTATTCTCATCCTTGCATTTTGTATCCTGGACTTTGCATCGGATGCCTGTGAACCTTTGTATCTTCCTGCTGCTCAGTTGCTCTGAGTTGAGTGTCTCTTGTGATGTGCTTGATCCTCAGCAGCTGTCACTGCTCTACTTTTTCCTTCTTCCTATTACATAGGAATCTGATCTTCATTAGGTTTGAAGATCAATAACCCCAATACTTGACACCTTGCAAAGTGCAGGCTTGGAAGAACATGTGCCGTAAATTTAATATGTTGCTATGCACCCTCCATGATTGTTCCACACAACACATTTGGTAGTAAGTGACTGTTTGTTCTCAGTGGGCAGCAGAATGTCCATGTGCTGCTGTCCTGACAGTCATGAGTCAGATGCTTTGTAATGAATAAAAAGTCTTCAGGGCAACTATTTGATTCAGTGGCGGAGCCTACAGGTTCAGAATCATTCAACTCATTATCTTGACCTCTGTCATTATCATCAAAATTGTCATCTTGCAACAAATCTATAATAATAATAATAATTCTTTGCATTTATATAGCGCTTTTTCTCACTACCTTATAGCGCTTAGAAAATGCAGGTTAAGGGCCTTGCTCAAGGGCCCAACAGAGAAGAATCCCTTTTGGCATTTACGGAATTTGAACCGGCAACCTTCCGATTGCCAGTGCAGATCCCTAGCCCCAGAGCCACCCAGCTTTATACCTTTTTTGTAATGACATAACTAAAGACTCTCTATTTAAAGCACTATTTTCTACAAGCTTCTTCTATCCACTAGATAGCAGCCATATAGTTGATAACTGAGACATGGAAGCAATGCTGTTTGCTTGCCTTCTCACAGTGGCTGCCATGGTGGGAGTTTTGACATTTTCCACATGTGCCAAATTTCCGTAGCTTTAGGCTGCATATTATCCTACCTTTCTCTCTGTAGTGCCAGTTGTCAGAGGCAGAGCTGTCAGTATGACATGAAATCATCTGATCTGAGTATGCATCCATCATTATTCAAAAATTGCACTAGCAGAGGCATACTCAAATAAAAATATTAGTTTAGTATGGCATGTGTATTCAAATCTTATTTTTTAATAGGCAATGCTGACACACATATCAACTCATATGTAGACAAAGTGGTTTTATGACAGATGCACACTCATATCATATAATAATTATTTTCCTAAATGGTGCCTGCTTTTCATCTGTTACATTCTGTGGTGTTATTTTGCATAGCCTATGGAGTGAGATTCACTCCAAGCAGCAGCATGGTGCATGTTGTTGAAGCACGCACATAAAAGTTTCAATTTACTTTGTACACATAACAATAAATCTGATCTAAACTGATTACACTACATTGCTTTTTTTTAAAAAACCTTAGATTTTCCATAGAGCCAAGGCAACCTGCACATTTACACCATGTTCACAGAGCTAATTGAAAAAAACTGTTTGTGGTATGTTAAGTGCATGCACAATAAAAAATACTGAGAAAATGAAAGAGGCACACATGTGAAGGAGCCAGACGACAAGGATGCAGATTGAAAAGGCACAATTCAAATGTTATACCACATGTTGAGTCACCCTTGCTGAGGAGATGGTAATAGAAAACCTGAGAACAATGTTTTTGAATGAATAAACATACAGTAATTAGTAAGTTTCACTATCACTTCCTGGAAGAATGTTGATCAAGCCCATACTATGATGACGTAGTTCTAAGTTGTGATTTGTGTCAATTTTAAATACGTTTTTAATGATTTTTATCACACATACTGAAAGACTGTTTTTCAGTGTTTACTGTCTAGTGTCTACTGAATAGACTTCAACATTCAATAATGACAATAACTGCAACTTGAAAACACTTTTTCCAAGTAAAAGCATGCCCATGGGGCTGAAAGTTGGCTGCAGAGGTAGACGATCAGCGAGATGAAGTATATAGCCAGTGTCCTTTTAAACTGATTGAATCTCACAAAAATTTTTTTTTCTTTATTAAACAACACGGATATGCTGTATAGCAATAAGTATGCAGTCTCAAGGCATAAATCAGCACTCTGTAATATTCTTGGTTTGAAAAAAAAAACCTTTCATTTCACATTTGGACCTCAACCACCATTTTAAAAAATATAGGATAGTATTTTTTCCATTTACAAAAAATTATTTACTTTAGAACACATTTTTATGTGGCAAATGAATATACTGCATATCATGACACTGAAGAAATAATTTTGACTTGAAAAATACTAAACTTATCCTTTAACATTTGTTCCAGTTTATTTTATTTGAAATGTGCTCTTCTTATTTTAAATGTAACATTTTTGCTTTCTGTTGAGTTATTCTGACAAAATACTATATCCTGTATTTTACAATCACTGTATCTTAAAATGCAATAACTTCTGAATTGTGTTTGGCAGAAAACTCGGTCCTACCCAAACTTAGGTCTCCTCATGTATACATCAACACAGGGCCAACACACAGGTGCCCATTAAACAAAAACACAATAATATTTTTTGAATGTGGGAGGAAAGGCAGAGCAACTGGAGAAATGAGATGCAGAAATGTTTAAACTTCACAGAGATTAACAACCGGGTGCGGAATGTATCCTGTTATTGATTGTTTGTCTGTGTTTATAGCAAGCAGATTACTGTATGTATAATTTGTTTGAAATTATTATTTCACTTATTCTGTCACTATTCTATTATCTATTTTTAAAACATGCCCCTTTGAATAATTGAAGGATACTTTTGTCCATTTTTAAGTTTGGGAAACATTATTTTCTGGTTGTGGCTTTTCAGTTCCGAGAGTCAATTGCAAATGTATATATAACAAATAATTATTTTTATTGGCGATTCTAAATTGGCCCTAGTGTGTGCTTGGTGTGTGGGTGTGTTTGTGTGTGTCCTGCGGTGGGTTGGCACCCTGCCCAGGATTGTTTCCTGCCTTGTGCCCTGTGTTGGCTGGGATTGGCTCCAGCAGACCCCCGTGACCCTGTGTTCGGATTCAGCGGGTTGGAAAATGGATGGATGGATAATTATTTTTAAATGTACTATTCCAAAGTATCTAAACTTAATATTTTGTAACAACCAACCAGAATTGGATTATAAGAGTCTGAAAATGTTATTTTTGTATTTTTTATATTGCTGTAAATATAAATAGATAAATTGGTCTTGAATCAATTTGTGTAGTCTGGAAATCCATATGGTGTTCTGGTGCATCTTAAGCATGCCATATATTTGCTAAGACTAGTTAAGATTATTTGAGAAGAAATGAATGTTTTAGCTGCTGGAACAGATTTCAAAATTCATAATGGTGATGAGGAATGTGTACTGTGAAAAGTCAAATGACATCTACACTACCATTAATGATGAGCAAACCCCATGGAGTTCACTTCACCATGAGTTTAGCAAAATCACCAGAAATATTCGGGAACTTCGCTGAACTATGTGAAATACATTGAAGTCAATGAGGCAGGAGAAATTGAATTAGATTTGAGTTATAATGGTGCAATGGTCTTTTAAGTTTCCCAGAAGGCCAGGGAAGTATTTGCCAAATATGATAAATGTCATACGTGAACTGTGAGGCAAGAGTGCTAATCACTACACCACTATGCCTCAAACAACAAAAGACGTAGACAGAGTGAATACCACAAACACAATACAACAAAGGGTCACAAACTAGAAATTAGAAAATAAAATACAGATCATTAAGCTAACAGGGTTCCAATCTTTGAGCGCCCATTGGCCATACCATGATGTGGCAACGTGGGACTGGCTCATTCCATTGTTTGAAGTTGTAGCTCTGGGTTAATCTGCAATGTTTTTGTTTTGTTTCTGATGTATTTGTGCAGATGCATCTCACTTTTTTTCATCAAGAAGAAACAGCTTGAAAATAATAATAAATCTTTCATCATCATCATCACAATTATTATTATTATTATTTCACAGGGTCTCATTTGGATTGGAGGAAGGGAAGGGGGAGGCTCCTGTAAGGCTTGTTTTGGGATCATAACTGGGCAGATGGCTAATTATGCATGCAAAGTTATACATCTGTTGTCAGTACTCATTATGATTAGCTAATATAACTCCTCAAATAAAAACACCTTTTTTTTTAAACATATGAGGGATGGAAATCCGGCTAGAGTACTGATCAGGTCCTGACACGCGCATGCATGAAGCATGTTGGCAACAACCTTACACTAGACATGCGTGAAGTTCTGTGCGTTGTTGCTACAGCTCTGTGATGTCATTCTGAGCTCATGAAACATCATGGGGTACTAGAAAAAAAATGTTTACCTAAGGAAGGTGCACTGGAAATTTTTCAATGAACGAGATCACAGGAGAACACACCATTTTCAAACCAAAGTTAAACACTAACTACCATATAATATCTAACAGTAGCCTAAAAATACAAGGGAGTTTGTGGAGATTCCCCATGGCCATATTCATATAAGGAGCATTTTAGATTTGTAGTTTTATCAGTTTAACAGCATTGGTACCTGTTGATTACAAGTAATAGAATAATTAAAAAATATTTGCCGTCTCTGCCCTACATGTACCTTCAATGCCTTATCTCTGTATTTGTGTGTGTCTGAATGTCTCTTCACAGATGCTCCCTTTCTTAAGTGCATTCCTGTAAATCCTGTCATTATTTTCAAGGTGCCTTTCTTCCCTCCTGTTCAATTTTATATGTTCTGTCTTTGAAGGAGACTCTCTCAGTGTGCCTCTTATGCCTTTACAAACATGTCTTCATTGGTACTCCTTCTCTTAAATGTGTTCCTGTAAAGCCCGCTTCCAAATTATTTTCAAGGCTTTAAACTTTATGTCTTTGAAAGCGACTCTGTCAGCGTGCCTTCTGCGCTTTTACCCCTTCTTGTGCATATCACACTGGCACTTTCTCTTTCATGGTGACACCAAAGCCAAACTGACCAATCAAACAAAGCCAAACTGACCAACCAGATTGCTCAGAGGGACAGAACACACAGATTCCTGTGTTTTACTATATAGTAGAATAAGGGCTTCATGGTATTGTAAACTATTTCAAGTAAGTGCTATTTGCAGTTTAATCTAATTTATGAACATCTTTGAATGTCATCTTTGGCAAAGAGTTTGGTCAAACTAAAGGGTTTCATTTTCTTTCACATAATGGTGATCTTGTTATTTTTATTTTATTACTGAAATATTTTTCAGCGCATCTAAACTGATAGAATATTTGTGAAGGCAGATAAGAATAGCTGGAATGAGGATGTTAGAGGTGCAGGCTGCAGCCACAGTGGATGTCAGAGAGATGTTAAATGAAAATACCAAATGGTATAAGTGAAGTTAATAAATTCATTGTAAAAAGAAGAGTAAGAAGAAGAAAAGCAGACAATGTGAAAGAAATATGAAGATAAATTAAATATAAAACAGTGTAATGTTGGAAAAGCGCATTCCAGAAAGATTGCTCCCTCCCTAATTTTCTCCTTATGGTTGCTTAATTGTATTTATATCTATTCATTTATTTTTATCTGTTTAGGATTGTGAAGAACTAGTCTGTAGAGCAAGTCCACTGAAGGTAGCATGTTATAATTATTGTAAGGAGGAAAATATACAGTAGTTGATTTGGATGAACATTGGTAGGACAAGAGAAAGGAACTGTTTCCCCATCTTCAAAAGAGCTG
Source organism: Erpetoichthys calabaricus (assembly GCF_900747795.2). NCBI lineage: Eukaryota > Metazoa > Chordata > Cladistia > Polypteriformes > Polypteridae > Erpetoichthys > Erpetoichthys calabaricus. The sequence continues at coordinate 61,727,139 of NC_041395.2, forward strand.
CAAGTCACTCAACAGTAATAAAATAGACTTTATTATGCTTCTTCTAGGCATGTACCAACAGGACATAGTGAAGAGGTGCTTACAATTTTAACAAATTGCTACATTAAAAGTGAAAAAGAGTGAGACTAGGGGTTAAGTTTAATGACATATATATCACATTAATGTGAAAAATTTTCCATTGGCTGACCATAGAGAGATTTTTTTTTTTATTTCATCCACAACTAAAAACATTGCAAGGCTTAAATCTGCTTAGTAGCAGAAATAAAAATAGAATAATTCTGACGAAAAAATAATTTAAAAAATTGATTTTGTTTAAAATGCACCTAACATATGCAAAGCAAAGTAATGCAATATTCTGTTTAAGACTGTAAGAACCCTTCCCAAGGAACTGTTATATGGAAACCTTCAATTCAGAGTAAAGAAAAAATAGAGAACGGTTTCTGAGATAATTAAAGTTACAGTTGTAAATAGAACCCCTTTTTGTATTGATTGCTAGATATTGTTAGGAAGCAATCTAACAAGCTAACCATGGTTCCATTTTAACTTATGCAGAAGTAAATAGCCAAAATAATCTTCACTTTTCTTTAATGCACAGGAGAGCTGGCAATTTCCTTACTCCTGCTCAAACCTGAAATATTCGAGAGTTAGTGAACACAGCACCTGGCCACACACTGTACATTGTACAAGAAGCACTGTATTAATAAAAAAATTTTAAACGGTTATTCAGTGTCTTGCAACTGTCTATTGCCAGTACATTTTATGTTTAGTAGATATGAGGATGCATTTTAAAAAGTATTGATTCCTTTTTCTGCTTTCTCACCCCATTTATTAAAATCACTGTTTTTGGGTATTTATAGATGAGCTGCAATAGACTTAAAACACATACTCAGGAGGTTGACATGACAAAACCCCAAGCATTATGTTTTATTTTATCTGAGCATACCAGGGTGATCTTAACCCTTTCAGACCTTAGGTGTAGCCTGCAAGATGTTTTCATTATGTTCATAAAACATTTTTGTGGCCTTATCAAATATACATTGGTTTGAGATGTCAAGAAGGTTTAACATGTAAATGTAGGGAATCCAGACTTTAGAAAGTTATATATTGCTTCTCTGTACGTTGTTTTTCCTGCAGTGACAGTTATACTTGGCTGACTGCACACTGCATGTCAGTGCTATTTATTTATTTATTTTTTCATTCTTAAGGGCAATATGTACTAGTAATATTACTTATTTCTGTAGATGGTCATTGCAGAAAACCTCCACAGTTGCTACAACACTAGAAATGCTTTAGCTAGACAGCAAAGAGCAGAAACAGTGTATATTGTGGCAGCATGACACCTTGACATTGGCTTCAGTCCTGATGCAGATCTATTGTAAGTTGCTTTTATCTGTTTTTACTTATGTATGTTTTTTACATTTTTATTTATCCTTCCATTTTGTTCCAGTGTTTAGAGAACTTGAATTAGTACTTGTCAGGGGATAGGCTGGCATTGCGTATATTGACATTCTAGACAGAGCTGGTTTCAACATTTGTTGTGCACTTGGGAGATGAATATCAGCTATTATATTGTATTCATTTAGACACTAATATGATAAATTATGTAATGCCCTTTATATATTCTACTCTTGGTTCTGTGTGTGTTACATTCTGGAATGGGATGGTGCTGGAAAAATCTGGGCATGGATTTATAAAGATAATGTCTGGATCTTTATTTTGAGTTTTTTTTTTATTCAATTTCTTTCATTTTGTACAAATTTACTGCAATAAAAGTGTAACAAATTATTTTCCATTTTTGTTTTTGCTTTGATTTAGCACATGATTTACTCTATTTTATAATGATGTCCATATTTTGTTGTAGTATACTAAGTTGTGTTTCACAATCAAAGGATAGAAACTTCTGTTATTGTATATCGAATCTCAGCTTTTCATTCAAAAGTACAAAGCTATTTCCAAGGAGATAAACGAAAAAGAACCCAAAAAGCTCTGAAGTTTACCAGTCCTATTCACTTAAGATTCTTCAAAATAACATCAAAAATCTTTAAAGAACTAGTCTTTGCTGCACTACTCAGTAATTCCATGTATCTAAGGAGTTTTGTGTGCAGAGAAACTCTAATATTCATGCAAAATTTACTCTGATTAAGTTTCCATCTGTGTCCTATTTTGTTGTTGAAAAATTTATTTTAAAGTACCAGGAGTGCTCTACTGTACTAACTCTCTTCACAATTTTAAACATTTCAGTCAAGTCACCACGTACTCTCCACTTGATTAACTCTCGTTCCTGGAATCAGCCTAGTCGTTGTTCTGTGGATTTCCTGTAGCACTGCCATATGTTTTTGTAAAATGAAGATCACAACTGCACACAGTACTCTGGGTGAGGCCTCACTAGTGAGTTATTAAGCTTAAGTGTAACCTCCCTTGACTCAATATTGTAACATCCTAGTAGCCTTCTTGATTGCCCCTGTACACTTTCCTGATGTAGATAGTGATGAGTCCACTATACTATTGTGCAGTATACCAGTACTCAAATTGTACCGAAATATTTACGTACTATACTAGCATTATGTTAATTCCAATACCAGAAGTAAATTGTTGTGTGCAGGCACAGCACACTCTATAGTATCACATGATCACACTGTTGAGCAACCTCTTAATAATATATTGTCAGACACACAATTGTAGGGCATGCCTTACATGTATAGGATTGGGCGGGATTGGTTAAGAATATGGAGAAGAAGTTGAATCGAACACCTTTACTAAAACGATTTCCCTAGAGTGGAGGAGGACTTATCTGAGGGACACTGCCATCACTTCTGCCATCATCCGTCCTCTTCCACCTCCACCTCCATAAAAACCACCTAACCACTGAAAATGTCATCAATTACAACCAGGAGCTCAAAGGGGATGGAAGTCTCTGAGACAAGCTGCCATTTTTGCACCTTAAATGACTTCATTAAAAAGCACACTACTTTTTCACAGGTTATTTTTCTGCCATCTGGAAATTAAACAGGGATCACCACAGTACCACAACTGTTTTTGTTTGCAGTGACTCATTTACAATAAATCTTCAATCTCAAATCACCATGATGGACAACAAAGGTCCTATGGCACTCTTTGCTGTAATATCTGTACAACTTTTTGCTGGAATCACCAAGGTGAGATCCCCTCAAGCTGCCCCAAAAGTTTTAGGGAAGGACATGCGTGTGTAGGCCTTGGGATCAAAGGATTTTGGTACTAGTTCTGAGGTGTAAAAGCTGGTATCAGTAACATACAATGTGACTTAAATTAAAATCACTTTACTTCTCTCCATACTGGGAAACTTGGTTACTTATTTATTATTAACAAATTTGAAGCCGGAAAACTTCTATGGTACGCCTAGTGCAGGAGCCATAAAGTACTGTTTCTCTCTACTGTTTCTCTCAAGTTCAATGTGTAGAAAAGACTTCAACAGACAAGTAGTTAACACAAGAATGGAACCAAAATGATGATCACAAAAACAAATTAAGAAAGTTATGGAAACACCTGGGGCCACACTAAAACATGGGTGTACGGACGAAACTAGAAATGTGTGTGTGCACAAAAAAATCCACATGCATAAAACAGTGCGTTTACCAAGTTCCATGGACTTGCCCTTTAAAAATCCCAATGAATGTGAAATTTAACACATGTGCATGTGCCTACAGCCCCACCTCAGCTCCTCCCCAAATTCCACATATTTGAATATGTAAATCAATATAAATAGCTCCTTTCCTTCAGTGTTTTGTGAAAAAGACAATGGCAAAAGCATGTGGAAAAAAGAGGAATTTGAGCGAATGCGAAGTGGAGGCAAGGAAAAACATACTATTTGTTGGCTTAAGCAGTGGTGCAAGCAACAGAAGGAAGTTGATGGAGTGGTGCAGCATGGCAGAGACACTCAAAAATTCAAGTTCATCAAGTCATACAGTGCCCGAAATAAAAAAGAAATGGTCAGATATCAAAGTTGCAGCTCACAGTGTGTTTATTTTGTTTCAGACAATATTACAAAAGCTGACCCCTGTGCTGAGGACACAATGATGGTGCTGCTGTGCCCAGCACATCTTTGAGCTCTGGCTGTACACACACCTCTGTCTCGGAAATCGTTGGGCAACTATCTGGCTGTGTGCTGACGGATGCTGTTCTTGAGCCACAATATGCAATAGTGGGTGCTGTAGGAGATATGGTCAATGAACTAAGGAATATAAGGGCAGTATTATGTGATATTGACCACAAATGAAATTGGTTAAAAAATAAATGCTGTATTTGATTACCTGTTTTTACATTCTGCTAATTGCATTCAAAACAAGTTACATCGCAGTCTGATTTGGTGGGTCAGGGTCAGGTTCATCATTCTGCATCTCTTAAATCCATAAAGCTGGCAACTACTTGCTGCATCCAAGTTTATAAATAAGGAAGAAAAACTGAGAATATTTTGTCAATGCATGTAATCGAAATAACAAGGAAAAATGTGAAAAAAATCAGAGAATGCCATCATCAGTGTGACACACAGAGAATCAAGAAACTTTTAGTGAAAAAAGATTAAGATAAAGATGAGCCTCATATCTTGGTCATTCCACTAATCACCTTCAACCTAAAGCAAAGCTCATGATCTACCACACTCTTTCTGCTCCCACAATAATAAATGTAAACATACAAGAAAACTGAGATTTAGGTTCCAGCAGGGTTTTGACCCATGCTTAATTATGTTTAAACTAAACCCAGAACTGCAAATCAAAGTTCATCTGCTCTGTGTAACCACTGAGCGTTGGTCATTTCTGGATCCATGGCATGATTTAACCAAGATGTACAAGATATCCTTGACCCCTTTTGTTCTCTTAAAAAATAACTGCAGAGCATTTAATCAATAAAACTAAAATAATTAGATTTTAGAGGTTTACAGAGCTAACAGTCCATGTCAACACCTGAAGAAAACACAAAGAATGTTTGACCAAAGAGACTTGACCAAAGCTATCAAGCATCCACATATCTCTTTAGCAGCACTTGATGATAACATACCCAACTAGCTGCAGTCTGCCTTTTCAATTTCATGGATGTCAGTTTATGATGCCTGGGCATTAAATCTCATAAAAATAAACCAAGCTAAATTTAAAACATTATTAGGATGCTATTAATTTTTCAGCCTTCATTTATCTGTGTCTTTAGTTTAAGGTAGCTTACAGCTGAAAAATGATTACATGTATGAAGAATGTGGTGAAAAGACAGTAATCACAGAAGACATTTTCCTCCTGAGTAACAACAAATAGTAACATGAAAGAAACCTTTACATCTTGACACTATCACATGAAAGGGGAGTTCAGCTCAACTTTGAAAACTGAACCATCAGAAGCATTTTGGTCTTTTCCTTTGGCTATCATCTAATATTGATGGGAACAAGCTAAATTTAACCAAGATAACAGCTACGCGGAGCCACGCAAGACAAAGATAAAACTTCAACACACATAGCCACTCCAACTTCGCATGCTTTAGAGGCAGCCAAAAAATAAAATCCAAATTACCTGCCAAACTTTAAACTCACACTTATACTCACTGAAAAGATCAATAAAATTAGAAGGATAGATGTATTTTTATAACAATGATTGTGAAAAAACAGTAACTGATAGAAAAGTATACCTTCGAAAAATATAAATATACATGGAATGCTATTTCAGTCTGATTTATGCAACAAATAGAGCATCAGATTTCTTTATCTAAAAATAGTAATTAAGTGACTTGACAAATATCATATAAAAATTGTGTAAAATATACAAGGAATATTACCAAGTATCATCCTGAAGTTGGAAGTTGCAAGTAAACAACATATATATTGTTATAACAATGCACCCTCTAAGGAAAGAATAACATATTCATTGAATAACACACGTAGATCTTATTATTTGTTAAAATAAAAATAAAAAAACAAATTACAAAAATCAGGCTGTTTAGTTATCCCGTTGGGTGCAACTGTTCTGCATTTAAATATTCATTTGGTTTCCCTCTGTAGAAGAACAGTATCAACATTGCCACTCTATGCTGGTGGTTAATCAACTTCCAAAATCAAAAATGTAAGTTGTTGTGTTATTCAAATAATTTGTTGTTAGAAGTTCCTCTGGGAAGCCTATAATGATGCAACACATTACAAAACAGAACATTTTCAGTATAAATTTTAGTTTGTGGAGTAATTATTCTTTGACTTTTATTTTTTTTCCATGTGTTTTATTGAAACAAGTGTTAATAAAACAGGCACTTTCAGGCACAGATATAAAAATTAGCTGATCATTTGTTACCTCACTTTCTATTTATATCTCACTGAAACTGCCATCTAGTGAAATAAAAAGGGACCAAATCATCTTAACAAGCAAGCTCCCTAAACTGAAGTGAAAAAATAAAATGTGTAAAGACTGACTTGAGTCATATGCATTAAAAGCTGAGACTTCACCTAACTCATGAATTGCATAAAGTTTAATGTCTGGCAGCATGGTGGCACAGTAGTTAGCTTTATTACCTAACAGATTTAATGTGCCAAGTTTAAATCACCGTCATTGTCTGTGCAGAGTTTCTATTGGTGTCCTGTGGGTTTTTCTTCAGTTGCACTGGATTTCTCCCATATTTGAAAAAGCTTGTGTGAAGTTCATTAATAACTATAAATTAGCTCTCTATCAATGAGGGCTTGATAGTAATCTGCGATGTAATAATGATCCATCTAGGCCTGCCTCGTGCTTCAAGATCCTGAATTGAATTATGGTGATTTCAAACTGTCATGGTATAGTAGTTTAAACCTGCAATGCTGGTGCCCATAACTGCTGGCCTGCATACAAGAAAGCCGAGAAAGATGCTCACTGTTGTGCTACAAGTCTCTGTCACTAGCTAAGCAGTCAGATCTGCCTCTGGTTAGATGGACTTTTTTATGCAGTTCATATGCTGTTTGTAATCTGAAACTTTACAGAGTTTGTGTCCCGGCCACAACATCTTTGGGGGAATAATAGAGAGAGAAACACCCTGAGCTCTGGTGATTCATCAGTACCCATTCCTGCCTTGTGTCTGATGTTGTCAAAACAGGCTTTGGTTCTCAGAACCCTACATGTGGGGTAAGCAGGATCAGGAAATGAATGGATGGATGGTGGCTTAATTTGAGTGCACACAGAGAATTGAGATATGCACCTCATTAGGTTGTATGAGTAACAGCCATGACTGACTTTGCATTTAGATATTTGTTTTAATGAAAGTTATAGCTACAGTGTTCCTCTATAATCAAGTTTGAAAATATATATTTGAAAATCATATTCTTAAAGACCTTATATCATTCAGTCTGAAAGAGAAACCAAAGCCAAATGAATCCTGTTTCCACTCTCAGTCTCCCAAAACAGGTAGCTGCCAGATTCTATCAGGACAGGTGACTTAACATCCTGCCCACCTCCCAAGTACTCCACAAGAGTACCCAAGTCTCACTGACATTTCTCTCTTTTTCCCCCTAACTGGGGACACTGTGCTGCCACTTGTAAGCCCCCCATGACGTTTCTCTCTCTCATCTGCTTAGTCAGCAATACTCTAGAGCAGTGGTTCTCAACCTTTTTGATCTTGGGACCCAGTTTTTGTTCAGTGATGACCCTTTGTTAACAATAATTTTAATGTAAGTTAGCCAACATGTTTTCCTAAATGGCACACATTAACAAATAAAAGTAAATATCCATCCATTCTCTTCCGCTTATCCAAGGTTGGGTCGCGGGGGCAGCAGCTTGAGCAGAGATGCCCAGACTTCCCTCTCCCCGGCCACTTCTTCTAGCTCTTCCGGGGGAATCCCAAGGTGATACAGAGGCACCTACTGTGGGGTCTTTTAAACCAATGTTGCTGTTAAATAATGCAGCTATTGACCAAAAATCAGTAATCAGTATGTCATTGTGGTCTGTGAGCCATTACATGGCATTATGCCCGACTTACGCACATACAAATTCCACAAGTGATAAGTATTATCATGACACTGTTGTTACAGGGATACCATATGAAGGAATACCAGAGGCACTGAGTCAAATGCTACAAGAGTAACAAATCTGTGTGTCGTTTATCTACTGCACGGATGCCATTAACAAGGAAAAGGGATCACAAACAAATCTTTATCCATCCATCCACTATCCAACCCGCTATATCCTAACTACAGGGTCACAGGGGTTTGCTGGAGCCAATCCCAGCCAACACAGGGCGCAAAGCAGGAAACAAACCCCGGGCAGGGCGCCAGCCCACTGCAGACAAATCTTTATGCACCAGCAAAATATTAAAAAGTGTCCCTCATTCTCTATCATATTGTCTGCTGACCTGGGTGGTATAGACAAACAGACAAATAAGGATTTCAAAAGAGAATGATACAATACAATACAATACAATTTATATTTGTATACCCCAAAATCACACAAGAAGTGCTGTAATGGACTTTAACAGGCCCTGCCTCTTGACAGCCCCCCAGCCATGACTCTCTAAGAAGACAAGGAAAAACTCCCAAAAAAAACCCTAGTAGGGAAAAAATGGAAGAAACCTTGAGAAAGGAAGTTCAAACAGAGACCCCTTTCCAGGTAGGTTGGGCGTACAGTGGGTGTCAAAAAGAAGGGGATCAATACAATACAATACAATACACAGAATAGAACAAATCCTCAATACAGTATAAAAATAAAAATATTACAAGTACGGAGCAGAATTTAACGGTAGATGATATCACATAATATGATTTGGATTTGATACTAGCCATGACAACAATAATGGCTTCTAGCAGCTTACTAGAGCTTTTCTTAATATTTAAATGACAAAAGTAAAAGTATCCTGTAACATTTTGGCAAAGAAGTGAAAATTAAAAGATATTTTTGTCAGAACATTATATTTTGAACATTTATTAAAAACAATATGCAAACTTTGAACTGTACATTAAAAAGAAAAAGTACACATAAATAAGACATAATAAAGTGGGATCGATTAACAATGGGATTGCTGTTAGAAAAAAAATGGCAGGGCAAAAGACTAATAGCCTGCAAAGACCATGAGAGGAGACAAGTAAGGATGAAATGGCAGAAAGATCAGTGGAAAGCAAAGCCCACAATGAATACCAAAAATCAAAGAAACATAAAAAAATGCCTATACCTTTAAGCAGAATTTTTCAAAAATACAAAAGCTTTGACACAATAGAGAGTGCAGAGTGGGGAGATAAAATGTATATTTGAAAAGTACTGCTAGTGAGTGGTGGCTCTGAGGCTAAGGATCTGCGCTGGTATCCTGAAGGTTGCCAGTTCAAATCCCCTTCACTGCCAAAAGAGATCCTACTCTGCTGGGCCCTTGAGCAAGACCCTTAACCTGTAATTGCTCCAGGGGTGCTGTACAATGGCTGACCCTGCACTCTGACCCCAAGGGGTATGCGAAAACTAACAAATTTCTAATACGAGAAATCGTATAAGACGAAATAAAGAACAAAAAAAAAAAAAAAAAAAGTGTGTACTCTGGCCTAGGACGTTTTTGTCATATTATTACCTTTTTGGTATTATTCTTAGTGGTGGGACAATGTGAATATTCACAAGAGGTGTACAATTAATTATAAAGTTATACTGATGCATTGCTTGAAACAGACATCATTCAGAGTTGGTAGCCTTCACCCATCCATCCATTTTTTGAACCAGTTTAATCAAACTGTATAATAATAATAATAATAATAAATTTTATTAATATTGCACTTTATAGTTTAGCAATCCCAAAGTGCTATAGTTGCATGGGGCCAGAGCACCAAGTAAGCTTAAACTGACAATCTCTTTTCTATTTTATTTAACAGAAAGGATGCTGGCAATTTATCTTATCTTGTAATAAGCCACTTTCCCAATACATAATACTGGAAATACTGCTCAAAATATGCAACAAGGAATTAAAAGAATTAATAATTGCCCTCTGCCATGAAGTTGATGAAATTTTTTTATGCCTAAATAAGATTTTCCATTCCTATTGAAGATTTACTTGTGAAGCCTGAAGAGAGAGTTTGCTATACACACGCATGCACAATTAGAAAGAGTACATAACTAAATCACAGAGGAAGCAATACATGTCGATTTTAACACAACATGCCTGTGCAAGTCAAAGATACCCATATAGATTTAGTGTATGTGGCAAAGGAATACTGAAGAGAATCTTAATTATACGTAACACCTAATTAATACACAGAGGAGGGCACTCAACCTCTAGTGAAAGTCTGGCTATCGATTAGATTAGGCACAGTATGTTTGTCATAAATCAAAATAGAAACCTGAGATTTTAGTTTTCAAATTCATTATTCAAACTAAATTTTAGTCATTTGAAAAAAAATACCTTTATGGAGTGTCAAAGCATGAAGTGGTAATTAAGTGTAACATAATTAACAGTATGGTGTTATATGTTTAAATGAAGTGGTAATTCATAACAAAATGCACATATGCAACAAACCCAGAGGGAAGAAGGACTTGAGACTAAACAAATAAAACTTAAGTTAGAGGTAAATATCTGAGATAGGAGATTAATAAAACTTTAATAAAATATGTTAATACATTTTTGTAGCCACTATCTGTTGGTCTATCATGAACTTTGCCACTATTCCTGCATCTTTAGGAGATCTGGCAAATAATGTGTCACTTAATCTGGAAATGTAAATAGTCAAGGCAAATCTAAACATTTGCCATTGAGAAGGAGACATTCTGTTCAGGCCCAGTTCCTAAAAGGATGATTCTACAGAATTGTAATATGGATGCATTGTTTAGCCCCTCTTCACTTTCCTCTCATTCTGAAAGGTCTGCCTTGTTCAGGTGAAAGGGAGGGTATGTAATGTACTCAAGTACAAGATCTTATAAGTAGTTATGGTGTCTTGTAATTTTTGGCAGCTCTGTAGTTTTGTCATTTCTGGAATCATCACATGTGATTAGGTTATAAAACAAACTCTTCAGCCTGCCAAAATACATGTTGACAAGCCACAGTCCTTCTAAGAAAATGCCATTTAGACTGATGAAAACAAAACAATAACTTTTTGGTACATCACATCAATTCTGTCTTCAAAGTAAAATAAATAAATAAAAGAATTCCATCCCTACCATGAAACATGGAGGAGGTTCCATGCTATTTTGTGGTTGCTTTGCTGCTTATTCAAATCAGTACAGACCACAATAAAATATGAAGTCTATCAGGGCATTTTGGTGTGACACGTACGGCCTAGTGTCAGAAAGCTGTGTCTTCGTTGCAGGTTACGTGTCCTCCAGATGGATAACAAACTGAAACATACTTCAAAAAGCAGCCAAGAATGGGAAAGAACAAAATGTTACACCATTCTTAATTACCTTTAAGATCGGCCGGGATGGATTGGTGATTGCCAGCAAAAGGTAAGCTCAGCTCTGCAATTCATGAACCCCTGGAATATTCATGTTACACTTTACAAGCCCAGGATGGTTCAAGACAGTGGGCAGAGACTCCCAGGGCAACCTTGCAGAAGATAATGGGACACCACAGAGAGAGAATCTGCAAATCTGGAAGATGACCAGGAACACTGGAAGAGTGAAGTTAACTTCAGAAACAGCACCAGAACAGGCATGGCTAGTTTCAGTAACTGTTACTTTATGAGGTGTTTCCTGGGGCCATAACAGCAGGAAGGTGATTCTTCTGAATGTAAAACTGCAGATCATGCATTGTCAAATGAATGCAACCTAATATCAGGCTTGACGTCTTGATGGTCATTACAATATAGTTTGCACACATGGCCACCTTTGTGTCGATACTGTGATATTGTTTGTGATTCACAAATACATGCTCATCCACATTTTAATTTCATCTGACAGCAGATGGCTTCTTCATATAGATGGAATTATCACGCGATGCACAAGATTTGTTATGAATATTATTCCATCAATATCTTCTTATGAGTTCATTTTCTTTCCAGCATTTCCACCAGAACAGTCATGGCTAGTTTCAGTAACTGTTACTTTTTGAGGAATTTCCTGTGGCCATAACAGCGGGTAGGTGATTCTTCTGAGAGTGAAGCTGTGGATCATTCATTGTCAAATAAACACACCCTTCGATCATTCATTGTCCCATTATCAGGTTTAACAGTCATTTGATGTGTACTTTGGTCTTTTCGTCTTGGAGGTCTTTACAATAAAGTTTACATCCATGTCGACCTGTAAGTTGTTTGTGATTCACATATACATGCTCATTCATATCATTTTAGTTGGCAGTACTTGGTGTCTTCACATAGATTGAGTGATCACATGATGCACAAAAGCTTGCTATCAGTATTATATCATCAAAATCTTTTTATGAGTTCATTGTTGTCCAGCATTTCCAAATCATTTAGTCTTTTCTGATATGTATAGATGCCAATCTTTGCCTAAATGCCATCTTCTGCCATCTCATAGTAAATTAGGTCAGCTCATGAGATCTCCTAAATCCCAGTGAAGTTAGAAATTAAATACTTAAGTGGGAAAGTTGATAAAATGCTTTTACTCCTATGCTTAAGAGTAGGACCAAATTTGCATCACCCTGAGATTTTTGAACCATTTAGGACCATTATCCTACACTGAGATGCTTGATAAATATGGGCATTGATCTGAATTCCATTGAACAACCGCGGAAAGGGCTGAAAGTTGTACTTGGGTGAAGGCACCCTTCAAACCCGAGAGAACTAAAGAAGAGTGAACCAAATGACCAGTTGTAAAATTCAGAAAATTTATTCAGAACTCCAGAAAACTCCTGATGACAGCTATTCTCTACAAAGACTGCAAAGACTGCAAATATTAGGTCAAGGGTACAAATATTTTTGTCCATGCCATTTTCATGTGCTTAATTATTTTAGAATAACATCCATCTTAATAAATCAAAAGCAAAGTTTCTGTCCTATTAAATGTGATGTAAAGGATTGTTAACACTAAATACTTTTGTCAGTTTCAGTATAGTTCAGAGACAACTGTGAGTTTTTTTTTCTTTTAAGAAAGCCACATCTGTACGAATATATTAACAAATACATTACTTTTGCCCACCCTTTGCTCTTGTGGTTTATATGATATATTCTATAAACTCCTGAGTACTCCTTATATTTCAAAATATTGTATATCTTATGTGCCACAGAAGAAAATTCATATGCACTGCTTACTTTATTAACATCCGGCGCCGCCGAGAGTGGCAGCCTTTTCAGCAGCTCCGTGTATGACTGTATATGTATGTGTACTTTTCTACTTTTATTTTTCTATTTTTATTTATTGATCACTCCTATTACTTTATTTTATTTGGATTCGTTCCCTGGACACACTTACTTTTACAACGTGGGCATGGATTTTTACACGCTGAGACTCGCCTATTCAAGTACTCAACTTCGAGCGCTGAGAACAAATGCCAGTGCCGGTGTGGTTCCTTATTTACCCGACGAGGTAAGAAGGCGGTATCGTGGCAGCAGAGCCGGCACTAAGCTAAAAATGAAGTGGCTTGCGAGAAAGTGGCGTTTCAAACCTTCGGTGCCTTCTGTTATTCTGGGGAATGTGAACTCAATCTCAAATAAGATCGATGAACTGGCTGCGCTGGTGAAAAATGTCAGGACCTACAGAGAATGTAGTTTGTTGTGTTTTTGCAAAACCTGGCTAAATAACACCATCCCAGATGCCAACGTGGAGCTACCCGGGTTTAGCACAGTTAGAGTGGACAGAGATGCAAGTACCTGTGGGAAGCACAAAGGAGGAGTACTCGCTCTCTATGTTAATACATGGTGGTGTAACTCTGGACATGTTAACGTCAAAATCTCCACTTGCTGCAGGGATATCGAACTGTTGGCCGTAAGTTTACATCCCTACTACTTGCCCAGAGAGTTTGGACATGTCATTGTTGTCATCGTGTACATCCCTCCTCGGGCGGACGTGGAGTCAGCGAGTGACATCATCCATTCTGCTGTTGCCAAGTTACAAACGCAGCACCCTGAGGCGCTTGTGCTAATCACTGGAGACTTTTACCATGTGACGCTGGACAAAACATTACCTGCATTCTCCCAGTATGTGGACTGTAACACCAGGGGAAATAAGACTATTGATTTACTGTATGCAAACATTAAAGACGCATACAGCGCCACCCCGCTGCCTGCGCTTGGGAAAGCAGATCATAACCTGGTTCTGCTTCAGCCTCACTATAAACCAAAAGTGAGAGTCCTACCTGTAACCAAATGATCATTCAGGAAGTGGACCCCGGAGGCTGAGAATACTCTGAGAGAATGTTTTGGAACTACAGACTGGGATATCCTGCAGGGATCTCATAGTGAGAACATTGAGGAAGTTGTTGACTGCACTACTGACTACATCAACTTCTGTATGGACATTGTAGTTCCAGTAAGAACTGTACGCTGCTATGCTAACAACAAGCCATGGATTACAAGTGACATCAAGGGCCTTTTGAACCAGAAGAAAAGGGCTTTTAAAGACGGTGATCAGCATGAGCTCAAGCGCATGCAGAAGGAACTCCGAGTCCAGCTCAGGGCGGCGAAGGACCAGTACAGGAGAAAGCTGGAGCAGAAGTTGCAGAATAACAGCATGAAGGAAGTGTGGGATGGGATGAAGATCATCACTGGCTGCAGCTCGAAGCGGGGTACCACCATCGAGAGAGACGGGAAGAGAGCAAACCAAATGAACAACTTCTTTAACAGGTTTACCACCCTAACCCACTCTCACTCTCACCTCGGAGTATTGCACCCTTCACACATCCTTCTGCTGATACCAGCATAGCAGAGACATCCCCACCCATAATTACAACAGTGCAAGTGAGCAGAGAGCTGAGGAGACTTTGTGCCAGCAAAGCAGCGGGTCCAGATGGAGTATCGCCACGACTGCTGAAGGTCTGTGCATTGGAGCTGGGGGGTCCTCTACAGCGCATCTTCAACCTGAGCCTGGAACAGGGGAGAGTCCCGAGGCTTTGGAAAACATCTTGTATCACCCCAGTCCCAAAGGTATCACGTCCTAGTGAGCTGAATGACTTTCAGCCTGTTGCTCTGACATCACATGTGATGAAGACGATGGAGAGGCTGCTGCTTCACCACCTTAGGCCACAGGTTCAACACGCCCTTGACCCTCTGCATTTTGCATATCAGGAGAAGGTGGGAGCCGAGGATGCCATCATCTATATGCTACACCGATCCCTCTCTCACTTTGACAGAGGCAGTGGTGCTGTAAGAATTATGTTTCTAGACTTCTCTAGTGCCTTCAACACAATCCAACCTCTGCTCCTTAGGGACAAGCTGACAGAGATGGGATTAGATTCATACCTAGTGGCATGGATCGTGGACTATCTTAAAGACAGACCTCAGTATGTGCGTCTTGGGAACTGCACGTCTGACATTGTGGTCAGCAACACAGCAGCGCCACAAGGGACTGTACTTTCTCCGGTCCTGTTCAGCCTATATACATTGGACTTCCAATACAACTCGGAGTCCTGCCATGTGCAAAAGTTCGCTGATGACACTGCTATCGTGGGCTGCATCAGGAATGGGCTGGAGGAGGAGTATAGGGACCTAATCAATGACTTTGTTAAATGGTGCGACTCAAACCACCTACACCTGAACACCAGCAAAACCAAGGAGCTGGTGGTGGATTTTAGGAGGCCCAGACCCCTCATAGACCCAGTGATCATCAAAGGTGACTGTGTGCAGATGGTGCAGACCTATAAATATCTGGGAGTGCAGCTGGATGATAAATTAGACTGGACTGCCAATACTGATGCGCTGTGCAAGAAAGGACAGAGCCGGTTATACTACCTTAGAAGGCTGGCATCCTTCAACATCTGCAATAAGATGCTGCAGATGTTCTATCAGACAGTTGTGGCGAGTGCCCTCTTCTACGCAGTGGTGTGCTGGGGAGGCAGCATTAAGAGGAAAGACGCCTCACGTCTGGTGAGGAAGGCAAGCTCTATTGTTGGCATGGAGCTGGACAGTTTAACATTTGTGGCAGAGCGAAGGGTGCTCAGCAGGCTCCTATCAATTATGGAGAATCCACTGCATCCACTAAACAGTATCATCTCCAGACAGAGGAGCAGCTTCAGCGACAGACTGCTGTCAATGTCCTGCTCCACTGACAGACTGAGGAGATCGTTCCTCCCCGAAACTATGCGACTCTTTAATTCCACCCGGGGGGGTAAACGTTAACATTTAACATTATACAAAGTTATTGTCTGTTTTTCACCTGCATTATTATCATTCTTTAATTTAATATTATTTATTGTATCAGTATGCTGCTGCTGAAGAATGTGAATTTCCCATTGGGATTAATAAAGTATCTATCTATCTATCTATCTATCTATCTATCTATCTATCTATCTATCTATCTATCTATCTATCTATCTATCTATCTATCTATCTATCTATCTATCTATCTATCTATCTATCTATCTATCTATCTATCTATCTATCTATCTATCTATCTATCTATCTATCTATCTATCTATCTATCTATCTATCTATCTACAAATATGTCTTGGCTTAAATTGCAGCAGTTTATAGGCCACTGACAAAACTGCTATAATAGTGGTGACAAATTGATGATTGTAGTGAAGAATTCCTTTTGATCAATATATTTTTTGCACTTTAGGTCATTTTTCTGTTATTGGATGCTTACAGCATGACTGACACCTTTCAAGCTGAAATTATTAGATTCGCATAAAGTTAATTTTAGCATTCAGTGTTTACATGGGTCCTGGCTATATGACAGGCAGGGCATTTCAATTTTTAATCAAACTAAACCCTAAATTCAATATTGAACTTCTGAGTGCACTAGACATAGATTAGCCTGTCCTTTTAACTTGTAATGATTTTATTTGGATCAAACAAGGCAATTCCAACTCAATCTTTGAATTGTTCAATAGCTTAGAAGTGGTCACTTAGACAATGATTGATGCTTCATCTTGGCTTATAGGACTTATTGAGAATGAGTAGGAAAACTCTTGGAATAATACAGTTTTAGAAACAAAAAAAAAATATTTTTTGAAGAAGCCTAATTTAAATAAATATGGTTCATGACAACTTAAAACTTAGTTTAAAGTGTGTTTGGATGTTAGATATATGGTTTGTTCAAATATAGAAACCTTCATTTTTAAACAAGTACGGGTTGCAAAGGCTATAGTTGTAGTCAGACATAAGTGAATTTTCTTATCTGCAATTTCATTACAATGGTGCATGACGGACATTTTAAATCACTGTCTTCTTCGGAAACTAGGGGCTGATGTTATATTTTAGATAAGAAAAAGTTTAGAGCTTACGACTAAGATCAATTTTATAAGAATAATTGCAAATGCCTATCTGCTACAATCTAATTCAAGGCCAGAATATTGGAATAAGTCTGCCCAACTAAATCTAAATATATACAAGGGAAAAAGCAATGTCAGGGAGAAAGTGGATTTTAAGATGCATTTTGCACATTGCAAACAGAAGGAAAGAAATGCATAGGTTTGGGTCTTGCATTACTGATTATATCTACAAAAGAATCCAATAAGGGTAGAAAGTAAGCTTTAAGCCCTAGAAAAGAAACATTTGATATACCCTCACAAACTTTGCTACTGGGTTTTAAATATGAAAATACTGATCTTATATTTTCTAAACTTTTTAATAAAATATGTGATCCGCTTAGTTCAAATCAGTTATGTATTATCCCTTCTCTACATTAATGGAACATCATAAAGAGCATGCAACACTATTTTAGTGCTCTTGATCAGGGCACATGCTACACATTCAGATATACTTTACACCTCTGTGTCAAAGTACAAGCATCAACAAAAAGTGCTCCAACAGCAGATTGTTAGGAAAAGCTGGATTTACACTTGGCTTATAACAGAAAAAAACAACTTGCACAGCCAAATCATGATTAACAACCTAATTAGAACTCTAGAATTAAACAGAAATTAAGGGGTAGAGAGCAAGCTGCTTAGAAGATCAGCACTCAGCAACAACATTGCAGCAAATCTATAAATGCACAAGCTTTATTAGAATTGGTTCATAAGCAGATTCCTTTGTGTGCAGAGTGTATGGAGCTAAAAAACATTGTGCAGTTGTTTCAGTTAGCAACAGGGATTTAGTCTCAAGCCACAGTCTGTTTTGTAGCAGCCATGGAAAAGCAATATCTTTCGCAAGTAAAAAGTCAGAAGCACAATAATTTGAGAAATAGGAAACCAATATTATTGATTGCACCTAACCAGCAAACCTTGAAAAAATTGAAGGCTATCATTTTAAACAGCTAAGTGTGAAGCACCGGAGGTTTAACGTGGCATTGCTGAAACACCATAAAGGAATCTTTCTGTGACCCCTCATGAATATAGATATACTTATTCATAATCCAGAATACTAAAACCCCCAATGAAAAGTGCACGACATGTTGTAATCACCATGTATGATTAATGCACTGAGTATTGAACATCTTCTATTCATTTAAAATCTGCGTACAATTTCAATTAGGTATTTCACGAGCAATATTTATTAATGTCTGGAATGTTAAAGAGGGTGCATAATATTAATTTTGGCATCAATTAGAAATCAAAGTGAGTTGAACAAATATGGAAAGAACCGTATAATTAGGCCTATTTTAAACAATGTCCTTTTGTTAAGCTGTAATTTTAGTAAGTATCATTTGTACACCACAGTGGTGCAGTGCTTAGCATGGTGGTCTCAAAGCTCCAGGACACTGCATTCAAATCCTGGCTTTGTCACAGTCTCTGTGGAATTTGCACATTCTCCCTCTTTACAGATTTTTTTAAAGGTTCTGACATTAAGTTAATTAACTGGTATGATTTAGCGTGGGTCTGTGCCCTGCAATGGCTTGTTGTCCAGCCCAAGGCTAGCTCCCACCTTGAATTATTGCTGCTTGAATTAGTTATTTGAGATCTGAAACTGGAATAAGCTGGTTTGATAATGGATTGCCTCCATCTTTATTGTGTTAGTTTGAGGGTAAATCAAAAGTAAATGCATTTTGAAAAATACCTCGTAAATGCCATGGATAGAAACAGATAAAATACAACACGTCTGTGGTGGCTTATGGGTAGTTCCAACACGTGCAGTTCTGCTGTTAGTTTAGTTTAAACCAAAGTAAAATGAACATAGATGCTCTGCTGTGGGATTGCACCACTGTTGAACAACAGGACGTAGTAAGATTTCATTTGACAGACGGAGTGAAACCTACTGAAATTCATTGAAGGATGTTGTCTTGTGCAGATCAGTAAGCTGTTTGAGTACCCATCTTGTACAAACTTTACGGTTGTGCACTATGGCACGTGGAGATCCATAGCTGATATAAAAAATGTGCAGAAACTCCGAACAACGTAATCCCTTGGTCTTCTTTGATGAAGGCATTTGCCACGTCAATATTGGCTTGTGTGCGTGATGTTAATGGTCACCCAGATCGAGCTTCATCTGCTACACTTGTTCTTCTCATGTTAAACCTTTCTAGCCATTCATAAGTTTTTCACTGAGTCATGATGTTTTCACTTCCATACTGAGCCAATATCCTTCAGCGAATTTCAGCAGGTTTCACTTTCTCTGCCCAAAGAATTCGAACTATGACACATTGTTCAACAATGTGGAATCCCACAGCAGTGTCTATGTTCATTTGATCTTGTCTTCAACTAGACTAATGACCGACTGCTGAATTGTGCATGTTCGAACTACTCACAAGCCACCGTGAACGTTTTGTGTTGTATCAGTATCTATCAGTTGCAGTTATTGCTTAATTTTAACTTTGTGTTTTACCCTTTACACTAGATTACGAGATTACATCTTGCCTGAAGAAGGGGCCTGAGTTGCCTCGAAAGCTTGCATATTGTAATCTTTTTAGTTAGCCAATAAAAGGTGTCATTTTGCTTGGCTTTTCTCTACATTCATAATGGCTAACACGGTACAACACCCTAGTACTACCCTTTACACTACAAAGCAATTAGCTTTGATTACAAATAATACATGTAACAGGAGAAAGGTAAGACCATGCCCTAGTTTGGAGACCAGTTCAACATTTCAACAAACACAGAATGAGGATATGGCCAAACAAATATACAAAATAAATGTGTATCGGAGATACTGTTGCCCTTAATAATGAAAGAAGCCTGAGAAGTAAACATTATCAGGACATGAAAAAGGCTAAAAAAAGAGTGAGGAACATCACTTAAATAAATAAATTAGCAGACGCCATCCAGTAGCTGATATCACATAGGCTTATTAGCCTACAGTATGTATGCCCTCACTTGTACATATCATTTAGATAGGCCTTTGCTGGGTTTGCCAGATTATTTGAGTAAGGATTGAGGTCCAGTAATGCACGTGTTACTAGGGGCACACTACAATGACAGAAATATCAATGAACATTTCAAGTAATCTCTAAATAATTCAGAGAAACATAAACATTTTACTTAAAGTTTCATTCATTAGCCAGTTATGAAGTAATAAAATATACTTTACATATCTAAATTGTATTTTGTAATACTTTAAAAAAGTTTCCAATTTTATTTTGAAATATCTCAAATGCATTTCAACACATTATAGAAACAATTTTGTCCCAAATGGTACATACTAAATACACAAGCCAGAAATAGAAACTTTATATCCTGCAAAAAAAGGAAGCAGAAAAACCTTTATATGGCCAAACATGAATGACATTCAAGTAAATAACCTTATCAACAACGTGAAAGTTTACCAGAAAAAAAATTTTTGTCTATTTTTTAAGTAATGTTAAAGTAAGAAATTATAGCAACCCCATATAACATATCAACAAATTGAGCAACGCTGTAAATTCATCACTTGTGGTCCTGTACTGGCCTCTGGTTTTCAAATGTTGACCTTTCTTTCTCATTCATTAATCAACTTTTGGTGTCCCCCGTTTAGCTTTCAGTCTCCTACTATCTGGATATCTTTCTTTACCCCAGTAAAAAATAGGAATTTAAACAGAAAGTCATTCTGAGATATCTTGAAATGCATTTCATGTATTTCAAGTGAACAGGAAGCTATTTGAAATGCATTAAAAGCATCTAAAAATAATCTCAGGGAATCTTAAAATGCAAATCAAGATATCTGTAAATGTTAATACGAAATGCCATTCCAACTATTTAATGCAAAACTTTTAATAAGAATAGAAATTTGAAAACACAGCAAACCTCAACTAGAACAACTAGAAAGTACCAATACAGAGAGATCAGTCAGCTTGAAATATGTGAATAATTTATTACATTTACAGTACTACTCACAACATTAAAAATATCTTAATAAGGAGTATCAGTCATTAAGCTGGGCCCCTATATATTTCATGTTTGTCAAAGAGTGCTGCTGCAATTTAGATACATTTCTGTTTTAATTGATTTTACAGTTATTAAAATTAAGATTTTACAGAAATACAAAAACCACGAAAAGTATTTTGTCCTTAATATATTTAATATTACCTATGAAGAGCATTTTAATGATCAAATAAGGAAAGATACATAAGTCAAAGCTCATTACTGCATATTTGTTTAGAAGAAGCACACGTAATCATGACATAATAAGTACATTTCTTGGAATGTTTACTTTGTTACCAAATTCTTGTCAGGTAGCTTCACTGAAGACCTCACTAAGGCACATCACAAAGCACAACAATCTACTTTTGATATCTTTATGTAAAATGAAAGAAAGGTCATTGTTTTAAGGTTGCTTGACAATAGGCTCAACAACTGAAGAGGAGCTAGGCTTCAGCGTAACACACACAGTGGATATAACACTAACGTTTACCTGAAATTCATTTACTTTTATTTATTTGGCTGATGCCTTTATCCAAAGCGACTTACAACATTTGAGATACAGTTGGCTTTTCTTTTTCCAATTGTAGCACAGGCGGGTGAAGTGACTCAGGGTCACACAGTGTCAGTGGCGGAATTTGGACCCACAGCCTCAGGTTTTGAAGTTCAAAGCCTTAACCACTGCACCACACTGCACACAGGTAATAAAGAATGAATTAAGTAAAGGTTTTGTCAAAATACACAAATGCCTACAAGAAAACTATAGCACCATTCTTGTCAGTTAATCCACATGACCAAAGGATAAAGCCAATGTATCAGAAATAAGAAACAAATTGGAACTCTCGTATAGCTAAGTTTGAGAGACTTCAGAGTTACTAAACAAAATGCAAGTGCCTGAAGAAATGCATGTGTGCTGGCACTTTAACCACAGGACCTTGTAAGACCATGTAAATACTGTATACAGCATAGAAGCAAAGAAAAAATAGTAAAATCAGAGCCTTTCACTTTGACCAATTTACTTATTGTTTTCAACATTTTAACTTTCTAACTTAATATATACTAGCTGTGTAAGTCCATGCTGTAAAAAGCCTGAGCTCCTAGAAACTATCCATCCATCCATTATCCAACCCGCTATATCCTGACTACAGGGTCACGGGGTTCTGCTGGAGCCAATCCCAGCCAACACTGGGTGCAAGGCAGGAAACAGACCCTGGGCAGGGCACCAGCCCACTGCAGGGCATACACACCCACACACCAAGCACACACTAGGGACAATTTCAGATCACCAATGCACTTAACCTGCATGTCTTTGGACTGTGGGAGGAAACCGGAGCACCCGGAGGAAACTCACGCAGACACGGGGAGAACATGCAAACTCCATGCAGGACCCGGGAAGCGAACCAAGGTCTCCTAACTGCGAGGCAGCAACGCTACCACTGTGCTACCGTGCCACCATATTGGAAATCATCAAAAAAAAAACTGAAATGCAGAGTCGGCGATTTTGTTTTGTGGACGTGCTCGCCACCCCTTGTCTATCAGCGGCTAAGCGAATTTCTCTTTCATTTGTATTTCCTCAGCTTTATTTCATCCTCATGCTGTAGCCTTGTACTTCGTTCTCCTTCTGACTCATTAACTTCGGGTCGCCTTGCCGGCTCTTTGAGCTTCATGCTGTAGCCTCGCACTTTCGGGCCGCCTTGCACTTCTGGGCCAGACAGACAAACACACACACTTCCACACGTAGATCTTTATATATAAGACTAGGGGGCTTTGCTCGCCAACCCCAGTGTTTGGTTTTCCGGATACACACTTTTAAGATTTATTTTTCTTTGAATTGTTGCTATTTCATTAGTTTCACTTTTATTTCATAACTTCTGTAAAAACAATATTTGTAATCTTGCGAGTCCCAATATGCTGAATCTTTTTAATGAGGTCAGGATAGGTTTCTCTGTTTGGAATTTCAGCACAGACAAAATGATCTACATCATCAGCAGTTACTTTTTTACTTTGTAAAAAAAAATCATTAAGTATAGTTCTGCATTGGACTCCTGTCTGTAAAGTCGTGCTATTTTCCTCTCACAGTTCCAAAAGTACATGGGTTTACCAAGGTGATACCCCAGCTTTTGTCTAGGTTTTTGTACAAGGGCTGGACAGAACGTTTTTGACTCCTGGGGTAAATGTAGCTTTTTAAATAAGCAGACAGATAAATATATATACATGAACAAAGTAACCAATAAATGCATGTGCAGTAAACTCTGTTTTTGAAATTCTCAAGATTCTTTATTTGTCACATGCATAGTTATACAGGACAACACGCAGTGAAATGCATCCTGATCCGCTTATCAAAATCTGTGCAAAGTTAGAAGAATATCAGTTAGATTAACAAAAAGTCATAGATTGAAAGATAACAGTATAGTAGAACATAATAAATAAGTACAATTATGTGAATAAAGTAGAATTAAGTGTTAAGGTGCAATAGTGTAGTAATTATTATGCAAAACCAAACTTAGACTGGTGCATAGTTAAATGAAGCAGTTTGTTTGTTTGCGCTACTGCGATTTCAAATTTTCCTACTTTCATATCCTTTAACTTTCTCCACATGTGCATAGCGCCGTTTTTTTTGTTTTTTTGGAGCCTTTCTAATTTCACTGGTTTCATAGTCTCTAACCTGCTCTGCATGTGTTTAGCGTCAACGTTTGTAAACGTCTTTATGAAGTTCTACTTTGTCTTTTAATTCTGAGCCGGATTGGATGTGCTTTTTTTTTTAATTCCACTTGTTCCGGGCTGATAATTACTTTCCTTATTTTCTGAATTTGCACCTCGATTATTCTTTTTTGCTCTTTTTTCTGTCCAACGCATTTGAGTCTCTTTTCTCCGCGCTGCTTTGTTCTTCACTTAGATGTCGACATTTAATTTATAACGTACCTTATATGCTTTATATGCGCTGAGAGCTCTGGATCTGTGTGTGCTCAAATCCTTCACAAGACTGAATGTTTTGCTGCCTATTAGTAGAATTACTGTAGATTATTTCTGTATGCTATCAGCCCAGAAGAAGAAGGTAACACTCAATTTGTTCAAGAATGTCCTTTCTGCAGCATGCAGAATGTGGCATGCCTGAATGTGGGCAGAGTTAAACATTTAACACTACCTCTGATTCATAAATGTCAAGCCAAGCTCAACACTAGACATGCATGCAAATGATGTTGGTTTACTTGATAGGCATCATTATGATGCTGACCTTATCAAAACCCTAATCTTAACCATACAGTAACCAGGTGTATTACCCTTAAAGTTGCTGTAGATTGACAACTGTCACTACCAGCATACAGCAAGCAAGGGGTAATTGTTATGCTCAGAGGGTGCAGCCGAGGCATTGCCCTGTGCTACTAGCTAAGGATCTGATGTGACCTCCCCTAGACAGGTGCTTAAGACTAACACCGAAAAGAGTTAGAATGGTCTCCTTAAGCAGCATACTACCCTGGGCAGCAAGTGAAGGAAGGTTTGTCTCAGCGTCAAGGGTATTGAATAAAATATACCAAAACTCAGCCCATTCAACCATCATAGAAAGGCCTTCATTCAGTAGGTTGGCAAAGTCATGACAGGCATCCTCAGGTGGGATCACTTGACAGAAGGAGTCTTCTGCAACAAGATTAAGCAGATACTTCACCTGGTATAAGAGGCTGTTAATAAACACCACATTAGAAGTGGGAAAACCCAGGAAAAGCTGTTGCTACACATATATGGTAATTGATTGTCGATGATTGATGAGGATATTTCTAAGCCACCTATACAGGTGTCCTTTGATCTTGCTTAGAGTGAACTTAGCCAGTAGGCTTCAATACCACAAAACAGATGTCCAATGCAATTAATTCACATGAACAGAGTGATGGCTCAATTTGCATATCACCCCTTTGATGGCACACTAGTAATAATGGGTTCATTTTAATCTTGGTGGCAACTGAACACTAGTAGCTTACATGCACTTCAGCATAACTACCGTATTTACTCGTGTACCATGTGCCCTCGTGTAAGACGCGCACCCTAATTTTTACAAAGAAAATCGCAAAACAAATTTGCCCCGTGTACGACGTGTGATTGTATAGGAAGCATTTAGGGCACATTTTCCGCAAAATGCACTTCTGTTTTTGTTGCATGACGAAGGAGCGAGCGAGAGAGAGCATGCGCGAGCGAGAGAGAGAGCGCACGCGCAAGTGAGCGAGAGAGAACGCGTGCGAGCGAGAGAGAGAGAGAGCACGCGCGAACAAGAGGGAGAGAGCATGCACGAACAAGCAAGAGAGAGAGAGAGAGCACGCGTGAGCGAGCAAGAGAGAGAGAGAGCGAGAGCGCGTGAGCGAATGAGCGAGAGAGAGAGCGCGCGCGAGCGAGCCCAAGCAGAAGAAGTAAACATTACAGAAAAAAATTTCCTCATGTATGACGTGCACCTGATTTTCTAATGCTAATTTTCGGGAAAAAATGTGCGCGTGGTACACGCGTAAATACGGTAAATGGACCATTTCAGCGGGGAGTATGATAAGCAGTAAGTATCTGATTGCTGTGTTTTCTGCCAAAGACACTATGTGTGATCCTTGCATTTCCATGCTTCAAAATGTGAATGTCTGAAAAAAAACATGCAGAGTTTGCCTGAAGTCTCACTGTCTTACATGGAATGAATTGTGAGATGGAAACGAGCACCAGCATGATCAGATATCACTACCTAACATCCCTTTGAACACTTCACTCCAGTAAACAAATTTGTTCTACGGTGATCTCAAGCAAAGGTTTGCTGACATATTGCAATGGCCTGAGTTTCTAACACCCAGTATGGTCTGCACTTCTATGTCACTGCTAGGTAAATCAGTGTAAAGGTCATCAATCACTGACAGCCATGATTCAATGATTAAAGTCAGCTGAACAACAAGATAATGGAAGCCAGATATAGAGGTGAATCTCTTGGTGGGTGTTGAAATCACCACATATGATGTGACACAGGTAGGATGAGATACTCTGCACAACTGTGTGGCATAATCAGGCTCTGTAAAGATGGATGAATCATTGTCCAGAAGTCAACAAACATGGCCTAAGGAGCAACAACCTTGGTTATTTAAACTCAAGTGCAGCCACGACAGTTCATTGCTTTTTTCATGGTGCTTCACATTGCCAAAGTTACCCTGGACCTAAACTACTATTCTATCACAATGGAAACCTTGCTCAGTCCAGAGCAGGTTGAAGCTTTAAACTGAGGTATCTGAATGAAACAGCCAGGAAGGTCTTAAGTGATGTCCTCCACTCCATGCGGAACCTCAAACTTTGATCAGAGGTTGTGGATGTAAAATGAATTCAGGCATAGGCAAGTATGGTGGGTGCAAGGGAGTGAGTAGTCATCATAAGCAGCTGGGACATGGCAATCATCACATTTGCCCAGCTCTGTCATAAATTCTGTGAATATTACATGGCCTGTGGTTATCAATTTGTTTAGTCTGAGTTGTTTTTTTATTTATTTACCTAAACCTAAATCGGCTAGTCCTGAATAGGCGGGAGAAGGTTTGCTGGTGCACAAAGGTGAGTAGAGGCTGAAGCCCAGTGGTCACCTATCATTAAGGTACCAGTATACTGAAGGTGTCACATTTTCAGTCATTTCATTGCACTTTGATATTTCTTGATTAGATACCCTTTCTGCATTTTTGACTTTGCCCAGTTGCTCAGCAAATTCTCAGGTCTACTATAAATTTGGAAATTATTTACTTCATAATGCAACAAAAAGGACAATTTAACAAATCACAAGTGCTATCTTGTCGATTTATGGGATATCTCAACAGTTTATATGTAAAATGATGTTTTTTATTTTTGGTTTACCAGCTTCAAGCACTTTAAATGCAACAAAAGTGCTTTAATCACAATTAAAACCACTTTACACTGTTAATTAATTAACTGATGAACTGGAAACATCAGTGGAGTGGTTTCTGGAAGACTTTCATGTAAGAAATTTCAAATTAATCTAATGAAATTTAGTTCTTTTCAAAAATAATTTGACCTTAATTCGCAGTATTGACAAACACGCTAACATAATCCTTCTGAAATATGGAATTGTAAGGATAAAAATTAAACATAGGCAGCACGGTGGCGCAGTGGGTAGTGCTGCTGCCTCGCAGTTAGGAGACCCATGTTCGCTTCCTGGGTCCTCCCTGCGTGGAGTTTGCATGTTCTCCCCGTGTCTACATGGGTTTCCTCCGGGTACTCTGGTTTCCTCCCACAGTCCAAAGACATGCAAGTTAGGTGCATGGGTGATTCTAAATTGTCCATTGTGTGTGCTTAGTGTGTGGGTGTGTGTGCGCGCCCTGCGGTGGGCTGATGCCCTGCCCAGGGTTTCTTTCCTGCCCTGCGCCCTGTATTGGCTGAGATTGGCTCCAGCGGACCCCTGTGACCCTGTAGTTAGGATATAGTGGGTTAGATAATGGATGGATGGAAAATTAAACATTCAGCTGATTATTTTTATACATAATCATCATTTTTAAAACTTTTATTAGTAGCAAGTAAATCACTTTTTTAAATAATGAAACCAATTTTCAACGATAATATAATGTAACATTCAAAAATACACAATCTAATTTAGGGTCATGGTGGCCACAACTTTTCCCGAATCGGCCCTACACAGGGGGCCAGTACATTGCAGGACCCACTATCTCACAGACCCTTCACAGAATAGTCATTTAACCCAACATACAGGTCTTTCAGGTCACTGCAGGAAAATCTGAGTTCCTGGAGAAACTCATTCAGACAAAGGGACAGCATACAAAATCAAGACACCGGATCCATAAGGCAGCAATCATCACCACTGTGTCACAGGCTCCATAATTTAAAAAGCAGAATAATTTTACAATTTAACAAGAAAAAAGTGATAGCTTACATGTATTTGAAAATCAAAAATATTCTAAATAATAAATGTTTTAATAATTGTTTAGGTTAACAGTTGCTTTGTTGGTGATCTTCATATTTGCTCTTTAAAATTACCTTCCTGAATTTCATTATTAAAATCCAAAAATCAATCAACCATCTGAAGCAATATTAATAAGAAAGCACTTCAAAACCATAAGTTTTAAAATTATTTAATTACAAAGGCTTCTGTCACATTTTGTACAAATTGGATATTTCAAATCATATGATTACAAATTTCTAACATAAGCTAACATTACTCATTTACTCAACTGAAATCTTGTATACTGATATTTCAGTTAAGTGTTAAATACTGTCAGACACTTGAGCATAGGGGGAGTTTTCAAGGATCTGAATTAAATTGCAATACCACCCTGGGACACAAGGGAGTGCTGTCAGTAACACCGTCTCCTCATTTGCTTAATGAAATGAGGGTGGTAGGCAGGAAGAGTGATGCCATTTCCATCTCCGTCACAGAAGTCCCCCCTTGCCCACCAGGTGCAATATATAAAATCCTGCAACACATGAAGTCATTCTTGGACTTGCATCTGTGTGCAACTACATTCATGAACAGAAAACTTGAAAAATAAGTAATTTACCTGTGATTCTTTTTTGTTTGTTTTCGTTTGTTCTTCACCTGGCTATTGTCATACACGTGCGATTAGGAGGCAGTCAAAGAGCCTAAAGGTGAGTAAACTAGATATGAGTTGGTCACGTGGTACTTACCTGGATCTCTTCTTTCCACAGAAAGCCAGAAGAAAAATAATTGCCTCCACTTCCAGGTATAAAAATGGCCGCAACGACGTTACTTCCGGCCATTTTCAATGACATCACTTCCGGCTCATCCAGATCACATCACTTCCGGCTCACCTCGATGATGTTACTTCCAGTTCCTGTTCCTAACGCAAACCATTTCCTGTTCCCATAATCCTTTTTGTATAAATCCACCATTTTCACAAAGTACAGACTGTCAAATGTTCTTGTAATTTAAAAGACTGATCTCTTATTTTCATATATTGTCTTAGGGCAATATATGGGGACAGTCCCCAAACCTTTTTCTTGGTTCTAGCGTTGTTTTTTCAAGGGTTAAAAGCCCACAATTGGCGTAGCCAGCAGGATTGTTCTTTTTCTTTAAAAATGACAGAAGAACAGGATCTGAACACCGTGCTGTCTACCATTATGGGCGAACTCTGCACACTACAAGTACAAATGGGTGAGACCAGGACACAGTTAGCTGAAGCTGAAGCCCATGCAGCCGTATCAGTATGAACGGAGGCCGCTCGGTCACTTCCTACACAATTAACAAATTTAACAGAAGATGATGACATTGAGACATATTTTTTGGTTTTTGAGTGTACCGCTAAGTGGAACGCATGGCCGAGGTCGGAATGGGCATACCTACCTACCTGAAGGGGGCGGCGCAGAGAGCCTACTATGATTTAACTGAGGAGCAGGCTGCGGATTATGACGCTCTAAAACTTGAAGTGTTCAAGCGCTACGGCATATCAGCGGAACAGCAGGCGAATGAATGGAGGGAGTGGCAATTTGGCCCTGAGAGGCCATTGAGAACCCAGGCTTTCGAAGCTTGGGGCAAAGTGTGTCACAGGTTAAGGCCAGATATAAATAGTTCTCACAAAATGTCCGAACTACTGGCCTGTGAAACCTTTGTGCATGCTCTCCCTGACCAGATCGCCCAGCAGGTCCGAAAACATAACTACAAGGACTTGGACACACTTATCAAGATTGCAGAGCGTCACTGGGCGGCTTGTAAATCGGGGCGATCAGAACGGTTTTCTCGTTGCACCCAACAGGCACATGGGGCAGTCCCTGAGCCCACCCGACAAACTCCCGTGCCTACCGTTCGAAAACGAGACAGACTGATCAACATCCTTCGCTGTTGCAAGTGTGGGGAGCTTGGTCACCTGTCCCCAAACTGTACTTCGGAGCCCATGGTTTGTTCATTGGTGAAGGGGGAAAGGTATTGTGCCATGGTGGCTAACCCGTTATCTGTCCCATATACAGGTGCAGTTATTATAAATGGTAGGAAAGTAAGGGCGATGTTTGATTCTGGGAGTAACATTTCAATTGTTGCTGCCCGTTTCGTTTTACCGCAACAATGGACTAAACTAAAAACTAGTCTAAAATGTATTCATGGGGACATCCGGTATTACAAAACAGCCCCATGTGTGGTTTCAGTAAATCACAACATAGTTGGAATGGCCATGGCTGTATTACCGGATCCCCCTTTTCCAGTCATATTGGGTAGAGATTGGAATAAAATCAATAACGGTAATAACGTAACTGTACCAAAAAGGAATTTAGGCTTAGTCATGGAGAATGATGCTTCGACTGCCTCCACGCCGTGTCTCTCAGTAGCACGGACCCATACGGGTACCCAGTGTGAAGAATTTGATGCCCCAGCGTCCTCTGCGGGAACTAGTACAGCTAACGGAGAGGACGTAGAGGCAGTAACTCCACCCATTGATAAAGACCCGATACAAGATTTATCGTCTCAGATTTTGTTAACACCTTCCTCGTTTAAACGAGAACAGTGGAATGATGATTCTTTAAAGTTTGCAAGGAATGCTATAGTATCTGCCGAGGGTTATACAACCCTAGATCCCATGCCATCAATGCCATTCTTTGTAATTAAAAATGAATTGTTATACAGTGGCAGAACACGGGAGTGAAGTGTGAGCATTGCTGCTAATCCCACGCACTTTTCGGTGACAAGTGTGTGAGTTAGCGCATGCTCACCTTCTGGGAGCCCATTTAGGCTTCAACAAAACTTTGATGAGAATAAAGCTCCGATTTTATTGGCCGGGAATTAATGAGGAGGTCAGACGATTTTGCACTTCATGTCCGGAGTGTCAACTTCGTCAGATTCCAAGGCAGACTTGAGCTCCTCTAGTTCCCCTTCCCCTTATTGATATACTGTTTGAACGAGTCGGAGTTGATCTCGTAGGACCTTTAGAACCCTCGGTAAAGGGTTTTAAATATATTTTAGTCCTAGTGGATTATGCCACTCGATTCACCGAAGCTGTTCCGTTGCGCTCAGCTAATACAAAGAATATCGCACGGGAACTTGTAGGGATATTCACTCGAGTGGGGATCCCCAAAGAAGTTCTAACAGATCAAGGGACTCCCTTCACTTTGGAGACATTCAGGAAGGTGACTAAATTACTCCGTATAAAACATCTGAAAACGTCAGTCTACCATCCGCAAACTGACGGATTGGTAGAGCGTTTTAATCAAACATTAAAGCAGATGTTACGCAAAGTAGTTAACGAGGATGGAAGAAACTGGGATCAGTTACTTCCTCTCGTTTTGTTTGCATACCGGGAAGTCCCACAGGCCTCTACGGGTTTCTCCCCTTTTGAATTATTATATGGAAGACAACCCAGAGGTTTATTGGATATGTTAAAAGAAGGTTTGGAAGAGGAGGTCCTTCCTACTTCAAATATTCTTGAATATATCGCGCAATTATGCAATAGATTGGAGAAAATTAGGCCCATTCTAAAAGAGAATTTGGAAAAGGCACAAGCAGCGCAGTTGCGTTATTATAACCGTAACACCACCATCTGGGAATTTGTTCCAGGTGATCGTGTAATGGTACTCGTCCCAACTTCACATTCCAAATCGTTAGCCCATTGGCAGGGTCCCTATGAAATTAAGGAAAGAAAAGGTCTCGTCGATTATTTGGTTAAACAACCCAATCGTCGACCGACTGAGCGAGTATATCATATTAATTTGCTGAAACCGTGGAAGGATAGGGAACTTGATCCCTCCTCCGGTCAGCTTTGTTCATTGTTTATGTCTGGACCCCACCTTAATTTCGGTTACGACTTGACGTCTGAACAAAGACAAGATTTCAAACAAGCTATCTTGTCTGTCCCCAAAGTTGTGGATGAGATTCCTGGACGTACTGTGCTGATTGTTCATGACATCATTACTGACCCTGGTGTGATTGTCAGGGAGAAGCCCTATAGGCTCCCGGAGGCAAAGAAAGCGGAAGTAGAGTTGGAAATTAGGCGAATGCTGGAATTAGGAGTTATTGAAGAGAACTATAGCCCTTGGTCTAGTCCAATTGTCCTAGTTCCTAAGCCTGATGGGTCAAGGAGGTTTTGCAATGACTTCCGTCGTCTTAATCAGGTCTCTAATTTTGATGCGTATCCCATGCCGCGAGTGGATGACTTACTCGATCGACTGGGGAAAGCACAATTCCTAACTACTCTTGACATAATGAAAGGGTATTGGCAAATTCCCTTAATGGCCTCCGCTAAAGAAAAAAGCACATTTAGTACCCCAAGTGGACATTGGCAATACAATGTCCTTCCTTTTGGTTTGCACGGAGCACCAGCTACCTTCCAACATCTGGTAGATACACTGCTACGGCTCCACAATTCATTTAGTGCAGCCTACCTGGATGACGTGGTCATTTATTCCAGCACATGGAAGGACCATGTAGTGCAGGTTAAAACAGTGCTCTCCACACTAGTGTCAGCAGGGCTTCGTATTAATCCTAAGAAATGTTTTTTTGGGTTACGTGAAGCCAAATATTTAGGCTACCTAGTGGGTGGGGGCATTGTTAAACCACAATGTAGCAAAGTAGATGCCATCATTAATTGGCCCCGTCCAATAAATAAGAGGCAAGTACAGGCTTTTTTGGGGTTGGTAGGTTACTATCATTGTTTTGTACCTCATTTCTCCGAAATTGCTGCACCCTTATCTAATCTCACAAGGAAACGAGCATCTTCAAAAGTGGTATGGGATGATTCGCTGATAAAGCATTCGGTGACTTAAAGTTGGTCCTTACTTCGGCACCTATTTTACGATCTCCTAATTTTTTTCTTCCTTTCATCCTCCAGACCGACGCATCGACCACAGAATTGGGTTTCATGTTGAGTCAATGCATCGACGGTGCTGAACACCCCATTATGTACCTCAGCCGGAAACTGCTGGATCGGGAGACCAAGTATGCCGCGGTGGAGAGGGAAGCCTTGGCGATTAAGTGGGCTATAACGTACTTAAGGTACTATCTCTTGGGGCGTGAATTTACTCTGGTGATGGATCATGCCGCTTTACAGTGGATGGCCCTTCATCGACAGTCGAATCCACGCGTCACTACGTGGTTTTTGGATCTACAACCTTATTGTTTTAGTGTCATTTATCGTAGAGGTTCCTTGCAGGCCAACGCGGATGCTCTCTCCCGTGTCCACGACCTCTCGGTGCAGGTCACCCGACCCAACGGGTCTGGGCTGAGGGGGGGGTCATGTCTCACACGTGCGATTAGGAGGTAGTCAAAGAGCCTAAAGGTGAGTAAACTATCGTGAGATATGAGTTGGTCACGTGGTACTTACCTGGATCTCTTCTTTCCACAGAAAGCCAGAAGAAAAATAATTGCCCCCACTTCCGGGCATAAAAATGGCCGCAACAACGTCACTTCCAGCCATTTTCAATGACATCACTTCCGGCTCATCCAGATCACATCACT
Organism: Erpetoichthys calabaricus; assembly: GCF_900747795.2. Classification (NCBI taxonomy): domain Eukaryota; kingdom Metazoa; phylum Chordata; class Cladistia; order Polypteriformes; family Polypteridae; genus Erpetoichthys; species Erpetoichthys calabaricus. Next base: position 61,760,815 of record NC_041395.2, read on the forward strand.
TCCGGCTCACCTCGATGTTGTTACTTCCGGTTCCGGTTCCTAACGCCAACCATTTCCTGTTCCCATAATTCTTTTTGTATAAATCCACCATTTTCACAAAGTACAGACTGTCAAATGTTCTTGTAATTTAAAAGACTTTGATCTCTTTTTTTCATATATTGTCTTGGGGCAATATACGGGGACGGTCCCCAAACCATTTTCTTGGTTTTAGCGTTGTTTTTTCAAGGGTTAAAAGCCCACACTATACAATCATTAAATGGGATTCACTAGCAACAAACTTTCATAATATTTACATAATATTTTTATAATATACACCTTCTGACTTTAATGGATGAGGACATAAATGTGTTCAAGTTTGAGAAGTATGCTCTGGTCATCTTATATTATAAAGAACTATTGAACATGGATAATAACAAGATATTACCCACTACCTAAACATTAGCTGAACTAAATGACATAAATCACTGTCAAAAAATCAAAACTGCAATATTTTTCAAATTTTAAAATGTCAATAAAAAGATAATAATGTTAACTAAGTTTAAGTAAACTGCTGAAGGGTAACATGGCAGTGTGATGGCAGCACTGCTGTATCTCAACAAGTGAGATTGGGGTTTGCCAAATGAGTGCTTCCAGAGTGGAGTTTGCATGTAGGTCCACGTGAATTTTCTCCGGGTGCACTGGTTTCCTCTCAAAGTTCAAAGACATGCAGGTTAGGCGAATGGGCAATGCCAGTGAGTGTGTGTGTTCACCCTACGATGGACTGGTGTCCTGTCCAGGCATTGTTCCTGCCTTCTGCCTGATGATAAACAGGTTAGGAAAATGAATGAACGAATGAAAGAAAAAAATGATGGGCATTTCTGAAATATTAACAAACTCAGAATTAATGCCAAAGAAGCCTTAATGCAACATAAAGCCCTGTACTTGACAAAATCAGGAGAAAAAAAGGAAGAATGCTCCAGGTTCTCCTTCCAATTATACACACTGAGAGCCTTGGGTCTGAAAGAGTTTTATATCCAAATCCAGGGTCACTTCCAGTCCCACCAGGGCACTCAACATTCATCCAAGATGGCTCAGTTGACTCTACAAATTCCAGATGACTATCACTTATATGTCGAGTAGGCTGTAAATTAAAGACCCACTGAAGGTATTTAGCAATCAAAAAGAGGGGTCTATGTAATGCATCAAGCATTCAAATGGAATTATGGTGACCCCTAATATTCAGGTAAAGCAATGGTTCCTGCTATGATTTTCAAGAAAGTTCTAAATCACAGAATAAAGGCATCTTCTTAAATATTTGAGCTGGTGTAACTTTTATATTATTTTATTTTAATCTGTCAATTTTGATTGTGTTAGTATCTTGGGTGGGATGCACAGTCTTTAACCTATCTTCCACTTTCATTATTAGAGGGAAAGAGGACAACCCTGCCTCTTCTGTGTGCTCATAGATGTTGGCAACTACACTTGTCTCTGGTCACAATTCTGACAGTAGCCCTGCATGTGATGTTGTGATTACAGAACCTATTTATACGTTGGTGTTGTGATAATGGGAGAGTCTAAGATTTCGTATTAGTAAAATCAAAATGCTTTGCAATGTCTTGTGATGGGCAGATACTCTGCCTTGGGTTGTATCCTGTATTGCCCGTGTGAACTTGACTCGCATTAAGCCGGTTTTAAAGTGGATGGATAGACAGATGGATTTCAATTCCTTTATTTTTGTCAAGACAATTCTAATATTAATAAAGAGAATTTCTCATCAGTTAAAAAGCTGAACTCTAAAGCATTTGACATGGAAGTTGTGGCATTGAGATGCTCTACAAAGTCATTTCATCTTTTACCTTTACATTCATTATTTATTAATTACTTTTATGGTTGAGTCACAAGTGACTGAGATAAAAAGTGAAAAAAGCAAAAAAGAATCATCTGCAACTGACCAACACCTGAGTCACGTGTTTTGAACAAGCTCTCATGCTATAATAAATGTATATGTTTACTATGTCACTGTGCTCTGTACAAAAATATTTTATAAATCTACTTTTCTTTCTACTCACATGTACAGCTAACACAAAGCCAGATTTAGCACACAGGGGTTCACCATATAAGAACTGCTAGGCAAGCATTAGAAGACAAGACAGGGGCAACTGAGAAATGGGCAGTTTCTGTATGTCAAACTCAGCATGAAACTGTATTCTCTTTGCCTTGTTTGGAATGGCATGATTCACCTAAGTGGGGGTCTGCACATGATAAAAGAGTATAAAGCCTTGGAACATTACCCGGCACACCTTTTGAAGTCGACAGATGGCTGGAAGATAACGTCATCTGATCTGAAAAATCCTTCCAACGCAGTGACAAAAATGGCCGACTCTACACATCGGACCCCCACTCCCGAACTGGGTTCTTGTCATGGCTTCCTTCGTCTGTTATGCTGCGTAAGCCGTCATTAAAGAAAGCTAAGTTATTTCTCCTATGTGATTTCTTACTGCCATCTCACTAAGGGAGGGGTATCGCCTTTTTATATTATATCTCTATAGTTTCGGGTTATGTAACACGCAATTTAAAAAGAACTCATTCCAACAAGGGATCTAGCGCCCCCTGCTGGATACACATGCCAGTGTTAAGGTAACCTGCATTGCAAATTACCCACCAGTTATATTTTTTACTCACATCTGTAATAGATTACATTCACTTAATAAAAGTACTGGCATTGGCACACTACCTTGAAAATAAATGGGGGGATGGAATTTGCCATATCTGAATCAAGTCTTTCATTTGTGCTACAATACAAATGATGGAAAAAGAGTTTATATGATAGTCATTAAGAAAGGGTGAACTGCTAATACACTTGAACACTTTACCAGCAATGATAAACAGTATCACACAAATATAAGTCAAGTTTTGTATCATAAGATATCTATATAAAAGCGAGAGAAGTGAAAATGGTACTATGTTGCTTGAAAATAAAAGCAGAACTACTAAGCCTATTGTTATTCTTCCTATACTGCTAAAGAAAATGAGGTATGTTATTTTAAATCCTTTAGCAGAACTCTCCCAGAAGTCATTCACTAGAGGAGTTGTACGTGATGGATGAAAAGGCTGAAAACTGAAAATGTAATTCCAGTCAATAAAAAAGAAGTCATAAAGGACCATAGCAATTGTAGACCCATCTCAATCTAAAGAAGATCTTGTAGATAATATTTACAATGGGGGAATGAAAGTATTTTTTTTTTTTTACAATGAAAGACAACAAATATTGATTGGGAGGATCTACCAAATCTGTTTGCTTAATCACCTGGAAAAATCATGGGTGTCAAACTTCTGGCCTGGAGGGCCGCAGTGGCTGCAGGTTTTCATTCTAACTTTTTTCCTAATCAGTGACCAACAATGCTAATTAACTTCTTTTCCCTTCATTTTAATAGCCTTGCTTTTAAGAATTTAGTCCTCTAAATTTATTCTTTTCTTCATTAAATTACAACCAAACAGAAATGAGACATGAAAGGAGCTGACAGATGACCAGCTAAATTGGGGCTTCAAACTCCAACCAATTTCACTCCAACCAGTTTTTGAATGAGAAGTGGATTCTTGCTGGTAATTAAACCCAATATTTAATTCCATGGCTTGTTGCTGTTCTCATTCTGCCACAGCAGACATTTTACCAAAACTGTAGATTTTCTGCTTTTTCTAAGAACATCGTTGAAATGTTTTTGTGATCTGAGAGTTCAACCTTACCGAGACCATCACTTTTCTTTATTTTCAGATATCGTGTGATGGGTACAGGTGTGCTGGTTATGTGGCAGCTTGTTTCTTGTGTCTCATTATTGTTTGGCTGCTAATTAAAGAAAAAGAGACAACCAAGGGACCTAAGTCAAGTTAATTAAAACTAAGGCAAAAGAAGTTAATTAGCAGCAAAAACTGGTCACTAATGAAAAACACGGTTAGAATGAAAACCTGCAGCCACTGCAGCCCTCCTGGACCAGAGTTTGACCAGCCTAAAATCCTTTAAGGCCCTGTGTTAGATACACTTCAACAATAAAATAAAAAATGTATACTTAGAAAAAATGTATAATATTTTGTAAATGATAATAAAATAGGAAGCAAAAAATAAAAAATTGAAAAGTCGGCAACACATACCACCACCCAGAGCTCTCTGGTGGTCAATCCCCATCCCACCCTCCACTCATGTATAAAATATAAATGTTTAAATATTTTAATAAAGCAATACACATAATTCTAATTTTTTACCCACAATGAAATCTAAAATCAGGAGACTCAAAAAGATATAACGCTGGCACAGAAGAAGGTATAGAAGTTGGTAAGGGAAGAATGTGCTGGAAAAGATGATGGAACAACATCACACTTTATAGATGGTGAGAAAGGAAACCTACAACTGAAGATAGACGATGTAAAAAGAATGTGGAAGGTATTTTGAAAAACTGCTGAAAGAAAACAAAAAGATTCCACAGTTACTAATTTGTGACCCAGTTTGTAGACCAGAATAAGATATCTTTTTAGAAGAAGTGTAGAGGGTGATGGGAAAGATGATCAAAATATTTTCAGACAATGGAGCGAAATGGGTAACAAGAGTGTTGCTAGCAGTATGGAGAGAAAAGAGGATACCTGAAAAATAAACAATCCCTATTTGTAAGTTCTGACACACAGCTTCAAGATTCTGAAAAGAAGCGTAGAGGAAGGAATATGAATAATAGTGGAACAAAAATTAGAGGAAGAACAATCTGGACTACACAGAGGAAGAAACACAAGTATTTTGGTGGTAACAGCTGATTACAAACCAAAGAAAGGTGCAATGAAGAAACCTGAGTGGAGGTGAAATTAAGAAGTATTAGAGACAGCATTTAAGAATTAATGCTGAGGTGGTATGTGTATGTACTGTGATGGACGGCCGGCAGCTCAACCCGGCCAGAATGCCCCTGGAATAGAAGAATGGGGGAAGGCAGCAACTTGCCGACACTGCTTTCCCCAAGACGCTAGATGGCTGCTTCCCTAGAGTGCAGTGGTACCCCGGATTCTCGCAGGGCACTATGAGACATGGAGTTTGGATACACAGCCCTGCTGGGTGCTGTGGGTGCCACCAGGAGGAGCTGTCAAAAGACAAGGGGATTTCAGTTTCCAATATAGCCCGGAAGTACTCCCAAGTCATGGGGATGTAAGGACATAAGAACTTCTGGGCTGAAGAAAAATGTGATCCTCCATCTGACCCGGAAGTGCTGGCAAGTCACGTGAACAGAAGAGGAGAAGCACTTCCGGGTCAAGGACTATATAAAGGACTGGTGGAGACCCAGCAAGCGAGCTGGAGTTGGGAGAGAGTGTGACAGAGCTGCTGGGATGAGAGGAGGAGATTAATGTGTTTATTAGTGTTTTTGTATGGTGGCGAAGGTGCTTCGAGGCATCACTATTAGAAGAGAAGGAATAAAAGATCCTTTTGGTGCTTTTACCTGGTGTCTTGGGCATTTGTCTGTTGGGTTTGAGGAGCAACAGAGCCAGTGTCACAGTACATAAAATGGAGGATGATAATTTAGTAAAATGGAGATTGCAATAGAAATCAGGAGGACAAAGAGCAAGAGGAACACTAATGCTGAGATAGATAGATGGCATCAAGGAAGATACCCAAAAGATAGAGGAACACTTAGCAACAAACAGACTTGCATGGAGAGCAGCAATAAAACAATCTCAGTGAAAAAGGATGCTTGTTGACACTGCTTTGTTGAAAATAGTTATCTATCTATAATATTCATTACAAAAAATAAAGTTTTTTGGGAAATACTAATGGACTGCCAACTCCACCAAATCAGGGGACTGGTAGAGCAAAAAAAGATATATCATTTTTAATTTACCAACATCTTTAATTTGGGCCCACACAATATAACAGGTGTCTACCATTATCTAAAACGGCAAACAGTCATTTCTTGTTTGTGTTACTATATGTCAGGATGGGGCTTGGGCTTCTATCCTGGTCTCACCTTGGTGTACAGTTTAACCTGATCCCTGCCATTCCAGTCTGTTACTATAATAATCATGTTGCAGTCACATGAAGGCAGGAGCCTGTGAAGGAAAGCTGCTTCTGTTTTTAGTTGTATGTTGTAATTTGACCAAGTACCTTTTTATTTTTTTATATATTTTTTAGATACTGTTTTGCTCTTTCTGTGTTGATATCTTTGCCTAGCTATTATTACCTTTAAGTGTTTTTGAACCATTTTGTCTGGTTTTGGTTGCTTTTGCATAAAATGCAAAAAGCACCTACTGCAATTGCCTTGATTCTTGGTTTGACTGTCTGTTCACATGAAACAACTCATCTCTTATTGGACCAATTTTGATTGAAATTTGTCATAGTAGTTCAAGTTTCATTAAAATATCTTGCATAGAGTGCACTATACAATGTTTTGAAATTTCAAAACCTTCCATTGAAAAGCAATGAACAAATATTTATATTAAAACAAAGAAACATGTTTTGCAACTTCATTTATGGATTAGTTTACTGTTTCAAATGTACCATGATCAGATCACTCCAACTTGTACAAACTCCATTTCCAAAAAACTTGGGACACTTTCTAAAAATGCAATAAAAACTAAAATCTGTAATTTGGTAATTCACTTGAACCATTATTTAATTGGCAAAAGTACAAAGAAAAGATTTTCTTTTGTGTTTTCAAATAAAATTGATGTATGGCTTCCTCTTCACATAATACAGTTTCAGAGAGCATTTCTTAATACAGCAGTGGAATGTGTTAAGCGACAGTGATTTCCCAAAGTACTCCTGAGCCCATGTTTCTATGTCTGTCACGGTAGCATGGTGGTTTCTAATGCAATGCCGCCTATAGGCTCGAAGGTCATGCACATTCAGCAGTGGTTTCCGCCCTTAACCTTTCTGCTGACTGTTATTAACTTTAGATGGTGACAGACCTAAATTCATTGCTATCTTGAGCTGAGAAACATTGTTTTTAAATTGACAGATAATTCTCTCACAAAGTTCAGCACAAAGTGGTGAGCCACGACCCTCTTTTGCTTGCTATGACTTAGCATTTGGTTAATGCTCCTTTCATACCCACTCTTGATACCCACACTTGTTACCAGTTAACCTTCTAATTGATGATCCTTACAGAATGTTACTTGTACAACCTTTATAGTCTTATTTTGCCACTGTCCCAATTTTTTTGGAGTGTGTTGCAGGCCTCTGCAAATTTCTAAATGTGTTCATGCTTAACAAATAGAATTAAGTTTGTCAGTGAAAATACTGAAAATCTTTTCTATGTCCTTTTTTACCCTGTTAAATAAAGGTTAAAGTGAATTACCAAATTACACATTTTAGTTTTTATTGCATTTTAAGAAAGTGTGTCAACTTTTTGGAAATTGGGTTTGTATATTTGGTATATTTCCTCCTTTTACGTATCCAACAGCCACTCCTGATGGCAAAACAGAACCCCAATACCAGTTACTTAAATGCTTGGAGATGCATAGGCCAGTTCACTCTTCTGGTGCTTGACGTAAGTTAACTGTAATAGTTAGTAAAGATGAGTACTCATTTACCAAGAAATTAATGTAAGAGAAAAGGAATTACGTAAACTTTGCTGTGCAAGCACCAAGAGAACAAATCTGTACTCAATAAAATATCAAATGATGTCATTTTTACATCACTTGAAAGTAGTATGTAGTAATGTACTAATAAATGTAATTACATTCTGTTATCACTGTTCATTTTGAATATGACTCACTTTAACTAAAATGTGATAACTGACATTTTGATGAAGTAATTCAAAAAATAAAAATTGTTCCAACTTTTAAATCAGCTAAGTCCCTGAATGCATCTGAATGTTATACCAAATGTACAATTTCTAATTTATTTATTTGCAATATTTTTGGACTTTGTCAATCAGTGGTATAATTAGAATATCCAATAAAAATTACCATGTTCAATGAGATAAGCTACATAAAGGTCAATACTCATAAGTAAGCTTTATGGCATTGAGAGAATAATAACACCATGGAGTGAATGACTAGCCAAGTGGTTTAAAAAATATACATCTGTGAATTATTATTTAATAGTTTAATCGTAAATTAATAAAAAACTTTGAATACTCAAGGTTACCAAGCATAATATATTATATTTTAATTTTCCTTGTCTTACAAGCTCACGCATCTGCTGTGTTTTTGCAGTCAAAATCATATGGACCTGGTCCCTCCAATAGATCTTGGGCAAACCAGAATACAAGATTTTAAATTTAGACTGTTAAAGGTCTAAATTAGTGAATAGTAACTAATAGTTTAATTAGTGAATTAATAATAGTTTAATCTTTGCCATACAATCAAATTGCAGGTTGCTATAAAGCTCAACCTAATTTCTTTAATGTACTAATATCCTGTATGCAATGTAAACATTCAGCCATTTTAAAGCTTAGATGCCTGTAGTTTCTTCACAAAGAACACTAAAGTAATCTTCAGAATGAGCCTTTTCTCAGTATTGTAGATCTAATATCCGATGCTAACATATCAATCATTTCTTTCAATTTTCTTCCCTAGAGATGAGTATTTGTACCACTGTTTTTATTTTTAAGAACAAACAACTCCTAACTTTGCAATACTTGAGCAAATTTTGAAATACTGTAATTTGTGGTGACACATTTTTTTTTGTTAACCAATATATAGACCTTAAAACTCCCAACTCTTCACAAGTTATTCAAAACTGAAATTGATTTTTCTGTTTTGCCCTATACCAATTTGCTCTCACATGTGTTTTTCTTTTTATAACTACACAAGAATCAGTATGTGTTTTACTTTGTTCATTATCAACCAAGTCTTGTGCACAGATACCCAAATCACTTCCTTGATGGTGAGTTGTTCCTTTGACTACTTCACACACATGACACACACAGTTCCATTATATCTCACCACTAACCAATGTAGTGTAGTGTAGTTTAATATGCAGCATTTAATGGAAAGGTTATCTTTTGGAAAAGAAAGTATTTCACCAGGTGGACCAGCCTCGACAGTGTCTCTGTGGGAAACCAACAATTTTGTCATAGATTTGATATCTTCCTAAGTATGCCTGGAGTTTAATTTAATTTAAAATCATTAAATAGTGCAATTTTCTGAGATAAATGTTTACTCACTATGGCCTGATAGAGTTTTTAATAAGAGCAAATCAGTGATTCAGATAAGATTTGCTTTTAAGTGTTTAACTTCAATCACTATAAACTGGAAATTCACAGTCTACATTAACAATAATGTTCAGCATCTATTCTAAATCTCTTTGCAAGTTACATCAGCAGTAAATTCTTCCTCTTTCAAAGGGAGAATTCTGATTTTCAGGGTTTTCCTGACCCCTTTTCCCATAGTTTCTTCTCCTTTCTATGTAGACTTCTCTTTTTTTTGTAACACACTTTTAAATGTGTAACCCTAATTCCTTTTCTTTATAGCTTACACATTCCTTCTCCAGCTTTTGCAGGTCACATTTTTCACAAACTGTTTTGCTTGCAGACCATGCTAGCCAGGTTCTTTCCCACACAACTACTGCATGTTCTGGGGCCCACTTGGAGTCACTTCCTCCACCAGGCGCCCTCCCACATGAAAATTGATGGTTTAGCTGGGTATTCTTCTTCTAACTTCTGTAATGGACAGTTCTGGCATATATTTCTCCCTGCCCCATGCAATCACTCTGTCTCTCCTCCTAATCTAACCACTCTGTCAAATGGCATACATAATAGGGAACACACCTTGAAAGGAGAAGAGTACACACCATAGCTGTTCATTCGGCAGGAAGAAGAATGCCTGGCCAAACTAAAATACAGTGCTGCTGCAGCTGGGTAGGTTGTGAAATCAACTGGATGACATATATTGTGAAAAGGGTGTAGGGGAAGCACTGGTGTTGATAATAAAGACCATGCAAAACAACCACCATGCAATTACTGTGGGCCACCAGCTCCACTGTCTCCGGTTTGTTTCTGTCGGCACCATCTATAGTTATGTCCTGTTGTCAGTTGCCTTTTTCACTTCTTGCCAGTTTTAGGTCTTTCTCTTGAAATAAATATATTTCCCTACTTTCATTTTTCCTGAGTCTGCACTCAGCCCATATCATAGTCCCTCTAAACATATTGGGTCAATACTCTCCCTTTTCATCCATAGTTCAGCATCTTTGACACAAGGCCATGTTTTGGACTGCCTCTGAAGGGTGACCACATTACAGTACATTACACTACCGGCAAACAAAAACTATCTATATGTAACTCTAGATACATGTCACTGAATTGAAAGGATTTTAATAATAGAGAAGTGAAAAAAGAAACAGCAAATGCTGCTCTTCTAGTGAATATGAATAAGATGAAAATTATGTCACTTGACTTCTTCAATTAAAGGAAGACACAGAAAGAAGAAATAGTGATTGTAATATAGTATTATAAATGCCATCTTATTAGGTTCAAAAATGAACATTAATAGAGACTGCACACAGTTAATAAGAGGACAAGTTTTCCTAGGAAAATACATAACATGAAAACCTGGACAGGCTATTGAAATTGCAGATTCTGCTTAATTAGAATATTTCTTCTACGTCACACGTATGACTTTGAAATCTGGCCAACCTGAAAAAAGGTGTCAAAAGAAACAGATCATTTTGAAGTTTGATATTTCAGAATATTATTTACCAACCCACATACAATAGAAGCTAGAGAAGTCAGTAATTTTTAAGTCAAGTAAGACAGAGTTGCATCCTGGAACTATCAGTAAAAAGCTGAAATTGGTCTATGTTGTTGTGGAGCTTCCTGCATTGCAGGATTAGGGGCAAGAATGAAGAATAAAAGAAGACAGATGAGGTAGAGGTCCAAGTAAACCTATGGCATTCTACCCTACGTGTGTTATATCAGCAAACTGACACAGGCAATTTTTGAGAGAACCAGGAGAAGCATGAGAAGAGGGTCAGAACCGGGAGGTCAAAAGAACAGCAATAAGTCCAAGGCGTGAGTTAAAATCAAGGCCAAAATGAGAGGAAAGACGTCTGAATCAAAAAGCAATAAACGAGAGACTATTGTAGCAAGAGGTTTGAAGGAGGTTTAGAATCTGCAGGCTGGATGAGGAAGTGCATCTGCAGCCAACCTTATAACCTGTCATGCCGATCTCAAATGATCACCAATGAATCATGACTTCTGAGGCCATGACCCCTGACAACATGGGATACAAACCCAATGACAGATAAGGAAAATAGCGTCAGTCATTAAGAATTCAACATGATGGACAAAACAATTCAAAAATTATACAAATTCTAAAATATTAGTACAATCAAAAAACAAATGGGAAACAAAAAAGACAGCAAGATCAAGCATAACTACGCACAAAAAGTAACGGATGTTCTGATCAGGTTTATATAAGGGCTAATATCAATCACCTATATCATGTTGCTGGATCGGCCAATTCCCATGCTGATTTTTTTTCTTAATCTCTTTAAAAAACTTTTACACTAAGCTCTTGCCTAAGCAGACACAGAGAAGACTTGAGTTCTACAGTATAATTAAACTATAGACCACAGGTGTTACCTGTTCATTATTTATTAACAAAATGAAAATCTATAAGCTATTGTTCAGTGACCATAAAATTACTAAAATAAAAAAAAAAATTCCTTACAATACATACATTCTAAACTAATGAAGTATGTAGAGAAAATATTTATCCATACTACATGCCATTGGGGTGGAACGGTGGCACAGTGGTAGCACTGCTGCCTCGCAGTAAGAATGTCAGGGTTTGTATCTTGGGTTCCCTCTGTGTTGAGTTTGCATGTTCTCCCCATGTCTTTATGGGGTTCTTTGGGGTTCTCCAGATTCCTCCCACAGTCCAATGACATGCAAGTTAGGTGAATTGGAGATGCTAAATTGGCCCTAGTGTGTGTTTGGTGTTTGGGTATGTGTGTGTGTGTATTTGACCTGTGATGGGCTGGCACCCTGTCCAGGGTTTGTTCCTGCCTTGCGTCCTATTCTAGCTAGGATAGGCTCCAGCACCCCCTGCAACCCAAGTCTGGATTATGCAGGTTAGAAACTGATATGACATGATTGCCATTTTAATTATACAGTACTTATTTCTTGGCAAAACTTATACTGTATGACACTTGCACACAAAAATAAACACAGTTAAAACCTTAAAAAAGGGTGCAAATCTATCAAATGTTGATAAGATGTTTATCGAGAAGATACAAGGCTAACATGCTTAACAAATTTACAAGTAAAATAGACAAATTTTGCTGCTAAACTAGCAAGTCTATTGTTTACTAAGCAGCAAGTTTCAGATATACGTTGCTATACTTAACACAATCTCGCTCAACATCCAAAATTAGACAAGTGGTAATTTTAATTAAAGGACAAAATAAAATGGGTCTGAATTCTTGCTATTTCTCTAATTTCACAGGGCAACACGACCAATTCCTTTTTCTCAGTTTACTACACCACTTTGTAAAGACTACAATTCTGGTATTCATTCTCTCTGGTAAAGTCTGCCTTATTGCATTCTGTTTACAGGAAGTTCATAGCACAAAGATGTGTGCTTGCTTAGCTACCATAATACCTCACATAAAGGAACACTACAAATAAATTACCATAAAAATTTCAAAAAGCAGATTCTGAAAAACTCATTTTTTTGAGATCAGCCAATTTACCAATCACCAGTTGACTCAGTTGTAGTGAAAATTGGCCAATTTGGATTGGCATTCAATCGACTGGAGCATCGCTAACAAAAAGCTATACAATATTACAAAACCCATAGCAGTTTGCAGGATCTGAATAACTTCTGGCTTCATTTCCATTGAGTTAAAAAAAAAAAAAACCTTTTGGATTTAAAAGCTATCTCAACTCTGATCCTTTGATTTCACCTTGTAAGAAATGTTCAGACTCTGGGCTTTTAATTTGATATGTCACAAAAAAAAAAAATGAATTCTCCAAAAAAAAAAAAGCTGAAACTCAAACACTTCTTAGAAAGGATGTGAAGTACACGGGAAGGTACTGATGCTTGGAAAAACTAAATGTAAAAAGCGTCTCTAAGGGTAATGCACACAGTGAAACTCAGCTTGCTTGTGGGAAAATGTTGTGATACAAAAGAAGGAAAAAAGACAAAGAGAGAGACAGAGAGAGAGAGAGAGAGAGAGAGAGAGAGGAGGAGATGAGCCCAGGAATGAGATATCGCCTATTAATGGCCTCAATGGCGGAGTGCCACATGGGATGCACTGTGTACTGGTGTGCTTCAGGTAAGTCAAAGAAGGTTATCCATGTATTGACCTCGAGCAGCTGCCACGGGGGAATAGTAATCCTATAATTTATACCTGGCTCGCCAGGACCTGGAGTGTATAGAGAACTGCACAAAAGAGCGTTTGGGCTAAATTAATCCAGGTCATGTCCCTCAAGCTGCTGGCAGAGAGTACAGACTCCATAGAGGAAGCTGCTGGGGCCTGCTGTATACTGCAAGAGCATACCACTCAGAGTCTGGAGCACCAGGCTCCATAAAGGAATACTAGAGGTCAGGTGTACAGGGGGCATTAGGGTTACTGATGGGTGCTTGAAAGAGTAAGCATTAACTGGATACACAAGTTCAGAAAATGAATAGATGGATAGTTCATACTATATATATGACAGCTTTCTCACCCCTAAAATCTCATAGTAAAGGACACTTTGGTGTTTCCTTAATTTGTTTTAATTTCTAAACACAGGTGGGCTAGATATTCCCACAGAGAAAGGAGATGGTGAAAGACATCCACCCTGGCACCAGCTCTGAAAGATTGCTAAATGCCCCAAAATAATTTTACAGATCTAAGAGAGACACCAGGGAGAGGGACATGTGACAGTAACCTGAATGAATGCATATTTAATCAAGTCTGTGATCCAAAAGCGAGACAAAAAAGGAGGAGGTTACACACAGAAATGTAGCAGATTACACTGCCAAATTCGAAAAGGGCAAAATCAAAAACAATATTAAAGAATAGGCAAAGAAGGTTATTAACAGGAATCCAATCTAAAATCAAATCACTAAGGAAAGCTGGAGAATTCAATCATGACTGCAAAAATTGAAAAGCACACAACACTAGAAAACAAATCAGTAAACCAAGAAGTACAGAATTTGTTTGTTGCAAAAAAAAAAAAAAAAAGAATACAAACACTTGAGCAACACGACTATCCAAAGTCAGTCAGTCAGTCATTTTCCAACCCGCTATATCCTAACACAGGGTCACGGGGGTCTACTGGAGCCAATCCCAGCCAGCACAGGGCGCAAGGCAGGAACAAATCCGTGGGCAGGGCGCCAGCCCACCGCAGCTATCCAAATTCTCCCCTTTTAAAATCTTTACCCCTACGTCATCTGACAACTCCATAATGAAGCTTGCTATGAAACTGACACCGATGAGAGGGGCATGGTGCTGAACATAAGGACAGACTAGGGGCAGGGATATAGCCCATTCCTGACAGAGTGAGTATCTAGTACTAATAATTACCTTATAAAAGATAATCTAATCTGTCTAATCTTTGGCGAAACAATATGAAAACATCATAATAAAGAAAATTCATAAAATAAAAGAGTGAACATTTTCACAACCCAAAGTGGATGAATTGATATGTTTTTAAAATGAGAGCTTAATAATTTGTGGTCTTACATGAGAAAACTATGCAAATGTTTTTTCATTAACTGAAAACTCCATCCTTAAATAAAACTGTCCATCACAGGGTACGTAGTCGCAAACACCCTGAGACATCATCTTTTACTCTTACAAGGTCAAATTAGATTTGCCAGTCTACCTAACAGCATGCTTTCAGACTATGAGAGGAAATCTACAAAACACTGGAAAATCTTGCAAATGTTCTTCCTCACCGTGTGACAGGCAGCCACAGTATTTGAATTCTGGGTCCAGCTGGGGGTTCAGGCAAATGATGATAGTGGGTTAACCACAAAAAAATAATAAATAAAGTAAAATAACATAAGGGAAAGACAATTCGATGCTACAAAATATAAAGACAAAAGCATCAGCTTTTAAATATGGTGTGTGTCAGATGAAACTTTTATGAACCTTTCTATCTTTTCAAGGCTCACTCTAAATCCATAAGATATTAAAATTTGCCTTAAATAAATAAAGCACTTAATACATTATTCAATTACATATATTTTTTTAAATCCATTTAATCCAGTTGTACGGTTTAGGGCTGTAATGTAAAGTTCTAGTGATAGTGAATAAAAATTTGAAATCTTATGGTTTTAGCAGAACAAAAATTACAAAGAGTCGCATATTGTACACGTTGGGTTATCCAGTCATATACTCACCATGTCCCAAACACATACATTTTTACTGAAATATTGTTAAATATACTACTTCCCTGTGTTTGGATTCAGCAGGTTGGAAAATGGATGGATGGATACTACTTCTGTTGTGTGCTTATGAATGGATTACTTTAACTGTGGATTATGGGACACAAGTAACATGTGATTTTTTTATGGACATTTTGATATTTGATATTCATTTTTGACATTTTGATAAAATATAAATAAACTGAAAGATTCCAAAGAGTGTAGTGAGTTCCTGTATATGTCACCCATTGATTACATTTTTTTGACAATTGTGTTAAGTCTGTTAAAACTATTCATATCTGTGAACTGTTAATTAAAATTTTAATTGCTTGCTTTAAGATTATTATTCACTTTGGTTTAATTTCAATTTTTCCTTTTTGCATATTCAGTTAATTAGTTATGATGTATTTGAATGTGCTTCTTTTTTCACTTTAATTTATTACAATGGGTTGATAGTTCTTGATTTTATACAGGTAAATTTATATTACAACTGAGCAGGAGGGTAACAAAGGAGATGAAAGACAGAAGACAAGTGAGAGCACAAAGAAAAAGAAGTGGTGCTACTGTTGTTGCTTTTTCTGTAGTTTTCCAAATATAACCTTTTCTAAATTTAACTTTTAAGATTTCATCTTCTTCTGTTTTAGTTTCAAAAATCATGTAGTGTTGGAGATATAACTGCACTAGTTTCTAATTCATGAATTAATGGACACATTTTAGTCGTTGTCTTATTTATTAATTTATTTTGGAGATTGTGCATGTATTAATGATCCACAATTTCATTTTCTGGTAAGTTAAATACAACCACAGTTCTAGAACTCAGAGCATCTTAATTCTAGGTGGCGAAGGTGTCTATATTCTTAATTATATTGGATTCTTTTGGTATTGGTGGTTACACCACATCAGTAAATTTTCCTCTTACCAGCCTTTAAAGTACAATTACTAATTTTTCATGCAGGAATTAATAGCTGTTTATGTTTTTATTAATGTTTATTGTTTGTACCTACTCTGTAACCTTTGTGTAGTATACGTTTCATTTTATACTGTATTTATAATTTTATGCTTTTTTCACCAAGGGCAGTTTGTAACTGCTGCTAGTGGGTCATCAAAAAAATTAAAAAAGGCAAGACTAGGTCATGGGACCATAAGGGGTGAGAAACAATTGGGTAATAAAGGTGGCGTGGGCTGAATTAGCCATGTGCTGCAGCGCTGATCAAGAACAACTCTTGAAGATCCCTTCAAGAGTGAGAAAACATAAGAGACCCTGTGAAATAATAATAATAATAATAATAATATTTAGGGTTAGATTTATTACTGTGGCTGATTTTGGCAATTTCTACAACATTATAACCCTATTATTTTTCTATGACCTCGTAAGTACAAAATGGCTCAACTCAGTCAGCTGTACATTAGCATATGACTGTATTTAATATTCATTTGTGTTTTACCAAAAACAACTCTTTGCTTAGGCATGGGAATCCCCATTTTCTGCAGTTTTGTTTGGCAGTTGCCAGGCAGCTTTAAGCAACAACGTCAGGAGTCACAAACAGAATGACGTCACAGGTCAGGGTGTATAATGGTTTGGTACTGGGGTCACTTCTTTGTGTGAGATTATAAACAAAAGTTTGTTAATATAATTTAAGATTTTCAAACCTTAAATTCTTTTCTGGATTTGTGACTTTGAGTTAAGTTTTCACTTTGTACAAAGATGCTAAATGTTTTATTCTTCTGGTTTTGTCTTTTGCTTTGGTTACAACTCCTGTATATTTTCTAGTTATTTCTTTTGCACTTAGGGCTCAACTTAACACCTAGCATTTCTAAATCTATTGTAAATTTACTTTTAGAATCTTTCAACTTTCAAATAACACTCTAGTCTGAGGTTTCCAAGTTTTTTTATTTCAATTTTTTATATTTTTAAAATGCAATCGTTTGTTTTTGATTATTGTTTCAGATCTGTTTCATTTCCATTCTATTTGCATTTTGCACTTTTCTGCTTTGTTATTTTTATTTAGTTTACTTTTTTCTCACTTAGTTTTTGTTCCAGTAATTTCTTTTGATATTTTATAGAGAAATATTCATCCATCCATCCATTTTCCAACCCGCTGAATCCGAACACAGGGTCACGGGGGTCTACTGGAGCCAATCCCAGCCAACACAGGGCACAAGGCAGGAACCAATCCCGGGCAGGGTGCCAACCCACCGCTAGAGAAATATTACATTTCTAAATTATTTTTTATTCTTTTTGTTTGTTTATTGTTTAGAAAATGTAAATTTCTTTCTAAGACATTAGTTTTCAATTTTGAATTCTTTATCTGGTTTTTTAAATCAATGAATGTAATTTATTATTGGTTTAGAAAGGTGTTTTGATGGTTAACAATAAACAAGGCCTCTCTGTTTTTTTTCATTCTCTCTACCCTTTCTATCAGATCAGTCTTTGTCTGAAATCCTCTACTGACTGTGGACTCATTTTATCTTTGACTGTGAGACAATTTTAAAGAATTCCTCAAATGCACACCCAAGAGTCACACAACGATTCTGTCCAAGAAGTATTTCCACAGTCAGGATTGGCCCAACTTAGGCTGTAGCAACACTGGAAACTAGAGCGGCAGCGGCTCCAACTGTCCCTAAAACAATAAGCCTTATGTTGCCAGGCTGTATCAATGTTATCTGTACTGTCAACAGGAAAGCATAGTCTCATATATTCCCACACAAAACTTTTGCCCTCTTATGGCCAGGACAACGTTCATCCTCTTTCCTTACTTCCCTTCCCTCAATTGCTTTACAAGAAGAGGTTTGTTTGTTGGGTCACCTGCCCTCTAGTATTGTGGGTACACCACTCACTTGTGTCTAAGCAAACCTCAGACTCTTCTTCTCTCTTACTTTGATACTTGTGACTATTGCCCTTCTAGGGCACAAAGTAAACATTCAAGGAATACCTCACCCTAATAGCTTCTGTCTTCCCTCACTGGTATATGCAGAACCTCTGTGCTAACCATCCCCCAGCATTCCTCTTTGTCTTGAAGGCTGCCCACAATACCAAATCTTGGATTGTGGAATTCTGGAAGTGCTATCAATCCTGGCACCCTCATGCCAACCTGACACTGCCTCTCGTAGAGAAAATCATTATGTTTGGTGACTCTACCACTTATTAGTGTTAATATTACAACATATATAATATATATAATAAAACAATAATTTTAAAAAAAGTTTTCTTTTTTACCCTCTGTCAAGTTTTTTTTTAACACACTCACATGCTATAGTATACAGAATTCACACTGAACTTTTAATGTTTCAGTTACTTCCTTGTCGCTCTGTCAACAGAATAGAAAGTTAATAAAATGAAAAGAATTAAAGGACAAAAGCTAAATCATGACACTCAGGCATTTCCCTTCATCCATTTTCCATATTTTAAAGGCTACATTTACCCCTGCATTTCCCTGAACTCCCCTGAAGGCTGATCTTTTCTCTTTCTTGTTTTTTATCTTTCAAACACCACAGCAAAGAACATTTAATTCCAAGTGAAAAAGGGTCACAAAAACAAAAAAAGAGCACGACTTAAAGCAGCAGGATTGAACTGCTGAAAGCAAGACAGATGAAGATGGAGAAAAAACAATTTTAAGTAACTAGAGGCTTTGGGGATCCACATGAGAAAGAGAACATTAAGTATCTGTACTGGTGTCACTTTGGCTGTGCATCGTTTGCAACCATTTCACACAAACCTAGCTGAAGAAAATGTCATTCTTTAATCAGATGTGAGCTTATAGACTACACTGCACTGTGACTCGAGATCAGGGCAGTTCATTGAAAGCTCCCATTTTCATGACCAAAGACTCGGTAGCTGGCAGGTTTCTTTTAATTAATCAGCGGAGGATCCGTTTGCACAATTCAGCTAAATTGTTTCTGATTGCCTGTTTTGGAAGATACATGCCTATTAAGCTTATGACAGAAAGAGCTATTAAATATCAGCACACATAAAAAGAGAACCTTTGCCCTGTCTTGAAGTTTCATTAAAATGCTGCCTGAAATGATGCTGGTGCAAAATCACATTGTCAGGCTATGGCTCTGCTGCTTTTTTTTTTCTAGCTTTCTTCAGGTCAGTAAGTGTGCTTCTCATTCCACGAAAGATTAATATAGCACTTCATATCTCTTAGTAAAACTGCATTCCATAAAATTCTCAATTTCCTATGCACTAGTGCCTCCTAAGGGAATACTATAATTTAATATGGAGAAATGTAGGTTCCTAGCAATATGCTTAGCTCAGCTCCAGCATCCAAGGTTTTATTCCTGCACAACAATTCTGTTAAATACAGTAGCAAGCTCAATTTCCAGACCTGCCTTATGTGCCCTGTATCCCCAGAAGACTTAGAGATTTACCTTGCTGCACAATTAAAGGCCAGTCAGGCTTTGTATACACAGGCCTTTGGGTTTTTCATTAAAATGATTCTCCTTCTGATAATCTCTAGTGTAAATTTGCAGATTTTTTGTGCAACTCAACCACAATTATTCTTCACCTGCCTTCTCTTGATTTAATATTGTTCATGATGGCTGTAAATTTTTACAGCTCCTTTTCATAATGAAGGGAGTCCACTGTTTTTCATATTTCTAGAGATTGAGGTTACGCCAGTCACGTGACTTGATCAAGTTCATACAATAAGTCAGAGCATCTGATTTCCTTGTCTTTATGTTGTTCCCGGAAGAACATCAAAGTTGCCTTCAATCAGTTTCAGCCAATCAGCTTTAAAGTTAGCCTCTGATATCTCATTAAGGTGCGCAAAATCTCCCATCAGAAAAACAAAAAAAAAACCAATTTGTTATTCGTGAAAACAAATGCAAAATCTTTGGAAATGCAGAAGCAAAAAATCATTGCGTTTCTAAGGTAAGCAGAATTTTTTCGAGTGTTATTAAAGGATATAAAATGGCGTGTTTATGTACATACTGTCCATGTTTATTGATAAGTAGTTAATGTGGCATCACTGTCAAGGTCTTTTGCGATGAGGAATGATTTGTTTTGAATCTTCAGGATCCACAGCGGACATACATTTACGGGAAAAAGGAAATAGAATACCTACAAACTGATCATCAAATCTAAGGTGTGCTGTATAGTAATGCCTCAACCAAATCTGACTCCTGCCTTCAATCAAATGTTACCTTAATAGGTTCCAGCTCCAAGCAACCCTACAATTGGGCTACTTAGAATGGATAATGGATGGATATACAGTATAGTGCATTGGTTATATATCTAACAAAAGCTCCATACATTTTACAAACTTGACTACTCCGCTATAGAAACAAGGGGGCTGGATCTTATCCCAGCAGAATCAAAAGCAAGTAGGAGCCAATGAGCTAAATGTTGTCAGTTCAATCCTTACCTGTGGCTCACAGCTGTAAACAACTACAATGTATCTTGTAGTACTTCTAAAATTTATATTTTTTATTTCTTACTATATTGAGGAATTGTTCTGTTCTGTGTACTGCATTGTATTGTATTGACCCCCTTCTTTTGACACCCACTGCACACCCAACCTACCTTGAAAGGGGTCTCTCTTTGAACTGCCTTTCCCAAGGTTTCTTCCATTTTTTCCCTACAAGGTTTTTTTTGGGAGTTTTTCCTTGTCTTCCTAGAGAGTCAAGGCTGGGGGGCTGTCAAGAGGCAGGGCCTGTTAAAGCCCATTGCGGCACTTCCTGTGTGATTTTGGGTTACACAAAAATAAACTGTATTGTATTGTATTGTATCTGATCAAATTTACACTATTATTAGGATAATATGAAACAACAGCAGATTGGCTACCAGTCTATGTGAGGGCTGATACAGTTACACATTCTGAAAAATACAGGACAACTGCATAAGACTTCTTCCTAATTGCTACAGAAACATCACCTTTCTTGTACTTAGTTTCCTGTTATGCTTCAATCACCAAAAATGCAGAAAATAGTATTGATTCTGAGTTAAACCGTAGGCAAGAATGACTTTGCATTAGATCTAAAACAGTATTCTGTGTCACCTGACATAAGGTCAAGAGTAAACATTGAACCCAAAATGAAGTCAAGAAGGTCACATTAGTACAAAAAAGGGCAATTTACTCACAAAATCAAACAAGGAAAGAAAGAACAAAGGGAACGGCAGTGCAAAATGATAAGAAAACAATAAACTTGACTCCCCTCGAGCCATGACCACTGCTCATTGCACATCTAATGAGGAGCTGCCCTATACAGTACTCAAATTGCCTTGAGAACTCAATCAGCCTCCTAGCAGTCCCTTTTGTCGCTGCAATCCTGAACCCCATAGCCTTCTTTTAAAGGCCAGGCCAGCACCAGGTTACTTGTTCATTGCAATGAACATAAGAACTGAAGACATTTGACAAACAACTGGATACCATTCAGTCCTTCAAGCTCTTTTGTTTAGCTAGTAGCTAAGCTGTCCCAAAATCTCATCCAGAATCCAGATACTTCTTAAAGGTAGTCAAGGTTTCTGTTTCACTTATGCAAGACTCAGTACTTCTTCCAGATTCACACAATTCTTTGAGTAAAGAAATGCTTCCTGGCTTCAGTTGGTCAATTTCCATGGATGTCTTCATGTAATGATGGCTATAGGAGACATTCAACAGTTTGGGGAACTGTGACCTGTGTTCTATGGTCCTGGAAGTAATACACTCCCTTGCAGCATCGATTATATTGCCATATAGAGCTCCTTATTTTTGTGGTCTATTGTCACTGGTAATATTACAGTACATCATACAACTAAATCACATGCAGTTGTGGTCCCTTCTGGGCCCTAGAACACACCTCCTGGAGATATTGCTTATGAGTGTGATGGTGATGTATTACATTTGAAAACAAACACATAATTGCCCTACCCCCAGGGACAAATAAACTTCTATCTATCTATCTATCTATCTATCTATCTATCTATCTATCTATCTATCTATCTATCTATCTATCTATCTATCTATCTATCTATCTATCTATCTATCTATCTAGAGTGAAGGAAAACCCAAACAGATTGCGGTCATCAGCAGACAAACGAAGCATATTGACAAAATGAATGTAGATAAATAGTTCCATCAATATTTCACATTTAAGAAAAGTATATTTGTAGATTTCACCTTTCACATCTTGTTGCAGCTCAGTTATAACTTATTTTTTGTGCATCTGTTGTACCTCTTGTTAAATTATTTTTGTCTGTTTTTTATAGAACAGAACAAACATATCTACAGTGTATACAGTACATACACATAGGGTCAAACAGCCTTTGACTTTAAAATACAGTATACAAAGAACCATATTTTGCTCCCACAGTGCCCGGAATTCTTCGAGGCATGGAGCCTCACAGAATTCCTATGTGGCCAGCAAAAATATTTTAGGTACACCAGGCCATTCAAATTATATCCAATTTGTACTGAGCACTAAGTGTGCCAGGAAAACACTGCACACACCATTACACTACCAACACCAGCTAGTAAGGCTGATACAAGGCAAGATGTATCCATGGGTTCATGCTACTTATGCAAAATTATGACAGGTACCATCTGCATGTTGCAGCTGAAACTGAGATTCATCAATCCAGGTGACATTTTTGCAGTGTTTAATTGTCAACTAGTGCCTCATTTACTGTTTATGGCTGAAAGGAGTAGACTGATCTTCTGCTTCTGTAGCCACTTCCAGGTTGGATGTGATGTGAATTCAAAGATGCTCTCAGCTTAACACTGTTGTAAATAGCTATTTTATTTGTGTTGTGATTAGCAACACATGAGATGGTGAAAAGGGGTGAACAGACCTGAAAATAAACAAACCTGACTTGGACTTCACCCTGTCATGATCTCTGATTTTCAGAAAGTAAGTTTGCCTTTTCTGAGCACATTTCAGAAAATCCATATATGGAATTAGGAGTCTTTGTGCTAAAGGATTCTCAATATTTGGTCAGAAATGGTGTATATGGCATATTTAGAATGTTCATATTTCATTTATGTTTTAGTGCTGGCGTATGCAACTAAAACGTCAAGTGGTCCAGTATGTCAACCCTCCTCACCTGCTGAGATATCTACAAATATGGTTCATCCTTTTTTCCAGTCTAAAGACATCAGTTTAGTTAGCATTTTTATTGAACAAAGTATAAAATGTTATCAGTCTTGTGGTAACATGGGGTTGGCATGACATAACTAATCTTTAATAAAACAAATTTGATCAATGTCCTCTTCTGCCCTTCAAGTTGCATTAGTACAATACAAAATCATTCATAAACTCTAATAGGCAAAAATACAGTGCCTATGTTGGACAACCATATGATCAATGATAAACAGAGCACAATAAACCCTTCATCTCTAGATTTACATTGTAAATTCATTCATTTCAGTCCATAACAATATAACATCCTGAAAAGAAAACTTAATAGTGTTCTTTTAGGCTGAATTGAGCTTCACAATGACTTAAACACAAACTTCTTAGCTTAGAAATGAAATCACAAATCACATTCACATGCATTGTCTATGCTTCCCTAATTCAGTGGGAGAAATTGGCTTTAGCCTTTCCTGCTGGCATTTTGAACCTTGGGATGAATGGGGTTAGTGCCATTCTCAAATAGGCGTATAAATGTGGCGGGCGGCCGGAACTCTTGCCCACCCGGGACGCCCAGAGTGTGGAAAGACTGGGGGGGGGGGGGAAGAGTATTTTTGGGACAGTTTCTACCCCTGGGCCAACAGAAGGCAGTACCCCTTGGTTTCCACCGGGGCCACGGGTCATAATTCTTTATTTGTCACATACATAGTTATACAGGACAACACGCAGTGAAATGCATCTTTTCGCATAAGCATGGGAGCTCGAGCCAGGGGGCGCATGGACCTTTCCAGGGCCTTATTTCCGGGAGTGGAGGATGTGTGGCCAGAAGAAGCTCATTAGGAGGCTGGAGTCCTGCCCTATAAAAAGGGGCCAGTCCCACCATTCAGGGGCCAGATTTGGAAGGAAGAGAACAAAGCCTGAGAAGGATTGGATGCAGAAGGACAAGTGGAAAGGAAAGGACTGAACTGTTTATTGGGTGTCTGTTGATTCATGCACTGTGCTGTGGGGAGTAGGGTGAAACGATCCCCAATTGTAAATAACGGGTGTTGTGTGTCAAGATCTATCTCCTGCTTGTTTGTGTCCGGGTTAGGGTGGCTGTATGCCCCCTGGTGGCTCATAATGTTCATTGCTCATTCTTGAGCGGTGTTTAGTTTTAATAATGTTAACTGTTGAGAATGCTGATTCACAAGTGTATGTGGAGTCAAACATGGTCAAGGTGTGTACTGTTACTTTGGTAAGTCCAAGGAAAACAGTTTCAGGTACAGTCTGTAGCCAAAAGGTGACAGAGTCACAAATTCAACACTGCACTCTCAACATCACATTTGTTTGCAGATCAATAAGTTCCATTGGTAGAAATCCAGTATCAACCCACTTGTAGATCTGTTTAACCTCCTGGGAAAATGTAATGACATTTTTGACCAAAAAGGGATTCTGAATGAAAAGGAGGATCTGCTCTCCAAGGCTGAAGTTATTAAAACGATCACTGAAGTTTCCAATCAGTTTTTGTATGAACTCAAAATGAGAGGAAACATCTCTCTCACCCAGAAATTGTTTCATGGCTGGAAAATGTGTACAGTACTCTTGGAGATCCACTTTAAAAATGTTCAACTTCCTCAAAAATGACTGGACAGCTGCTTCCAGATCACAAAGAGAGTTGTTCTGTAATTTTAAATTGAGGTCATTTAAGTGTGATGTCATGTCAACCAGGAAGGCCATATTATCTTTTTTTTTTCATCTTCCAAAAACTGAGCAAACTGTCTGGCCTTATGATTATTCTGTTGTGCCAAGAACATTTTTATTTCATTTCTAATTGCACGAAGGCATGCTAGCACCCTGTCTTTGCTCAGTCATCTAACATTACAGTGCACCAGTAGGTCAGTTGAATTTGCATCAGTTGAATTCTCGAAGCAGGTGATGCTGATAGGATGAGGATGCCCGGAGGAAAATGATAAGTTTAATTGCTGTATTCATAACCTCTTCATACTCTTCTGAAAGAGTGGAGCACAGTACAGAGTGATGGCTAATACAGTGATATCAGAAGACGTCTGGGTTGTCTTCTTTCATTCTAGTCACTGCTCCTTTTTTCTTTTCCTATTATGGAAGGAGCTCCGTCAGTGTTGATGGACACAACAGCTTTCAGAATGATCCCTCTCTTTTGTAACATTTCTTTTATGGCCAGGTAAATGTCTTCCCCTCTGGTGTGTGTTTTAAGTGTTGAAACACCTAAGAGGTCCACAATAAAATTTTTCCTCTCTGCATCGTAAAATCTGACGTATACCAACAGCTTAGCATTGTTACTACTATCAGTTGATTTATCAATTGCTACAGCTATGCAAGGTGCACTCTAAATAGCAGCATCAAGCTGTAACTGTGCTTCCTGTGGTAATATTTCAGCTGTCCTGGTGGTTGTTGTGGCTAAAAGGGGGATTTGTTTAATTTTCTTAGTTCATGTCTTTCTTTTCCATGTAAAAGTGTTTCAGACACAGTATCCATGCACTCCTTTACTATTTCCCCATCAATAAATGGCTTTTTACGTTTTCCTAAAATCCCTTGCTTTCTTGGCGGATACTCATATGCTCGCTGCTGTGCTGTGAGGGAATAAGGGAGGACCCGTATAGATCATTCATACTGGATTTGAGCTCATTTATTTTCTGTGTCCTTACCTCTGACTTACTGGAAGATGAGTTCTGTGGAAGTATCTGTGTCTAGTTTCATAATGGTGTTTAATATTTCCACTTTTGACAAGCGCAACACACTGGCCTCATTGAGCTTGTTGTAGGAAGAAAAAATGTGTACTTTTCTGTTCAGTCATTTTGGAAGGCTCTGTTTTCACTGTCAACTTTTCTAATTTTTGATAATGTCATCTTTTTCCAGTCATTCAAAATTACATATGCCAGTGTGTCAATCTTCTTGCGTGTACAATCCTATAGGAACTCAGAAGGCTCTTCTGAGCTGGCCTCGTAGTTCATTTTAAACAGTTGATTTCATGACAAAATAATAATAATAATAAAGATCATAGTTTTTTTTTTTTCCATTATGTCAAATTGCGGTCAATTTGAGTTTTTGGATTTACCTTCTCCCTGGCAACAGTTTCCAGAATGCTCAGTGACATGCTCGTTGGTTACATCATTGGAGCAGCAGCTTAAAGTTTATCCTCACTAGTTCCTGGTTGTCCATGTTTGATACTGTGTTTCACTATGCTAAAAAGACTTTACTTTTGCCTTTCATGTCTGTTGAGTCGCTGCTCTGATTTTTTGACTTCACTTTCTGGTTCTCATTTTGGTTTTGATGTTATTTCCCAGTTTTGACTTTTGCCCGATCTCTGACTATGATTCTTCTGGTATCCTTTTTCATTTTTTCTTTTACTGTCTTTCAGAGTCAGCTTCTGAAACTGGCCTCACCCAAGACAGCATGACCCCAAAATTAAAAGGCAGGATTCAAGGGCCTGCACTAATTCAAAATGGGGCTCAGACTTTTAAACTTTCAAAATATTCAAAATACTTGAACATATACAAAAATGCCCTCCAAAGGAGAGGAAATCATAAAACCAGGCTGAAAATGGTGAGAAAATCTAAAACTCTTTATACAGGAAGAATTTATTTATATTAACTAATAGAAGGAAAAAGGAAAAATTATAGGCAAAATGGATGTGCTTGAAAAAGGAACTCAATATACTATCTAAAAAATAGAATCCAAAAACAACCAAAAATCCATCATAACCAGAAAATCCAATACAAGCTCACAATTGCCAATAACAACTCTCCAACAATCAATGACCCTATGAAGAACTCAGATTCTCCACCATGATATAAAGGCAAAGTGCTGTCCCTCAGCATTTACAACATGGCAGCCCTGCCTATAGCAATTCCACCCACGAAACACAAGGAATATAGCCTTGAAGATCTTATGAACAATATGCATAACAATCATAAAATATGTACATAAAACAATACTGACAAATATGACATAAAACCAAAAAACATATGGGAAATGATAATTCAACAACAATAATAACAACAAAAATGAACATAACTATAAATCAGAGCACAAACTCTGGCTGTAATATAATGATTTGTGTATTTCTAGCCCTTTTATTAGCATTGAACATGCCTGGCTTCTCTCTTCTGACTTTTCTCATTAAGAAGGTGGTTTTTCCTTCCCAATTTCTGTAAATTCTAGATACTGTAGTGTGTTGGAAGTCTGATGTGGAAAGCTTTCTGTGACAAAGTGAAACCACTATGTCTGGCACCAACAACAATACTTCAAAGTCAATTAGATCAAGACGTCTTACCAATGCTAATGTTTGGTCCAACAACTAAACCCCTTGCTGGATATATATAAAATGTTAATTAAATACTTGCAATGTATTCTTCACATTAGATAATAAATGGTTAAATTATTATTATATTACCTATGAAAATATTTTCAAAGACAGCATTATAATACCAAAGAATATACATTCATTTGCTTCATAACATGGAACAAAAAAAGGCTTCAGAGCAGTCAGTAATGCCTACTCTCTGTAAAAATGTAAATGGAATTATTGGCACTGATGATAACTGGCACTGAAAACATTAAACAGCCCTCTATCACTATTAGCTTTAATGGACAAGAAATTATCAGTGAGAAAAAAGGAAACAAAGGATTTTATTCATTGGCTGCCAAGAAATCCACAATGCCATCATCAAGTTTAAGTTTTGCTTCAACAAGCCCTTGTCTTAAATTTACATCCTTGACAGATACATCCAATAATATTTAATATAGAGAGTCTAACAACATCAACTTTAATAATTTCAGGATGTTTTCTACCATTTCACATATGTAAAAATGTTTAACCTGTGTTATTCATTTAATGGAATGTACTCTCCATCATGGCAATGAACTAAAATAATCTATTTACTTTGTACTTCATAATGTGCAGCTTTTACAATGGCACAATTTCCTAAATTAATGCAGAATTTCTACAGCTGACTGTACTTTTAATTTAGAAATGCTCCAAACCAACTGTTTATTTTTAATAAGAGAAACAATAACAAGTGTATTGTCTAAGCACTAAAACCACCCGACCTTTATTCAGTCATTTTCGGAGACTGTATATTTCATTGCCAGTTTTTAGGGTTATGGCACCTAATCTTACCTGCTATAGAACACCAGCGTAACATATTTTACAACAGTATAGCCAATCAAAAGTGTATGGGTCAACAGGTGAGCCATCAGGCATATGTTTTTTTTTTTGCTCTGCTTTGAGTCTGACCTTCTTGCCAAGCTACTGGGCATGCAGCAAACCATCATAAATTAATTGTATCTTAATATAAAGAAATAAACACCTGAAATAACATTATTGTAAAGTAAAACAGACTAAAATGAATATCTATTCTTCCATCCATTATTAAAGACACTTAATCCAGTTCAGAGTATTCAGAGTAGTGGTGGGGCCTAATAATAGTATTAGGACTAAGACAAGAACAAGTCCTGATCAGGGTTCTAGTCCATCATACTCTACATCCACAATCACATAGGACTAGTTTAGGGTTGGTAGTAGTTAACGTATTGCTAATATTTGGATGTACTTCATGTAATGAGAATGAAAAACCATTTATTTTATTTTTGCATGTTTATTGCATTATTCTTTCACACTTTTTGTATTTACATTAGACAATTTTTATAATATTTGTAAACAATAATGACACTGTACTCTGATCTTCACCCTGTCAAATAAGTGAAAGAGCCAATCATGGCGCAATATCAGAGATTTGCAGTCAAAATATAGAGCCTTTTTATTGAACAAAGTTTACAAACAACTTAAACTAAAATTTTGACAACATATTTTCAACCATCCAAAGAGGCATTTAGACTTAGTAAAACATCCAGAGGTGCTTATCAAAGTTGTATTGCACTGAAAATGTCTTAGAAAAGGAATAAATAGTAAATATTTTTTGTAAACCAGCTACACTTTGTTAATGTTAACAATCTCTGTCCACTGAAGTTTCCAATCAGTTTTTGTATGAACTCAGCATGAGAGGAAACATCTCTCTCACCCACAAATTGTTTCATGGTTGGAAAATGTGTACAGTCCTCTTGGAGATCCACTTTAAAAATGTCCAACTTCCTCTGAAATGACTGGACAGCTGCTTCCAGATCATAAACAGAGATGTTCTGTAATTTTAAGTTGAGGTCATTTAAGTGTGATGTCATGTCAACCAGGACTGATTCTGTGACTGTGGGGGTGAGTTATGAGCAAAAAGTAAAGGAGCTGAACTTGAAAGCTACTTAACATTAGAAGTACTGTACTCCTTATACTAAGTTAGTATATGAGACTGCTAGTTGTTAATGTAAAGTTATCTTCCATCTGTAGCTACTGGAGGATGGATTCAGGCTGGGAAGAGAGATAGTGGCACAATGTATAAAGTGGTACAGAGAACATGAAGATTGAGAGGAGGACTAAAGATATACTGTACTACTTGAAATGTGCAGCCACCTAAGTAATACAGTACAAAATAATAAAGCAATTTATTATTAAATCACCTTGGTTATGTCACAAGTTCTTTACAAGCAGAGATCCATAGAACTATTTGTATATATTTTATGACTGGGGCACAGGTAGGTTAATAAAAATTTTTAAAAGTAGCAAAGTGAGTCGAAGGTGGGCATTGAACTTGCAGCCTTGTGGTTTTAAAATTTAATGCTCTTTTAATTAGTTCCTACAATATACTGTCTGACTAAATGGGATTCTAAACATGTAGCTGTGGAGCAGTGAAGCATGAAGGCTTCTGTTTTATCTATTTACACTGCCTTGCTCTATGTGTAAAGACAGCCATGTTGCTTTCTTTCTGTCCTGCAATATGTTTATGCCGTCTCACTCAATTTGTACAGACAGCCATGTCGCTTTCTTTCTTGACAATTGTGTGTTTGTAAATGTGCTGATATTGGCCCATGTGCACCACTTACCTCAGCAGAACAGACAGGTGCTTAAAGCTGATGCTAATTTACAAGCTAAAGTTTAATTATTTCTGTAAGAGCTACTGTTACCAAATTGTAACCTTGCATTACATTTATACTGCCACATCCTGTGTTAATGTTGTAGCCAGAAAGCAAATTTAGTAAATAGGAAAGAAGACTGAAGAATCCCATTTATTACAGGATGCTTTAGCTTCACTTTTTTTCCTTAGAGAATTTCTTATTAGGGATGAAAACTGCCTTTTATAAATCACATTATAATGCAGTGTCCCCAGTCTGTCAAATTAACTATGGTAATGGATACGACAATAGATAAAGTCGTCTTTTTACGCATGGATTTCAACACTGAAGCTATCATTTCCTCATAAATAAGTTAGCGGCAGAGGGACTACTTCTGTGGTTGTGCCTATGACATTAGCATAAATATAAAGCCATTTATTTTCTGCTGAAAGAAATGTAAATGGTATTTAAAAATAAATATATGAATAAATAAAAATCTGTCGTATTTAGCATGCCTACAAATTTTGAAAAGTACAACCAGCTATTTTTGATGTCTCTTTTTGGGATATCTCTCAATAAAGGGATTTTCAAAGCTTGGCAAATCTGGATGGTAACTCCACACATTCTTTGGGATCTAGTGCATTGACTTCACGCTTTTAAAGGATTTATTGTGGTTGAAAGAGGGTCATTGCTGTTTCACAGCACGGTAAAGATGAATTCACTTACAATACAACTTTTCCATCTGTGTTTTTCTTTCTTTTGAGATGAATCTAAGCAAACATTATATTATATAGACATTGTTCTTCATTGTATAAACGTGATTAATTGTTTTACTGTTTTCACTCTTAAACAGGGTTTTTCTGAGTATACTGGAATATGGTGAAGTCATATTGATTTCAATTCATATTCAATTCATTCTTATTTGACCTAGTAAGATAAGATAAGATAAGATAAGATACGATAAGATTGCACTTTATTGATCACAGCCAAATTAAAACAAGTACATATAGATTAAAAAACTTAAAAACCTAATAAAATATATAAGATGAAACAGTAAAATACCAAAAATGGTGATGTGTTACCAATCCACAGTAATAAATACAGTGCAGTTTCACAGTATTTTAATATATGCAAGAAATGTGATACATAGGATGACCAGTAACCACGGATAAAGTGTCTAGTGATGGATAAAGTACCAGTGATCCCAAACATACAATTCATGAAATAATCCAGTAAAGGATACATGAATTAAAGCCTAGAGTTGTAGAGTCTGATAGCAACAGGAAGAAATGACCTGTAAAAACATTCCCGTCTGCAGTAGGAGAGGAGCAGTCTGCTGCTCATTGCACTCTTCTGGCCCTACAGCAATTCATGGAGCAGATGGGAGGGGACCTTCAAAATTAATGACTCCTTTGCCAGCATCCACCTCTTTACTATCATCTCCATAGTGTCCAGTTTCACCCTGAGGACTGAACTGGCCTTTCTGATGACCTTGTTCACTCTGTTAGTATCCGTGACTGTGATACTGCTGCCCCCAACACACCACAGAATAAAAGATGACACTCAATACCACAGACTCACAGAAAGTCCTCAGTAGCAGGCCTTTCTCACCTGAATGACCTCAGCCTCCTCAAATAATTGAGTTGTCTCTGGCCCATCTTGTGCAAAATGTCCACATTCTATTCCCATCCCAGCTTATCATCCAGGTAAACACCCGGGTACTTCACCACAAGCTCCTTTGTTTTCTTGGGGTTTAGTTGGAGATGGTTATGATGACACCACTCCACAAAGCTACTCACCAGGCTTCTGCATTCTTCCTCCTTCCCTTCACTTATACATCCAACAATAGTGATGTCATCTGAGAACTTTTGAAGGTGAAATGTCTTGGAATTATACCTGAAATCCGAGGTGTAAAAAGTGAAAAGGAATGGAGCAAGGACAGTCCCCTGTGGAGCATCCGTGCTGCTAATTGCTCTCTCTGACACACAGTTCCCTAATGTCACGTACTGCAGCCTGTTAGTCAGGACAGTGTCAACCTGTGCCGCACACAACTTGTCCCTCAATAAGAAAGGCCTGATCATAGCTTAATAATAGCTCTTCATTAAAATGAATCCTTCAGTCTCCTTTCTTTTGATATGTTGCTGTCCAGTGATGGTTGTCTCTTAAGAGTTGCAAAAAATTACCAGTGATTGTTTACACTTAACATGAGAGCACTCAAAATTGTGATTTAGTTTATCTTGGCACCTGAACTGTTTTATTTTAGAATAATCCACAAACCTCTGTCCTGAAGGCCATGCACACTCCTCTGTCAGCAAAGACATTTCTAGAAATCTTTTCATGTTGCTATAACAACCATTAAAGTGTTCATAAGTCTAAGTAAGGATGATTTGTGTATGTGGAGGAACTAATTTGTCATAATGTGGCCTAGATTGTATACCGTGAGGGATTCAATGCTATGAAATATGGAACGCCTTTGTCTGTTTCTATTCTGCAAATTCTATACTGCCACTCTGTTACCTGGAAGGACACTTGACTGGATAAAAGAGAAACTTTCAGGATGTACCTGAGTTTAGGGTAAGAGATTTGAGAGGTGTTTATTTGAAGAGAATGTATTCTTGTTCCTTAGGGATAAATTGCTACACCAGAAAAGTAATTGACTACATCAGTCTCTTTCACCTAATGTCGGGATTTGGCATATACCACCAGAGACAGGCAGAAACCTCTAGGAGTAAGCAGTGTTTCACCTACCATGTGATTGTATACATACTGTATTAGGCATTTTACTGTTGTTCAGCCGTGAGAGATTCCAAAGCCTCTTTAAATTAGCATTACAATAAAATCAGCAGCAATTGGCTCCAAAAGAGTCTGGTCTTATATTTTAATTATAATAGGTCATACTTGCCAGATGTGAGCACACAAAAGAAACACATCCTGACACATTAAGAAGCATATGACCTACTCGGGTTACCAGGTAATATGCCCTGTTGCACCCTAACCCACATTTAATGTTTATCTATTAATGGGGACTACTAAACACAATACATAATATATACTTTATTATTAAATGAATTATTGCATAACATGTCATACTTTGTCAGTGTGAAAAGGATCTTCAAGTTCATCGTTCTAGCAGTAGAATTGACAAGTTGTCATCAAAGTACTAATTTTTGTCAATGTAGCTTGAAATGAATTTATGAGTGAGTGACAGATTTTTTTCCTGGGAGCTGAAAAAAGAAGTCAGGTATCATGTCACTTCTGTCAAAATGTCATCATTGACTTTTTTGTTTCAGGAGATCTGATGAATGCAAAAGCAGCCTTGTCCTTATCCTTGAAGCTTACTCCACTTAGGTTTGCATTTGCTCGCTCTGAACTTCAAAAAGCTTAAAAAATGCAGGCAGACATTTTTTAAGTTGGGTGTTTCAGTTGCAGCTTGTGACAATTTAAAGCACGTTATTGAATAAATGTCTAAAAAGCTGGGTGACAATGACAATTTAGATGATAAACTGCTCAATGTGAGACAGTTCTCCCTTGAATCTGACACAGAGATACCAGTGGTAAAGAAGCCTGCACAATTTTATTTTTGTTATTCAATGTGGGAGAGCTATCTGGCATTTTTTTTCCATTCACTACAACAATAAAAATGTAGGTCTGATGACTCAATTTAGTGTTGTCTCACCCACCAACCACCACTGAGCAATTGTTCAGTAATCACTGATTGGCCAAATTGTCATCAGACAAAAAAAAAAAAACACACATCTGTGAAATAATGTACACATAATGCAAATGTTTTGAAGTTAAAGTCATGGTGAAGCAAGAGAACCAAGATACATAATTTGATAATTTGAATGGTGAGAGCTCTACAAATGCAAAGCCTGAATTTCTACACTAGTCCCTACTTTAAAAATGACTAAAAGGCTAAAGGCCAGGGCATTACCTCCTTGTAAAATTAATAAGAAATGGTATCAATCTGGTGAAATGCTGAAGGCAAATGTTTAAACAATGGGGTGAACCTCCAATTCCGATAATGCCCCACTAGTGCACCTTTTTTGACACGGTGGCACCAACCCTGTTGACTACTCTGTCATTGTCCATGTGAAGTCTGCAGGTTCTCGGCGAGCCTGTCTGTGTCTTCATGTGGTTGCTCTAGTTTTCCTCCCACATTCCCAAGGACTACATATCTGTGATTGTAAAACTGATCCCAATGTGAGTGTTGGCCTAGGTGTATGTATGAGTGGGCTCTGCAATGGAATGATACCCTGTCCAGGGCTGTTTCCTGCCTGTTTACCCAATGCTGTCAGGACACAGTCCAATCCCTGCGACTCTACATTGGACAAAGCAAGTTTGAGAATGTTGTTATGAATGTTTAAGGAATAAGAAGTTTTGTTTCATTAGCACTTTACATAAAACAGTTCTTCATTTTAAATTGGTCCAAGATTCATGAATTTGTTCCTTTCCTTTTCTTTGACAGTGATCCCTTGTGGGCCAATGTGTCTCATGTCTCCTGACTACAGATTGTAACAAGTGTTATAAAAGAATCGCAGTGGGTATAAGGTGAACTTTTATCAGGTTTACCTGGAGAGGTAGACTGGCATATTGGTATTAAGAGAAACGTGTTTCTGAGTGCATACAGTGCTTTACAGTGGATAAAAACTGTAACAACACATGCTTTTTATAAAGGCTAACAAGCAGCAATCAGAAGGATAAATACATTGTGACACTTTGTAAAGTTTTTTGTATGCTTTCTGTAACTCGACAACCTTAAGTGCAGCTCTGTTCGCATTACAGACACAAAGTCAAAGAAAAGAGCTGGCTGTCTATGATTATTGCTGATCTGCAGAGCTGTAACAAGCTGCAATTACACTTTGCAGGTGAAATCAGTGCTTTATGGTACAATTCGAAGCTCATAGCTTGTATAATTCATGAGGAAAACTGTAAAAAAGAAAAGAAATCTTTGGCATTTCAGCATTTGAAAATCAGTAATTAAAGCAGAGTGATGGAGCTTTTATATATAGTACAAAGGGGTTTTGTTTACTTTTAGCAACTTTGTTGCTTTCTTTATGGAAACAAATGTTACACAGCAAAAAGTAAAGGAAAAAGATTTTTTAGAACTTTATAATACAGAATCAAAATTTCAAATGTATGCTGTGTACTGGGTCGGTTAGTTCTTCCTTTCAAATCCAAGCGTGAAAGTCATCTATGTGGTAGTTAAGTATTTTTCTTAATTTGAAAATTAATTAAATTATTTACTTGAAGGATTTGGTAATCTGGCCAGCTTCAAGAGGTTTACTTCTCTTCCTTTTGAGATATTTTAGGTGTCAGACCTTTTTTGGGAGTGTATAGGTCTCGGGCCTCTTTCAATTTGCTAAACCCAAATCATAAGAAAATGCCTCAGCCACCTAAAAAGTAAAAACATTTGATGAATACTACTACCAACAGTAATTTCATAGCTCGAAATGAATTTAGACAAGCTAATTATTAGTAGAACACAAC
Organism: Erpetoichthys calabaricus; assembly: GCF_900747795.2. NCBI lineage: Eukaryota > Metazoa > Chordata > Cladistia > Polypteriformes > Polypteridae > Erpetoichthys > Erpetoichthys calabaricus. Next base: position 61,796,620 of record NC_041395.2, read on the forward strand.
AATTTATATTCAGAAAGTCTCAGGCTACTGTCTTGACATCGTGATTGCACACTTATTCGATCTATTGCTAAAGATGTTTCTGACTCAGATTCTGCGCAAATTAAACATTGCTGTGGGTTACTTGCAAAGTACATTTGGCTATAGTGATTGTGATGAACTAGACAGTTATGGAGACCACTAGAACAGTGTTTGTATCTACTTACTCTATGTATTCTACATTCTAAAAACTTTAGAAGGAGTGAATTAAAAAAGGCCATAAAATAAATAAGCAATGATTCTAGCACAACTAAGAAAATGCATGAAAGGGTACTGAAGAAAACCTTACTGTCTGCATCCAAGAGTTTTTACTCCTCACATCCAAGCCACTATTACTGAGACCCAGTCTTCAAAGCCAAGTCACTAATTCCAGTTTAAGCTACTACCAGCTCCAACTTTTGCCACTATTCTCATTGTTCCAACTGTACGAGACTCTGTTGTTGCCAGTTTAAAGCCTGCAGTTCCTACTTTTGCCACCACCTAATGAGAACCTCCAGTTTCAGTGTTTGTAGCTGCCAAGCAAAAGTGAGCAAACTTTTAGGGGTTAACAAGTAACTGAGCCACAGTTTAAACCCAGCCAGAGACCTCTGTATCTCAGGTCCTCACTGGCATCCGTCCTACTAGGTCTATTGCCTGTGACCGTAGGAGGGTCCACATCTGAAATTTTTGTCTATAACCCTTTGAGTGTGTCTTTTTGAGTGGGCCCTCGAGAGTGGGCATCTGTATCTTTAGCCAGTGGACACATCAGAGTGAGAATATGTGACTTTACCTATAGAGGGTACTCTAGTAAAGCTACTTTATGTCTTTATTTAACAATTTTTTAATAAAAACACAAGTGTTTTGGATGATCACCTGACATATTGATTATGCAATATGAGTAATGTGAGATTTTTGACATTTTTTGCTGTGGTTCAGTATTGGACTCCATAGACACCTGTTATATCAGAAATGTTGTTAACTGTGTTCTGCATAAAAATGTAAGGTTATTTTTTTTTGATCATCGGTATATATGTAACTAACTTGATAAAAGTTATCATTTTTGGGTGGAGTATTACTTTAAGTATAAACTGGCATGACTGCGCTTGGGAATTATCTAAATCTATGGGGCATAATAATAATAATAATAATAATAATAATAATACATTTATTTATAGGGCACTTTACATTAGTAGTAAATCTCAAAGTGCTACATAAAAACTTTAAACAAAGGCAAGGCAAGATAAAAACAGATAAAACAACAATAATTATAGAATTCTTGTTAATAAGCTTTCCTAAATAGAAAAGTCTTTAGCTGTTTTTAAAACATCCCACAATCTGCTGTGTTCTTAGGCTCTCTGGTAGGGCATTCCAGAGCTGTGGAGCAGCGGCTGCAAAGGCTCGGTCACCCATTGTACGAAGTTTGGTCACAGGGGGGCAAAAGCGATAGGTATTTGCAAAACGGAGGTTTCTTGCAGTGGATTGTAGTATAAGGAGTTCCTTAAGATATTGTAGAGCATTTCCATGGATACACTGTTGAGTGAACAAACAGAGTTTGTATTCAATACGGAGGTGAATAGGGAGCCAATGAAGTGACCGAAAGGATTTGTGAAATGTGTTCATATTTCCGCATCCTCATCAGGATTCTTGTAGCACTATTTTAAATTTGTTGGAGCTTTTGAAGGCTCTCACTGGGGATCCCGATGAGGAGTGCATTACAATAATCCAGCCTGGATGAGACAAAGGCATGAATCAGCTTTTCAGCATCACAGAGGGAGAGGTAGGGACGGAGTTTGGCTATGTTTTGGAGATGAAGGATTGCAATTTTACAAAGGTGATGGACATGTGTATCAAATGACAGATGGGAGTCTAACTTGACACCCAGATTTGTAACAGAAGGGGAGAGGGTAATGGTACGGTCAGAAAAGGAAATACAATTTACAGAGGAACAAAGTTGATGGGGGGTGCCAATTAAAAGAGCTTCAGTTTTAGTGCTGTTCAGCTTGAGGAAGTTCTTGGACATCCAGGCCTCAATCTCATCCAAGCAAGAGGAAAGAGTTGATGGAGGTGTAAGAGAAGTTGAATCCAGTCTCACATAGAGCTGCGTATCATCGGCATAGCAATGGAATGAAACTCCATGCTTGCGGATGATGTGACCCAGGGGTAGTATATAGATATTAAAGAGGGTCGGCCCAAGCACTGATCCTTGTGGGACTCCACAGGTGACAGTGTGGGTATGAGATTTAGCATCACCCAAGGCCACATACTCAGCCCTATCTATGAGATAGGACTCAAACCAATCCAAAGCAATGCCAGAAAGTCCAATTATATAGTGAAGACGATGAAGGAGAACATTATGATCTACCATATCAAATGCAGCTGTGAAGTCCAGGAGGATATGGAGTGATGGAGAGCCATGGTCAGCAGCCATCAGGAGGTCATTGGTGACTCTGACCAGGGCTGTCTCTTTACTGTGAGAAGTTCGGAAACCAGATTGAAATTTTTTAAACAGATTGAATTTTTTGAGGTGATCTTGAAGCTGAACCAAAACAACCTTTTCCAAAACCTTAGACAAAAGTGGAAGCTTGGAGATAGTTTGCTATCACTTCAGGATCCAAAGAGGATTTTTTTAAATGAGGTCTAATTTTTGTTGTTTTCAAGGCCAGTGGGACTGAGCTGCTCTGGAGAGAGTGATTAATGATATCAGCAATAAGAGGGCTTATATCTGATACATTAGCTTTTACCAGAGAGCCAGTTACACAGGGCTTTTTAAAACACTAGTATACATAACACTACTGTAGAAGGATTGCCTTTAGTTATAGAGCCACATAATATTGGAATGATCTTCCAGTGTAAAGGAATCTGCCTTGGTCTCCTTCTTTATTAGTGTTTTGGATCTGACTTGATAACATCCTCACACACACTTAGTCCATTTCAGGTTTGAGTGGTGCTAGAACTAATCTCAGCAGCAATGAGACAAAGCAGGGACTAACCTTTGACAGGACACCACTCCATAGCAGGGATGATCAATGTATACATTCACACTCATACTGGGCCAATTTAGAATTGCCAATTAATATAGTATACACATTTAGGATGTTGGGAAAAAAATGAAGTACTTGCAGGAAAATCCACTAAGATATAGAGAGCATGGCGAGACTGTGCTATTTGCCTATAACAGAATTGTGACAAACACAATCATTTTTAGAGCATTTTTCACCTAATGGAGGAGGACACAAAATAAAGCTTTATTATTTCAAAAGCTTTATTATTCCAAAAATACAGGAAGGACAGTCAATTTTTCACTAAAAACCTAACATATTTTTTTAAATGTGATTAAATATGAAACAAAACACAAATTCTAAAATTCCTTTACTTAGAAACTGCTGCTAAACTAGGAAAAAACTAGACACACAGTTAATTTTTTTCAAATTTTTGTTTTGTGATACAGTATATTAACTTGTACTAGTAATGACAGCACAGCACAGTGACAACACCTATACAAACACACACACACATATATAAATAAAAGCAGTCTTACTTATGCACATACAAATGTAAATAAAAACAGTATTGTTAACATATACACCACCCCACAAACACACGTACATATAAACACAAAACAGTGTTATGTAAAAAAAATATAAACGCCTTTGTGACAATAATTTCATGCAACACTAATAAACTGAGATGAAGACATATGCATTGTAATATACATACACATTATATATGAGATATGCATATTATGTATTATAAAATGTATATTATGGCTGCTTGATGGAGCAATTGTCAATATAACATTACACATAATACAGTACTTTTGATTAGTAACCAACTACACTGATCAAGCTTAATATGAATTACACAGAGTAAATGTTAATCAAGTTTACTTACTCCGGAAACTCTTCTTCTGAAGTGCTGTCTGTATCTGACTCAAAATTAGCCAGGTCTTTATCCCCACCTGTGTCTAATTATGTTCATACATGGATATCTAAATATTGTTGGAGACATCACAGCTGTCGCCATCGAATGGTTTAAGGTTTGCATGTGTGTGTTCTTTTGAATACAAGCTAATGACCTGAAAATGGGAGGTCATATCAGCCAAAGGAGGCCCATGCCTCCTCTTATTTGGAGGATACCTCGTGATTGATCATACAATTACGAGCTTGGAATTGTTTTGATCAGGAGAATCTACTGTAAGTACTGATGGGTCATTTGTAGATATTTGCTGTTGTTTTGTTAAGAAATATGCAAGAGAACATGAAAGATAAGAAGAATGGTGTAACTCTGTTTCAGATTTTCAGTCTGTAGCTCAGCGGTTCTCAAACTGTGGGGCACGCGAAGTAACAAAAAAGGGGACGCGAATGTTGCCATATGTGGCATAATTTCGCTATTCGTAGGGAAATTTTAAACTTGTAGCGGTGTATCGCAGCAAGAAAAGATAGGTATAAATTTTATTAGGGTTTCAAAAAAACATTAGGGGAGTGCGATTTAAAACTTATGAAAACTCGGGTCGCAAATACTTAAAGGTTGAGAAACGCTGCTGTAGCTCATGTTTGCTTGGTCAGTCAGAGGGTTCATCGCATTGGTTTAAATCAATTAATTGGGAACTTATAATTGACTAGTCATTTAGCCCATTACAATAACAAGAGCTAGAACAGTAGTGCATAAACATTGGTAGGAACAGTCTATATTAAATGGCAAGGGACTTTGACCTCATTCTTTTTGTTGGTCGTATTTTTCTTTCTTTCAGCCTTTCTTTTGTTGATGTTTACTTGCTGAGCTGACCGTTCTTCGTGGGCTGCCGCCGTGTATTGTGTGTCTTTAATTTTCTGTGACAGTAATACTGTCTTGTACGGCTCTATTCAATAAGGGTGTGCACAAAAAGGCGAGCTTCAAAAGGGCGACCTCAATTGAGCGCGGCGAATAAAGGCGTTTGTAGATAATTTAATGGCTCTGGAATATGTGAAGAGCAACAAAGGTGCAGATCTTTATTTACGCGCGCCTTTATGCGCTGCGCCCAATTGAGGTCGCCCTTTTGAGGCTCGCCTTTTTGTGCGCGCCCTTATTGAAGGATACCGTCTTGTACGTCCACTGGCTTGTATGTCCGTAATATACCTTTAATTTTCTCTGGTGGTAATACAGGCGTGCACGTCGGTAATATGCCTTTAATCTTCTCTGACAGTAATACTGGCTTGTATGTGGCTGTAATATGCGTCACTGTATTGTGTACCTTTAATTTCCTCTCGTAGTAATACTGGTTTGTATTTCCGTAAAACGCCTCTAACTTTCTCTGACAGTAATATCGCGCATCGCACCGTGCCCCGTGCATGCACACTTCACCAGAAGACACCCACACACGGACACCTGGACGCACATAGGGATTTTATATATAGAGATGCAAAACAAGTAAGTATTCCTTATACAGAATAATTACTACAACTATTTCAAATATTTTTGTGGCAATTTATGAAACACCATACCAGATTACAAGTCAACTGTAAATACTGTAGCAATTAAACTACTGTTAAATACCCCTTGGTAAATACTCCAGTGAGCAAAAATGGAATGCACTTAGACGAGAACAAGCATTTGAATTGTAAACCATCTCTCCCGTTACTTTTATATTCATAACAGTGAGTCACAACTGGAGTACCTCAAGATTATTTAGCAGCTGGCTGGGAAAATGCACAGGTGAATCAAACTTTTCTTTGTTGTAGCATCTTGGATATGCAAAAATACAATGCATAATCTCCTCCCGATAAAGGTTTCATTCTCTTTTCTTTACATTTTAATCTTTAGTTTTACTTGTCTCTCAGTGGACTCTTTTTGTTGATTTCATGGGAAGTGCAATGTTAGCTGATAAATGAGCTGTTACTGAGTTGGACTCCACACCAACGAATAAGGCGGGGAAATGGGACTTCAAATCAAATGTTCTTTGTTTGCTCATATTTAACAATATTTTAATAAAAACACATGTTTTTGGTATGTTGTAACCATACAACTGGATCACTTGACATATTTATTATGTAATATGAGTAATGTGAGATTTGTTTCATGGACTGACATTATTTTCTGCAGTTCAGTATTGGACTGCATAGAAGCCTATTATATCAGAAATGTTGTTATCTCTGTTCTGCATGAAAACATGAAATTACTTTTTTTTTGTGGACATGGTGAATCAGGAAGTGCGACAGATTAGCAAGAAGGAAGTAAGGACAGCTATAAAGAGGATGAAGAATGGAAAGGTCATTGATCCAGATGACATACCTGTGGAAGCATGGAGGTGTTTAGGAGAGATGGCAGTGGAGTTTTTAACCAGATTGTTTAATGGAATGTTGGAAAGTGAGAGGATATCTGAGGAATGGAGAAGAAGTGTTCTGGTACCGATTTTTAAGAATAAGGGGGACGTGCAGAACTGTAGTAACTACAGGGGGATAAAATTGATGAGCCACAGCATGAAATTATGGGAAAGAGTAGTGGAAGCTAGCTTAAGAATGAAGGTGATGATTAGTGAGCAGTAGTATGGTTTCATGCCAGGAAAGAGCACCACAGATGCAATGTTTGCTCTGAGGGTGTTAATGGAGAAGTATAGAGAAGGCCAGAAGGAGCTGCATTGCGTCTTTGTGGACCTGGAGAAACCATATGACAGGGTGCCTCAAGAGAAGTTGTGGTATTGTATGAGGAAGTCGGGAGTGGCAGAGAAGTACGTAAGAGGTGCACAGGATATGTACGAGGGAAGTGTGATTGTGGTGAGGTCTGTGGTAGGAGTGATTGATGCATTCAACGTGGACGTGGGATTACATCAGGGATCGGCTCTGAGCACTTTCTTATTTGCAATGGTGATGGACAGGTTGCCAGGTGAGATTAGACAGGAGTCTCCATGGACTATGATGTTTGCTAATGACATTGTGATCTTTAGCGAGAGTAGGGATGAGGATGAGGAGACCCTAGAGAGGTGGAGATATGCTTTAAAGAGGAGAGGAATGAAGATCAGTTGCAACAAGACAGAATACATGTGTGTAAATGAGAGGGAGGTCAGAGGAATGGTGAGGATGTAGGAAATAGAGCTGGCAAAGGTGGATAAGTTTAAATACTTGGGATCAAGAGTACAGAATAACAGAGATTGTGGAAGAGAGGTGAAAAAGAGAGTGCATGCAGGGTGAAATGGATGGAGAAGAGTGTCAGGAGTAATTTGTGACAGACGGGTATCAGCAAGAGTGAAAGGAAAGGTCTACAGAACGGTAGTGAGACCAGCTATGTTATATGGGTTGGAGATGGTGGCACTGACCAGAAAGCAGGAGACAGACCTGGAGGTAGCAGAGTTAAAGATGCTAAGATTTGCATTGGGTGTGACGAGGATGGACAGGATTAGAAATGAGTACATTAGAGGGTCAGCTCAGGTTGGACAGTTTGGAGATAAAGTCAGAGAGGTGAGATTGAGTTGGTTTGGAATGTCCAGAAGAAAGATGCTGGGTATATTGGGAGAAGGATGTTAAAGACAGAGCTTCCAGGCAAGAGGAAAAGAACAAGGCATAAGAGAAGGTTTATGGATGTGGTGAGAGAGGACATGCAGGGTATAACAGAGCAAGATGCAGAGGAAGATATGGAAAAAGATGATTAACTGTGGCAACCCCTAACTGGAGCAGCTGAAAGAAGAAGAAGACTCTGTATGCAAATATCATGTTAAAAAAATAATTTCTGGGTGAAGTATTACTTTATATAGCTAAACGTCTAGGCTGTTATGGCTGTGCTTGGGAAATATCTAAATCTATGGGGCATAATATTCAAGGGTCCTTCCAGTACCACAGAAGTTGATAGCAGTAGTGATAACAGAAGAAGGGAAAGAGAAAAGTAAAGAAATCAAAGGAAAAATGAGGCTGTATGATGGTACTACGAGAAGGCCCTATCAAGTGCACTCAGAGGGATTCTTTGGCCTTGAAAATATTATATCACTGCCTGCAATTATCCTACATATTCAAGCATATGAAAACTGGACCCAGTTCAAGGAGAACAAAGTTCTAGGCTGGAAACATAATTGAATGAAACACGATTCCATCACAGGGCATACACGTTCAACTTAGAATTAACAATAACATGCAGGTCTTTGGGAAGAAACCGATGTACCCAGAGAATGGCCTCACTAACAATGTTCACACAAAACATAGTAATATTTTTTTGAGTTTAGCTTCAATTTATGTGCCTATAAAGTTTAATGTGAGCTGTGGAGATAAATTACAATAAGATATAATTGAAGTGATAAATGTATGCCTTAGAAGCGATTGAAAGAATTTGCATGTGTGTGTAAAAAATTACTTTGTATAAGTGAGAGTTCTCCAATGTTTGCATAACTCAGATTTTGCATTTAATAGTTTTTGTTGACCCTGAAGGAGTTAAAATACTGTATTTTATCTCAGTGAATCCGATAGTTGTGAATTAGTATCTTAAGAAGAGATTTCTCTTCTAAGGCAGCTGTAAGATCCAGAAAAGTTTAATCAATAATTCCAAATCAGTCTCCAATCTGTCAGGCACCTCTGCTTTACCTGTTCCTCAGCTGAAGTGTGTTGCTTAAAATACAAAGCAGAATTGTTGACTAGTGTGGAAAGTCCTTAGTGTGTTCACTGTTTACAATTGATTTACAGCTTTTAGAAAATGCAACTGTTAAAAAAATTGACTTTACAGCATCTGGGTATTTCTTGTTATTTAGTTTTTATTTGTGAATGTTTAAAATCATTTTTATTAGTGTTTGGATTGTGTGTAAATTCTGCTGTTACTATCAACAGAGGGGACCATGCTGATATTGTCTTAATGTTTTAAAAAAATGTGGATTTTTTTAAAAATTTGGACAGGTTATACATCTTCTTTATATCACACTATTTTAAAGCTAAAAAAAATGTACCTTCAGTCTAAATCCAAAACCGTAACAAAAATCAGATCGTGCAACAGGATGATGAACATAAGCACACCAGTAACTTTAAAGCTGAATGGCCATGTTACCATCCCGACTTCAGCCCCATATACATGCAGTGCTAGGCACACAGACATTAATGAAATAAAGCAGAGGGTTTTTTTAATGGTAGTGAGCCAAAATTACTGCAATATACAGTAAGAGACTGATAAACTTGTGGAAAATGATGATTTCAATGTGGATCTACAAGCTATTGAACCATGAGGCCTGTATTTAATTTTTCACAAATGGCTTTGGCATTTTGGCTTATTTACTACTGTATAAATAAATAAAATTCTTCAATGTGTTCTATGTTGCTGTATTGTTTGTCAACTGAAGTTAGATTTATTTAATTTTAGGAGAAAGTAAATAGTGGATGATTATTACTTATGTAGTGATAATGTAAAACCATTGAGTTGAAAAAGGCTGTAATAAAATGTGAGTTTTTTCATACCTTAAGTTCTTTGTATGATGAAATGGTTTTTAAAGGAATACTGTGCCCACAGTACTACTTACCACATGTACTTTGTACTGGTGGCTGAGAAAAATGTTTAATATCATGCTTTTATGCCAAATTGAGAGAAAAAGGGTTTATGATATGAGGGGGGACCCAAAAATAACCAGAAATATTTTTAAAACGTGTTTAATTTAATTTTCTGTACAAACTACAATTAGTCTCCTTCAAAGTACTCTCCATTGGCGGAAATACTGTACACTTATCTAACCATTTGTTCCATTGTTCGAAACATTTATTAAATTTGTCTGAAGTAATGCCCATTAATGCTCTGGTCGTTTCTTGTTTTACCTCTTCGACGTCAGCAAAACGCCTTCCTTTCAAGTCTTTTTTCATCCGAGGGAACAAAAAGAAATCACATGGAGCTAAATCCGGTGAGTAGGGTGGGTGGTTCAGGGTTGTCATACCGTTTCTTGCCAAAAATTGGCGAATGCTGAGAGCAGTGTGAGATGGAGCGTTGTCATGATTAAAGAACCAATCGCCCGACTCCCACAAATCAGGGCATTTCCTTCTCACACTGTTGCGCAACCTACTTTTACAAAAAAATTCACTGAACACAAGCACAATCTTACAGACTGATGGCACTTGGCAGACTGACTTGTGAGGAGTGTAACTAGATCGCCCTAGCGGCCCAACCACGTACTACAAGTACCAACCTAACAACAACAAAATTCCAGTTATTTTTGGGTCCCCCCTCATATAATAGAAGCCAATAACAACCAATGCTGTACAGTGGCAAAAGATGTGAAAAACATCCATGAAAAAACAAAATCTTATGTTACTTGTGTCACATAATCCACTTATCATTTATCCATTTGTATGTACAAAATGAGCAAAACACATGTTTGTTTAATAAAATATTGTTAAATTTATACTTCTAGAATAATTAGCGTACATCATAAACCAGACACTAAAACCTCAGGGGAGACACTTTGAAATGAAGGCAGGAGGTGGATTTTCTATTCAAAAAGTCCATCTCATCAGACTTGGACATAATCTCTCTTGACTGGTATTTAACATGACGTGCTATGCAATCCAACATCTTATTTGCCTTAATAATTATATAAGCCTAACTCCGTTCCAGGGGCCTCATGCATAATGCCATGTGTAGAATTCAGCGCCCTGGGACAACTGAAGATTATTGTCTGTTGGGTATGTTTTTTATTTACTTTTTAGTGCATTTAAGAATGGAAAACATTTCATCATTTCATTCTAAAATTTCGTAACATCAATTTGGCGCCCCCTGGATGCTGCCCTTGGGGACAGATGTCCCCCCTTGCCACCCCCACCCCCAGCTACGCCACTGGACAGGACACAGAATCCATTACATTCGTGATATTACAGCTCTCTGAATAATTTAAATACTGAGATGTATACTTGATATCATTTTCATGATGATAGGAATTAAAGCATGTTATTAAACATGGGAACACGGTGGCACAGTGATAGTGAGGAACTGGCGCCCCGTCAAGAGATTGTTCCTGCCTCCCACTAGATGCTTGCTGCACCATGTGCGACCTTCGATGAAATTATTTATTGCAGCAGTAATGTCTTTTTCAAACGTACTAACCCCCAATTCCTGTCCTTCCTTTTCTTTCTCCAAGTAACAAATCGACACACAATCAGCTCTGTAATAGATGTAAAGCCATCTGTAAGCTGAGAACGCCGATTCTTCAAAACTTTTAAGCAACATTGAAATATTTTTGTTGTACATGTTTAATTATTTTATCTATCTATCCATCCAGGGTTGCGCCAGTCCCAGCAAGCATACAATGTGAGCCAGGAACAGTCACTGAATGGGGCACCAGCTTGTTGCAACCGTTGTCCACCGTGTCCTCACATGTTTAATTATTAACAGTATAGATTATTTAAATGATGTTAACATTTAGTCTGTATAATGTAATAAACATATTTTTCTGCATTTCATCTTAAAAATGATATTGTCATAATATGTAAATATGCGCTTTATAAAGTGGCTAAGGTTAATAGTAAAAGTAAAAGTAATACTAGTGGAATAGTATAACTGTATCGCAAGTTTACAGTGAGGTATTGTATTTATAAGTATAAACAGTTCTACCAGGAGCACTTGATGGACTGATTGAGTGCGTTTAGAGCACTTTGGATGAAACTGTTTCTGAACCGCAATGTCCCTACAGGAAAGGTTCTGAAGAGTTTGTCGTATGGGTGCTGTTCAAATAGAATGTGCGCACTGATGACGCAGCGTGTGCTTGATGCTGTATACTCTTTCCAATCAGCTGCTGTAGAGCTTTGATTCCACACTCAGATACAGTGGGATAAATACTCTGAGTGGTGCACTAAGAGTAACAACGCTAAAGCACTTATGGTATTTGGAATAGTTTGGCCATTCCGTGGACCATTATATTTTTATAGATTAATTACAATCAAATGGCAGTCAGTCAGTCAGTCATTTTCCAACCTTCTATATCCTAACACAGGGTCACGGGGGTCTGCTGGAGCCAATCCTAGCCAGCACAGGGCGCAAGGCAGGAACAAACCCCGGGCAGGGGGCCAGCCCACTGCAGGGCACACATACACATACACACACCCACACACCAAGCACACACTAGGGACAATTTAGGATTGCCAATGCAGCTAACCTGCATGTCTTTGGACTGTGGGAGGAAACCAGAGCACCCACGCAAACACCACGCAGGGAGGACCTGGGAAGCGAACCCAGGTCTCCTTACTGCGAGGCAGCAGCGCTACCACTGCACCATCGTGCCACCCACAATCAGATGGCTTAAACTAATAAACAATATGCGGTTAATTTCAGGGTATGTCATAAAGCCACGTCAGGGATGTGGATCTAAAAAAGAAAGGGAAACCACAAAAGCACTGCTTTGACACTGGGTGCTGGCAGTTTGCAAAACCAAGCAGAGAACTCGCATATGCCAGGGATTAAGCTGGCGTGAAAATGTGCGTGGCTTTACACCAAGTTTAGTTTTTATACATTGTGATGTGAGCATGGAAACAGGCGTACGCAACATTTTTGTGCGTACGCACCATTTATACATGAGGCCCCAGATCTAGTTGTATTATTTGTATCTGTCAGTCCATCTAGATTAGTGTCATGTACAAATGCAATATATGTGTTAGTTATATTTTACATGCTAGCTATATATTTCACTGCATATTAATTAAATAAAGTAGCAGCCCTAGCACTGATTCCCAAGGAACACCAATGTTAACATTATCTAGTTTAGAAAGAGTATATGCAGTATAACCCAATGTTCACTGTTCTTAATCTAATTTTGTACCAGCCCCCTCCATGTTCCTTGAATTACTGATGCAATGGACAGCATGCATGATCAACGTCCCTGCCAAGACTGGCTCTATTCCCTTAACCAGCTGAGCGTCCAGTACAATAGAGAGATCAGGGGAGGATCCTATCAAGGCTCACCTGACTCGCTAAATGGCAGCATCCCTGGGGTTATGTACTCATTCGGACATCTGCAGGGTATGCTGGGAGCTTAGATCCAGTAGGGTAGCCCTTTTGGGTCCCTGCCAAGAGGTGCTGCAGGAAGTTCAACTCCGTACTTTTTGGGACTTCCATATAACCTGGAAATGCTTCCAATGGGCAATGCCATGGAACCAGATGTACACCTATGTCTTCAATTAAAGGAACTGCACTGTGTTACCCAGGTGAGTCAGGGTTAGGTGGAAGAGGGACAAAGCTCGACTCGGATGAGCGGAGGAAGAAATTATTACAAAGATGCCCTTGTTGTGGTAATTTAGCAAAATAAAAACCTTGCAAATGTTCCTGGGTTTGGTGTCTGTGTGGTTGTGTCTGGGTTAGGGGTGCTGCAATGACCCTACAGGTCATACTGTATATTAAAGTAATCATTAGCGTCTCAGTCACTGACTTACCCAACGTTTTTTGAAAATCAAGATGAACAATATTTGACAGCACTAATCAAATGCCTTTCTTGCTTTCTCATAAACTTCTAGTGTACTTGTACAACATGATTGAATCCTGGTTGAGTTTTTGTTAATATATCTGTACTAGACATGCATTTCTGCATCTTGATTTTAATATGTTACCATTAATTTTCTTTTTATACACACTACTGTAACAGAATTGTGTGATGACTTAAATCATAATAACAGTTCTTTAATTTGGTTTCAACCTGAAATGAGCTGACATGAAGAAGAACTATTGCAGTAAACAGTGAAGTTGTGACCTGGTCCACACTAGGAAGGATACATTTTAAAATGCTGCTTTCTATTTAAAAGTGTTCAGTCCACTCTAACGATTTCATATTGTATTCTAAAAGTTTTCTGAAATGGCAAAAATACGTAAAGATGCTTATTGAACATCCACTGTTTGTCAGCCAGGAGCGCTGTTTGTTTATGGATCGAGCACAAAGTTAATCAAAACGCTGAAAGAATGAGAAAATAACAAAACCAACTTCCCTGTCTGGACAGACAATGAGTACAACAGTTTTTAAATGTGACAATTGTGTTTAAGGTTTCCAGAGGCTTGGAAAACATAGACAGGGAGTTCAGCTAAAATAAATAATGTAACCGGCAGATGATGCAAAGAAGTTAGGGAATGACTATCCGAACAGCAGAGATGGGTTATTTGGGTAACACATTTACCAAAGACAACTTAGAACAGTTGAGATACAACTGGTTACATTTCTTGTATTTACTCGGTTGGACCACAGGCAGGTGAAGTGACTTGCTCATGGTCACACAGTGTCAGTAGTGGGATTCCAACCAAAAACCTCAGGATTTGAAGTCTAAACCTCTAATCATTACGCTACACTACCTATCAGAACTATCTGAATTGTCAGAACAAACTGAAGTTAGTGGCTGATCACATGAAAATTACACTTCAGCATTTTTGAATAGCTCAGTTTTTCCAATCAACACTGATACACCAACTTTTTCAATTTTTAAAAGAATAGATTTTAGGTAGTCAAAAATTATATTTCAGTGTGGATGGGTGGCTGAAACAAATAAAAAAAGCATGGACAAATGAAGCAAAACACATATGAGGGAGAGAGGTGGACAATTAAATGTGGTTTATATTGCATCAAGAAACCAAAAATATAACGCATGTATGCTATTTCTGTAGTACTAGGGTGTTTTGCCATGTTAGCCATTATGGATGTGGTAAGAAGTTAAGCAAAATGACACATTTTATTGGCTAACTAGAACGATTACAATATGCAAGCTTTCAATGCAACCCTGGCATCTTGTCTTGAAGTAGGGGCCTGAGTTGCCTTGAAAGTTTGCATATTGCTATTTCTGTAATAATTGTTTCTATACATTACATGAAAATTATAGAAATTTAGACACAATTAAATCTATTAAATATAAAGTAGTAATACAGTAACTTACAAAAGAAATTAGGTGAGTTAACCTTTAAACTGCCATATACTTGGGGGTTAATGCACCTGTGGATGCCAAATACTTTTTTGCTTCAATTTTTATGGAAACGTCACAATTCACCAAGAAAAAATGAAATTTTAATGAAACACATCTTTTTCATGCAAAAACATCACAATTACTGCAACACTGATCATTGTGCACACTGCCAATGAACTGTAATAAGTATAAAAGAAAACTACGGCAGCAATCTATTATTATATGTACAAGGTGCAACTGACACTAGCTGTGCTTGAACTGGCTGCACGCAAGCACACAGAGGCCAATGCTGATACTTGCAGGCTAGTCTAGTGCAGCAGCTGAATCCCAGGGACAGTGATGTTGCAGGGGTCGTCAGTGGTCATTAGCTGGTTGTGCAAAGAATGTACAGCACTGACTGATCAGCTCCGACGTGCTGGCAAATTACACTTGGAACCAACTATAGCCGGTTGCGGTGTTCAAAGAATGTACGTCGGCGAATATACTCGGCTCCGGCGGGCTGGCAAATTACACTGGGAACCGACCATAGCCGGTTCCGGCGGTTTAAGGGTTAAACCTTCAAATCTCGACTCAGCAATATGGTGTAAATATTATGCAAACAAAAAAAACAACAAGCCTCAAATTTTCTAAGAAACACCATGAAAACTGATCTTGTGATGTCATTTTCTAACCTGCTTAATCCAGACCAGTGTCACCCATGTCGTTTCCGGGAGCCTGCCCAACCCAAAACTGCTGATAGTCATGTACCGAGATGAGCTGGGCAAATGAAGACATACACATGCAGCAAGGGGTTGGCAAAAAAATGTTCATGTGCTTTTATTAAAACCAGAAAAAAAGGTTCAAAAAGTTCAGTGCTCCAACCATTAATTAAATAATCTATAAAATCAGTAAACGTTAGGTTAAAAGTCATTAAATAAATATTTCACTAAAATGATATTAAAACCCATCAACACAATCCATCCATTAAAACTGAGCCACAGTGCTTCTTTCTAAAATGATATATATCCCCTCAGCTTACCCGTTCAGGTCACCTTAGCAAGAGGAAATATCTGCCAATAGGCACAGTCAACACTTTAGCAGGTCTCGGGTCCTCGTTGTCAGTCCTTGGATATCTGCGAGGTGCTGCACCGAGCCTTACTCCCTCACCTCCCACTGTCACTCCTCAGCCTTACTGTACACGGGAGTCCTCCTGGAGTGGCTAGTTGCTCCTCTCCCAGGCTGCCCAGCAGGAGCAACCCTCAGCCCCTTCTTGAGCATCGGACATACACTCCTTTCCTAGGGCTCACTTTCCTGACTGCCTGCCTCCTCTCTACATCGCACCAGCTCCTCTCCTGATCCTGCCATCTCTTCCCTTAATCTCCATGTCTTTCTGTTTTCTCCCTCCTCTGCCATTCAGGCTCCTTTTCATTCAGCCTGACTGGTTGCAGATGTGTTGCTTTGTCCACTCCGCTTGCATTTGTTACGTGTATGAGCAATCCGCCAAGCACCCCAATCAACCCAGGAGTGAAGTGTACTCACACATACCCACACCTAATTTTAGCATCTACTCCCTTGGACATGATTATTTATTTAAAAACTGCACTGTGCCACACACTTCTGATCAGATGGGAACCTATCCTAGTTAGGACAAGGCACAAAGCAGGAACAAACCTTAGGAGAGGGTGAACACACACACACCCAGGTCAATTACCACTGCCAATACAGCTAACTTGCATGTCTTTGAATAGTGTGAGGAAAGCAGACCATCTGGAGGAAACCCACGCAGGGAGGGACACGAACCCTGGTCTCCTTAAGGTAGCAGCACCACCACTACGCCAACCCAAAAACTAATCTCGACAATTTACTATTAATATCTGTACAATCACATGTCTCTTTATCAAAAGAATATTAGTTTAAACCATTAATAAATTGTACTCGCCAATGGCTACAACTAAGTGACAGTCATTTATTAATCAACTCTTATGTGTACACAGTCAGACACTCATCAGGTGACATAAGGTGTAATTTTTTTCAACATTTGACAAATGATAATATATATATATATATATATATATATATATATATATATATATATATATATATATATATATATATATATATATATATATATATACATATCAAATACATGCCTACCAAAAAACCTCTATCAAAATAGACAAAAAGGACTTGTTGTTTTTATTTTAAAAGTGAAAGAGCAAGACAAATACTCCTGTTCCTTTGATGACAGCTTGTCTCTAAGCTGAGACAGATTGTGTTATAAAGAATTCAGTTTGTGGCATTTAATATTATTTCTTTTCTGTCAAACGGACCACCAGTTGAGACCTAACAATGACACCAACAACAGTTGCTTTGAAAGGCTACACTATTGAGAGTGAAACAATTTAATTCACATAATAAAATTACAACCTGGTGAAACACATGAAAAAAAAACAGTATACCATCACTTGAGTTTTCCTAAAATGTTCACATATTTAATTTGTATGACTTGATCCACTTATTATAAATGATCTAATCACTAAAATCTGAGTTTCCATTATTTAACAAATTACAATAAATATTGTCATATACTGGAATTAAAACACTGCAATTGCTAATTACCATGTTTTCATTACACATACCTCAAACACACAATTAAATTGGATTTTGTCTTCAAATGTTAAAATAAGGTAAGCAATTCATCATTAATGAATTATGCCACAAAGACTTTTTTTGGAAAGTATTACATTTTAAATAAATATTAAACCTTCTAATAAATATAATCTAAAATGAGCAACCTTTATTCAAGGTTGTTGTGCAAAAATGCAAAATCTGTAATACTTTTTCTTCTGTTTTATATGTGATTCTTCATGTTATTTCATTATATGGCACTCTCCTCCTATTTCTAACCTTGCCTCCTCAGAATTCCTCACACATTAGACCTAATTAGCTGTGTTTCAAATGAGAAAATTAATGGGTCCAAATCTGCTTTCCTTCCTGTTAAACATACTGTATCTTCCTAGCACCTTAGCTTATCCTCTAAAACCCATAACTGCCTCCTTCAGGATGTGACAAGCTCTGTCTGGAGCTTGTTTCTGCTTGTTGTTTCACTCATCATTGCATGAATCTATTATTATTATTAGTTTTATTATTTTCCATTTGGCTGACACCTTTATTCAAGTCAACAAGATCAAAAAACAGTACAACTACTCACAAAATACAATACTAAAAGCTGAAGAACAGTCAGGGTAAGGGAATGAGAGCTGGCCTTGGTGTTTAAAGTCGGATACCTGTGCCACAACACTACACTGTTAAAGTGATTATCACTCCAAGCATTATTCTTTTGTGATCAATTTTACTTTTAGTTAAGCAAATGCAAGGAGGAAATAACAATAACAATTATCCTTGAAAAAACTACAGATAAAAGTAAAGAAACCTTCCACCCAGACTTGTGTATTAAGAAAATGTGTATTAAGAAAAGGATAAATGCAGGCATTACCAGCAGTCATGAGATAGAACAGCAGACTAACCACCGAGTCTAAAATGAAAGGATATAAAATACATTTAACAGATAATCATGAGCCACACAGCTGCCCACTGACTGTGTAGCAGACTACCGTTTTCGTATTATTGTTAAAAAAGACCTATTCATCTCCAACACCAAGAGATTTAGAAGTACTTAACTGTAAGCTGGCTTGTTCATGATGCCAAGGATTAACAAAATAACAGTGGAAGGTTGGAAGGTCTGCCTGCTGCTATAAGAGGTACCCCTTCAGTCCCAACTTTTTAATCCAGGCTAAAGATTCACTACTTCAATTTAGCGTACCCTGACTAGAGCTGCCCTATAGCTGTGCATACTGTATCTCCATTTTTAATCATTAGTACTAAAATATAAGTGATATGATACTTATAATCTGTTGCTGTCCCTTCCCGATTATGTTTCTCTTCTCTCTGCTCTCATGTAGCAGTTGGTGCAACTGTTCTATTGCCAGGTTCTTTGCCTGCCTATGAAAAAGTCATCTCAGATAAAGGAGATGTGAACTCATTGGGTAAATGGGTCCTTTCATCAGATTGGCTGGCCCAGCACCAACTCAGCTATAGAAAAACCAGTAGTGAGGAGGCGGCTAGGTGGCCAAGGTGTCTCCACCTTTTCTACAATCTGGCTGTGGTTTGACAAAAGTTCTACAATGGACATATCTTCTTGTTTTTCATTTATGATAATTAGTTTCTATTTTGTTTTTGATGTATTTAAACAAATCTGTATTCTTATATATGATACTTCTGTGTTTAGTGAGTGGTATAATCTATTCCTGCATTTTGCCTCATGTGCTCTTTGCCTGCACTTGGTGAAGAATGCTGTGTAAGAACAAAGTATTTTGTACTATTATATTTCTGAGGTGGCCATGATATGTAGAGTGGTCATCTACCTCTGTGAAGAGGATACTTGTATTCAATTGTATGTGTTGTATTAACCCCATTTTTGACAACTAGTGCATGCCCAGCCTACCTAGGTGGGAGTCTCTCTCTGAATTGCCTTTCCCAAGATTTCTTCCTTTTTTCCTACAAGGTTGTTTGAGAGTTTTTTTTCTTATCTTCTTAGAGAGTCATGGTTGGGGGCTGTCAAAAAACAGGGCCCGTTAAAGCCCACTGAGACATCCCTTGTGTGATTTTGGGCTATTTAAGAAATAAATTGTGGTTGCTGTTGTTGAAAAATGAATATTTTTCAGAAACACAAAAAAAAAGAGATTAAGGAACTTTCCCATGACTGGTCAGTGCTACCTTCACAAAGGTGCTGAAAGAAATGATCATCCCATATACTGAATTAAGAGCAGGAACAAACAGTTCTAGAAGAAGAAAGGGGGGATATCAATAGGACAGAAGAAGAATATTTAGATATGAAGAACTACAAGAAGAAGAGAGGGAGACAGTTCCAAAATATGTGGAATATTGTGCCAGATTCATGTAAAGAATACAGGTGACACCAAGGGCCAGTGGCCTGTCCCATAACAAAATCCTTATGGTGAAATTAAATACAGGCAATTCAAGAACTTCAACTAAATATTTTAATAAATAGGATTTCCAAAAAAGAAAGAGATGTTTTTAAATTTGCATTCCCAGGACAGAAATGTAGAGGAAGGGATAAAGTGGTAAAAGTGGAGACTGACCTCCTAGAAAAGGGTATGAGAGCTGGAAGAAGAAACTTGATACCACATTGTAGAGATAAGAGAGAAGATGACCAAAAGTTTGGAAAATGAGAGTGTGAATTCAGAGAAGAGCAGAATGGAAGCTGGAAGAAATATTGGTAGGATGGTGCATTAGCAAGGGTGTCACTTCAACTCCAGACTAGATGCAAGGTGTTTGCTCTGGTATAGTTTTAAATCTGCTAAGGACAACTCCCTTCTGATCTGTCACAGTCTAGGACAGAGTTTGAGTGAAAACAGTAAAGAAGACCAACGATAAATATTTGAAAGGTGGAGAACAGGGTAACATGGCATTCACAAAAACTCTTTTTATAACAGCTAATGGGAAATAGGTGAAGAAGACAAGAGGACAGGAATCTCTTTACAATATTTTATACATGGTAATAGCTGGTGACTAAAAGCACTTGTACCTAGTTAGAAACAATTTCTGCTGAAGCATCTAAATAAACTTATCAATGAGATGTATAAAGGAATAGAGCACTGTTAACACAGACAATGTAAAATTAGAAGAATGGATTTGGACCAATTTATTATATAGCCAGTAAGAAGTAAACAGATCTCGGGGGGGGGGGGAGCGGAGAGGGATTTGCTAAGAAAACTGAAAATGTCAGCAGATGAATGACTTCATGCCATTGTATAAGTTAATATGGGTGATTATATTCTGTTTATGAGGGACAATGGCAAGAGGTTCAAGAGAAGTATTACAATGTAAAAGGAGTAAAAGACAGCCTGGTCTAGCAGCTTTGTAAATGTAAAACAAATGAGAGAGATCTAAATTAATCTGCATAATGTCTGCTAAATGTGTTTTTGAGTGTGGGCAAGTATATTGAGTAAATCTTTACAGCCCTAATGTTATTTTCAATAAGAAGACTGATTTGTCTGGGGAAGTGGGTGTTTTTGTGTGATCCACCTACTCTCTGCTTTTATAATCAGTCCCTGCAACAACACATGTTGATGCCTGGTTTGTCTAGATTTGCAACATATTATTGATATTCCCTTTGGTAGTCTTTCAAAAAATAGTGATATATTATTAAATAAATATGGAACCTTGGAGTTACCTGCTGGAAAGAAAAATATTATGGCTATAAACCACAAAAGTAAAACAGCAATGCATCCAGCTAGGAATTGCATGCATTTCAGGTAACAAAGGATTACCCACAGCAACAGGACAAGAACATGCCAAATACACACACACTGCTCAAGTTGACCATGGGACATGACAGCTGTGTAGTAGTGGCATTAAGCACTATGCAGTGCCTGCCTGTTCAACTAGAGCATCCTGACTTCATTTGTACCAGTGCATTTTAGATTATAAAATGAGATTATATTGTGAGCATTGGGGCTGAACACGGACGCTCCTCAAAAAAACCCTCATAACACTAGAATTACCAGAGCCTACGAAAAAACTCGTAAATCCGGACCACCTTAAATCCTTTCTCACCTCTCTGTCAGCGTCTTTTGTCCTGTAAATGTGTCGATAAGCAACAAGAAGCATGCAGCCTGGTATCCCATCCCCCCCTCACCACCGCAGTTCAATTCACAAAGAAGTTTCTCAGTGCTCAGTGTTTATCTTTGAGTGAAGTGCTGGAGCTTTATAGGGTAAAAAAGTACATCGTCATTTGGAATACATACATTTCATGTGTGTTCCATGTCAACAACAATCTATGTAAAAACGTTGTTAACATCAAAACGTTTTTCATGTTTTAGTAATAATTGACAAAATGTGACAAAAGATAAACACTGAGCACTGAGAAACTTCTTTGCGAATTGAACTGCAGCGGTGGGTGGGGGGATGGGATACAAGGCTGCTTGCTTCTTATCGACACATTTACAGGACAAAAGATGCTGACGGAGAGGTGAGAAATGATTTAAGGTGGACTGGATTTATGAGTTTTTTTATAGGCTCTGGTAATTCTAGTGTTAAAAACGCTGATAGACTACCTTCACATTGCTCGCTTACTTGTTGGGCTTACTTGCAGCTGCTCTGTTGCGTGATATGCGTCTCGCGCGGCAGTACACATACTTAAAAGCCTGAACAGCACCTGTCCTTTTGACTGATTGCTTTGTTTCTCTCTCCTCCCCCAGACATCCTCTGCTCCTGTTGGGGGGTCCCGCTTCTAAAATCTCCTGTGTTTTTGTGCAATTCTGTGACCCAAACGTGACAATATATAACTGTGACGTGCAGGCAGCTGGTGATGGGGCCATGGGGGGAGCAGAAAGGGTGAAATGCAGTAAGTGATGGGGCTGGAAGAAAGGTTTCTATTTGTAAGGAGGGGACACAACTCTTAAAAGATGAGTGACAGCAGAAGTGGAGTGGAAAAAGGGAGGCACGGTGGAAGGGGGGAGGGTGGATACAGGAGTCAGGAGACAACAAGCAGGATTATTTGCAGTATAGAGACAGACCGAACGTGAGTGACAAAAGCTAAACTGATAGGTAGGGAAAACTTTCCTTTATTGTTTTGGAGGTGTGTCAAGTAACCCAGATAATGGGCACCATTTGTTATCTAACGAAAACTCCAAGTAAAACTTATAAACTTCCAGTACCTCTGAGTTGTGGTTGTTTATTACGTTGGTTGTCACATAACATTTATCTTTATTTCTTATACTCAGGACTTTTGCTATGTTTAACTAGTTTGGGACTTTACATAATGCTTAATTCTGAAGAGTGTTTCTGAAGTATACCATTTATCTAAAGCTGATTGATGAAAATTAAAATATATTGATATTTTATGTAGGCGGCACAGTGGCGCAGTGGGTAGCGCTGCTGCCTCGCAGTTAGGAGACCCGGGTTCGCTTCCCAGGTCCTCCCTGCGTGGAGTTTGCATGTTCTCCCCGTGTCTGCGTGGGTTTCCTCCCACAGTCCAAAGACATGCAGGTTAGGTGCATTGGAGATCCTAAATTGTCCCTGCTGTGTGTGTGTGCCCTGTGGTGGGCTGGTGCCCTGCCCGGGGTTTATTTTCTGCCTTGTGCCCTGTGTTGGCTGTGATTGGCTCCAGCAGACCCCCTGACCCTGTAGTTAGGATATAGTGGGTTGGATGATGGATGGATGGATATTTTATGTAAATGAACCTAACTGATTAAAGGAGGCTTTCTTTTCGATTTCTTTATTCTGCCATGATGATTTGAAGAAGGCACATGGAGGCTCTACCTACAGGCACAGATAAAGGACAGCTATGTTTGAATTTCACATATAACGGTGGCTCAAGACTCTTCTTTATTAAGAATTATCCACAATAGCTGAATAGCTGGCAAACAATTCAAATATTTTTTTTCTAGATACCATTTCTTCACTGTACTAGGACTTTTTAAAAACAGCAGAATGAGTATACCCACACCACTTCTTTCATCGTTGTAAATTTAGTGATTTCTTTTTCAAATTAGGGTTAGGATTAGGATTAGAGTTAGGATTAGGATTAGGGTTAGACCCTAATACTGTGGTTTCGAAGATCAAAAGATAACTCTTCAGCCATATTATGACAGGCATATTGTCTTAATTATTGAAACATTCCTGCTCTTTTCCCTTTATTGGGGCAAACTTTAACAGAGCAAACAGATTTTTTGTAGTTCATTTCCGGCTTGCTTTGGCTGGCATTGCCTAAACTTCATAAATGAAAAGTGTGGGTGTGTCCATGAAAGTGAATTGCAATTGTGTGATGCTTTAAACAGACACGCCTGCCTTGAATGTGATTATGATGGGATTTGTAAAAAAACAGAGCCAAAACAAGAAAAACTGGAAGTATTAAAAACTGAATTTGAAAAAAGCGAACAAACAAATAAAGTATGCAAGAAGACTTTAAACATATTTGTGAAAATGCAGAATTTCAGCTTGAAAAATTATGATCAGAAGCAAAATGAATACATAATGGTACATTGGGTCAAGATGAAGTATATGAGGCATGACATCATCAGTTCATAGCTATAAAGGTTAGCATCTGTTTGTAGAAGTTTGGAATTTCTGTAAGACCTCTGTTTGCATTTATTTTTGCTTCGGAACTCAACATATCAAAATTCTTACTCTGCTTTCAATGTTTAATCATTTGGCTCTGGTTATGAGTTGCTTTTTCAATTATTTTATTTTCATTCTCCTGTGCCATTTCTCTGTGATTATTCTTATTTCACATCCTGAGCTAGTTTGCCTGATAATTTGTGTCTTTCTGGTTTTCACCCCTTTTGTTCTATTTTATTCTTTGTCAGCTCCTGATTCCATGTCCACTTACAAGCTGCTGCCACCTTGTGCAATCAGCACACTCTATTTCTCACTATGTACCTGTCACGTTGATACTTTAACTTACAAATTACAAAAGGTTGTAACTTTGTAGCTGTAGAAAGTGCAATGCATGTTTTGAACAAAATGGATGGGTATATCAGAAGAAAGCTGAACACACACAGACACTGCCAAACATGAACTGATTGAGTCAGAGCATTAGATTTGTTTCACTGCTGTTTTGAAAACGGAATAGATTCAGATGGGCATAACTGAAATCCACATGACAAGAAATATTACATTTTTAAATTTATAAGCAGGGTATAATTAAAAAAGGAAAGGTAATGAATAAATGAAACCTTAACATCATGATGTGTTTAACTCTTGAAAAATTGACCTAACATCTTACCTACCGTGTTGTTGGCATAGTGTTAAGGTAATCATGAATGTAATGTAATGGATGTTAAGCACTAACTTGCTAATTTTGAATAGCCACTTAATCTAACATGTAAGTCTTTGAGAAGTACCAAAGTACTTATAAAAAAACACATAGACAAAGGGGCACAGGGACGATGTGCAAATTCACCACAAACTCCATCTCAAACGTCTTCTTCTTCTTTCGGCTGCTCCTGTTATGGGTTGCCACAGCGGATCATCTTCTTCCATATCTTTCTGTCTTCGGCATCTTGTTCTGTTACCCCCATCACCTGCATGTCCTCTCTCACCACATCCATAAACCTTCTCTTAGGTCTTCCCTGGCAGAACTATCCTTAGTATCCTTCTCCCAATATACTCAGCATCTCTCCTCTGCACATGTCCAAACCAACGCAATCTCAAATTATCATTCAATAAATTGTCCAAATCAACCAATTAAAAAAAATTAAAAAGATAAAAATTGTGTATTTGAAATTGAAAGTGGGTAGTGTTGCTGTGTTCAGAACCTGCTACTGATACTATATGTCCATGAGCAAATCACTACACCTGCCTGTGGTTCAATTAGAAAAACATGATCCAATTTTATCTCAAATGTTGTAACATGCCTTGGATGAAGGTGTATCAGTCAAGTAGTAAGAATAATAGTAGAAGTAAGGGATATGCAGCATTAGTACAACAACTCATTTTAGGCTATGATGGCAAGTCTCTTATCTTAAAAATTTTCTTTATGCCAAAAAAAAAAACCTCTGTGGTAATTCACTCAGACAATTATGAATCAGGGAAGCTGACCTTTCATTCTAAATCTTTTAAACCCAAACACAACTTGTTCTGATAACAATATACACAAACACCAAAAAGATCCCACAGAGAGTGAAAAATTGACAATTAACTACCCAAATCTTAAAGGGTGAAGTAGAATCTTACAAGAATAAAAGCAACAAAAGAGCAGATAATTCAAAAGTGTTTTCTGGCAAGTCTAGCTAGATCTTTTAGTACAGAGTCAATAAGATTGGGACTGTGATCATTTAAAATTGATTATCAAAATAAAAACTGTTTCACCGATGCTTGACTTGTCTGCTATACACCTAATTATTTCCTGGCTACAATTAGGTCATTCAGTCCCCGTGCTCCTCATGGCCACCATCTGTATTACTTCATCTGGTTTGCAAGACTTTTCAAAAGCTAAAATACACAATGAGTAGATCACAACAGTTATAAATTTATCTCCAGAAATTAGAATATGCTTTAAAATGGAGAAAAGAACGAATACTATTATGGAAAAACAGTTATACGTATTACAGAAATGGACAGGGTTTTATTTATCTTTTCATACTTTCAACATTATGCTTGCTTTTTTTTAAGACATGTGTCAAATTTTTCACAGCAGGCTATATGCAATTGCCTATATTTTATTCTGAATGACATTTTTGTCAGCACATTAAAGCATGTGTGACACTGTATAATGGATGTAAAAACGCTTATTATAGTTGAGACAGAGGCTCTCATTTTCCCTTTTGAAACCTGATTGTTGGCAAATCTCAGAATTTTTTAAATATATTGTACCTGTGACATAAGTGAGGAAAAATGTAACTTATATCTAAGTAATAATTTGATAGCAATTGTTTCATTTACACTAATCAAGACATGGAATTCAGGGAGCGCTCCATTTCTAAAGCTGCTGTAGTAGGGACAGTCATGGCACAATGGCTTCTTTTTTCGGCTGCTCCAATTTAGGGGTTGCCACAATGGATCATCTGTCTTTTACATCATTTTCTCCCACACCAACTGCCTTTATGTCCTCCATTTTCACATCCATAAACCCCCTCTTTGGCCTTAATCTTTTCCTCTTGCCTATTGGTTCCACCCTAAACATTCTTTTCCTGATGTACCCCTCGTTTCTTCTTTGTATGTGCCCAAACCATATCAATCTAGCCTCTCTCATTTGGTCACCAAACAGCCGTACCTGTGTTGTCCCCCTAAGATACTCATTTCTAATCCTGTCTACCCTCTTTACCAAGTTTGAAAATTGTTGCATATTCAACTCTGCCACTTCCAGCTGTGCCTTTTTTCATCAATGCCATCTTCTCCAAACAATACAACACAGCTGGTCTCAGTACCGTTTTATAGACCTTTGCTTTCACTCTTGCAAGTACTCTTCTATCACAAATCACTGCTGCCACTCTTCTCTGCCCAGTGCGCCCTGCCTATTCTCTCTTCTTCACCTATCTGCTGCCTCTCCATTGCTTTGGACTGTTAAACCCAAGTATTTAAATTTGTCTGCTTTCACCACCTCTGCGCCTAAGGCTCAATGGCAAGTATCACAAATTGAAAATAGATGAATGGCTGAAATTTTCTATAATTATCGTTCAATGGAAGGCTAATTTAAATATAAAAACACTAAATAGGAAATCATTAGCATAAGCTGTATTAAGAAAACATTTACCCAAATACATCAAAAAATGCATGTAGAGCTGCGTTTAGTACTGCTGCCTTGCACCTCATCAGAATTTGTAGTGAGTTTGGAGATTCTCCTTTGGCCTACTGGAGTTTTCTCATGATAGTTTGCTTTTATAATCCAGTGGCATGAGTCTCAAGTCAATTGGAGGCTCTTGATCGACTGAGTGATGAGTGGTCTCTAGATTGGTGCCCCATTTAGAGTTGTTTCCTGCTTTGCCCTTGATGCTGCTAAGGAAGCCTTTGACCTGTTTTAGTTGTTTAATTGCCATATGTCAAGCAGACAACAGAATGTTTAGTCATGCTGCTCTTGTGGTGTAGTGGTTAAGACTTTGGTCTACTATCTTCACCTGCCTGTGCTCCAATTGAAAAAACAAAAGAAACATAACCAATCATATCTTAAATGTTGTAAGATGCCTTGGATAAAGGCGTCAGCCAAATAGGTAAATGTAAAATGTTCTTAGCAAAGTAAACAAATACTGTGCATATAAACAGGTTCCATAATCATTTCAAAATAAAAGGTAATCATAACACTGCACAACAACTTTTTTGAAAAGTTTTTGCTGATTGTGACAGGTACCTACTGGGTATGCACAAATATAGTTTTAGTTTTACTGCATCACATAGGAACTCTGAGAAATAGACATTTATATGTTTACCGACAATAACGTATTTAGTCACGTTTATGTTTCGCATAAGCTATTAAATTCAACAGAATTAAAAGTGTTTTGCTCCTGATTTTCTTTTGTATTCAATGTCTGGTGCATCACGTTGCAGTGTCCAACAGTAGTCAGCAAGCATTGATGGATTCCAGTTGCCCTGGTATTGTTTCTCCATCGTAGCAATGTCCTGGTTCAAGGTTTAAGGTTCTTTTATTTGCCATTTGTGCATAAAACCAACAGTTAAAGCACATTGGAATTCTTGTGCAGAGCTCTGTCCGAGTCATAGTAAAACATTTAAAAAAAGATTAAAAAAACAGTAAAACAAAATAATAAATAATGTAGATTATACCAGCACTATACAGAAAGGTGGTAATATCTACACACAAAAAAAGTACTATATAATGTAGGTATTGCCCAGTTAAAATATTGCACATTTTTCACTTGTCATTTACATGATAAGTGAAGTGAGGTAGCGTGAGGTTATTACACATATGAAACCTTTCACCGTGTTCATCACTGACAGCACCGAGATTTGCAGGGAAGAAGTCCAAGTGTGAGTGGAGGAAATGAATCTTGAGTGACATGTTGCACTTCATTGTCTTGTATGCTTTGAGAAGTTTGTCTACCAGCTGAATGTAGTTTGGGGCTCTGTAATTGCCCAGAAAATTGTCAACAACATCTTTGAAGGCTTTCCAGAAAATTTTTTCCAGCCCAACTAACAGATCTTCAAACTGCTTGTTACTCATAACATGTCTGATCTGGGGGCCAACAAAAATGCCCTCTTTGATCTTGGCATCAGTTATTCTTGGGAACATCTGTCTTAAATAATGAAAACCTTCATCTTCCTTGTTCAGTGCTTTCATGAAATTCTTCATGAGTCCCAGTTTTATGTGAAGAGGAGGTAAAAATATGTTTGCCGGGTTGACTAGTGATTCATGTGCCACATTTTTCTACAGAGTGGCCAGTTCTGTCAAGAATAGTGTGACTCTTTGGCACGGCTGTCCCATTCACAGATGAAACAACAGTACTTTGTATAGCCGAGCTGCAGTCCTAGTAACAGAGCAACGACTTTAAGATCTCCACAGATATTCCAGATGTACTAACCTTACTGGACGTGCTTCAGCAACAGTTCCATATTCTCATACATTTCTTTCATGTGTGCTGCATAGCCAACAGGTACTGAAGGATAAACGTTGCCATTGTGTAGCAGAACAGCTATCAGGCTGAACATTGACAAATCTATGAAGAAACGCCACTCTTCCGGGTTGTGATCACAACCCAAGGCCAAGAACAATCCTTCAGTGTTACAACAGAAACAGAGACTGTCGACTTGTGCAAAAAATTTGGCTATATCATGATGTCTGCCTCGAAACACAGAAATTTTCGTACCTGGTGACAGCAAACACCATTCAAGCTTACTTACTGTTATATTGCTACAGATACTATACTTTACTATACTGACTAGCAAAATACCCGCGCTTCGCAGCGGAGAAGTAGTGTGTTAAAGAGGTTATGAAAAAGTAAAGGAAACATTTTAAAAATAACGTAACATGATTGTCAATGTAATTGTGTTGTCATTTTTATGAGTGTTGCTGTTATATATATATATATATATATATATATATATATATATATATATTATATAATTTTTTTTTCTTTCTTCAGTAATATTTAATCTCCTTAAAGAAAAAGAACATATCCATTTTACTTTTTTTGTATCTCTTTAGTAATATTTTAGTGTAAAAGGATAACCAGTATTTAAACCTTTTATGTTACTTTATAAATTTATTTTACACAATGTTGAAAAATTAATAAGAAAGCTACATATTTTGGCAGCTGCTGCTTTAATTTTCAATGAAATGAAAAAAGCACTCCAAGAGAAAACGTCAATGAAGAAGAAACAGTTTGCACTATCTAAAAATGAGAAACCCTCATTTATAAAAGTTTGCTGCAGATGACTTAACTGAAAATAAATGAATAGTTCCTATGTATATAATATATTTATCTATATGTGTATATATATATATATATATATATATGTGTGTATATATATATATATATATATATATATATATATATATATATATATATATATGTGTATATATATATATACCGTATATATGAGTCGAAAAACACCATCCCATACTATTAGTTAACGATTAATACATTTCTATATGTATTGTAAGCATACAATACAACTGATAATATGTTGCGCTTATTTATCTGGTGTACCGACATTTTTGTGCGTTTAACGGAAATGTAACGTTGTTTGTGCCCTTCAGAATGAAAACAGTTTGCATTTACCTTTTTAATAAAAGGCGAGCTTTTAAGCCTGAGAAATCACCCCGTAAATGCACATGTTTAATTGCACATGTGTTAATATGTATGCTTACACAGTATTAAAAGACACTCAACAATTAACGTCATTTACCTTTGTTCCCACGTTTGAGTTGTGCTGTAAATCTCTTCCTTGTTTTCAGTTCACATGATTACGTAGGAGGCGTGATGACGCGATACATGACTCCCCCTCCTCCATTACAGTATATGGACAAAAAAGAGGTTCCAGTTATGACCATTACGCGTAGAATTTCGAAATGAAACCTGCCTAACTTTTGTAAGTAAGCTGTAAGGAATGAGCCTGCCAAATTTCAGCCTTCCACCTACACAGGAAGTTGGACAATTAGTGATGAGTGAGTGAGTCAGTCAGTCAGTCAGTCAGTCAGTGAGTGAGTCAGTGAGGGCTTTGCCTTTTATTAGTATAGATATATATATATACATATTACGATTGTTATAGTTCTCTTTGTATACCACGTTGTCAGTTCAGCACTCCAGTGCTGACCAAGCAATGCAAGCACACTCTTGAGAATGCAATGTATAGTTGTACAGGAGAAAAGCAATCTTGCCTCAAATCAATGGCAACCTTTTGTAGGTCTATGAACTTAATTTAAACTTTAGGTTTACACGGTGCTTTGTTTCCGACGTGCTGCATTCAGTCAGTTCACGTGAGCCGCTCTCTTGTATGATGTTGCAATGTCCACGGCTTTATTTAATGTTAGCTAAGACCCGGCACTTAAAAGTTTCTTGCTACAGCAATTTTAACTCCGTTACAAAGTCATCCAAAGTCTCGTTTATACGTCGTGTCTTCTCATTAAACTTGTATCTCGCGAATATGGTATTGCAAACGGCAGCGGGGGCGTTTCTATAAACTTAATTTAAACTTACAGTTTACACCGTGCTTTGTTTCCGCAGTAGCGAAGTGATCACTCCTGCTGCGTTCAGTCAGTTCACGTGAGCCGCTCTCTTGTGTGATTTTGCGATGTTCCACGGCTTTATTTAATGTTAGCTAAGACCCGGCACTTCAAAGTTTCTCGCTACAGCAATTTTAACTCCGTTACAAAGTGATCCAAATCTCGTTTATACCTCGTGTGTTCTCATTAAACTTGTATCTCGCGAATATGGTATTGCAAACGGCAGCGGGAGCATTTCTATAAACTTAATCTAAACTTACAGTTTACACCGTGCTTCGCTTCTTATTGTTTCGCTGCCTTCTGAATTGTGTACGTACTGCGTTCACAGTCAGTTCACGTGATTGCTTGGGAGGCGTGATAACGCGATATGCAACTCCGCCTCCCACGGCCAGCGAGCTGCAGTTCATTACAGTATATGGACAAAAAAGAGGTTCCAGTTATGACCGTTACGCTTTGAATTTCGAAATGAAACCTGCCTAACTTTTGTAAGTAAGCTGTAAGGAATGAGCCTGCCAAATTTCAGCCTTCCACCTACACGGGAAGTTGGAGAATTAGTGATGAGTCAGTCAGTCAGTCAGTCAGTCAGTGAGTCAGTGAGGGCTTTGCCTTTTATTAGTATAGATACTGTACACACACACTGACTATCTACAGTATATTAACCAAATGAGCAGGATTGGTGTATGCAAGCCACCTTTATAGCATGCTGAAGCAGCGTCAAGCTCGGTCAGACCTGCTCAGGCATGCCCAGGACGACAACTTCCACTGCACAGCTTCCAACCTGGCCTGATTCCATGCCTGGACATGCCCAGGCTGCACAAACCGTTGTTGATAAGTCACGGGAGCGAAAATGTTTGGATACAAATATAAGAAAAAATCATGACAAAACTGAAGAAGTCTCTGAAACGGTATGTGATGTGTAAATCTATAAGAAACACCCAACAGTGTTCAAGAAGCAAAAACTTTGTTGTGCAGTGTAACCATTGCCATGGATATTCCTGAATAGCACGTACATTTTATTTGTTATAATTTAAACATTAAAAAACAAAAGATAAATGAACAAAACTGAACTTATATTGGCACTATCCGGGGATAGGCTAATAGGTCCCTGTGATATTGAATTGGAATTTTCTTCTTCTTCGTTTGTCTCCTTCTTCTAAAATTGCATGTATTCACATTATTTTTAAAAAATAAATAATATGATGAGTTTTTTATACATTGGAAAGCTAATGGATGTTATGAATTGTGATCTTTTTAAAAAATTTCTCAGGTTTCCCTAAATGTAGAAACACTCAAGGGATCTAATTTTGTAATCAGCATTTTAATTATACGTAGAGCTTTCATTTTGAAGTTTGTTATTTTTTACTGCCTTTTCTGAATGTTTCCATTTTGTTTTGACAATAGACATCACAGTTTTGCAGGGTTTGCATCACCCCTCACCGTGGAAATCTATCCCATGATACACTGGGTTGGCACCACTATAAACCTACACAGGAAAATCAACAGTGTTACTTTATCACTATCAGAGCTAATTTAACTCTCAAAAAGCACATGTATGAACAGCAATTTTACAGCATACGTCAAGCTGAAAAGGTTTTAGAAAATAATTGACTTCAAATTTTAACAATTAAAGTAATTCGGGACATCTGACATCAACAGGAGGCAATTAACTAGTGTCGCAGATTGAGGCCCTTGTCGTCCCCTTGACCCCGCTGACTCGACTCCAGACACCAGGTAAAAGTCCAAATATTACTTTTATTTGAACAATACAGTGCACAAAGCACCCTCCACTCCACAATACTCATAAATCAATAAACACTACAGTAATCAATCCTCCACACTCCCAGACACTTCGCCACCCTTCCTCCCAGCTCAGCTAAGTGTACTGGTTTTCCAGAGTCCTTTATATAGTCCATGACCCGGAAGTGTTTCTCCCTTCTGTCCATGTGATCATGAACACTTCCGGGTCGGATAAAAAGCTCCTTTCTTCAACCCGGAAGCACGTCGTTTCCTCTTGTCATGTGATCATGACGCACCTCCGGGTTATAGGGCAAGTAAGAGTCTGGCAGCCTCCCCACAGCGACTCCTGGTGGTCCCCATGGTATCCAGCAGGGCTGTGCATATAAACTACAAAGTCCATGAAGCCCTGCTGGAATTCAGTGAACGTCCACGCTGTTGGGAGAGCTCCACCTGGTGGCCTGGGGGTGAGGGCCGGAATATTTAGCCGGCCACACACCACACTAGTTATTTACTGATAATGTTATTTAATCTACTAGTTACATAAGTAGCTCGGAGAAAAAACGTGAATGAGGCAAAATAAGCATTAATGATATCTCAGTAAACAGCCTTTTTAGGTTTTATTAACAAAAAGAAATGAACAGAACAACAAAATGTTTCATAGTTTAGGTCCCCATTAAAAATTTTGCTGATGCCCCAAAAGGCAAGTAATTTTAATGATGGGTTTGCTACCAACACAACCACCGAGCGAGCTGGAAAATCTACAACCATACAGCCAAAAACTTTTGAAAGTCATGTATTTGTGTGATAGTCACACAACACTAACCCCAATCGGCATTAAAGATTCCAACTTTAGCTACAGCTCCTTGGTATAACAGATAAACTATGTGGCTGGAATACGGGATATCTAAAGATGGGATTTTGACATTTTGGTGATAACCTAATTCAGGACAGATTCGGTCATAGAGAATCAGAGACTGATAACGCAGTCACCAGGCATGTTTAAACTTGAGTCAGGTAAAACTGTCATGGCAGTACTTTGTAAATCCACAAATTACAAGGAATGCCAAAACAGTAATCAGTCTCTTTGCTGTTACAATATTACTGGTAAAAATTATAATAGATTTTTTTCCGGCATTTTTGCCTTGCAATGGCAGTCAGTTTATTTTCACTATTTGTAAGACAATTTTAAATTTGTGTTAACAAAAATTATTCAGACTAGACATGCAAAAAACAATATCCCCATTTTGAACGTATAACAATAAGAAAAATAACATTACATCCACTCGTGACAAATTTAGGACCAACCTTTTATAAAATCCGGGACACTACTGGTTGACATATTTTGTTTATGGTGAACCCAACAATACAGATGGAATTAGATGGAATTCTAAGACTTAAGGAAGGTAAATGACAGAAATATATGTGTAACAGATGATTGAATGTCTGTTTTCAATAACATAGAAAATAATATAGAATTTATTGTTTAATAATATCTATTAACGATAAATATCTTTTGACCCGTTAAAGACCTGAGATTGTTTAGGTAAGGGAGAGATGTTTGGAGGTAATGTTGATATACTACCTTTCACTAATCATGACACCTGAAGAGTTCTGACAGGTAGGTTGATTAAACACACACAATTAAGAATTTGCATGTACTCTGTACATATGACAATAATAACCCTATAAACCCTACAAGATAGCTTGTACCATTGAAAAAGCAACAGAAGAAACTAAGATGTTCATAGTTTTATTTAGAATATTCTGTATTGTTTCAAGGAAAAATGAAGTTGACTCAAGCAATAGTGAGGCTTGATGACCCTCTTAAACACTACAGATAATGTTCCAATGTTTGTAAATATTTTATAATTATAAATTTATTTTTCAATATTAGTATGGGATTTACATTTTGTATTTGATTACAGGTAAAGCTCATCTCATATTAGGTCATAATTGCAGCAGGATAACTGTTGCTGTAACTCTTTATAGGATAGCACTTTTATTTTCACAATTCATTTCATCAGTATAGTTGTAATGTCTACTAGTTTGTACATCCCATCCAGAGTTGGCATTTGTTACCAGGCTCAGTCTCCTATGACTTTTTGTGAATTTGCTTTGATGTTATTTGTTTTCTTGATAGCAATGGTAGTTAATTATTTTATCTTAATGGAATTTTACCTTCTTTGAAAGATTAAATAAATTGCTAAACTAGTAGCTGTTAATCCAGACAAAGAAAAAAATCAGTTTCTAATTTTCCTCAAGAGTCAACATTTGGTTTGTATAACGTTAATTCTAATTTATAATCCATGTATAGTATTTTGTAGTAGTCTGCTACAGAAATGCCAACAATTTCTTTTTTTAATTTAGTTACATGGAAAGCAAAAGAAAAAACATGCCACATATATACAGCTATATAAGTAGCATTGTAATAGATGTGGAAGCAGTCGATTTTCCTTCATATTCTGAACTCCTTTTCATTGGTTTCCACAGCTCCCTGATGCCAATGTCAATTCTGTCTTATCTGTAACCATCATGTGATAAGGCAGTCTGGGCTTTCCATGCCTTCAGCAGAACTGATTTAAACAGAGATGTTGATAACTGTGCTATATTATATAGATTTTGTGTTACCCTTTGGCAAAGCTCATAGAGGACATCCGGATGCAACTGTCAATTGGCTCTGAAAGTTACTTTATCCATTTTCTTTACCATTATCATTGTTTTTTAAAACAATGCCCATGTTAAGTTATACAGTAGGTCTAACAATATGTATCTAAGCTTGGTTGAAGAAAGGGGTGAAGTCCTATGAGGGTAGTGAGTCCTAGTGGTGAAGGTTTTGGACTGTACATCACAAAGTTGCTGTTTGATGCTTATCGGATTTCTTAACTCTGCTACTATATCAAATATAGAAATATAAACATAGTGTAGCATTGTGCTTTATGTGCTAAAGACCCATTTAAAAAAAGATGAATACAGAAAACATTCTGTTTCTGGTGCTTGTGATAGATGAACAACTGGTTTAAATAATTAAAGTAAATAAGAATAATAACTTATGATAGTAATAATCCTAGGGGGTGAATTCTATACTGTCCTGTTTTTAATGGAAAGATCATACTGCCCATTTTAGGGCATTTTAAAATCATTCTTCAGGAATTCTTCAAGCTTTTCCCACTGTTTTTTGAGTATTTTTCAAGAATTATCAAAGAAGTGTTTTTACAGGGAAAATATGTTTAACATTCTCTGCAAGTGGTGGCTCTGAGGTTAAGGATCTGCGCTGGTATCCCGAAGATTGCTGGTTTGAATCCCTGTCACTGCCAAAAAAGAAGATCCTACTCTGCTGGGCCCTTGAGCAAGGCCCTTAACCTTCAATTGCTCTAGGGGCACTGTACAATGGTTGACCCTGTGCTTTGTATAAGATGAACAAAAAAAAAAACGAGTTGTGAGGTGTACTACTTTTATGGAATTTTTGTGTCTCCAGAATGTCTTTAGTGCTTTTAATCCTGGCAATCACAGCATTGAAGGGTTGATAGCACAGTTATTGGGTTCCCCCTATTCTGCAGCAAAGAGAGTCTTGGAGGACAGTTCAGTGTTGTATACTATCTTGTCAATGTATTAGCTAATGTATTAGCTAAGCTTGAAAAATAAAGGGGAACTTTCAAATGCTAACATATCTAAGAAAACAGTACAAACGGATCTATTTGTATGTAGTGGCTACAAAGCAGAGTGTTTAAGGTAATGCTTTTAGCAGAAAATAAGTTATAAAAATCTCATTCAAAATAATTTCAACAGCTGAAACATGAATTCTTCAACTAGAAGTTGAAAACCAATGTGAAAAAAAACTCTTCAACAACAAATCATCTACTTCACATAAATAAAATATATTGTACAAAATTTCATGTTTAGCTAAATCACTGAAAATTCAGCTCTACCAGCATAATTTCAACTAGCTGATCAATCTCTGTTTCTTCAGTATGGAAGGTCAACTCACTTTCCTTTGGTTTTTTGTTGTCTTTAATCACAGCTGTCTGCTGTCACTTCAAAAGTTTATCTGGACAATCTGTAACCTATGCTTTTGATATTCTTTGAACTACAGTTCATTCAATTTTTTTGTTATGACAGCTTATATATAACAAGCACGAAAGAGAAGGACAGATACAGTTGTACATCAGGATTGCTTGTTCCAAGGTGAGCTGGTGAAGTAGTGTTATTTTATGATATTCTTTTAAAAAGCTGAAAATAAGCAAGACA
This sequence comes from Erpetoichthys calabaricus, assembly GCF_900747795.2. Classification (NCBI taxonomy): domain Eukaryota; kingdom Metazoa; phylum Chordata; class Cladistia; order Polypteriformes; family Polypteridae; genus Erpetoichthys; species Erpetoichthys calabaricus. The sequence continues at coordinate 61,833,649 of NC_041395.2, forward strand.
TGACAGATTTGATAGATAGATAGATAGATAGATAGATAGATAGATAGATAGATAGATAGATAGATAGATAGATAGATAGATAGATAGATAGATAGATAGATGTTAATAGCATATAAAAGGAAGGTCGATTTATTTTTCAAAAGAACTACAGCAAGCTAACATTATCCATCCATTTCCCAACCCACTGAATCCGAACACAGGGTCAAAGGGGTCTGCTGGAGCCAATCCCAGCCAACACAGGGCACAAGGCAGGAACCAATCCCGAGCAGGGTGCCAACCCACCACAAGCTAACATTATGGTGTTTCAAATTTTTATAGCGCCAAGTGTCAGTTGTTAATTTTTTTACTTCATTTTCAAGCATGCTGCCTTTCAATCTCTGTTATGCAGAGGGCCACTGAACAACAAAATAATCAGTTTGATCACAGTATGTTACATGAGAAGCAAACAGAAACTTGATATCTACAATAATATTGCAGCATGGTGAAAAGATTTATTTATATTAAATAGGTAATTTATTTCAGACATCAAGTGAACTAGATATTCTATAGCTTAGAGATGTACTCCGGGTTATTATCTGTGGCCAGCACACATTGTGTTAACTGGCTCTTGCTAGTATATTTTCTGGGCTTCTACTGAACCATGATATTCTACATGCGACCATTCACCCAGCAGCAAAAAATGTTATTTATTTGGTTTCTTCATACCTCCAAGGACTGGAGTCCGAATTAAAGAAATGTCCATTAAGTTAGCTGGTGACTTTAAACTGTCCCTGTCTAAATGACTGTTGAAGTGTATGAGCTCTGTGATGGATCACTCAGTTGTCTCCTGTCCTGCATTGGATGTTGTAGGTGTAGGTTCTGGCCTTCCATGACCCTGTTACAAACACAGATATTTTAAAAAATATTTGTTTGATGAATAATAGTAATACTAAGCAAATTAATTCTTTACATTTATATAGCACTTTTCTCACTATTCAAGCAGTGAGAAAAGCAAACCCACAATCACCTTACTGCAAAGCTGCAGCACTACCACTGCACCACCTGTGAGAATAAAGTACAATAGTATAATAAATACATGGAAATCTTACAAGAAGTATAAGCCTCCAAACATGACATAGACTTCACTAGGAAGTCTAAAATAACTGAATATAGACTGACTTCTATAGAATCAAAGGAAAATTAGGCTAATCCATTCTCCCGAAACCAGCATTTCTATATGGGAATCAGTAATTTCTTCTTTCTCTTATGTAATTTTTACTTGCCCCTTTGACCCTCAACTGAATTAAATGAGTTTGATAACAGATGTATGGACGGATTTTATCATGATTCTTCCTGTTCACTCCCCCATCAAGCCTCTGAATCAACTTATAATATAATGTGTTCTATGATGAAGAGAATTTTTTAAAGTGTATACAGACTACTCTACATTCATAATGGCTAACACGGTATAACACCCTAGTACTACAGATTACCCTGTAATGCACCAAAGGGAATTCCTAGGATATGGCCTAGGAATATTTATGGTTTCTCTATTCTATTCCCAAGGCTAGATATATCATGTTTACTTTTTATTCTATTTATACAAAACAAAGGTCTAATTAATAACTAAAATGTGAAATTTAATGTAAGCCACTATTAAAGGTCCACTCTTTGAAATCGCCTAATCTGGAATATTTACTTAGTAATATATGTACTTGGTCTCTGTAGTATGTTACTTGCCACCATTTACTGCATTAACATTTATTTTAACAGCTCCCCATTAAACAACTTCAGTCTCTTAACAGCCTATTATCGCAATGACATTTCATAATTATTGTTCCGCACTGGGTTTTACATTTCCACTTCAACAGTTACACAGGCTCAGACATTAAATTGTCTCTGTACAGTAAATATCATCTCAAGTATGGCTGCAAACTCTTAAACCAAAATTAAGCCTGTCCAATTTTCAGACTTGTCCCCTTCCAAATGGACTTGTTACATGTTTGAAATTAATAATAGATAGATAGATAGATAGATAGATAGATAGATAGATAGATAGATAGATAGATAGATAGATAGATAGATAGATAGATAGATAGATAGATCTTTATTGATCTCCAAAGGGAAATTCACTTGCTCAAGAAGGAACACAGAACATAAAAACTTCCTTTAAATAAATAAAAAAACAAAGTGCAAATTATTTTCTAAGTGCAAGACTTAGAAATAGACACAATACAATAATAATATAAAAATATAAACAACTATTATCCAAGGTGTCTGTTATAACTAGCTAATGAAATAAAGGGCAAAAAAGACCCTCCAACAAGATATGAATCCTCAATACCCTCCACTCATGAACAGCCTTAACTGCAAACTATGATTGCACCCATCTGCTTTTAATAATAAGAAAAAAAAATCCAAATAATTTTTAGGGTTCCTTGAATTTATATGAACTTTATAAACCCTCCAAAACAAGATGAGAATAAGAACTTATTAACAATGAGAACTACTGGAGTGAGGAGGCAGAAAGAGGAAATGTTAACATGGAAGATGTGGGCTTTTTACATAAGGCAAAGTGAGACAGACCAATTTTAGATAAATTCTTAGAAATAGGTCTGTTTCATGACTTATTAACTAACATTATTTTGCCAAACAAGTGGCTTAGTCCAAAATAAAACCACAATGTGAATCCTTCTCCAATGAGGAAGACTGAATGTATGCAACAGTGTAAACCTCCCTTCTCTGAAGTCAAAGAATTCCTATTTTAATCCTACACAAGCCTTCTTATACAACTTCTAAATGGAGGGGATGTCAAACATGAAGACTAGTTGCTGATCTTGTTGCCTTGAGGATGCCAGATTAGACCACTAGGAATCGCAAGTGATGACATATAACATGGCTCAATTACAACAATCAAATTTCCAAGGTATTGTGCACTCACAGTACGCCGAAAGCCAATTAATGTGCTGCCTGACAGTGCCAGGGCCTGTATGAATGCTTTCCAGGTATAGCAAATTCAGGTGCAATCTCAGCCTTTTTTTTTTCCTTTTCCATTCAGTTATGAGACATCAGACAGATGTTCTAAAACACCCATGTTCTTTATTCTTCATAGCTGCATTTATATGCATTGTACTTCCAGCTGATTGCTCATTGGTCCTCAAACTGTCACACACACGCAAGCCCACCCGTACGACTTGAGACAAAATCAAACCCGTTTCAAACTACACAATTGATGGTTTGATGGTCACAGGAGCAAGAAACTACTGCCCTTAACTCACTGGAAGAATCATTTAGTGTGAGGACCTAAAATGTACGACTGTCCTTCAAAGTTGCACAGTGGAGCTAAAAGCATTTACACCTTACATTAAATTCTCTCTCATAGTAAAATCTTCTTTTAAAGGTAGCAATCCACCCATATTCTTGCACTGTACCAGGAAGAGCTATCAAGTATATTTTATATCCACATATTAGAAAATACTGGGCTTGCCATGACCATGCTTCATTTAATTTTTCTGAAGTTTGTACTTTTCATCATTTCATTGACAAGGCTAAACGCGTAAATACAGTAAATGTGTGTATTGTCCTCTTCTTTTATTCTGTGCTGATGGTTACAGTTGCTACACTGAGGTTCATTTACAGTAACCTGTAAAACAACCCTTTCTGACTTCCAGTTTCCTTTTTTTGAGCACAGTGAAGATTTCTCCTCAATGTAAATCTGAAAGTGTTTTGGCTGACCCGTGCTATCTGCGGTGTTTTTTTCTATGCCCTTCTGGAGCTTACCTTTTTTTTTCCAGTCACCTAATTTGAAACCTATGGTTTATACGTTGAAGTATTAAAAGTAGAATGCAGCTGTTCAACCATTTTATAGGAGATTTGAAATTACTAAAATTGGTGTTGAAATATCCATCCATCCATTATCCAACCCGCTTTATCCTAACTACAGGGTCACGGGGGTCTGCTGGAGCCAATCCCAGCCAACACAGGGCGCAAGGCAGGAAACAAACCCCAGGCAGGGCGCCAGCCCACCGCAGGGTGTTGAAATATTCTAAGATAAAAGTCTCTACCGTTTTCTCTGGCGAAATATTCTAAGATAAAAGTCTCTACCGTTTTCTCTGGCTTTACCTTTACTGACGTGGAAATCTGTACATTTTTTTATCAACACCATCACTTTGAGGTTAACATTGGCATTAGTAATGAGCAAAATGATTCAAGTGAAATTGAATGTGCAGAAAAGAAAATGCTTTGCTTCATGCAAAGTTTACCCCATGACCACATATATTTTTATGTCATCAGTTAACTTTTCTCTTTGTGCAAAAGCATGGCAAAATGTATCCTGATGCTGAGGATGGAAAAGGAGGTGCAACTAAAGAGGACTTATCTGCAAGCACTTTGGAGGTGCTTCTGCACTCCTTATATCAATTGGAATGGGTATGTGACCAGAAAGAACCCGATATGGATCGGCTTAAGGAATGTGAGTGCAGATGCTTTTATATCTGACCCTAAATGGGCTGAACAAATTGAGACTGACAACATAAATGTGAAAGCAGGCAGTACACGAGGCAGATGAGAACAGCATGAAAGGAACTGTGGAAGATCGGGTTGGCATTGGAGGTTGACCAAGGAAGCAGACTGTTGTTTAAACTGTGGAGTGACCCTTAGAGAGCAATATTCACTGCTTTCCACTCCAAAAAACTTAGAAAATCCAAAAAAAAGCTAATTGTAGTGAGTTTTATGAAATTGCATAGCAATTTTACTATGTAACATGAAACTCATCAGTTTGGCCTTTCAGCAAAGGTCATCTTTGATGTACTGCTAAATTCCCCACAATTCACAAACATCTCCAACATTGTACATATGTATTAGCGGCCTTTATCTGATGCCCTGATATGTATGAAAACTGTACTGGAGTAACCTACACTAATGTTGTATTTTATTTTGTCAGGTGAAGGTACCAGTGTTTGAGGGACACTTTATGGCCATGTCCTGAATTTGCTTACACATTCCTGATTAAAATATATGAGGGATGTTCAAAAAGTTTCTGCACTTTTATATTTTCTTTGGCAACGGTGAAGGCAAAAACATTTTTGCTGATGGCATTAAAAAGTTGGTACAACACTGGGAAAGTTCCATCGCAAAGGAAGGTGACTATGTGGAAAAGTGATGTAATTTGTTTTTGAAATTCTTAATGAACAGAGTTAAATAAAACTGTGGAAACTTAATGAATGTCCCTCGTATTTAATAAACTGGAGATATCATGTCTCCAGAAGATGATGTGGGAATAATATCTCCTTACCTCTTATCATCTCTGTCACCTTATGGGATAGTATCTTGACATGGCATATGTAGCAACAAAGTAACATGCATTGACTAACTTAGGTGATGTATAACAAAAACTAGGGGTATTGGGTGCATTGGTTAGCAATATTGTAGTCTCTTACATCAAGAAATATTCTTAGCTCACATGAACATGGCTTTTTCACAAACACTACGGTGTTAATGCATGTCCGTCTAAATCTCTGACGCCTGGCTGCTCCCTTCACTGCATTTCTTTTCTTTACAGTTTCCCAGCATGTGCTCTGGAAAGTAGAGCATGGGCTTTGAACTAACCAGAAAATATTATGATACACGTGAAGACTTTTGCAAACCTTGCTATCACTGACTTGAAAAATGCCAAACATACTTTTAAAGGAATTTTGTTTTGTTGCTTCTTTGACAGGAAATGGCAACATATAACACTAACTTAATGAAGTTCTTTTCTATGGTATAAACGATTTCAAACCTGGTGAACATGCAAGCACTTCTACAATGCAGCTGTATATAAACGATTTGCTGTGCTTGCAGTGTACATATAACTTTGACATTGAGCTGCACTCCACAATAACCTGACAGCTGTTTTGACATCTAGTGTTTTTTAATATTGTTATATAATGCACAGTCTTTCTTAGATGGAATGACACACCTTTGCAACCTTCTCTGTCAGCTAGAATGACATATCTTGCAAACTGGCTTAGCTTTCTACATTTAAAGAAATTTTGCTTTTGCTCTTCACCATCTTTCTATCTGGTAAACCACTTACAGTGGTCATTCAAGACCAGGGCTATCAGATTTAATAACAATATGCATTCACATGCAGTGTGATGTATAGATCTAAATATCTTGACATTACTGGTTGTCTACAGTTTTCTTATGCATATATATTACGTATATGTAATATGCCTATTTTGAAATGTTAATTGTCCTTATGTTGTATAAATGTATTTATGTCATATTTGCATGAGCGTACTCCAATCAGATTGTGTGTAACTAACATTGTAATGGCAGCAGAGTATTCATTTTTACTATACTTTTTTCTCTGCACTATTGTTTTCTAACGATATGATTACCACAGTGTTATGTTCTTACTTTCTCAGTGTTGTTTAAAGTTACTTGTGACATGTGAAATTTTGTCTGCATTACTCTTTACCTGAACGTATCTGTTATTGCTGACAGATTGATGACATGGACAGTTTCTTTCAAGAGCTGTTACTTAGAAAAAGTTACCTTTGTTATAGTGTATTTATTTAAGGCTTAAGATCAGATTTAATAGTTTTATGTTTTTCATATACATTAATTAATATCCTTGCCAAATGTTTTACCTGAACTTGATACATGACACAGGCAGAGTTTCTGACTTGCCAGTTCTGTTGCTAAGCTTTAAGCCCACCTCTTTGAATTTTTCTGAATCTATCAGCTTATTTTATATGCTTCTTGACATGGACATTTAAAATTGAATCATTCCAGTTCTGGCCACGTGCTCATCCACACATTCTGCGATGCTTGTTACCTGGGATTGGGGAAAACAACACAAAATTCAAGAGACCATGACTATCGCCTTGTAATGACTTAAATATTTCTGGGAATGGATATGAAGGTGAAATGTTTGAGGTTACGCCAGAGATATGTCCACCTCAACAAGGAGCTCAAAGCAATTGGAAACCTCAAAGATGTCGTTCATGTCCTTGGATAGTGTGGGCTTTGTTCCTTACACTTATATCCCTGAACGACTCATTTATCGTGACTGCTCCAGTTTGGATGCTCCACTCTTTGGATGGAACCAATCTCTTTAAAGGACAGTCATATATATAAATCCCCGACCTCTCGTGTTTTGCAACAATGTATGGTTCCATATATTTATATAGCTTAGAAGTCTTTTTGTTTTCACATTTAGACCAATGCCCTGTAGCATTTCTTAAAATTTCAAACGTTTTGTTTTTCATTTAAGAAAACTATTTCACTTGGCAAATTAATGTATACCATAATTGTGAAAAAAATTACTTTGACTTGAAAAATACCAAGCTTATCTTTTTAAATAAATATTGTTATATGGTTAAAATTACCATATTTCTTTAAGTAAACAACATTTATTCCCAAAAGTGTCCATGAGCTATTAAAATAATCATCTGAAATTTTTATTAAAACTGTAAAATTTACATTTGCGTATAAATGATTTCTATTTATAGATAACTGAAAACAAACTCCCTACTGCTTTGTATGAGGATGAGAAAGATGAGAAAATGAATAAAATTATAAATGAAAAGAATTGTGAATAACTAATGAAGTATTTTAAATATTCCAAAATAAGCTGATTTCAAAAAATTTTACTTCAAACATTTGCCAAAACATTTCCACAGAAAATCCTTTTATTATAGCTTAAAATAAAGAAAGGCTATTTTAAGATTTAGCAGTAGTGCACAGAGTTCAGTGAAATTCTTACTTTAATTTATTTCATACAACATTCAAATGCAAGTTGTAATTTTTCCTATTACTTTAATAAAACGGATATTAGATGAAAAAAGCTTAATGTGTCTAAGGGTGAAGTAATAGGGTTTTCCTTGTGTCAGTAAAATTTCATGTTATATCCAAGGTGTGATAGATGGTACATGGTTCTTAGTTAAACAGGAGATTTGATTTTATACGCATTTACACCTCAGACAAAGTATCTGACTGATTGCAATTCCATACTCAATTTAAAATAATAATAATAAAAAAAAAAGTTCTGCAGAGGTATCCTGGCAGTTACACCAAACTGAATTTTCAGAGGTAAGGCTGATTCAAATTGTAACAACAATTCTGCTAGGCGACTCAGTGGTTCTGGAGATAGTAAAGGTCAAGAGAGCCAAATATAATGAAAGCATATTGAGTACTAAGGAGCTGATGCTGTCTTGAGGCTTTGAGTCTGTCTTACGGGTAACACACACATTTTACAAAAATGTAACATTTCACCAGGAACTTCCAAGATAAAAGCATATTTTAATCACAAGTATTACTACAATTATTTTAAATTTCTTAGGCTATTTTCCTAAAACCACAATCTGACACAATTCAGTTCAGTTTATTTTTATATAGTGCTCTTCACTGAGTGCAGGCACAGACTGCTGTGACAAGTCCTCAGGTAAAATGAAAGTATAGATTTTACAAATTACTAAATACAGAATCGATACACATAAAGACACAAATTACATTAAACACACCAAAAGTAAAGTAGAAACTAATCAGCATAAATGGAAACCAACAATGTCTGCTCATTAATTAACTGTACAATTGTGGCCAGTTGACAACAGAGGAGAGGAAAACAAAACCTCCAGCAGCAGTCTTGGAGAAAATAAACCTCTGGGTGGGTCCATGATCAAGCGTAAGAGAGGAAATCACACATAAACACACATCACCATCTATGTAGGCATTACTATAAATATTATGAAAGCCTTTTTACTGTAACAGAAGTGTATAAAATTAAATACACCTGAAATATGCTCAATAAAGTAATTTTAATGAAAAACTTTACATTGGTTAATTGGCACTTCCAGAATGCCCTGCTGTTAATGTGAGGGTGTGTGCATGAGAACACCCCTTGTCTCTCCCAGAAACACTGGAATTACTAAGCCACCAGAACTTACCAATAAAAAGTACCACATTAATAGTTAAAGTAATTAGTAAAGTAAAGTAATTAGTAACAGAAACAATTCAGCTAACTATGCTTGGATTCAAATTGATATTCAAATGTGCCAAAATAAATTTTGCTTAAACTTATGCATTTAGGCAATTACTTCCTATCTGGAAATGTTTTCATGCACTAATTCCACATGCATCTACCTCTCATTTATTATGTAAATAAAAATTTCTACTGAAAAGAAATAATCAATGGAAGTTTGTATATCGGCAAACAGGACAAGACAATTCCTAGATAAGGCTGCACAAAGGGTTTTTTCACATGTATTGAGTTTTCATGTTAAGAAACCACATTAGTTTGCTTGAAGGGATGTTTTAGTGTGTCTTCATATGGATTGGATTAGATTAGATTTACTTAATTAATCTCCAAACGGAAATTAAAAAAACAAGAATAAAATCAAGTGAGAGCGAGAACGCAGTCCCTCCACTACCACAAACTATACAATTGAATTATCCACATTAGGGGCAATTGCAAGGTGCAGTACATGCTGATTGCAATGGATGAGCCTTGTCCTGGGAGAGACACCTTAGTGATCATAGTATCTGCCCTGCCAGATAAGTATAGAAAACATAAAAAATGTTTAAAAAAATGTACTGCACTCCTTTGTGGTAATGTCAGCAAGAGAAGAGGTATGAATAGAATTGACTTTACAAGTATGGTAAAGGGCAGCAGTTTAATAGCCAGTGAAAGCACTCTGAAGAAACTGTCTGTTGTTACGGTTCTGCCTTTGTCCAGTCTGATAGTGGTCACGGGACATCGTATCTTTGATTGCCGGTACAACAAATAATTCTGAGCAGAATCAAGCATTGTACCAACTGTGGTTATCACTGCTCTTGTGAAAAGAATGGAGATAAACAGCATCATCTCAGACAGTAGGAGGCAAGATTGTTGTACCACGTGAACATCACTGAGAGAATACAACTGAATAATAAAAAAAGCGCTAACTTTTACAAGTAGGCAAAATTTACTCCGGCTGTTACAGATTAAAATCAAATGTATGTTTTTATTATATTATAGTAATAATAATAGCAACTCAATACTCGGAGCACTCAGTCTCGAACCAGCAACGTTTTGGTTATAAAGCAGAAGTTCATACCTCTGCACCATTCAGGAATATGTATAAGCTTTCTGTTGAATTGACATTTGAGCTTAGGTTTGTAACTCATTGACAGCAACATGTAAATTGAATGATTTTTTTTTCTTTTAAATTGGTTATATTCTTGAATGAAAGTGCATGTGTTTATTTGATATTTGGACTTCTTCTTCACACATTATGCACTTCACGTCATTATTAGTATGACATGGAAAAAGTTTCTGCTTTAGGTATGTGTTCAGCATTTCTTGCCTCGCATTTCCTTCCATCCTACACTTACCCAGATCTTTGTAGACACGGAACACACATGAAATGGATGTATTCCAAATAACAATATACTGTATTATTTAACCTATACAACTCCAGGAACCTCACACGCAGATAAGGAGCCTTGGCTTGAGCTGAGAAAACTTTTTGCCCGAGTTGAGCTTTGTCACGGGGTTGGGGTTGGGGTTGGAGTGTTTTGGGTGGGGTTGTGATGGGATAACAGGCTGCTTGTGCCAATCAACACACAAAACAAACACATTTACAAAACAAAAGACGCTGTTGGCGAGGTGTAATGGAATTTAAGGTGGGCTGGGATTGCAAGTTTTTTCGTAGGCTTCTGGGATTCTTGTGTTAAAGACCAAAAAAATGTTAAGTGTGTTTTGTGTTTCACAATTGCAAAATCAGCTGCACAACTAATTTTAGTATCTGTTTCATGATGCTGTATGTGAATCTAAACTTGCCTGTTTTGCTTATCACTAAGTCTTATACATACCAAGACATTTAGGCATAAATACTAAAAATTCATAACAATAATTAAACAAGAAAAACAAATGGAAATAAATTAACAAACTGAAAATTAACTAAAGAAAAAGACTATAAAAACAGGCAGTGGAAAATAATGAACAAAACTAAATTATTTATAGAGAAATAAAAGAAGCAAAAAAAAATTCCCAACAGTTTAATTATTTTATAACAACAAATACACTAGAAATAGAAATCTATAAGCACAACCACAAAACAAGATAAAAAATACAAAGTCAAATCTCCAAAATTACAAGAACTGCACATGGATACTCAAGTCACCAAGCAAACCAAAACCTGAGGGCCACTAGCAAGGAGGAAACACACTGTAAGAGACATCCGGGACGCCCATGAGATGGAAGGATGGGGGAAGGCAAATTTTCGAGGACACTGCCTCCCCCAAAACGCTAGATGGCAGCTACCCTGGACTGCAGCAGTGCCCGGAAGAGCAGAAGTACTTCTGGCTCAAGGACTATTTAGGACTCCTGAAGACCTAGCAAGCAAGTCGGAGTAGGGAGGCAGAGGACAGAGCTTACGGGAGAGGAGTGGAGGTGGCAGAGAAGAATAGAGAAATGGATGGAAAACAGGCAAGAAGAAAGATAGGACTGTGAGCTATTTGTGGCTGGTTAATGCATTGTGTGGTACTGTAGAAGGAAGAAGAAATAAATGTGTGTTTTTGGGACTTCTGTGTGTCCTGTGTCTGTCTGTAGTTGGACTGATCTTCCACAACGCACACACACACACACCTTGTTTCAGTACTAAGTTGAAGTTTGACCTGCCCTTTATTTAGACCACAGCTGGCTTCCATAATCGGCAGCAAAACCAGAGGAACTTGAAGGAATTAGTGGGAAAAGTTAAAGAGAGCTTAAGCTCATCCATGAAGCGGTGACAGATGGTCGGTCCATCAACAGATCGATCCTGCCTTACCTTCAATTATACCAAGATACGCTCTGACCCCCTGTAACCCAGAATCGGATTATGCTGGCTTATCAATGTTACTTGATTTTATTAAATATAACAATGGTGCTTTGAAATGTGTTCTGTTTAGCACTACAAATACAATGATGGAGAAAAAAAGAAGTAATGAAAATTACGTGTGACAGTGTATATAAAACATTCCACTGGGGAGGGGGCAACTTGTCAAACTATGCATTCAAAATAACATGTGCTTAAAACCAAATAAAATGTTTTTAAAAATGCAACACATGTGATAATTTTTTTTAAAATATAAAACTACCACTATGTGAAACCATAATTTTAAAACATGTACAGTGCGACAAGATCACAGTCAAGCCATACTATAAGAACTACTTATAACTTTGGACACCTGGCTTTGATATCTACAGGCAGTAGAGCACAAATAACTAAAGTCTGATCTTTAGTGAAGGGGGCCATACAGTAGATAACAGTTTAAAGTGATTTATTTTAAGGGTACACAAGGGGAAGGAAACACTATGACACTGCCCTAACACCTTCCATTTCTATTCTGGACCTTGCCTGCTTCAGGAACAGTGATGACATCTCAACTCCATCCCCGCCTCTTACTCTTTTGGCAAGGAAATACAGGAAGATTGAGACATTAAACCATCGTCATTTGATTGACAATCATTCTAGTGCTTATAAAATGCATTATTTGAAACTGTGCTTTCAACCAATATCTTTGCCTCACTTATCATCTTTTTTTCAGTGGAACCCCCCCCCCAAGTCTTTTTATGTTTTCCTCTCTCTCCTTTCTTTTATTTTACTGAGGGTACTTAATTGTTGCGATCGCAATGGCATATCTAACCCATGAATATTGTAAGCTGACAGTAAGATACACTGCACTGTTTTATTTTTACCTATCTTTAATTAATATTTTTACAGTAATGTATACAGTTTATGTAAAGTCTTATCTATTCTTCACATAATACAATTATAACAAAGCACAGGCTTCATTTTCTTTTTGGAAAAATACATTTTATGCAAGTTTAATAATTGCATTTTTCACAACTATCTTGAGGGATTGATTCTTTACTGCACTAAACAATCACCTAGCATTGTAAGTTACATTTGCATTTAAGCGGTTTTTCCATGTTACAAAGAGAAATGTTGAAACTTCTATATATCAGGCTTCTCTGGATCATTAATCTTAGCAATACTTAACCTGCCTGGGAAAGAAATGATTATCCCATTGTTCTTTAATTTTAATCCTCTTATTTTAAAACATCATTAACTTTGGAGAGTTAAGGAAATTTATTTGAATCTTTATTCTTTATAGAATTCATATTCCTTGGTGCAATCCAACCAATCAATTTTTTATGATATGGACAACCAACTGTTAATCAGAAAACCTTTACCAAAGCATCAAGTGTAATGTGACAAGTTATTTTTTATTACAGCATAAGATTATTTTTAGCATGCAGCCTGCGGGTGGGAGTGATCTGTTAATCTTAGATTCCAAATTTTTTTGTCTTTTATAAAATCTCCAAGTATTCTGTAGAGGGTTTTTACTATGCAGTGATCAGGATTAAATTTAAGAAACAGTTGCAAGTGTGCAGGGGCCAGATGGTTTCCCCTTGTGCTACATTTTCTTTTTTTAAGATGGAATTTTAGCCATCCATTTCATATCCTACAGGAACACATTATGCAATGGACCTGATTACGGAAATTGCCAAGTAAATACTGATTGACAGAATTAATAATTGCATAACCCTTCGAATTGTTATTAAATTTCCTTAGAGACAGCAGAATATAACATGTAAACCTTAATGCTAACAGGGCAGACATTCTTCTACTGGATTATACTTGCTAAAACAATTTTCTTTCTAATTCTATTGCTTGCATTTAATACTTTTGATTAAAATAAAGTGATTATAATAAATAGCATAAAGACACATGATGGCAGCTGTAAGATGCAAGCAATATTTATGTTATTTACTGTAGCAAATGAGAAACAATAGTCATTTCTTTGAACAAGATTGAGTTAGTCTTTTTACCCTGATGTTGTACAAAGCCCATCTGCCTTTATAACACATGCACCAATTGTAATGCTTGGTGAACTTTCAAATCTGATTACATTCTTCTGGTGGAGTGATGGCCCTCTCTTGGTTAGTGCTGTTTCTCTGTTGCTCTAGGGCTCTAAGTTTAGGTTATAGCCTGGACAGTAATTGAAAGGAGGTTTACAGATGCTCCTACATTTAAGTGTTTTTTCTACGGGTTCTCTGGTTTCTTCATCTTATCTTAAACATGTCCTTGTTAGGAGAACTGGAAACTCTAACTTGAGAAGTGTGGATGAGAGTTCTCTTTGATGTCCTGTCCAAGGTTTGTCTTGTACCAAAGTTGTCAAAAAAGTAGGTTCACAGTGGTGGATGCCTAAGTTATATATATATATATATATATATATATATATATATATATATATATATATATATATATATATATATATATATATATACACTAGCGGGTTTGCCCCCCGGTCGTTTTGCTCACCAACCTCCTTGGCCTGCATTACATGCTAGCCACTAAGCGTCTCTGCCGCTCGCGTTGTGAAGAGGGGGGGCTGAATACACCCCAAGGAGATGCACTCGCTCCTCCGAAACTCCCTTTTAAACAGTGATAGAATGGGAAACAAATACAGGTTTTTTTTACCTCCTCTTTGCTCAATCAGCTGCTGGCTTGCTGCTGCTGCTGCCACGTCATGTGATCTGTATCTCGCGCAGTGCTTCAAACATTTAAAAGCCTGTACAGCAGCTGTCCTACTCTATGTTTTTTATTTCCGGCCCTGGGCGTGGTTAAATCTCTTGGCACAAAGTCTCATCTCGTGGGATGCGAGTTCTTGATATTTTTTACATTATAATTTTAAAATGGAATCTGAAAATCGAACAACATCACATTAAAGGTTCGATAAATTCTGAAAAGAATGATACCAAACATATATATGTAGGTTTTAAAATAAGCCCGATTTAAAGTGTGACAAAAAAACGTGACATAAAAATGTCACATAAAATTGTTGCACAAAATCGTTCCACTTTTAGGCTTAGGATTTTATATAGAGTAGACATATAATCACACACATTTGCCTAGGGCACAGTGCAGAAAGGAAGATTGACTACTTTTCCAATGCCGATGTCACTTCCTGGAGTCAGTCTGCCTAGACCCGCCTCTTCCTACTGGAAGTAGACATAGCCATAAACTCTACCATCTTCTGATCAGTCAGAACCAGACTCCCGTCTGAACAGATGCTTCTTTAATGAACTTAATCACATTTTATTTTTCTTTTGAAATCAATTATATGGGGTTTGAGCACTGGTGCCCCAACACTTTCTATTATGTCCTCTTGTTCTTACAATGTAGTGTATTGAATTGTATTGTATTGCATATATATCAACTGGAAAGGCCTGTGAAAAGTTCACCTCTGACCATCAGTGTGGATTATCCATAACTGAAGAACAAGCAAGAAGACAACTGACAACTGTGGGACCAGATGAACTCAGTCCTCGAGTTCTTAAGCCCTGTGCTGACCACCTTTGTGGTGTCCTCTGTCACCTATTCAGTCTATTCAGAAAGTGCCACTGCTGTGGAAAACATCTTGCATAATTCCTGTTCCAAAGAAGGCAGGTGCCTCTTCACCTGATGACTAAAGACCAGTGGTACTTACATCTCACATCATGAAGACATTTGAGACACTGGTCCTGGACTATATGAGTCCTCTTGTGGTAGACCGCCAGGACCCACTGTAGCTTGCTTATCGGGTAAAGACTGGCGTGGAGGATACAATTATCTTTCTGCTCCACAAGGCTTATTCTCATCTGGACAAAGCTGGCAGCACTGTAAAGGTTATGTTTTTTTGATTTCTCCAGTGTCTTCAGTACCATCTAGCCATCACTGTTAACATGTAAACTCAGAGATATGCAGGTGGATGAGCCTATGGTATCCTGGATAATGGACTAACTGTCAGGCAGATCATAGTTTGATTGACTCAAGGACTGTGTTTCTGATATGGATGTGAGCAACACTGGAACACCACAAGGAACAGTCCTGTCTCCTTTTCTCTTCACTTTGTACACCTCTGACTATAAATATAACACCAGGTCATGTCACTTTCAGGAATTCTTTGATGATTCTGCACATATTGGGTGTATTGATAAAGGGGAATGAGACAGAGTATAAGAGTCAGGTGGAGAACTTAGTTTCTTGGGGAAAAGAGAATTGTCTGCCAAAAAAAAAAACCAAGAAAGTGGTTATTGACTTTCACCTTACCAAGGAAGCCTTTATGTCCGGTCACTATTCAAGGAGTGGATGTAGAGGTGGTCCACTTCTACAAGTATTTGTAGGTCTACATTAATGACAGGTTGGACTGGTTTTGGAACACATAGGAGCTACCGTATATAAGAGCAGGCACTTCTTTCTTAGGAGACTGTGTTCGTTTAATATGGGAAGTGACATCGATAGATAGATAGATAGATAGATAGATAGATAGATAGATAGATAGATAGATAGATAGATAGATAGATAGATAGATACTTTATTAATCCCCAAGGGGAGATTCACAAGCGTGCTTACATCTTTTGTAACTCTGTGATGGCCAATGCAATTTTCCATGCTGTGGTGTGCTGGGTTGGTAACATCCCTTCCAGAAAGTCTAAATGAATCAATAAGGAAATTAAAAGGCTCAGTTATGGGACACACTCTGTACCCCGTGGAGTTAGTTGGCGAAGGAGAGAATTAAAGCAAAACTGAGTGCCATTATGAACAATGAGGCACGTCCTCTCTCTGATACGCTAACACTGAGGACTTTCAGCCAACAAATAAGTCAGCAAAAATGTGGAAACACGAGTGAGGCTGATTTATACCAAGAGCAATATGTTTCCATAATTCCTCACTGTGAGTGTGACAACCAAGTCAGAAGTCTTCTTTCTTTTAATTTTCTGGGTTTAAACATTCTGGTGTGTGTTCAGACCAATGTTTGAGTGTATTTATGTATGTATTTATTTACTTATTATCTAACTAATTTATGTATTTATTAATTTAAAGAGCTTCTGTAAAAAGCCAAATTTCTCCCTGGTTACAAATAAAGATCTATAAAGGTTGTCACTCATGTGTGTCAGTTCATCATCCTCTGAGGTATGAACTACTATCTCAGGTCAAGTGGGGGCGCTGGAGCTAACCTTATTTACATTTATTTATTTGACTGACACTTTTATCCAAGGCAACTTACAACATTTATGATATAATTGGCTACATTACTTTTGGTTTTCCAATTGGGGCACAGGTAGGTCAACTGAGGTCATATAGTGTCAGTAGTGGGATTTAAACCCACAACCTCAAGGTTTGAAGTCCAAAGCCTTAACCACTACACCACACTGCCGAGAAGACGCCCAGTGAGGGCAATTGACTCTGCCCCTTCTGGCCCCACAGTTAAATACCCCACAGTCCCTGGGAGGAGAAGTCACTCGATATGTGAGCACACCGCTGGACAGAGCTCTTTTCCCCCAGTGACTAAAGCAGGCTTTGTTAGCCAAAAATGAGTCCTAAAGCAAAGGATTACCTGATTTTTATTCGTTTTGGCACTATCAAGCACAGTTTTTCTTTATAATTTTCATTAATTTGAAACAGGGACTAGCGAGTTGGTGCCCTAATATTTCAACTTGTGGACTTGATTGACTGGTTGATAGGTTAACAAAAAATTAAAAAGCTCATTTAAAGTGTTTTGCAGTAAATATAAAATGCTTCAATCAAGTTTATGATTTTTACTTGAGAAATGATATGAATAAGTCCTGGTAAAATAAGAAGAAATATAAACTTTATATATGTCAAATTTAAATTTAATTTATACTACTAGAGTACCAATGTAAATATTTAATTTAGGGTTTTTTCCAATCTCTTCACCTTAACTAAAACAATTCCTAGTATTCTGCAGGGTATTAAAAAAATGATTCCCATGCCATATTCACTTTAACAACAGTCAACAGCACAACTGTTATTTAGCGAGTTTAATAAGTGTAGTGACCTAGCACAGTTTTAATAAGAAATATATCATTTTAACAATTTCCAAATTCCATATAGGAATTCTCAGCAGCGCTTTCTTAATTTTACTCTGAACCGTTGTTCACTTTAAAATTCATTTAAAAATGAAGCTGTTTCTTTTATCCCAAACCTGCTTGCTTGATTGCTTCTGTTCTGAATTGGCAGAAGGCAGGCTTTCTCATTAACAAATATCTTTTGTTATTTAATCAATTTCAAGATTTTTTGTAACAATTCCTAAAAATGGCTGTAAAAAATTAGTCACCCTAAACAGGTCCATCCATTTTCAGCAATAGTGACTGTTGGGACCTCAGCTTGTTATTAGACGTTGTGAGGAATTGCCGGCCATATATTCCGGCCAACACCTCCAAGCCACCGGATGGAGACCTACCTGCAACATAGGGATGCCCCGAGTTCCAGCAGGGCATCATGGACTATGGAGTTTTAATACACAACCCTGCTGGATAACGTCGGGGCCGCCAGGAGTCACTGCAGGGAGGCTCACAGGGTGCTACGTGCCCTATAACCCGGAAGTGTGTCATAAATACATGACCGGAAGGAACGACGTGCTTCCGGGGTGAAGAAGTGGAGTTTTTATATGACCTGGAAGTGTTCCTAGTCACGTGGACAGTGGAAACGGGTTCGACTTACTGCCGGCAATGCGGACCAAGCTCTGGCACCGATCATACAGGGACCGAACAGCTCTTAGCAGGGGGTCTGGTACCCTATACTCTCGGAGCACCCCCCACAGGATTCCCCGAGGGACACGGTCTAACGCCTTTTCCAAAGTCCACAAAACACATGTAGACTGGTTGGGCGACCTCCCATGCACCCTCCAGGACCCTGCTAAGGGTGTAGAGCTGGTCCACTGTTCCGCGACCAGGACGAAAACCACACTGTTCCTCCTGAATCCGAGGTTCGACTATCCGATGGACCATCCTCTCCAGAACCCCCGAATAGACTTTTCCAGGGAGGCTGAGGAGTGTGATCCCTCTGTAGTTGGAACACACCCTCCGGTCCCCCTTCTTAAAGAGGGGGACAACCACCCTGGTCTGCCAATCCATAGGCACTGTCCCTGATGTCCATGCGATGTTGCAGAGACGTGTCATCCAAGACAGCCCTACAACATCCAGAGTCTTGAGGAACTCCGGGCGTATCTCATCCACCCCTGGGGGCCTGCCACCAAGGAGTTTTTTGACCACCTCGGTGACCTCAGTCCCCGGGATGGGGGAGCCCACCTCCGAGTCCCCAGGCTCTGCTTCCTCATTGGAAGGCATGTTAGTGGGATTGAGGAGGTCTTCGAAGTACTCCCCCCACCGACCCACAACGTCCCGAGTCGAGGTCAGCAGCGTACCATCCCCACCATACACAGTGTTGACACTGCACTGCTTCTCCCTCTTGAGACGCCGGGCGGTGGACCAGAATCTCCTCGAAGCCGTCCGAAAGTCGTTCTCCATGGCCTCCCCAAACTCCTCCCATGCCCGAGTTTTTGCCTCAGCAACTACCGAAGCTGCATTCCGCTTGGCCTGCCTGTACCTATCAGCTGCCTCTAGAGTCCCACAGGACAAAAGGGTCCTGTAGGACTCCTTCTTCAACTTGACAGCATCCCTCACCGCCGGTGTCCACCAACGGGTTCGGGGATTGCCACCATGACAGGCACCAACTACCTTACGGCCACAGCTCTGGTCAGCCGCCTCAACAATAGAGGCACGGAACATGGTCCATTCGGACTCAATGTCCCCCACCTCCCTCGGGACATGGTCAAAGTTCTGCCGGAGGTGGGAGCTGAAGCTGTTGAAGCTACTTCTGACAGGGGGCTCTGCCAGACATTCGCAGCAGACCCTCACAACACGTTTGGGCCTACCAGGCCTGACCGGCATCCTACCCCACCATCGGAGCCAACTCACCACCAGGTGGTGATCAGATGACAGCTCCGTCCATCTCTTCACCCGAGTGTCCAAGACATGTGGCCGCAGGTCCAACGACACGACCACAAAGTCGATCATCGAACTGAGGCCTAGGGTGTCTTGGTGCCAAGTGCACATATGAACACCCCTATGCTTGAACATGGTGTTTGTTATGGACAATCCGTGACGAGCACAGAAGTCCAATAATAAAACACCACTCAGGTTCAAATCGGGGGGGGGGGGGGGGGGCATTCCTCCCAATCACACCCTTCCAGGTCTCACTGTCATTGCCCACGTGAGCATTGAAGTCTCCCAGCAGTACAAGGGAGTCCCCAGAAGGTATGCCCTCCAGAACCTCCTCCAGGAAATCCAAAAAGGGTGGGTACTCCGAACTGCAGTTCGGTGCATACGCACAAACAACAGTTAGGACCCATCCCCCCATCCGAAGGCGAAGGGAGGCTACCCTCTCGTCCACCGGGGTAAACCCCAATGTACAGGCTCCAAGTCGGGGGGGAAATAAGTATACCCACACCCGCTCGGCGCCTCTCACCGGGGGCAACTCCAGAGTGGTACAGAGTCCAGCCCCTCTCAAGGAGATTGGTTCCAGAGTCCAAGCTGTGCGTCGAGGTGAGTCCGACTATATCTAGCCGGAACCTCTCAACCTCGTGTACTAGCTCAGGCTCCTTCCCCTTCAGAGAGGTGACATTCCACGTCCCAAGAGCCAGCTTCTGTAGCCGAGGATCGGACCGCCAAGGTCCCTGCCTTTGGCCACTACCCAACTCACATTGCACCCGACCTCCTTGGCCCCTCTCATAGGTGGTAAGCCCATGGGAAGGGGGACCCACGTTGCCTCTTCGGGCTGTGCCCGGCCGAGCCCCATGGGTGTAAGCCCGACTACCAGGCGCTTGCCATCGAGCCCCACCTCCAGGCCTGGCTCCAGAGGGGGGCCCCGGTGACCAGCGTCCGGGTGAGGGAAAACGCTGTCCAAATTTTGGTCTGCATTGCCACCAGTAAGTCGAACCCGTTTCCGGTGACAGTAGGACTCCGCCAGGGCTGCCCTTTGTTACCGATTCTGTTCATAACTTTTATGGACAGAATTTCTTGGCGCAGCCAGTGTGTTGAGGGGGTCCGGCTTGCTGGACTCAGGATTGGGTCACTGCTTTTTGCAGATGATGTTGTCCTGTTTGCTTCATCAGGCCGTGATCTTCAGCTCTCTCTGGAACGGTTCGCAGCTGAGTGTGAAGTGGCTGGGATGGGAATCAGCACATCCAAATCCGAGACCATGGTCCTCAGCCGGAAAAGGGTGGAGTGCCCACTCAGGGTTGGGAGCGAGATCCTGCCCCAAGTGGAGGAGTTCAAGTATCTCGAGGTCTTGTTCACGAGTGAGGGAAGAATGGAGCGTGAGATCGACAGGCGGATTGGTGCGGCATCCGCAGTGATGAAAAAGGAGCTGAGCCGTAAGGCAAAGCTCTCAATTTACCAGTCGATCTATGTTCCTACCCTCACCTATGGTCATGAGCTATGGGTAGTGACCGAAAGAACGAGATTGCGAATTACAAGCGGCTGAAATGAGTTTTCTCCACAGGGTGTCTGGGCTCTCCCTTAAAGATAGGGTGAGAAGCTCAGTCATCCGGGAGGGGCTCAGAGTAGAGCCGCTGCTCCTCCGCATCGAGAGGAGTCAGATGAGGTGGCTCGGGCATCTGATCAGGATGCCTCCTGGACGCCTCCCTGGTGAAGTGTTCCAGGCACGTCCAACCGGGAGGAGGCCCCGGGGAAGACCCAGGACACGCTGGAGGGAATATGTCTCCCGGCTGGCCTGGGAACGCCTCGGGATTCTCCCGGAAGAGCTAGAAGAAGTGGCCGGGGAGAGGAAAGTCTGGGCATCTCTGTTCAAGCTGCTGCCCCTGCGACCCGACCTCGGATAAGCGGAAGAGGATGGATGGATGGATGGATGGATGGATTTTTACCCAGTGTTTGGAGTGGTACCTGTGGGTTCAAGAGGTCGATAGGGGCCTCAACTGCAACAACATACTTTGAACTTGTTTCCAGAAGATCTGCATTATCATTTGTTGCTGCATATTATGACATTCACTTCTGCTGACTACACTTTTCCTACTGTCAAAGCTGGATGCACTGCATCTCCAAACAAAACAATTACCTTACACTCAATTACATGGTCAGTACCCGTTTTATGACATGCTATAAGCTTAGATACCATATATAGATAATAGAATTATAATAGCTATGCACAGACTGCTCAAAAATATGTCAAGAATGCTCATTTGTATGATAGCCGGTGATGAAGAATAATCAATAAATGAGCCAAATTACTTTATACACTTATATATTCTACTTTTAAAAATATACTGTACATACTGTACATATTATACATTGTGAGAGGTTTGCCTCAATGTGCTACTATAACAAAGAACAGAAAGCACTAAAGAAAGACCAAATTTAAGACATAGACAAGGTTTTCATCACGTGTAATACAAATGAGAGATGGCTATAGGGAAAGAACAGAGTATCAAAGTAAAATGTAAGCAAAGCAAACCTAGTAACCCATCAGCTTATATATTAGAATATATATTTACATATTGTGGTCCAGAACACGAGGGGGCACCCGCCCTGGTTGCTTTGGGCGCCACGGGTACAGAGCTTGGAAGCTCAACCCTGTAGGGGCCCTTGGGAGCCCCGGACCTCAGCACTTCCGCCACACCCAGAAGTGCTGGGGGGAAGAGGATTGGGGACACCTGGAGGACTTCCGGATACACCGCCAGAGCTTCTGCCACACTACAGAAGCTCCTCAGGATGCACCTGGAGTCCACCTGGGGTGTATAAAAGGGGCCGCCTCCCTCCAGTCAGGGGCAAGAGTCGGGTGGAAGAAGGACGAAGCTTGGAGGAGAGGAGAGGAGTGGAGGCGGACCAGAGACTGTGAGAAGGCATTGTGGTGTGGCCAAGGACTTGAGGGGTGATTGGTGTTGCGGCACTGGGTATTGTGCACTTCGATGGATGTAAATATTGTAAATAAACGTGTGCTGGGTGAAATCAACATGTCTACCTGTCTGTGTCCGGGCTGTTCCCCACAATGGCATCCCAGATGGGACTCTCTGCCTGTTACAAGGCAGGGACCCCAAAAAATTATTTTGTGGGCAGTCCGGAGCAGCAGGTTAGTCCACACACGCGCCGCGGGAGCGGCGTAGGCACAACCCCGCTAGAGCGATTCACCTCATGGCCCAGCCACCGATCCACTAAAAAGGCCATATTCCCCTGGTGCGGGGAAACGATCAAGGATGTTGCCGGAGTGCAGCGAGCTCCAGCAGGCACACTGTCGCTGAGGACGTCCGGAACGGCAGAACGGCGAGGACGGCGCCACAGAGAGACGAGACCCGGGAGGTGAGTGCCCTGCCCAATGGCGATTGGCCCCGCGGGGGTAAACTTACTTTTTGTGTTGCAGGCAGGGACTGCCTGGGTCTGCATCAGTGGCAGCAGTATGCCGATCTTCAGCCTGTCGTCGGCGCCGAGGAGGCAGCATGCGGTGCTACGAGAAAGGAGTCGCTGCAGCTCACCAAGCCGCAGCAGCTGCTAGGCTCCAGGAAGGCACGTCACCGCACCAGGGGAAAGAGAAACAGAGCCAAAATGGCCGCGGACCAGAAGTCCCTCCCCGGGACAGGCTCGGGATTGGGCAGTGTGTCTTGCGTGCCCAAGCAATGTCCATCCCGGGCCGAGGAAGGACCCGACAGGGCCTGTGGGAAGGCCCCTCAGAGAGCAGCCGGCGGATATGCCTGACGAAAAGGTAAGGCAACCGCCGACTGACAATCTCTACTTGCTAGCGGCTCTGCGTGAGTTGGAGGAATGCCTCCAGCCCGTGGAGTCATTATTCCAGGTGGTGCGCGTCCTCCATAGAGGTTTGAAGGAGCTGGAGGTGAAGGCAGCTGCGTCCGTGATGACGCTGCGACAGTGGGCGGATTGGCGTAGCGCTGGAGTCTTCAGCCGGATGGATGCGGCAGGGGAGGTAAGTGAGACCGACCCCATAAAGGAAAGGGGAGATCCCACCGTAGGGGCCCGTGACATTCGTGATCGGAACCATGACGATGGGTCTCCAACAGCGGATGTGGCAGTGCAGGCTGTTCGCGAGGGGAGGGGAGTAACAGTGAGAGGGCAGACAGGACAGGGGCTGATGAGTGCCCTGGGTCCTAGAGCCCGAAGTCCCAAGCCTGCGACAGTCTCCCGTCGGTCTTGGTGGACGCAGACGGGAACGGGTCTGGGCGTTTGTCATGTGCAGACTCAAACCGCTGTGGCGTCCAAGAGGGAAAGGAGGGACCGAGGGGTGAATGCCGGTTCCTCCGACAGGAAGGGACGTGCAGCTGGGCGCGCACGTCCAGAGAAGGGCCACTCCCCAAAGCCAGTGGAAAAGAATGGAATGCAGGCGGTCCCATCAGCATCGTCATTCGGAGGGACACGCAACCCGCGAAGGGGGTTCCGAACTGGCAAGTTCCGGGGTCCTCATCAAAGGGGGGAGCGCTGCCAGTGCGTGGCACAGAGGAACGCCAGGGAAGGGTGTCCAGGCAGCGGCTCTGCCCCCTTGTTTCTGTGTGTTGCAGGACTGAGCCCAGGACGAGCAGTAGGACCTGCTTCGTGGGAAGCTGACCCTCATCGGATGGACCATCTGGCAGGACGACACTCCGCTGGCGATGGGGCAACCCCACAACTGGCGGAGGCTACGAAGTTACGAGCGGCGCAGAACATAGGGGCGTGAAGACCTCGGAGAGGGTGCCGAAGAAGAGAGTTCCAGGGTGCCGGAACAGACCCTGGACAAATAGTAGGACCCACTTCGGGGTTGAACCGCCCTAACGGGGTGTGTCGCTCGGACCAACAGGTCTTCGCTGGCAATGGGGCACTGTGGTACCTGGCTCGGGTTCATGCCCAGCCGGGATGCCCAGGAGGACCGGAGGAGGGCTTGTGCATCCTCCAGAACACAGGGCCCGCCCTGGTTGCTTTGGGGGCCACGGGTACAGAGCTTGGAAGCTCAACCCTGTAGGGGCCCGTGGTCACCGCCAGGAGGCATCCCGATGCCTTGGGAGCCCTGGACCTCAGCACTTCCGCCACACCCGGAAGTGCTGGGGGGAAGAGGATTGGGGACACCCGGAGGACTTCTGGATACACCGCCAAAGCTTCCACCCCACAGGGGTGTGGCTACAGAAGCTCCTCAGGATGCACCTGGAGTCCATCCGGGGTGTATAAAAGGGGCCGCCTCCCTCCGGTCAGGGGCAAGAGTCGGGTGGAAGAAGGACGAAGCTTGGAGGAGAGGAGTGGAGGCGGACCAGAGACTGTGAGAAGGCATTGTGTTGTGGCCAAGGACTTGAGGGGTGATTGGTGCTGCAGCACTGGGTATTATGCACTTCGATGGATGTAAATATTGTAAATAAACGTGTGCTGGGTGAAATCAACATGTCTACCTGTCTGTGCCCGGGCTGTTCCCCACAATATATTTTTGCAAATGAGATACAGGCAAGTCAAGTGACTCACCATGGGTCACGCTGGCAACCTTCTTGTTTAAAGACCAATGCCTTACTCACTAGTGCATACTGCTCTAATGTGAAACTGAGCCCCACTTGCACCATGTGGGATCCCTTTGTAAGCCTGGTGAAGTACTCTGGTCCAGCATGCCGTCCCTCTCTCTTCATTCAGTGCTCTGACAGTAACTTCTTCCAAGGCATCATTTAAACACTTAGTGTATAACACCTCCATCTTGGCAGTTACTCACACTGTAACTTATAGGGGCTCTATAACTAGATGCTGCAAGAGCCATTTCCTGTTGTGTATCCACCTTGTGTTCCTTATATCCTTGGCAGATCTTAAACTGGACAGCAACATGTTATTCTCATTCTGTCTTTCTCTCAGATGCTATAAAGAAGGAGGCATACAGTTAATAGAGGCATGGAAGTTCTTCCCAAAAACTGCACGATGGGAAGATGGTCAGCTACCTTCTCTTAAGTAATTCAATTTAATATACTAAATAGAAAAAAATCCCAGGATTATAATATAAATTGGCATAATGTATGGAGCTTAAAGATTATCTATGCATGGACTAGACATCCTGCTGTCTATGCTTTAGAAAAATATCAGTATATTATTTGAGGATGGCACAGAGGTACACTAATGACCCTGTTATGACACTGTGTTGTTCGAGGTGCTTCCTTCAGCTATTTTAGATAGATAGATAGATACTTTATTAATCCCATTTTAATTTAGAAAAGAAAGTTAGTATTTAAATAGCAAGCTAAGGTTATCTTCATTTAGTGATAAATTTAATTTGAATGTATTAGTTTTAGTAGAACTGTACTTTTTAAAGAACAAATTCCCAAGAAGGATGCACCACATGAATGGATACACTTGTATGTCTATTTTGGTATAAGGCTGCCTTTTCAAACTTGAATGAAAATATAAACATGTGTTTTTTATCAAAGGGTGCATTTGTCATTTTGAAATATCTTGTATAAGGATACTGCGGTAGGCTGGTGTCCTGCCTGGGGTTTGTTTCCTGCCTTGCACCCTGTGTTGGCTGGGATTGGCTCCAGCAGACCCCCATGACCCTGTAGTTAGGATAAAGCCGGTTGGATAATGGATGGATGGATGTATAAGGATATATTGTGGCCTCACTTTTTGTTAAACACAGCACTGCTGCTACAGAACATAAAGGTTCATTAAACAATTTGTTTTTATTCTATTAATTAGATAATTTTTATATCTAATTACTGTTTAGTACATCGAAATTCTGTTTTATTAGAGATCTTTATTGTCACATACACTGCAAGGCCATTGTGAAATTCTTGTCCCACAGCAGCAGTGATGTATAACATGAATGCAGTAAATAAATAAGATTAGGAGAAGATAAGTAAAGAGCAAAAATAAATACAGTACATAAAAATGGAAAAATGTACCATACAGTAGTTGTAATTGAAGACCCATCTGTTCTGTGAATATCTGTCAAACTTGAAAGAAAAAAAAACAAAAACTGCTCTGCAAAATTTTATATTGCCTGCTAAATAGTGGTCTAAGTTTAAATGCGGTATTGATTATAATCTAATGGTAAATGATTAGTTATTACATCTCTTCACTCACAATCAGCTTTTATTACCTGTCCTACTAAACTTGCTGAACAAACAGGCCCTAGTCTAATGTTACTCGATTATTTTTAACTCTTTTGTAAGTCGCTTTGGATAAAAAAGCATCTACCAAGAAAATAAATGCAAATCTAAACGTAGTTACTTGTGATGTGACAGCCAAGTTTTGTTCCCTGCTTATTTTCTGTTTTGTTATTTTTGGCTGTTTATTTATTTTCATGTTTTTGTTATTATGTTACTTGTTATGTTTATTTATTATTTACTTTTTATATATTGCATTTGTATACAATTTTCTTATGTGTATTGTGTTCTGCGACTAGAACTGCTAAAGGTGGGACCACCCTGAAGTCACTGCTGCTAGGTCTGTCCCCCACCTCTGTATTTAGGTGAAGGAGAAGGTCCTAGCAGTGATCATTATTGTGAGTATTGTACTGGTTTCCTTGATTTTTCATTACTTTTTGCTTTGCTCTTGGATTTTACAGTTGTTTTACAGATTTTTCCTTTTTAAGTGCACAATTTTTGATTAGTTTTTGCCTTTCCTCTATTTTTTTTTTCTTGTTTTCTTTTTTGAAAAAAAATCTATATTTATGTTTGCCTGTATATATAAATCCAGAGGTGTTATGCCATCTTCATTTTTTAACATTAATAGTATGTTTAATTTTTAAAGCTAGCTCCTCATTTTTGGGTCTGTGCAGGCTGAGTCCTGTATTGTTGTGGTTGGCTGCCTGGGTGAGGCCATATCTAGGCAGGCTGGAAAATATCCTGGCCTGCTTTGTGGGACTATTAAGAGGCCTTATGTCTATTTTACCATGTTTGTGACTCCTCACAGTATTAATGATTTATAATAAAGAGAATGTCTGCATTAGCAGCTAGTGGAAAACAACCCCACCACATTACCCTGTTGTGCAAAATATCGCTTTTGTCGTATGTGAAATGTTCTTGTGGAATTTACAGGTAATGGGGCTGACCCTGCTGATTCTTCAGAGTTCTAGACATAGCCTTGTGCATGTGTATGTGCATTTGTGAACTGGACTTTCAGTTTCCTTTGAGGTGTGCAGGCTAGGGCCTTTAATTACCTTATGCTCAGCAGCCTAAAATTAGCATTTTAATGTATATCTTCACCCAGCACCACTACTGGCAAGGCAGATATATCTGAGTGAAGACACTAAGTTTGTCAGCAAAAAAGATGTGCAAAAGAAGCCAACAGAAGACAACCAATGTTAGAAAAGTAGTTTGGAATTAATGACTCGTTAAAAAAAAGGGTCATTATACAGAAAACTGTAGTCTTGTAGAGAAATGGTGTTGCAGTGGTTTGCCAGCCTCACACTATTCAGCAAACACTCATAGTCATAGTCTGCTTCAGCTGATTGGTGTATTGACTGGTATGTTTGTCAGTGTGCTCTTTACTGCATGAATATTGATTTGTGTCTCCTGTGGCTTCAGTCTTAAGTATTTGATGTTAAAACATCTTTCAACACAGAGATTTGATGATTGTCCTTTTAGTGCGACAAGATATCCATCCATCCATTTTCCAACCCGCTGAATCCGAACACAGGGTCACGGGGGTCTGCTGGAGCCAATCCCAGCCAACACAGGGCACAAGGCAGGGAACCAATCCTGGGCAGGGTGCCAACCCACCGCAGGACACACACAAACACACCCACACACCAAGCACACACTAAGGCCAATTTAGAATCGCCAATCCACCTAACCTGCATGTCTTTGGAATGTGGGAGGAAACCGGAGCGCCCGGAGGAAACCCACGCAGACACGGGGAGAACATGCAAACTCCACGCAGGGAGGACCCGGGAATCGAACCCAGGTCCCCAGATCTCCCAACTGCGAGGCAGCAGCGCTACCCACTGCGCCACCGTGCCGCCCGCGACAAGATATGCTAAAAGATTTTCATTGCTGGTGTGATTTTTGGCTTTATTCAGCTGACATAGTATCATTACTGATGTTGGTGACCTAGTTCTTTAGTAGTGCAGAAATTCACTTTATAATAATAATAATTATTTGCATTTATATAGCGCTTTTCTCTCTACTCAAAGTGCTCAGCAATTGCAGGTTAAGGGCCTTGCTTAAGCGCCCAACAGAGCAGAGTCCCTTTTTGTCATTTACGGGATTCGAACCGGCAACCTTCCTATCGCCAGTGCAGATCTCTATCCTCAGAGCCACCACTCTACCCTTTATATCCTTCACTCTCTTACTCAAGGTTTACTTGTTGTGATAATAAAGAAGACATCAGTGTAATATATCCATGGTATGACTGCATTACATTTTATATTCTGGCCACACCAGAATTTCCACTGCTTTTAATGGATTTGTTTAACACATTTCTAAGATAGTTATACATTAGTAAATATCATTTTCTTTTTAATAAACAATATTACTGCAATTCTGAACAGTGTACCCCACTGTGGTTTGCCTAATCGGTGCTTTGTTGCTATGTAACATTTTAAAATTCATCTGGAACACTGATAATGTAGTACAGAAGCAAGTCTTCATGCCAATCCTTTGCCAGTATCGTTGGATACTAATGCCAGCATTCACAGCTTCCAGTCCTAATCTCTGTTACTTTCACAATGCTCTCCAAAGACAAGGCAGCAGAAGATACTGTAAAATGAGGATTTGAAACCATGCAAAAGGCTGCAGTAAAACATTTAGCCTGCTTTATGATTGTTCCAGAAAAAAATCCCATAAGGACAATTCCAGTTACTGGAAATCATTAGTCCTTGAAATGACTACAAAAGATTTTCTTGGGAGAACTCAAATGCATGACATTTAGGTGAAAATGCAACTCTAATTTAGCAACCTGAAAATGAATAAACAATGTCAGTGTGCCAGTTTCATTCACTAGATGAACAGTGGGTGCTGAGCCTGGCAGGACACAAGAGACGAGAAATTGCCAGACAAACTGGCTTACTGTGGGCAGATAAAAACTATTTAGTTGAAGCGGCACAACAGCACATTGTAGAGGCAAAATCTCAACAGGCTTGCCCTGGCCACACATGATGTGACAGGCAATAAAGATAATGCACAAAATGCTGAATACAATACATAAGCATGAGAGCAACAGAAAAAATGAAAAGCAATACTGAACCTTCAAAATAAACCTAAAAATACTGTATATTACTACGGTATAATAAATAGAAATGTAAGGTTTACAAAATATTTAGTATAGACACAAACCTAGAATGGACTCAGTTAGGTAAAATCCAGATACAGATGTAGATACAGGAGAGAAAACAAAAGCAAGAATAGTGTTGTCACTTTTGAAAAAAACAAAAACAATGAAACAATGATATGCAGTTTACGGTATATTTGACCTAATCAATTGAAATAGCAGAAAACGTGTCCCCCATCACAACTGTCACTCATTTGTCATTTTTGCATAGAAAATTGCAATTAGCACATAAGTTTCTGGGTGATCCAACATTTTTTCTCTATAACATTAACTAGATACAATAAAGAGAATATGGCAAATCGTTACAGTGATCTAAATGGCTATCAATTAGACTATGATGGCTCTCTTATGAAAAATCAACAACAATCTATTGCATAGAAATAATTTCTGACAGGATATGACTGTCAGTGAGAAGTTTGTCACTTTCATAGGATGACAATGAAGATATGCAAAAACGAATATGGGTGAGTTTAAAATTAAAGATCACCGGCTTTATTGACTTACCCAGCAAGCACAAAGAACAGAATGTTAAAGTTGCATTACAAATTCTCTTTTTGTCTTATTTTTCATAGTGTAGTTAGTATGGTTATCATTCATTCAACCGATAAATTATTTATCAGTTTTAAATCCAATTGCTTAGTACCTCATAAGTGAAAATACACCATATTTTTCCATTTAGTGTGATATAGTCCTCCTGTCCAATTTGGCTTTTACATTTACCTTTGCTTAACTGACATAAAGACAAAGGAGCCTCTGTTTTGTGCCATTTGGAGCAGGTCTGTACATGATACTATGTCTCTGACTCTGCGTTTTCACTATCCCTCTGTTTTTAGCAAAATTTTACCTGTTAAGATTTTTTCTTTTTTTGGAATTTACATATTTGGGTGTGTATTATTCTGTTTGTAATAAAAAAAATATTTTTTATCAAGCAGGCCACGGCTATAAAGGTAAGAATCTTTATACATCTTTCACATATATCCATCAAATTTTCTGATAACACAAGAGTGATTAGCTTGATAAATGGGGAATATGTTCCCGTTTACTGGAATTTGGTGAGTGTGAGTTAGAAATTCAGAAATTAGAAAATAAAAGTAGAAGTAAATAAAATAATACACAGTATGAGCAGTACTAATGATAACATAGTGATAAAATAATCAGAGAAACTTATGCTCCACTGATAAATCATTTTTTTATATTAACACCTAAAACATTCTCCATTAAAGGGCCAATTATAGCCATATCTTATCCTAGCAGCAATCAGCATAAGACAGTAGCCAACTCAGGATGGGATGCTATCATATTACATGTTACACACTGTAATCCTCTCACGCTGAGCTAATTTAGATCTGCCAAAACACTAAACCACCATATATCTGGCAAGTGAACAAAATGGAGTATCTAGAGGAAACAAACATGGGTACAGTTCTGTTTCTTCCTGTTATTAGATCACCTAACAAGAAAGGTACCAGCTAACCTCTTACTGTAGGATCTTTTCCTAATGGGGGGATAGGAAGAAATGTCAAAATCAGCTATATGCCCGTTACCTATAACCTCTTACATGCCTCACTGTCTGTATTACACCCAATGTATACCACACCTTGTGCTCTTGGAGCCACCGCTAGACAAGAAATGGAGAATCCATCCCCTTGGCATGCTGGTTATAATAATTAGACAAAAATGTAAAATCTTTAAGTTGTAAATTATATATACAGTATTAAACAATTATACTCTACAACCTTGGTACTCTAAATCTTCATTCAGTCCAAGCAGTAAGATGTAGTAGGAAGATGCTGAAGATCACTATACTCCCAGACGTCTTTTTTTTTGCAGGTTACATGTTCTCAAACAAAGCAAAGATGTGGTGAATGGCAGACTGCTAACTCTTTTGACATTTTTTAAAATAGTAGCTGAGAGAGCAGAGAAGAAGCACCCCCTTTCAATATAATTTCTCAGGACACACACACACCATTAGTAGAGCATATTGACATTAACTTTTGCGTTTTTTTACAAAACACAAAATGTTTCTTACATTGATGTCAGCAGGAGGCTCAATATCAGTTTTCTGATATATCCAGCTAAGTAAACCAAAGCATAAAATAATAAAGAGAAAACTCTAAAGACCTGCTTAGTGTTCCAAATTGTCCAGCATGTACTACGGTTCAATTCATTGACGTGACTTCAGATGAAGAACTTAGAAGACATCTTACCTGAACGGTTTAAAATATCTCCTGTACAGGTGCTCCATTCTAACCAGTGTGTCCATAACACATCCTTTTTCCAACAAAAAATCACTCCTTTCTTGTCACATAACCTCCACAAACCTTCTTCCTCTTTCTCCCTTGTAGACTTCATCAAAATACATGAAAAACGAAAGCCAAAGCATGGGAATGTGGAGATACGGTAGCAGCCAGCAATCATTTCCAAAATGTAGACAGTTAACTACCCGACTCTTATTACCTGCCACTCTATAAAATGTAGGAGATGTGCTCACCACTCACTTCCTATTGAGAGTAGGGTTTGCTTGTGTTTCTATTTGTTATGTTGCCTGTTCCCTTTTTGCTAGTTAAATAGGCCGTAATAGCAAGCCATTTGCCTTCATGTGATATTAGTTTCCTTTTTTGAAAAGAACTGCACTCCAGAATGTCAGCTATTTTGAAAAAATAACTGTGCTTTTATAAAGTCTACACTTTTTACCTATTGCTTGTATTTAAAAAGTGATGACATTTTTATAAGTTGCTAATTACTTCCTAGATGTTTGAATTAACCTTCTTTTTTAAATATTGGAGCACTTTTAAAGTAATGAACTGAGCGTTTACATATGCATTTTTTAGTAACCTGTTTATGATAATGATGCAATTTTCCTACCATTTAAATCATTTAGAAACACTGTTACCATATTTAACTCAAAAAAGTATTTCTCATGCTGTAACATAATCTAATACATAGGTAAGTAAGTAGATACAGGAGGCAACTACACTATGTTTAATACAGTATAATAGTACTATATATAGTATTATATATATATATATATCCATCCATCCATCCATTTTCCAACCCACTGAATCCGAACACAGGGTCACGGGGGTCTGCTGGAGCCAATCCCAGCCAACACAGGGCACAAGGCAGGGAACCAATCCTGGGCAGGGTGCCAACCCACCGCAGATATATATATATATATATATATATATATATATATATATATATATATATATGGTTGAAATAGTTTACTGTCAAATAAATGCAAAGAGTACGCGACACGTGTTTCGCCCTCATTCTGGGCTCATCAGGCGTACACACTCCACTGCACTCCCTCTCGGGAATCGAACCTCGGACGTCAGCGCCAGAGGCGATGCCGCTAACGTTGTGCCACGGCGTGTGGTTCGTTTATTTGACAGCATGTAGATCGACCCCGATGGAATGTGTACGCCTGATGAGCCCAGAATGAGGGCGAAACACGTGTCGCGTACTCTTTGCATTTATTTGACAGTAAACTATTTCAACCATTCTATGATCTGCTCCTCACAAACTGAGGGCACCGTGGCGGATGTTAGCAGATTGCTGGCCAACCACAAGCGTTACCTGATAGGTAACCACCCATACAATCAGATTGTGACACAGACTACGAATGCCATGAATATATATATATATATATATATATATATATATATATATATATATATATATATATATATATTGTGATGGATGGCCGGCGACAGTTTCCGGCCCTCACCCCCAGGCCGCCAGGTGGAGCTCTCCCGACAGCATGGTCGTTCCCCGAATTCCAGCAGGGCCTCATGGACTTTGTAGTTTTTATACACAGCCCTGCTGGATACTTTGGGGACCACCGGGAGTCACTGTAGGGAGGCCCGTGGACTCGAATGTGCCCTATAACCTGGAAGTATGTCCTGGTCACGTGAACAGGAGAAACGACGTACTTCCAGGTTGAAGAAAAGGACTTTTACCCTGACCCGGAAGTAATAAAGACTTGTGGACTCTTGGGCAGAAACACCTCCAGGTCAGGGAGTATAAAAGGACTCTGGGAAAGCCCAGACACTGAGCTGAGCTGGGAGGTAAGGTGGCTAAGTGTCTGGGAGCAGAGGAGAGAGTATTGTGATTGGTTTGTGATTATATGAGTAGTGTGGAGTGGAGGGTGCTTGGTGCACTGTATTATAAGAAAATAAAGAAGTCTTGGACTTTTACCTGGTGTTTGGAGTTGTACCTGAGGGTTCAAGAGGACGCTACACGCCTCAACTGCTACAATATATACTGTATATATATATATATATATATATATACAGTGGAACCTCTAGATACGAGTTTAATTCGTTCCAGCACTGAGCTTGTACAGCGAATTTCTCGTATCTAGAACAAACTTCCCCATTGAAAATAATGGAAATCCAGTTAATCCGTTCTGCACCCCAAATATATTAACATAAAAATCAATTTTCCTAACAAATAACACTGATAAATTATATATACTGTAGTCTACCTTTAATAAATAACACTGGTAAATAATATAACTGATTATTAAAAGAATCAAAACAGGTGTCCAAAGTGCAATAGAGCATTCAATAAATCTTTAAATAAATAATCCTTAAAACAGTTGTGAAGTGGAGGTTTAAAATACACAAGAATAACAATCCTTTAACACGAATTTAAAACGTCAAAAGGATGCCGTCTTTAAAAAACAGATGACAATCCCCGGTGCTTCTTCTCTGTTAGCGTCTCACCTGCGGGCTCTGCAACAGGCGAGACACTCTTAATGCAGCTGACCTTCTCTACACCGTCCTGCTTCAGCTGTTTGGCTCGCCTGTTCAGCTCACTGTTCAGCTACACGCGAGCCTGCACTCACTCGCCCGCCCGCCTGCCTGCCTGCCTGCTTGTGCTTGTGCTTGCGCGCGCTCTCTCTCTCTCTCTCTCTCTCTCTCTCTCTCTCTCTCTCTCTCTCTCTCTCTCTCTCTCTTTTCTTTTACTTTTTCACCCCCTTAACCGGCTCGCGCTTCTCTATATATGCGGGGAGGACATGGCAGCTGCAGCCCATCAGCCACAGGAACAATCATGGATGTGGGCAGTTTCCCACCTGTGCACTTAAGTGAGAAACGCAGACACCGCAGATCGCGGCTCGCAACTGCTACCACGCCCCCTTGCTAAGCCGCGAGCTATACCCACAGCCTGGCTCGTGGCTCGTTACGCGAGCCAATGCTCGTATTTAGATCTGAGTTTTTCGCTCATACTTTCCTCATATTTTGAATTTCTCGTATACAGAGGTGATCGTATCTCGAGGTTCCACTGTATATATATATATATATATATATATATATATATATATATAGTATAACAGTATGATCATAAAGCACACACTTTACAATGTGTTCCAAACAGTAACGCATCCCTGGATGTCCAGGCATTACATTAGTATTCATCGATATACTGAGGAAAGACTTGACTTGAGGAATTTCAGAAAACAATATGTGGCAGAATTTTACATACTATGTTGTTACAAAGCCCTTCCCGTTACAAAAATGGCCTGGCAATTACAGCCTTCAAATGCAGATGTGCATTATGGCTCTGCTCACAGATAAGCAAAGTGAGTAAGGACCAGCCTTCCATCTTCTATTGAAGATAGACTAAAATGAATAGACTAAGTGCCAAACTTGATGTAAATGTGCATTAAAGGCTACACAATATCCTTGCCAAATAAAACACTCTAAACAACTGTGCAGATGCTTTACATATGCTGACATGCATCATGGGTATGTGGATTTGTCTGCCAGCTGTCTGGCCTCAGCATCCAGAATTTAAAGTGAGCCTACTTCTTCTTAGACTGTTGTTAAGCTATCCATTGTAGCTTGCAGCTAAAATAAGACCAAATGTTTTTCTGTATTTGTTTTTGTAATACAAAACACTCCACTAAATATAGGAGATTGCCTTTGGACACTTACAACAATTTCAATTAAAATATTTTTTTTGAGAACAGCAATACAAGGCATTATAAAAAAAACAACAAAGTCAGTTATCAATATTGCACTGAAGAATGCTGGCTCAAAATTAGGGAGGTGTACTCAAAAAAAAAATAAAAACAGCAGGAAGCAGTGACTCAGGCGCCGCCGAGAGTGGCAGCCTTTTCAGCAGCTCCGTGTACGACTTGTATTTTTCTACTTTTATTTTTCTCTTTTTTAATGATCACTCCTATCACTTTATTTTATGTGGATTCGTTCCCTGGACATACTTACTTTTACAACGTGGGCATGGATTTTTACACGACGAAACTCGTCTATTCAAGTACTCAACTTCGAGCGCTGAGAACAAATGCCAGTGCCGGTGTGGTTCCCTATTTACCCGACGAGGTAAGAAGGCGGTATCGTGACAGCAGAGCCGGCACTAAGCTAAAAATTAAGTGGCTTGCGAGAAAGTGGCATTTTAAGCCTTCGGTGCCTTCTGTGATTCTGGGAAATGTGAACTCAATCTCAAATAAGATTGATGAACTGGCTGCACTGGTGAAAAATGTCAGAACCTACAGAGAATGCAGCTTGTTGTGCTTTTGAGAAACGTGGCTAACTACCACCATCCCAGATGCTAACGTGGAGCTACCCGGGTTTAGCACAGTTAGAGCGGACAGAGATGCAAGTACCTGCGGGAAGCACAAAGAAGGAGGACTCGCTCTCTATGTTAATACACGGTGGTGTAACTCTGGACATGTTAACGTCAAAGTCTCCATTTGCTGCAGGGACATTGAACTGTTGGCCGTAAGTTTGCATCCCTATTACTTGCCCAGAGAGTTTGGACACGTCATTGTTGTTATTATATACATCCCTCCTCGGGCGGACGTGGAGACAGCGAGTGACATCATCCATTCTGCTCTTGCTAAGTTACAAACGCAGCACCCTGAGGCGCTTGTGCTAATCGCTGGAGACTTTAATCATGTGACGCTGGACAAAACATTACCTGCCTTCTCCCAGTATGTGGACTGTAACACCCGGGGAAATAAGACTATTGATTTACTGTATGCAAACGTTAAAGACGCATACAGCGCCACCCCGCTGCCTGCGCTTGGGAAAGCAGATCATAACCTGGTTCTGCTTCAGCCTCACTACAAACCAAAAGTGAGGGTCCTACCTGCAACCACACGATCATTCAGGAAGTGGTCCCTGGAGGCAGAGAAGGCTCTGAGAGAATGCTTTGGAACTACAGACCTGGATATCCTGCAGGGATCACATAGTGAGAACATTGAGGAGGTTGTTGACTGCACTACTGACTACATCAACTTCTGTATGGACATTGTAGTTCCAGTAAGAACTGTACGCTGCTATGCTAACAACAAGCAATGGATTACAAGTGACATCAAGGGCCTTTTGAATCAGAAGAAAAGGGCTTTTAAAGGCGGTGATCAGCATGAGCTCAAGCGCGTGCAGAAGGAACTCCAAGTCCAGCTCAGGGCGGTGAAGGAGCAGTACAGAAGAAAGCTGGAGCAGAAGTTGCAGAATAACAGCATGAAGGAAGTGTGGGATGGGATGAAGATCATCACTGGCTGCAGCTCGAAGCGGGGTGCCACCATCGAGAGAGACGGGAAGAGAGCAAACCAAATGAACAACTTCTTTAACAGGTTTGACCACCCTAACCCACTCTCACCCTTACCTCAGAGTACTGCACCTTCCACACATCCTTCTGCTGATACCAGCATAGGAGAGACATCCCCACCCACAATTACAACAGCGCAGGTGAGCAGAGAGCTTAGGAGACTTCATGCCAGCAAAGCAGCGGGTCCAGATGGAGTATCGCCACGACTGCTGAAGGTCTGTGCATTGGAGCTGGGGGGTCCTCTACAGCGCATCTTCAGCCTAAGCCTGGAACAGGGGAGAGTCCAGAGGCTTTGGAAAACATCTTGCATCACCCCAGTCCCAAAGGTATCATGACCTAGTGAGCTGACATCACATGTGATGAAGACTATGGAGAGGCTGCTGCTTCACCACCTGAGGCCACAGGTTCAACACGCCCTCGACCCTTTGCAGTTTGCATATCAGGAGAAGGTGGGAGCGGAGGATGCCATCATCTATATGCTACACTGATCCCTCTTCCACTTGGACAGAGACAGTGGTGCTGTAAGAATCATGTTTCTAGACTTCTCTAGCGCCTTCAACACAATCCAACCTCTGCTCCTTAGGGACAAGCTGACAGAGATGGGAGTAGATTCAAACCTGGTGGCATGGATCGTGGACTATCTTAAAGACAGACCTCAGTATGTGCATCTTGGGAACTGCACGTCTGACATTGTGGTCAGCAACACAGGAGCACTGCAGGGGACTGTACTTTCTCCGGTCCTGTTCAGCCTATATACATCGGACTTCTAATACAACTTGGAGTCCTGCCATGTGCAAAAGTTCGCTGACGACACTGCTATCGTGGGCTGCATCAGGAGTGGGCAGGAGGAAGAGTATAGGGAACTAATCAATGACTTTGTTAAATGGTGCGACTCAAACCACCTACACCTGAACACCAGCAAAACCAAGGAGCTGGTGGTGGATTTTAGGAGGCCCAGACCCCTCATGGACCCCGTGATCATCAGAGGTGACTGTGTGCAGAGGGTACAGACCTATAAATACCTGGGAGTGTAGCTGGATGATAAATTAGACTTGACTGCCAATACTGATGCTCTGTGCAAGAGAGGACAGAGCCAGTTATACTTCCTTAGAAGGCTGGCGTCCTTCAACATCTGCAATAAGATAATATATTTTTTAATTACGAATTAATTATAATAATTTAATATAATTTAATAATATTAATTATTTATTATTTAGATAATATATAATATGAGAAATAATAATTTCCCCTTGGGATTAATAAAGTATCTATCTATCTATCTATCTATCTATCTATCTATCTATCTATCTATCTATCTATCTATCTATCTATCTATCTATCTATCGGTTATGGCGAGCGCCCTCTTCTACGCGGTGGTGTTCTGGGGAGGCAGCATTAAGAAGAAAGACGCCTCATGCCTGGACAAACTGGTGAGGAAGGCAGGCTCTATTGTTGGCATGGAGCTGGACAGTTTGACATCTGTGGCAGAGCGACGGGCGCTAAACAGGCTCCTATCAATTATGGAGAATCCACTGCATCCACTAAACAGTGTCATCTCCAGACAGAAGAGCAGCTTCAGCAACAGACTGCTGTCAATGTCCTGCTCCACTGATAGACTGAGGAGATAGTTCCTCCCCCAAACTATGCAACTCTTCAATTCCACCCCTTGGTAAACATTAACATCATACAAAGTTATTGTCTGTTTTTACCTGTATTATTATCAATCTTTAATTTAATAGTTTTTTTTTTGTTTTTTTTTTTGTATGCTGCTGCTGGAGTATGTGAATTTCCCCTTGGGATTAATAAAGTATCTATCTATCTATCTAAGCAGATAGTAGCCATCCTAAACTGATATTTACACTTTTGGCTATACATTATGGAATAAGGATGGTTATTGTAATTTGTTTGTTTTCATGATTACTGTGTACTATAGGTAATGTGAGCTAATTCAGCCATACTGTATCAGTGTTTCATTTTTTTCAGAAGGCTTGCATCTGACTTTCTTATATCTAGGAACTCAGGTAGATATTCCTAACTATTCAGAATGATTTTAAAAGATTGCTTTACACACACATTTTAGCAAACAGCAATTTGCAATATCAGATGTTTTACCAGAAATATTAAAAGCAGCTATATATTACAGTAGGTGATAAAACTGAATCTTTTTACTTTTCTTTGTTTATTTTACTTTCTAATGGTGCCTTTTAGGAATTTCTTTTTTCCAGCTTTTTCTTTAAATTTGTATTACAATGGTTCCCAAACTCAGTCCTGAGGACCCACTGTGGCTGCAGGTTTTTATTCCAGCCAGATTCACGATTAGTGATAATAATTGATCTAGTCTATTTAGATGGTCTTTTCCCATTCTCTTATTCTGCCTTTAGAAAAGCACAGCGGTATGATTTTTACATTTATAAGATATTTAGAAGTATTTCTGCTTTTGCTTTAAACGATTATTTCTCTTTTATTATTGTCCTATTGTTTTGTTATTTTTTTGTGCAGTTGCACCCTTCATTGTATCCTATTAAAAACAAAAAGAGCTGACAGCCACGTAAACAACAGTGAATGATGAAAGGCTGCAGTAACTTTAGCATCAGACTCACAAATTAGTAGATAACAAATTAAACAATCAGAACACCTGAAAAAGCAGAATGAAAATCAGACTGAAAATTGTTAAAAAGTAAAAAAAAAAACTATCCCTTTATTAGTGCTTAGTACATTTTAGTAAAAATTTACTAGACTTAGTTTTGTTATTTCTCCATTGACTCCAAAACACAGAAACTGGGAAATAACAGCTCACTTAATTGGGCTAGGAGTCCAATTAAAAACAGAAGTTGGTTGGATCAAAAACCTGCAGCCACAGTGGGTCCCCAGGACTGAGTTTGGGAACCACTGGTGTATTGTGTTTGAGGAATTCTACTTTTGTTCCCCTTTTCCCAGTCAATTGTTTGTCTCCTTTCCTTAGCAATTAACAGACAATGTTTATAGTGGCTCAGTTTTACTTCAGTCAAGTCACTTGCACCTTAAAGAGAAATAACAGACATAGCAGTATGGTCAGGATTCACGCTGTGTGTAAATATAGTACTGTGGAAATGTTTTGAGATACTGCTTGTGGCATGTCACCTAATGGGAATTTGTGATCACCATTTTGGAAGAAACATGAAATTCCTATTGATTTGCTACTTGGTCTGTCTTACCGGCCTCAGGCCTAGGGGAACAAACCAGTTTTGCTACAGGGTGTAGCCACAGCTGTAAGGTATCAAAAGCATAAAAGAAGCAAGAAGAAGTTAATTACTTTAGTCTCTGCCTAGATCAACATGACAATTGGCTAAGCAATGGTACATTCCACTTTCCTTTGCTTAACCATAGGGTATACACATTTCAAATTGGTTAAACAATATTATTGTTGCTAACTCTCAAGGTTGTATATATACCACTGCATGTTCATTAGAGACCAATGTCCCCAGAACATGTTGATTTTCAAACCAAGTAAATACAGACATTTTCTAGGGAAGCGAGCATTTCTGGTATCACACAGTGCTGCATGTTGATGGGATACCAAACAAAGCAGTTTGACCTTCAAAGCAGGTGACTCTCTTGTGAGGCAGATAAATATCTATATGCTGTAGACGCATATCAACAATAACCTGTGACAGAATTATTCAGGAAATGTGCCTTTTCACTTATCATCCCTGTCTTGGACACCTATTGCTCCTTCAACTATTGGCTTTTACATTTGCTAATCACATGTTCTTTAACTAACAGCAACACACAGAACCCTCCTTGTCTTTAAAACACTGATTTCTAGCCCATTACACTTGCACAAAAAAAGAGTTCTCAAAGCTGCATTGTATAGTGAAAATAAAAAGCAAACTAAATGCATCACGTAAGTAAAAGGTGTTGAAACTGTACCTTAGTGTGTGAATGCAGCATTATAGTGGATAATTCGAGAGACGATTTTGGGACAGGTGGGCAGGACTGGTTGTGGGCACTGAGATGACTACTTCATACCTGGGCACGCACATGGTGGCAAATAGCAAGTAGCTAAAAGTCTAAATGCAAAAGTCCATTCATCTTCTAAACCTGCTAATCCAGAACTGGGTCTCAGAGAAGTTGAAGCCTATCACAGCCACCCTGCAAACAATGATATCTAAGCAAGTGAAAAGTTTTTATATGAAGCCATTTAATCTTGATTTCCTTATTGTAAGATTCATTCACTTATGAAGAAATTTGTATTTAAGATTATTTAATTTATTTTAAGTGAGAAGTGAAGCAAAATAACACCTTTAATAGGTGTTATTTTGATTAAATCTTGCCTGAAGAAGGGGCCTGAGTTGCCTCGAAAGCTTGCATATTGTAATCTTTCTATAGCCAATAAAAAGGTGTCATTTTGCTTCACTTCTCACTACATCCATAATGGCTAACACGAAACAACACCTTAGTTTATTTTAAGAAATTTTGTAATAAATTTTGCTTAATCAATTTGAAGATTCTTTTGATAAATAAAAGCAAAACAGTTATTCTATTTAGCAAAATTACTAGGCAATATTTCTTAAAGTAAGCTAAAAAATCTTAAATACAAATTTCTTCATAAGTCAATAGATCTTATAATAAGAAAATTAAGATTAAATACTTTTCACTTGCTTCAATTTCATTTTCTGCAGTGCTGGGCGTCAGCCCATCGCAGATTGAACACTCACACATATCAGGGGCCAGTTTTGCATAGCTAATCCACCATATGTGTTTGGAATGTTAGAAGACACCAGAGCACATGGGGGAAACCCAGGTGAACACAGGGAGAACACACAAACTCCACCCAGGGAGCACTTTTGAACATCCTCGGTATTAGTACATTATCACGCTGTGACCTGAGGATGCACCCACAGTCAAATAGACTAAAACGAGAGAGCATGATGCTGCACAGATTTCCTAAGAATATTCATTTTAATTCAATTGAATTTGCTGGGTTTGGTATATCTGTGATGCTGAATTTGATATTCTGATGCCCTAAAATGAAACCACATTAGAATAGTTCATAATATACATTGCAAAAAATGCAAATGCAAAAACTAGACAAGTTGAGCTGTTTTGCTTTTATTTAGCAACAAAATCTGCCAATGGGATAAGCAGAATTTACTAGATAAGATTTCTTAAAGTAAGCAAAATAATTGTAAATACAAAATTTTTGATAAGTCAATAATTCTTACAATAACAAAAGATTTCATGTCATGATATAAGTACTTTCCCATTTGCCTAGATTTCATTTTTTAAAAAATTATTATTTTATATAAAAAAACTGGTCGTCCCTGATGGCTCCACCCACATAGTAGTGAAACAGGACAGTGAGGAGGGCCCTGCCCGGCTCCCTACTCCTGACGTCACGCTTTCCCCTCTGTCTCGGATTAGCACGAATATATTGCTCCTGCAAGTGAACTATGATTTTTAGCATGATGAGAGAAGTCGCAAAATCAACTGGAATGTTCAAGCATATTATAAAAAAGACCAGAGAAAAGTCATAAAAGTGAAGCAGGATATCACTCCTTCATCGAACATGGAAAACTTAGTGAGTAATGGAAAGCAAAAGCTTTCCTCAAAGCATCCATCAAATCATTTTTCATTAGTTTTATATCAAACGCCAGATCTAATAGTTTAGTGATTGTGAAAGTGCTTGCCCTAAGCTCCCTGCAAATGTAGATTTTTAGAGATAACAAAGTAAATAGCAGAAAACAAAAATCTTAAATGATAATCACTGAATAACCAATATGATGTCTACACAACACATTGCATGGGCTTCTAATTATTACAGCTTTGCATATGCTTTCTTGGTAAGAAACAAATGGTAATAAAGTATAACTTGAAGTTTCTGCCTTTGCTTGAATATATAATATTAAACTTAAAACTTCTAACAATTGTAGTAGTAGTTGTGTCAAATGTAAAAAGTCCAATTTTGAAATTGAGGTACAGGGAAAACTAAAGGGGGCTCTCAGATTAAATATAATTAATAAGAGATAAAAAAGAAAGCAAAATTTGGTCAGTAATCATGTTATTTTTTCATGTGTACCATATGGCACATTTCTGACAATACCACTTACAAAATTACTTAGACAGATTTCAGAAATGTATTGTCCCAATAGGTTATGCTTCAATTTTTTGAGTCTTTTAAAATTATTAAAAACAATGAGCTTTCTTTACAACTCAAAATGTAAACGAGAAATAAAAATGCAGCAACAGCACTATTAAGGTGGGGTAAGGAAGCTTGTGAAAAATTCCCTTATATAAGGTGGACTGTGGCATAAGATAATTTAACATTCTCAAACCCACTTAGTTGCAGGGCATACTATGACTAAATGAAAAAATGTAATTAGAATCCACAAACTTAAACAAACACATAAAATAAAATCCGTTTATCCTCCTCAAAAAAACAAATATTACAGCTCATTGAACTGTTCTGTAAGTATAAAGAAATCTCATAAATTATATGCATATATTTATCTAGCAATATCTATCTCTATAAAAGAGATTACATATCCACCAGAACAAGAGCCATATGAAATGTCTCAATATGTGTCACATCATCATGTTATTTTCTATAAAACATTATTCTAAGATATTATTTATCTTAGAATATGTATCTTAGAAATTATTCTAAGATATTGTTTCCAAAACTGCGGTGGGTTGGCACCCTGCCCAGGATTGGTTCCTGCTTTGTGCCCTGTGTTGGCTGGGATTGGCTCCAGCAGACCCCCATGACCCTGTGTTCGGATTCAGCGGGTTGGAAAATGGATGGATGGATGTTTCCAAAAAATATTCTAAAATATTATAATAAATGTCTATTAAGTTCTGTGTGTTGATTTTCAATATTATTATACCACATACATAAGATTATATGACATTTATGCAAAATTGTTCAAGGTGTCTCCAATTAACTTTAATTCATATGTTTAAC
Organism: Erpetoichthys calabaricus; assembly: GCF_900747795.2. Taxonomy (NCBI): domain Eukaryota; kingdom Metazoa; phylum Chordata; class Cladistia; order Polypteriformes; family Polypteridae; genus Erpetoichthys; species Erpetoichthys calabaricus. Next base: position 61,878,240 of record NC_041395.2, read on the forward strand.
TTACAGTAAACTAATGAGAAATTATGACAACTGGTTTTCCTAGCTGGCAGAGAAATGATATGATTTATAAGTTGCATGATTCCCTTCCATTCTAGCCTACCATCATGATTTTTTTTTTTACATTGGGCAAGAACAATATACAAATGTAGTGTCTAAGCAAGTCTTGACCAAAGTGAGAGCACCATGTATACTGCATGAATGACCCTGGATGGAGCACATCAGAACAGAAACCAACAGATTAAAAAACATCTCTTTAAGAACAGAGAGGCATTTTTTATTTCTGTAATCAAACCAGAACAAGAAAAGGTCTTTAATATCCCTAAATTAGAACAATGAGTAGGAAGACAATGAAATCTGTGATGGCCAGTGCAATTATCTACGCTGGGCTGATAACGTCACTTCAAGCTAATGAAAAGGGCAGGCTCAGTTATGGAATGCACTCTGGACCCCTGGAAGTCATAGCAAAGGAGAAAATTAAAATAAAACTGAGTGCCATTATGAACAATGCTACACATCCTCTGACACACTAACACTGAGGATGTTCAAGCAACAAATTATTCAGCAAAAATGTGTTAAGAAATGTTACTGGGGCTACTTCATACCAACAGCAATATGTCTGCATAATAGCTCACTGGGACAGGGACTGCCAAGTCAAACGTTTTTTTTTTCCTTTTCTTAAACAAAAATTCTTCCTTTTTAGTAATACTGGTATGTGTTCAGACAATAGAGAATATATATATAGATATGAACATACACACACTATCTATTTATGTATTTATTTAAAGGCCTCTGTAAAAAGTAAAATTTAACTTCTTCTTCTTCTTTCAGGTGCTCTAGTTAGGGGTTGCCGCAGCGGATCATCTTCTTCCATATCTTTCTGTCCTCTGCATCTTGTTCTGTTACACCCATCACCTGGATGTCATCTCTCACCACATCCATAAACCTTCTCTTAGGCCTTCCTCTTTTCCTCTTCCCTGGCAGCTCTATCCTTAGCACCCTTCTCCCAATATACCCAGCATCTCTCCTCTGCACATGTCCAAACCAACACAATCTCGCCTCTCTGACTTTGTCTCCCAATCGTCCAACTTGAGCTGACCCTCTAATGTACTCATTTCTAATCCTGTCCATCCTTGTCACACCCAGTGCAAATCTTAGCATCTTTAACTCTGCCACCTCCAGCTCTGTCTCCTGCTTTCTGGTCATTACCATCCTGTAGACCTTTCCTTTCACTCTTGCTAATACCCATCTGTCACAAATTACTCCTGACGCTCTTTTTCACCTCTCTTCCACAATCCCCATTACTCTGTACTGTTGATCCCAAGTATTTAAACTCATCCACCTTCGCCAACTCTACTCCTTGCATCCTCACCATTCCACCGACCTCCTTCTCATTCACACACATATATTTTGTCTTGTTCCTACTGACCTTCATTCCTCTCCTCTCTAGAGCATATCTCCATCTCTCCAGGGTCTCTTCAACCTGCTCCCTACTATCGCTACAGATCACAATGTCATCAGCAAACATCTACAGGGTCCATGGGGACTCCTGTCTAATCTCGTCTGTCAACCTGTCCATCACCACTGCAAATAAGAAAGATCTCAGAGCTGACCCCTGATGTAATCCCACCTCCAACCTGAATGCATCCGTCACTGTTATCGCAGACCTCACCACTGTCACACTTCCCTCGTACATATCCTGTACAACTCTTACAAACTTCTCTGCCACTCCCGACTTCCTCATACAATACCACAGCTCCTCTCGAGGCACCCTGTCATATGCTTTCTCCAGGTCCACAAAGACGCAATGCAACTCCTTCTGGCCTTCTCTAAACTTCTCCATCAACATCTTCAGAGCAAACATCGCATCTGTGGTGCTCTTTCTTGGCACGAAACCATACTGCTGCTCACTAATCATCACCTCACTTCTTAACCTAGCTTCCACTACTCTTTCCCATAACTTCATGCTATGGCTCATCAATTTTATTCCCCTGTAGTTACTGCAGTCCTGCACATCCTCCTTATTCTTAAATATCGGCACCATTACACTTCTTCTCCACTCCTCAGGCATCCTCTCACTTTCCAAGATTCCATTAAACAATCTGGTTAAAAACTCCACTGCCATCTCTCCTAAACACCTCCATGCTTCCATAGGTATGTCATCTGGACCAACGGCCTTTCTATTTTTCATCCTCTTCATAGCTGTCCTTACTTCCTCCTTGCTAATCCGTTGCACTTCCTGATTCACTATCTCCATATCATCCAACCTCCTCTCTCTCTCGTTCTCTTCATTCATAAGCCTCTCAAAGTACTCTTTCCATCTGCTCAACACACTCTCCTCGCTTGTGAGTACGTTTCCATCTTTATCCTTTATCACCCTAACCTGCTGCACATCTTTCCCAGCTCGGTTCCTCCATCTAACCCATTGGTTCTCAAACTGTGGGGCGCGAATGTTGCCATATAAGGCTTAATTTCGCTATTCATAGGGAAATTTTAAACTTGTAGCGGTGTATCAGCAGCAAAAAATATAGGAATAAATTTTATTAGGGTTTCAAAAAAACGTTAGGGGGGTGAGATTAAAACTGTTATGAAAACTCGGGTTGCAAATACTTAAAGGTTGAGAAAAGGTCCTTTTCTCTCTCCTTAGTGTCCAATCTCTCATACAACTTATCATACGCCTTTTCTTTAGCTTTCGCCACCTCTCTCTTCAACTTATCTCCTTGTACTCTTGTCTACTTTCTGCATCTCTCTGACTGTCCCACTTCTTTTTTGCCATTCTCTTCCTCTCTATACTCTCCTGTAATTCCTCATTCCACCACCAGGTTTCCTTTTCCTCCTTCCAGATGTCACACCAAACACCCTTCTTGCTGTCACCCTTATTACATCTGCTGTAGTTTCCCAGCTGTCTGGTAACTCTTCACTGCCACCCAGTGCCAGTCTCACCTCCTCCCTAAACTCAACCTTGTAGTCTTCCTTTTTCAACTTCCACCATTTGATCCTTGGCTCTGTAAAATTTAACCCTGGTGACAAATAAAACTCTATCTATCTATCTATCTATCTATCTATCTATCTATCTATCTATCTATCTATCTATCTATCTATCTATCTATCTATCTATCTATCTATCTATCTATCTATCTATCTATCTATCTAATCAAAACAATTGAAAAGAATACTTTTTTTGCAGCTTGTCAAGGTGAACTATAGATTGCAGCTATTTAGCTATTTAGCTATTTTTAGTCTGGAATACATGTAACTCCAGAGAAAAAAAAAATGTACCTGCAGGCTGCCTTGTTGTAAAGACATAACGGTACATAGTGACATGGTCGTCCCCAAGAAAGTAAGACATATTGAGTTACATTTTCAAAGCAATCGATTTCGCTCAGATTAGGTAAAGACAGAGTTGACGGCTATTACAAAAACAAGACTGCATTAAGGTTGTCATACAGACTGTACAAAACATTAAACCTGGCTTGGTAGCTTGATATCTTGTTTTTGATCCCTTGTGGTAGAGTTTAATTTTAATAAAATCTAAATGCATGCCTGGTTTTGCACGCAATGAATATAACTTTATCATCCCACTTAGTATGAAGATCCCATCCATATTGATGGTAAAATCAGAATGGTAAACCGGATGGCATGGACGCAGGTACATGGTGATGGGACCATGACACATACTGCGCAGACGCGTACAGCGTGCGTCTCATAAACTGCGAGCGAAGTCGTATCCACCGCGAACGAAGGAGTCAAGGCCCAAAAACGAAAGAGCTCAACTGACGTGAATGAGAAATGAAGCAACAATGCGCCCATAGCTAACGACTAACGACACAGCCACACAAAAAAGAGGATTCTGCGCTGCAGCCCAGATTCAAATGGAAGAGGCTACGGAGGCCCCACAGGTCCACAAAGATAGTACGGAAGGCACGGGAAAGTATGAAAGGCAAAGGCGCCTACACAGCATAGTGAAACCCGACATAGTATGGAAGGCGCAGGCGTCACCACCATATTGTGAGTGGCACTACTGCGGAGTGAAGGAGCAAGCGTCACCGCCATATTGTGAGTGGCACTACTGCGGAGTGAAGTTAGGAATAATGTGCTGCTTGGGATTGTACAAACCGCTGAATGCTTTACACCAAATTCAAACACAATACAGCTCAACGATACAAACACAAGCCCACCTGGATAAGATCAATGAACGCAGGTGCCTACAACGCGTGTCTGAAACTGCGGAAGCAAAGCAGGCACGGGTTCAAAACGAACGAGCTCGACTGACGGATATACAAACACGAGCCCGCCTGGATAAAATCAATGAACGCAGACGCCTACAACGCACGTCTGAAATGCCGCGGGCAAAGCGGGCACGGCTCCAAAACGAACGAGCTCGACTAATGTATTTCAGGATACCCAATGCCAGGGGTAGGCAAGCGAAGCGAGCAGGGGGCGGAGCCCCCTTGTTTTATTCTAAAGTGCTGATTCACCACACAAACTCTACTGTACATAAAGGTGTTGAGAAAAGTTACAACGCATATTCACATTTGAACTTGGAATCAGAGATATGATATTTAAACATGATGTCAACATCTAGTAAAGAAAAACAAACCATCAAGTTATGTTGTGCACTTCTACAGAGATACTCAGCTACCATGTGCCACCATGGCCAAGTCATTGAATGGTGAGTCTGCATCCTCACAATACTACTAGTACACATTTGATTATAACATTGCAGGTTTCCTGAAACTTATAACGAAAAATACTTTGTCTTTGGTATAGTCATGTCAGATCAAATGTGGGAGCTGCAAATAAAACTGTGGACTTGAATCAGTAGGTTGATTATTTTATGGCTGTGAGTGTAATATTTATTTATTCCTGTAAACTTAGGTTTTGACTATACAGAGGTTGTTAGATACAGTATACTGTACAGGTAACTGACAAAATACAGCAAATACCTAAAGTAAAATAAGAATGGCAATTATATCTATAGCAGGTGGTTCCACAATGGGTGCCCATGGATATTCTGAAGCAAATTTACATCTCATCATGCCATATTTCATCAGGTCATATATGTAAATTCTGATCAGTCCCATTTACTCATTATTTTGGCAACCACGGTCCAAAGTAGAGATCTCAGTGACTTCCATATAGGGGTAATTCCTCCATCTGCTGATTTTTTATAATGAAAAGGAGAAAACAGCAGACAAAAATATAAACTCCTTGACAGTACAGGAAAGGAAAAATAGACTAGCAGCTCTGAATCTTTTGGGTGATTAAGTATAAGCAGAAAGTCTGTCAAATACTTTTGTGAGATACACTACGGCTGCTGTGTGTGAAACCTTTATTACAATGAAAATTTTAAGCCTTGTGTGTGAGGTAGTGTAAACAACACAAGCAGTGGTCAGATAAGCAGCTAAAAAACATTTGGCCAGGAAAGACATCCTTCACCTTGTTATCTACAAGTGGACAAGTATGGAAAAAGTGAGTTGCACACCAATAGAAGTGTACAGGCTTGGCTGCTTGTTTTGCACAGTGGAGTGACTGTAATCTCATCTTGTTGCCCTGCTGTAAATGTACTTGGTGACTTTAATATTCATGTTGATATCTGCCCCCTTACAGCTGAATTCAACTCAACTTTGGAATGTTTTAACTTGATACAGCATGTTGATTTCCCTACTAATAAGTCTAATTCCTCCTCCTGTCTGCTTGATCTTGCCCAACTTCTCTGCTTAAGACATGCTCATCCATAATTAGTATTCCTGTTGCTTCATTGATAAATGCATGTTTCGTTTCAGTTACCCCAATCCTTAAAAAAACTGACTTGGATCCTTCTTCTCTCTCCATTTACAGGCCTATCTCTAATTTCCCTTTTTTGGCTAAGGTGATGGAACACGTAGCTGCTACACAACTCCATGCCTTTGATCTATACTATACACTCTATGTACCTTTTCAGTCTGGTTTTCGTACACAGCACAGCACTGAGACAGCTCTTCACCATGTAGTTAATGATCTTCTCCGGTCTGCAGATTTCATTTAATATTCTCCTCCTTCTTGACCTAAGTGCAGCATTTGACATTGTTAATCACAAAATCCTCCTCTGATGTCTCTCTACTGTAGGGATCTCTGACTTAGCACTTCAATGGTTCATAGCATATCTTTCCAATAGGCAGCAGTTTGTCACACTCGGCTGATAAAACCCTTCACCTTACCTGGTTCGCATGGTGTCCCTCAGTGTTCAGTCCTTGGACCATAATTCTTTCCACTTTATATTCTTCCTTTGGGTCAGATCATTCGCAGACATGGCCTTAATTTCCACTACTATGCAGATGATAAAAAGTTATATCTTAGTACACCCACCCCTATAGACTTGCCTCCCAGCACACTCACTGACTGCATCACTGATCTTAAGCTATGGATGGAAAATAACTTTCTCAAACTTAATGCCAATAAAACTGAAGAGTTACTGGTAGACCCAAACTCCCTACTTTCTAATGCTCTAACTTCTCTCTTTCTATTGATGGTACACTTGTCAAACCTGCTTCTGTTGTTTTGTTTGATTCATCACTTAATTTTGAGCCACACATTAGGTCTCATGTCCAAGATTGCATTCTATCATCTCTGTAACATTGCTCTCTGTCCATTTTTGTCGTTTAATGATGCTCAAACTCTGGTTCATTGTTTCATAATGTCTTGTATTGATTAATGTAATTCCCTCTTCATCAGCCTCCCTCCAAAATCTATACAGAAGCTACAGTACATTCAGAACTCTGCAGCCAGAGTCCTCACCCATGCAAAGTGTTCTGTTGATATCTCCCCTGTTCTCTCCCAACTTCACTGGTTACCGGTTCCATCAAGGATTAAATTCAAGATTCTGCTTCTCACCTTCAAAGCCCTACATAACCTTGCCCCTCTCTACCTCACTCAGCTCCTAGCTCCATGCACACCTTGTCGCTCTCTCAGGTCCTCAGGCAGTAATCTCCTTACTGTCCCACGCACCAGACTCTCCACCTTGGGAGGCAGGTCCTTCAGTGTTATGGCCCCTCTACTTTAGAACTCTCATCCTACAGTCACTCTGAGATTGCTCCTCTTTCTCCACCTTTAAATCTAAACTCAAAACTTTCCTCTTCAATTAACTTTTTTCTTCTGTGTGACCTCTATTTTTTCCTTCCTCTGTATGTAAAGTGACTTTGGGTTTGTGAAAGGCGCTCTATAAATATAACATATTATTAATTGCGGGTTACAGTGTGGGTTGCATTTTCCTGGCATTATTTACAGTATGTCCAATGATTCCTTTAAAAGGCAAAGTAAATGGTAGTAAATATAAAGTAAGTCTGGCTAATCACATTTATTGTTTGATTAATCATTTCTTTCCAGATAGTAGTGAAATCTTTCAGGATCAAAATGTCAACATCCCTAGAGCAGTTAATCAATGTTGTGACATAACATAACATAACAATAATGTAATCTTTATATTTTGGGTCACTTTAGTTAAATGTCCCGAGCACTTATTTCATGATCTGGAGTTCCACGTAAGAAATAATTTTCCACCAAGACCATAAAAACATTAAATGATGGAATTTTAAGATGTATCACAATGCAGCTCCACACATCTGTGGAATTTATGCCAGTGTCTGCTGAACCTACAGGTGTGAGCGTGAGTTGGTCCTGCTTTCCCTTACTGAGCAACTCTGAATGTGGTCTGTATGATCCATCACCTTGTTTTAATAAAGAACTATCTAACTTTTTCCCAACTTGTCTTGAGTCTCTCTCACTCACCCTTGGTTCATCCTCGGTACAACTACTAGATGTTCTGTGGTGAGACCACTGTGTGGTATGTGGTGAGTACAAGGCATGACATTTTTTGGCCCTTAATAAAATTGATTTTGACACTTTTGATTTAAAGAAATAGAATGGACTGTTCTAACTTGAGCACAACTGTATGTATACATTGTGTTTTCATTTTCAGCACCGGTAGCTCACACAGTGAGTCAGGAGCAGGAGTTAACTTTTTGATTTTAAGCCTTACTGACTGTGGTTCCAAAGACTGGATTCCTGAATGCCAGTGTCCATCTTGGGAGATGTCAAGAATCTGAGGTGAAGAAAGTGATTTCATTGTGGCCAACAGAGGCTCCTGCCACTGTATAATTTAGATTCTACACTCTTAAAAATAAAGGTGTCAAAGTGATTCTTCAGAATGATGCCACAGGCAAACCATTTATAGCTCTCACAAGACCCATCCACATGAAGGTTCCAGAAAGAAACTTTTTGATTGTTATATTTTTATTTTGGATCATTTTAGTTTCTTTTTTCTTCAGATTATTAAACAAAATCTGCCACGTAACAAAAACTAAATTCATAGAATGCATAATATATACACTATGGGCTATCACATACAGTATGTGAGTGGTACTACAAACTGTGACAGCAAACTTCAGTCTATTAGTAAAAAAAAACCCTGATGGATTATTATTGTATATTTGGTTGACATCTTAATCTAAAGAAATTTAGGACACAGTACTGTTATTAACTTGCATTTTTTTATTTTTACAAATGGAGCACATGCAGCTGAAACACCTTGCTTGAGGTTGCAGGGTGAGTTGAAAGACACAAATGGTGACCTTGTTTTTAAAACTCCAAGATTAGTGAGTACAAAACAATCCATGCAAAATGGTAGGACTAGCAAAGAAAAGGACTGGATCCATAAATATTATGGAAGCCAAGCCAAGTCACTTCACTAATACTAGCCTAAAATAAAACCAATTCTTTACAGGCAGCATTTTCATGTAAAGCACTTTTGGTCACCATCAAGATAAGTACTGACATGCTTGGATTATATTTGACTTTCTTTATTAAACCAGCTAATCATTTTTGGTGGTACATGGGGTCCATATATTATATACTGCTCTCTGTGCAAGTAATTGAGCCTGATTTATTTTGTAATCCGGCAATATGCAATCATTCTTATAACAGTTACCCTTTCTTTCTTGTTTCCCCAGGCATTCAGATAGTTACTTATATACACTTTACAACTAGATAGATAGATAGATAGATAGATAGATAGATAGATAGATAGATAGATAGATAGATAGATAGATAGATAGATAGATAGATAGATAGATAGATAGATAGATAGATAGATAGATAGATAGATAGATAGATAGATAGATAGATAGATAGATAGAAAGAAGCAGGTGGACTTCCTTGATTCTGTAGATTTGTTGAAATTTCGTCTCACATAATCTATGGCCAAAACAAGTTAAGTGACCATCTTACAATGCTGTCTGTTGTAATCAAATTTTTAATTATTCTTCCAAAAGTTGTTTTCTTCTCAGACTCAAGTAATAGCTGATTTAATCACTTTCCACTGTCTTGCGGCATGCTGCCTGCAATATAACCAAGCAAATTGCTTCTGGTTTCTTGCATCCATCTTATTTACTGCATGACTTAAGAGGTTAAAGTCTCAAAGATATTTGCAGTGAAAAGCTTGTAAAAAACAGAGAGGGAAAGGCCTTTAACAATTTGTGCAGTTAACTAAATAATTAACTATCAAGATAATACATATTCATTCCTACTTTTTGGTTCTTATTTCAGAGTTATGTCGAACCAGCAGCTTGATTCGGAGCGAGGTAAATGACAAAATTCCATGGAATACCAATTTACACTCTTGCACATCTTTGGGACGAAGAAGAAAAACTGAAGTATTTACACAAAACACATTAGACATAGGGAAATCTCCACATTGACATTAGCCATGCTGGGAACAGATCGTTAGAGCTGTGATATGGCAACACTAATCACTGTGTTACTCTTCTGCCTGAGTTAGCATGTATTTATTTTTCTGAGTGAATGGTTAGCACCAAAATGTCATGGTTCAGAACAGACTAATCATTTTAACAAAGGACGTCAATTTTTATACTGTTCTCAGTAAGTAAATTTAATTATGTAATGTGACCAGGGGGATACCTGGGATTGCTGTCTTCTCATACTAAGTGACCAATCAGTGAATGGCAGAATGACATAAAGCTTTATGTTCCCAAATTGTTGCTTTTGTTTAAGACGTGAATACTACTTTCAAGGTGGGACTACTGCCATGCAAACTTTATGCAGGGAGGACCCGGGACACAAACCCTGGCCTCTTTATTACGAGGCAGCAACACTACCACTGTGCCACCGTGCCGCCCAACAAGTAGTCAACAATACATTATAATGCAGTCTTTGTTATTGTCCAATATTAGAGAAAAATAAGGCTCATATCTCTCTATTATAAAAAAAAATCCTGTAGAGAAACAGTACAGCTACGATACGTGATCTTCACATTAAGATCACAGAAGACACTTAAAAGACCTATGAGACTAGAGAGATTGGCCACGGAGCGTCTCATGGGGACCTTAAACATGAGATTTTGTGCCAAGAGATTGATCCAGGAACGTCTCGTGATGACGTAGAACATGAGATTCTTGCAAGACACGCCCTACTTACAAATAAATAAGAGCAAGGGCAGCCAGCAACACATTCACTTGTGTTTTTTGGCTTTGAGCACACACAGATCCAGGGCTCTCAGCGCATATAAAGCGTATAAGGACAATACGTTATAAATGAAACATAGACGACAATGCGACGAAGAAAGCAGCGCGGAGAAAAGAGACGCAAAAGTATTGGAGAGACAAAAAAGAAAAAGAATAATCTAGGTGCAAATCCAGAAAATAAGGAAAGTAATTATCAGCCCGGAACAAGTGGAATTGAAAAAAAAGCACAAACAATCAGGACGTTGGCGCTATACACATGCAGAGCAGGTTAGAGATTATGAAAGCAGTGGAATTCAAAAGGCTCAAAAAAATATATATTTGGTGCGATACACATGTGGAGAAAGTTAAAGAATATGAAAGTAGGAAAATTAGAAAGTATATAAAAAAGAAAGTAAAGATCGCAGGAGTGCAAACAAATGGAAATTATTACTCGAAAAAGGGAAAATAATCACCACGGACCAGGTGTCATTAAAAAAAAAGCAGGATAAAGCGAGGTCAGAAATAAAAGACAGTAGAAAACAAAGTAAAACATCATAAAAAGGTTAAAAAACAAGGGGACCAAACACATGCAGAGCAGGTTAGAGATAATGAAAACTGGAATTCATAAGACTCAAAAACAAACCGTAGGCGTGAAACACATGCTGAGCAAGATACAGAATATGAAAGCAGAAGAAAAACGACAGTGTCAAAAAAAAGAAAGTAAACATCGCATTAGCACAAAGACATTATTACTCGGAGAAATAACGAAAAGGCGAATAGAGATCGAATATAAAGATATAGGTGATATGTCAGAAGTATGTAAATATTGTAAGGCTTTGAAATTTAAGTCAAAAGAATTTCAAAAACGGAGTTTACCGCCACCCTACCCGGGATTGGTTCCTGCCTTGTGCCCTGTGTTGGCTGGGATTGGCTCCAGCAGACCCCCGTGACCCTGTGTTCGGATTCAGCGGGTTGGAAAATGGATGGATGGATGGACACTGCATAAGAGTAGTTTGTCTGTATTTAAGAGCTACATTTTAGAGACTGATGATTTTTGGTGGGCGGCACGGTGGTGCAGTGGTAGCACTGCTGCCTCGCAGTTAGGAGACCCGGGTCCTCCCTCCATGGAGTTTGCATGTTCTCCCCGTCTCTGTGTGGGTTTCCTCCCACAGTCCAAAGACATGCAGGTTAGGTGGATTGGCGATTCTAAATTGTACCTGGTGTGTGTGTGCGCCCTGCGGTGGGCTGGTGCCCTGCCTGGGTTTTGTTTCCTGCCTTGCACCCTGTGTTGGCTGGGATTGGCTCCAGCAGACCCCCATGACCCTGTAGTTAGGATATAACGGGATGGGTGGATGATTTTTGGATGTGTTCTATCCTCAGATTTTAAGAATAAAAAATTAACCTTCTGTTTTACCAGCAGCAGCTTGATGCTGTAGTTTACAAAATGGACTATGAAGTGCAAGAGGTGTTGATATCATCTAGGACTTTGTTACTAGGCTTGGTGATAGATTCTCTTGTTGTCGCTCCACAATGTAAGGAAACTAATAAGCATCTGAAAGTTTGGTTCCAGTTCGAGAAAAGGCTATTGAAGAAAATCAGAATGCAGTATATCTGTATAACCCAAATGTGAGCAGGACAGAGAAAGGCTTGCTTCTGGGACAGAGTGCTGGGTTAAAATAGAAAAGCTTCTGTGGGTAAGTCAGTGTGTTTAGCGTCTTATTTATCACAGTTGGAATCTCACTTGTCTCACCTCTCCTTGTGATCTTGACACATCTGTCAGCCTCCCAATGGGCAATCCATTAATAGACCTTCATGCTGTCACACTAAATTAACACATTTTTTAGAACCATCTAGACTGAAAGTAAACAAGTTAAGAATGTTTTTAGATATGATGCATTGTCACATTTTCTAAAAAAATTAACAGTAGCACTAAACATTATTCTCCTTGTATTAGGCTTAGATTAATTATGATTATCTGAAAATGCATTAAGCTGTGATTTCTAATGTGTTTTTTTCACTAGACTGTTAATAGTTAAAAAATATCACTTGACCTTGTTGGATATGTCAATAATGCTTTTAATTTTCATGTAAGTTACAGTTAGCCTTATACAGTATTTGGATTAAATTTATTATAAGAGCAGACATTTTATGCAGGGATATAGGACAGCATTAGGTTGTCAAAAGTACAGATGAGATCCCAAGGTAATCTTGCAACATGACACGGTCATCTGGATGGTCAGAACTCAATATGCAGGATACTTTTATATGCAATTAACTCAGATACCTTTAAAGTTGTCTGTCCCAGCTGTTTGAAGCATTGTTTAGCAGGACAGAGATGTTTAAAGGACACCAGGGCTTTTCCACTTAACATATGGGTCAGTCATTGGTCTTGAACATGCTCTACTTGAATAGCTGCTCTGGTACTACCACTTAGGACATTGTAGAAAGCCAGCAAGAAAAGGCAACAGGAAGCAGATCATGATTGGGATCAAATAAAAACAACTTAACTTTGGGCTGCCAGTGGAAAAATAATTACTCTGAAAAGAACAACAAATTTTCAGGAAAAGGTAGCTGTCGTCAGCAGTCAATTCTAATCATCCTCTCCACAAAGCCTTCTCCCTCCTGAACAAACTACAACATTCTCCACTTTCTTTCCTCTATCCACCACGAAACACCTCTCTAGTCACCCCACTGCATATCCGCTTGACCCCACCGCATAAAATCTCCTTTAGGCTATCTCTCCCTCATTCATTTCTGTAATTACACTTCTCATCAACACCTCACTCAGGACATGCATTTTTCCATGTTGTACAAACGAGGCCCTAGTACTCTTTTCCTCAAGAAGCCCCCTCTTGACCCATCTCAAAAAAGTATTGCAAACCTATGCCCCTCCTCTCATTTCTATCCAGAACTCTGGAATGGGCTGTCGCTAACCAAGTCTCTTCCATTCTTCCACAGAACAGACTTCTCAATCCCAATCAGTCAGGATTCAACAATGGCCACTCAATGGAGACAGTTGTACTCACCATTGTCAATATGTGATGGGCATGCCAGAACTACAAGTATGCCTGTTCTGCTTATCTTGCTAGATCTCTCCACTGCCTTTGACATGGTCAACTACCCAATCCTCCTTGCCACCATCTCTGGCTTTACTATCACTGGGACTGCCCTTGGGTGGCTTGAATCCCACTTCTTGGGCAAATACTATACTGTGTGTCTTGGCAGGAAGAGATGTCAAGGATGCACCAGGCAAGCTTGGTGATGCCCCAGGGGTCAGTGCTGGGCCCTCTCCTGTTCTCCCTATACACCTCTTTACTGGGCCCTATTACCCAGTCCCATGGATTATCTTATCAGTTCTATGCTGAAGATACAAAGCTATAGCTGTTGTTCCCTACATAAGACCACATGGTTTCAGCTAGAATTTCTGCATGTCTCACTGATATTGCAACCTAGATGAAGGCACACCATCTACAGCTCAACCTGGCAAAAGGGGGACCTTTTTGCTATCCCAGCTCATTAGTTTATTCAGAAACCTATCTCTGTTTAGCTTGGTTCATAATCTGTAAAACCTGCAAAACTGGTATGTAACTTTGTGTTGCTGATTGATGACCAGCTGTCCTTCAAGGACCATGTTGCTAAGGTCTTGGTTTTGCAGATTCCTTCTGTAAAATAGCATCAAGATCAGAATATATCTGAAAGAATATGCAGCACAACTCCTGGCCCAGGATCTGGTCTTATCATAGCTGGACTACTGCAACTCTCTGCTGGCAGGACCACTGGCATGTGTCACTAAGCTGCTTAAGATAATTCAAAATGCAGCAGCACATTTGGTATTCAATCAGGTAATGGCATTCACATGTAACTCCATATCACTACCCTGGTTTTGTGTAGTGTCACGCATTAAGTTAAAATCCTTGATGCTTGCCTACAAAGCAGTCAGTGGGTCTGCACCTACAGGCATGTTTATGGTGACACTGCTGACGAATGGCTTCTGGCAATGACAGCTCTGTGTGTTATCAAATCTCAGTCTAACTTTTTTCAAGTGTAGCCCCTGCTTGGTGGAATGAGCTGCCCACCTCCTTTCAAGAGTCTGATTCCCTTAATGTGTTCAAAAGCCATTTGCAGACTCTTTTGTTTGGTAAATTTTTGTCTAAGTGATAGATGTTAGGTTTTGCAATCAAGGAATTGTAACTAGCTTGCATTCTATTTTGAGCTCTTCACTTGTGGAAATCAATTTTGTACCCTTGACCTGTAACACGTGTTCCCAAACAGTCCGCAGAATAATGTTATTCAATTATGCTGACCTCTGTTGAAAATCACTTTGGATAAAACATCTGCTAAGCAGATCCATGTAAATGTAAGTTAATCTATCCATTCACTTTCAAACATAGTGAGTCAATTGAAGGCCAGAATGTATCTTGACAGCTTTGGATACAAGGAAGCAATTGATCCTGAATGCCAGTCTACATACACTGGGAGAAAATGAAATCCAGTATAGTTAAAAAACTTGTGAAATTCGCTGGTGACACAAAAATTGGAGGAATGGCAGACAGTCAGGAGGCACTAAAAAGAATTCAGAAAGACTTGGGACAAACTTCAGAACTGTGCGAACACTGGGCGAAAAATGAAGTTTAATGCTGAGAAATGTAAAGTGCTACAAGTGGACAATAGGAACATCAATTATAAATACAAGATGGGCGACTGTCCTACAGGAAGCAACCTCTGCAAAGGATTTAGAAGTTGATGTTGACACAATGTTTTCATCATCTTAGCAATATACAGAAGCAATTAGAAAGACAAAAATGTTAGATTATATTGTAGAAACTGTTGGATATAAATTAAGGGACTATGTTCAGACTACATAATGCACTGATAACAGAGTATCTGGAGTATTGTGTCCAGTTCTAGACACCATGCTGCAAAAAAGACATAGCAGCACTTGAAGCTGTGCAGAACACAGGAAACAAGTTCATCCTTGGAATTAAGGATATGTTGTACTCTGACAGACTTAGGGAATTAACCCTGTTGTTGAGCAGAGGAAATTGAGTGGGGACCTAATCCAGGTCTTCAAAATCCTCTAAGGCACTGATAAAGTAGATCCAACAGAATTCTTTCAGCTTAAGTGTGAATCACATACTTGAGGATACCTGTGAATTTACACCACTTAATGTGAAGTGCATTTAAGTCTCAAGCCAGAAAGCACTTCTTTAAGTAAAGAACTATGGGAATCCAGAACAAACTAACAAGAGATGCAATTGAAGCAGAAATCTTGACATCCTTTAAGAAAAATATGGATGAGATATTAGCAAAGCTTAACTATTAGCTAAACAAATGAGCTTGATGGATTGAATGGTCTCATCTCAAATGTCAAATCTCTTATGGTCTTTTGTTCTTCCTATGTTCAATCAGAGTTTGGATGCAAATATAATTACTGTCTTGACTGTCTTTTCTTTTTATTAAAACTATTAACGCTTACGGCTGTGGGTTGAGGATTATTTACCAGATGTTTATTAAAACCTGAAACTGCACTGGAACACTTCAAGGTATTATATGAGTTACGCACAAAAAAAAAACAGATCTCAAGAGGAAAAATGTGGTAAATCAGCTCCGGTGTTACAACGGGTTTGGTGACTGCTAATTGATATCCACAGCTCTTGTTTTTTGCGGTTCCTTAGACAAAACTTAATGAAGCTGATTTCTATCATGAAGCATCTCAGGATGCAGGGTCTTTTCTGTGATAGATAAGATCTTTATTATAATGTGGCAAAAGCCTTCAGTCAAAGTAGGAGCAGAACCCATAACTTTCACCCATAAAGGAATATAGGAATGAAGGTTGCACCCTAAGCAGCCTGTTGTACACACTAATATGCTTTTCCTCCCTGTAGCTTTTAAACACAATTTTACTATTTGTTTAACAGTGCCATATTCCCCATCTTAAACTCTTATAAACGGCAACGTAACCTATGTAGATGTTTTTCTTGCAGCTGTCCCCACAAGCAAGGCAGACTTTATATATTTTACTTCCTTGGCCAAACAGTCAAATGTTCTGTCTCTAAACTTTTAATTTTTTCTGTATAAAATATAAACTACTTTTAATCAGATTATTCACAAATCCTATTTCCATGTAAAAATAGAGCATCTAATGCAAAATGAACAATAAATTATAAGTCATAGACTTAACTGTGGAGAGCACAGTGCCACAGTGATAACACTGCTGCTTTGCAGTAAGAACACCAGGGTTCACATTAGGGGGCCTCCCTGCATGAGGGTTGCATGTTTTGCATGTTACTTGTCTGTATGGGCTTCCTCTGGGTGTTTCGATTTCCTCCCATAGACCAAAGACATGCAAGTAAGTGGATTGACCTGCGATGAACGGGCACCCTGTCCAGGGTATGTTTCTGACTGTGTCCTATACTAGCTGGAATAGGCTTCAGCACAGTTCAGCACTAAGCGGGTTAGACTGACTGTCTGACAGACTTTAAACATCTCAGGCTGCTTCTTAGAATAAACTCTGTTGCACACAAATATCAATTTTGTAACTGCTTGACAAAGCCAGCTCAAAATTTCATCTGGTGTCGTTTGTTGTGACAATATGACAAACTGCTCTACTATGGTGCATTGCATCCTTTCAACCAGCAGAATGCTTTTTTCATGGCATAATCATGGGGTGATAAAGTTATAGGATCAGAGACGCTACACTGTCAAAAGATATAATCACACATACATAAGCACATATAAACTTGTTCAAATCAGATCGGTTTAGCGGTTTAGGAACACCACTTAACATGCATGTCACTGGAATGTTGGAGAGAACTGGAGTACAGAGAAAGCACTTCCACATTCACTCTGAGAGAATATGAAAACTTCAGCTACACCATGACTGGTAAATATGATATATATATTTATATATTGTGACCAATAGCTGGCGCTAAACTCGCTAACCCGATACAGACAGACACTAGACTCACAAATACGAAAAGCACAAATGATTTATTTATTTACAGTGTCTCCAAAAGCCCAAACACACACTTTACTTTTCTTCCTCTTTGTCTCTCACTCTTTCTTTTCTCTCTTTCTCCTCCACGGCAAGCTTCATCCTCCTCCTACCAACTCTGGCCTGCTAACCCCTTAAATAAGGCACTTGGAAGTGCTCCAGGTGTCTGAAGACGTAATTCCGGCAGCACTTCCGGATGTGGCGAAACAGCTGCTCTCCAGGGATCAGCAGCAGTTGTAGTGCCCCCCTGGCGGCGCCCACGGATCCCAACAGGGCTGCACCAAACTCCAACTCCCATGAAGCCCTGTGGGAGTCTGATGCACTGCTGCAACCCAGGGCGGCTGCCATCTAGCATCACAGGGAAGGTAATGTTCCAGCCACATCTCCACCCATGCTCTTTCCAGTGTGGAGGCGTTCAGGGCCTGGAAAGGACCCCGGCCGTCCACGACAATATATACACACACACACAATCATTTGAACACACACTACAATGAATAAAAAGGAAGAAAATTTGAAAAGAAAGAACATTTCTGACTTGGCAGACCCAGTCACACTGAGGCATTATGTAGACGTATTGCTGTTGGTATAAAGGAGCCCCCGTAGTGTTTCTTGACACACTTCTGCTGAATGATTCATTGGCTGGAAGTCCTCAGTGTTAGTATGTCACAGAGAGAATGTCCAGCATTGTTTATAAATGGCACTCAGTTTTGTTTTAATTCTTTCCTCCTAGGGGTTTCAGAGTGTGTCACACAACCAGTTCTTTAAATTAACTTGCTAATTTGGTGGGTCTCTCTTGAAGTAATGTTACCACCACAGCCTGGAAAATTGTATTGGCCATCAAAGAGTTGTAGAAGGATGTCACTTCCTACATTGAAGGAACACAGTCTCCTGAGGAAAAAGAGCCTGCTCTGCCCTTTCTTATATAATTCCTCTGTGACCAGTCCAACTCGTCATTGATGTGAACCCCCATTCCCTGAATAGTGACTGTGTAGAGGCTCTTTGGTGTGGCGAAAGTCAATAACCAGTTCCTTGGGTTTGCTGATATTAAGTTGCAGACAATTCTTTTTGCACCAAGAAACAAAGTTTTCCACCTGACTCCTGTACTCTGTCTCATCCCTCTTATCTATACACTGCACAAATGCAGAAACATCTGGGAATTTCTGCAAGAGACATAATCAAGTGTTATATTTATAGTCTTATGTGTAAGGAGTAAATGGCTGTTTGTGGTGCTCAATTGTTGCTCACATCCATATCAGAAACACAATCCTTGAGTCTCACAAACTGTGGTCTGCTGAACAGATAGTCCATTATCCAGGACCCCATAGGCTCATCCACCTACATATCTCTGAGCTTACCCCTTAACAGGGTAGGCTGGATGAAACTGAGGACAGTCAGGTCACAAGAGTTGGCTGGCCACCATACATTTTAATGATTAAAATTTTCATTTTTAAAATAAAATAGCTTGTTGACTTTTTTTATCTTGTGTTGTATTCTTTGTAGAATGTATTGTATAAATTTGGCAATAAAGTAATATTTAACACATTATTATAATAAGCCAAGTTCCTCCCTGGACATATAGAGCATGTGAATGTTCCAAACAGAAAATAAAAATACATTTTTTTCATATTTTCATCTGCTTTTCATCAATTGAGAGTGAATAGTGATGGAAGAAAAGAACATGATTTTAGTACATAAAGGAATCTTTAAAAGAAATAAACTATAATTTTCAAAACTTAAAAGTAATAAGTTGATTATATATGTAGAGCAGTGCAGGGAGTCGTGTGTTTTGCCGATGAAATGATTTTGCACCCCAGGTGACTGGACATATTTGATTGCCTCATGCTTGATCATTCATCAAGTGTGCGTGGTAATTACAGTATTTGTGCAAATCAAATTCAGATGAGTGATTCTGGAGATGTATACTTCATTAAGCCACAAAAACCAGGTCATGGTGACCTTGATTTTTATAATACCAAAACTGGAACACAGTCATAACATAATCAGATGCAAGATTTTACAATTTAGCCATGAGAAGAAGAAGAATTTTCCATTACAGGACAGTGATGTGGAGTGTGTAGTCTATTACCATTAAATGCTAATCAGATATAATCCATGACAAATGGACACTCCCACATTAACTGAAATTAAATTCTGAAGTGTCATGCACCTTTAATTAAGTACTACAGTAGCATGTGTGACTTCTTGCTTTATCTTTTGTCTTTGTGATATTAAAGTAATGCAATGGTAGGAGAAAGCCCTAAGGTGTCTGCTTTGACAAAAAAAGAGGCAATTTCAACAGGGATGGTTTAAATTTCAAATGCCTAAGCAGGCACATCTGATGACATGGTTCTAATGTAACCCCACATCTTGTTAGGACAAATGGAATCCTTGCTAATCACTTACCACAGAAAAGCCTGAAGTGAAGGACTTCAGTAATGTATAGGATGGCTACCATGTGTTAATCTGTATGACATCAATGATATTGTAATGCAGCATTTCTAGTTGTTCAGATGCTTCTGACCTTCAGAGAATACCCAGACATCTTTATGGCTCTACTTTTCCCTGTGTGTGCATATGAAACTGCAATTCAAGCTAGAGATCTTTCTCAGTCCTTTACACTGCCTAATATGCTTACATTATTCATAAGCAGTCGTACTTATTTAATTTTATGGGTCTCTTTAATAATGCAGGCTTATAGAAGACTGATATAGATATAGAAACACTTGAGTAATCAAATAAGGAAGGCATTAATTAGCAAAAGCATTGGAAGTACAGATTATGATACAAATTAAATACCACAGCAACAATGACACTATTAATTTTCCACAACCATTTTTATTGTTCGTACTTCTCCACAATTTGGCCACAAACTGCTACCCAGTTGAATTTAACTCAAAGGACGTTATGCTCAAAATACTGTATATAATGCACTAGTATGACCGCATCTGGAGTATTGTGTTCAGCACAAAAAAGACATAGCAGCACTTGAACAAAGGAGAGCAACCAAGTGTATCCCAGATTGTAAGGACATGTCCTGCTCTGATCCAGGTATTTAAAATCCTCAAAGGCATTGATAAAGTAGATCTGTGCTGGTATCCAGAAGGTTGCCGGTTCGAATCCCCGTCACTGCCAAAAGAGATCCTACTCTGCTGGGCCCTTGAGCAAGACCCTTAACCTGTAATTGCTCCAGGGGCGCTGTACAATGGCTGACCCTGCGCTCTGACCCCAAGGGGTATGCGAAAACTAACAAATTCCTAATACAAGAAATTGTATAAGGCGAAATAAAGAACAAAAAAAAAATTCTTAGAGCTTAAGGGTGAATCACGTACTCGAAGATATTAGTGGAAATTAAGGAGAAGGGAATTTAAAACTGAAGCCTGGATGCACTTCTTAAATGAAAGAGGTGTGGGACTCTGGAACAAACTACAGAGACATATAGTTGAAGAAGAAACCTTAACAACCTTCAAAAAGAATAAGAATGAGATATCAGGACAGCATAACTATTAGCTAAACAAACAGGCTTGATGGACTAAATGGTCTCCTGTTGTTTGTGAAATTTCTTAAGTTCTTATGTGCCCTAGTGTTGATCCAGACCCTGCAAATTTATGCTTAATGGTAGCTTTGACCAGAGCTCAACCAAATTTCAGCTATTCTGCCCTTACTATTGACTACCCTTTTGAGGAAGGGGTATGTTGAGAAGGTGGCGACACAGAGCCACTTGAATGAGGCAGGTTTGTTGACTCCTACTTCTGGTAGACGAAGAGCCCAAGTCAATGCAGGGGCAGAGGTCAAAAGCCTAGGAACAATAAAAAAAAAAGCCAACAGCGCATGAACTTAGTTAAATAACAAGCTGGAGGTTATGATCTGGAACAGGCAAATAGTAATAATAACATGACAGTGCAGGTCAACGCCTCAAACAAGGAATTCAACCCACTGATACAAGGGTGAAAAGTTATGAAAACACAAAAAAACATCCATCCATCCATTTTCCAACCTGCTGAATCCGAACACAGGGTCACGGGGGTCTGCTGGAGCCAATCCCAGCCAACACAGGGCACAAGGCAGGAACCAATCCTGGGCAGGGTGCCAACCCACTGCAGGACACACACAAACACACCCACACACCAAGCACACACTAGGGCCAATTTAGAATCGCCAATCCACCTAACCTGCATGTCTTTGGACTGTGGGAGGAAACCGGAGCGCCCGGAGGAAACCCACGCAGACACGGGGAGAACATGCAAACTCCACGCAGGGTGGACCCGGGAAGTGAACCCGGGTCCCCAGGTCTCCCAACTGCGAGGCAGCAGCGCTACCCACTGTGCCACCGTGCCGCCACCCCCCCCCAAAAAAAAAACATCAGAAAGTTAAAAAGTGGCAAAAATATTAAACTTCAGGTATATTCAAAAATGAAAATCATGTGGCTGGCATGGCCAACCGAAGACAAGGAAACAGAAATGGGTGTGATTGAGATTGTAGCATGCAAGCGGTCATTTTAATCTAATCTAATCTAATGGAGTCATCTCTGGCATCAGAGGTACTGAAAAATCAAGCAATTCATCTGATGGACAGGCCCTGGATTGTAGGTTCAAGATTCAAGGTTTTCATTTAGTCATGCTTACACAAGAAAACATGAAATAAGATAAAAATAAATCAAAATTGAGATAAGACATGTTACACCTTACACAGAAATTCTAAAATATTCAAGTAATTTGAAAACAAATTATTTGCTTACTACATCTAAAGAATGGTATTTCAGGAGTGATTTGTGTGGGTCTTTAACTATCCACCCTGATTTGCTGAAGTTATGCTCTACGTGTAATGGATGTCTGCCATCAGTTGAGATAACTGCTAGTAGGTGCACTTCACTCTGAATTCATGGTTATGCAATTTAAAGTAGGTGTTCATGTCTGCCTCTGGGCCTTAAAGCTAACATTATCATGTGTGTCTGAAAGAAGAACAGTACAAAAAAGTGGCTGAAGGACAATTGTGTATTTTCCCAGTGTATTAGACTCCAGTGGCAAACAAAACCCTCTCATACAAGAACAGAATTCACAGAGAAGCCAAAAAAAGAAAGGCAACTGCTCCTGCTCATTTCCTTTTTAGGTGGACATTAATTTAACTGCTCTTCAATCAGCTTATATATGGTTAGCTTTACTTTTCTGAATTTCATCTGATAACCAGAGGTGTTAATCAAAGATGAGAAAAAATCCTTGTAGAACTTGCCATATCAAAAGGCTCATGGAAAGATAATCAACTTAAGATTGTAACTGCAAACTGAATTCTTGATTACTCTGATAAACACACAAAGGAGGGGTCCATGAGCTATATCCGTACCTGGATTCTGATACAATCAGCAGAAGCAATACCTTACTTAAAAACTAGGTACACACATCTCTTCAATGGTTTTGGTGTCTGAAAGAGCCGTCTCTTCTTGGAATCTGTCTGAATCACAGTACCTGCATTATTAACAACACAGCATATCACAGCAGGGTAGCCAGAGTGAGTTACAATTTTTCTGAAGAATCAGAGCATCACACTCAAATTTAGCTGAGGATGACTACATCACACCATGAGCACAGACATGTGGCAAAGACAATCAATGCACTCTACCATAAGGAAAGCTTTTCACTTGTACCTGGAGCAAGAATATCATCAGTTCTCAAGGCACTGCAAATTTGCCTGATCTGTACCAAGGTAAATAAAAACCCCATGTAACTGATAAGCAGTCAGCCAAAGAATTGCTTTTTTTTGTTTTATAATTACTGTGTAAATGTTTGAATTTTATAAGCTTTAACCTAAGATAGCTTTGAGCTTGAAAACAAACAATGGTTTAACCTTCATTTACCTACAGCTATGCGTTTGAGTGAACAAGTATGAGCTGACTGTGATGTTTCCTAAAATACCTAAAGACAAACAAATGAAAAAGCTAACAAAATGAAGAATTTCCACAAAATTTTTAATGAACTTTAATGGAGAGGACTAAAGGATTGCACAAAATAGTATTCTATTTGCTTTATTTCACTTTGTTGCTGTGTATTTGAAGTACAGTAGCTAGCATTTTGTGTTGTAGTTGACTGTTAAAGGCCAAGGACAAGGATACTTTACTGTCATCAGTAACTTTGCACACATACATAGTGTGGTAAGACAACGTATCTCCAAGAGCCCTGGTGAAACATACAGTATAGTAACACACAACAAGGTACAAGGTGCGACAGAAACAATACCATAAATAGGTAATACAACCATATGACAGTAGAGTGTGAAAGACATTTAAACCTTCCAGAATAAAGTAATAATGCACTATAAGTAAGATATTGTACAGAGGCAATTTCCAGCATTGAATCACAATGAGCGAGTGATAAGTATAAGGTAATCAAAGCACATAACAAGACATAAGTGTGCCTGTTGTAACAGTAAACAGAAGCTAAAGTGCAGGTGCTGTTGAAAAAGTCCAAAGTGTGATATGATAAGTATATAAAGCATAAAATGAGGTAGTACACTGGAATGACACTGGTTAAATAGGAACTAGACATTTTATGCATTCAGAATTTTGATGGCCTGTGGTATTAAAGTGCTACTCAGTTAGCAACTTCAGAACGGTTTGCCAGATGGTAGAAGAGAGAAGAGGCCATGTAATGGGTGTGAATGGTCTTTCACAATGTCACTGCCTCTGTTATAGCAGCAGGATTTTTGATTAATGTCTTTCAGGGGAGGTAGAGGCACATAGTTAACCTACTCGGCTGCCTTCACTATCCACTGTAGTGTGTTGTAGTCCGAAACATTATAGTTCCCGTGCCACTCAGTGATACAGTTAGAAAGCAGACTTTCAATATGGTGAGAATTGGTTTTGGGGGGGGCAAGCTTTTTTTCAGTCTTTGCAAGAAGTATAGACACTGCTGAGCCCTCTCGGCTATGGAGGTTGAGTTGAGGAACAAGGAAAGGTCATCTGTGATGTGCACTTCCAGGAATTTGGTGTATTTGACCATCTCAACAACAGCACTGTTGATGGTGAGAGGTGGGTAAGCAGTTTTGTATTTCCTGAAGTCTATTGTCATAATCTCAAATGTATGTACAGCCTGAGTGTGAACTGGACATTTAAAAAAAATAAGCAACCTTCTGACAGTCGGAATAAGTAAAAGTGTTACACTTTTACTACTAATTCTTGTTACACTTTTTTTACAAACATGCTTCACTATAAAACTGAAGAGTTTTTGGGAATGCTAAATGCTGCTCCAGGGTATGCAATTTATGGAGGGAAGCTGGGGACATTCTGAAAGCTGCTTGTCACTTGTCGCTTTGATCACCACTGAATGCAAAGCTGTCATTTCTCACTTAGTTTACAAGCAGCATTGATCATTTATGACATCGATCTCTGACATCAGAGATAGTTCTTTGAGCTTTGAATATCGGAGACAAGGACAGGTAGAATTCTGAGCCTCTGCTAGGGGACAGGTTTTAGAAGATAAGCACCTCTTCCCCCTCCAGGAAGGAAGTCAGAGGGACGAGAGAAAGGTTTTAGATTTATGAGCCCAAACGAATGGGACAGAGACACTAAAAAAGTTTTATAAAGTCAGACAATGAGGTCGCTAGAAAGAAAACAGGTGAGGGGGAGCTGACCAGAAAGAAGAGAGGACTCATTGTAACTATAAGATTAAGAGCCACCTGAGAGACTGAACTTCTAAAATTATCCAGTTTGTAATATTTGGGTAGCCACATTTCTGTTTTGCTTTTGCATATGACACAAGTTATTTGATATTAATATTTGAAGATTGAAACATACTGGGCCTCCTTTCCTTCTTGTACATTTTGTTCTATTTTACTGTAAGAGGTTGAGAAAATTAGTTAATTTCTCTGCTAGGTCATTTGTAGGTTAAGAAGCTAACACTCCTAAGAAATAAGCTATAGTAACAATTATATCTGGTAGTGGACTATAGTCCTGGGTGCAAATGCATTGCAACTGTAAAATATATAAGCCTAAAGGTTGGTAAATGTAAGGGCTGGTTTATACTTCACGTTCAGAATGCATACGTGCACGCATCATGGCTGCCACGTGTTCCCAGTGTTCTTTTGACGAATCAGAAATTAACACGACACATATGCAAGTTACAGTACCAGCAAAAATATGGGTGCCGTGAGTGTTCAAGTTTTGGTACGTGACGTCAGCATCATTGTTTACTATCAACTTGTGACGGAAAGCCACAATGGCACTCCAACAGGATAAATCTGTGTGCTTCACCGTCTGATGAATGGTTCGATGTGATGAAGCAAATCATCAAACTTAAATGCTGACATGTGATTGTATTTATGGTGTTTGTTTCATCCATTTCTCGCAGAGGCAATACAAGCGCCTCATATTCCCCATCATAATGACTCGATACATTTAAAGGTCTAACGTTCCATCTTCTGTGTCACTGTTACTGTCTTTTTGTTTTTTGCACCTTCGTAACAGTATCAGAATGCAAAGAATTTTTATCTTTAACATCTTTTTTCCCTCAACTCACAACACATAAAAACTGGACGTTGTTTTCTCACTATGATGATTTCTCGCACTGCAACCTGGTGGAATCCTCCTGATTTAGTTAAAGTACGCATGCAGTAATAGACAGTTCACTGCTTATGTAGAAGCTTATTCCCAGTCTCAGAATAGGCAAATGGAAGTAGTGGCAGAGATGTAACATATAACTGTGGTCTACAGGAAAAAGAATTTGTGCATTTGAAAAAAAAGAATTATGTTTTAGGGAGTGATATCCCCAGATGCCTTTTCCACAATAAAACATTTGAGGATGTAAGGAACTAAGAACAAAACCTTCTGTGTTAATATGTTTCTTCATTTTGTTTGTCTTGTGTCCTGCCTTTCAAGTCAAATAAACGTGTATAAGCAGTTATTATATTTATATTGTTATATTTTTATTTATCAATAAATTATATTACTCTAGTTCTTAAAATGACTGTGCTTCAATTACCTTGATATGCCTATCAGCTGGGAACCATTATGGACTGAGAAAGGTAAGACAAATAAATTAGGAACCTTACTGAAATGTCTCATTAATTATTGTCATTGCCAAAAGCAAAGCAAATAATTAATTCACTGTTTGATTGACATCAATTAATCCATCTGCTTCTGCACATGGTGTTCTTGCATTTATTCTTGCACATTGGATTTACATGATTACTAGCTGACCAAAGAAATTTGGTGGAGTGAATTGTCACCACTTGCTTTTGCTGACTGTTATCTAGGTTTACTAAACCACATTGTGCAGGCATTTTATGTTAGCTGCTAAGGAGTTCAGTGACATTATTTCCCCAAAATTGACATGGTTCTGTTTTATTTATTATTTTGTGGAGTTTCACTGTAGTAAAGTTAATTCATTTTAATCGAGATTGAAAGCATTGTCTTATTCTTGTGTGTGTGTGTGTGTTTTTATTAGGTTTGTTTTCTTAATAACATGTACTATGACTTTATGTACTGTTTAAAATTAAATGTTGAATACTCCTTCATGTACATTTATAAACTACTATCCAGATTTGTAGCAAATATACTGTATATAGTTATTACAAACTGGTAGAATGTAGGAATACCAGTTACCAGTACAAATGGTTCATTTATTAGAGTTTTTTCTTTTTTCTTGATTACACACGCAAGGTATTGCGGCAGCCTCATAGAACATAAATATGAGTTTTCAATATGAATTGGGATGCCTTCTGTGTTGGGTCTGTAAATTCAATGTGCCCTAATGTTCATTTTACTTTCTTGCTGCTGGGGAATATAAGCATTCTAGCATGAAAAACAGTCCATTACTATGTTATGAAACATTATACAGTTGTTAAAATTATTTTACATGATAAATGCACTGTTAGAAATAATACAACTGTAAGTTCTTTTCTATTAGTTTGTTGTTGTTACCTTTTTTCTTGAACTTTTGATCTCTGTAATGTCAGTTTGCTCAAGCCATACAAAACATGAACTGCTAGTAAAGAGGGTATTTCTACAGAAGATAGGCTTGCAAAGAAGAGACACTTTGCTACTTAAGGGCAGACTAGCAAGAAAGGTACAATTCCAAAAAAACGGTCATTTTCTGGACTTTACACATGTGTGAAAAACAAGGGCCCAAAACCATTGGATATTGTTATGCTTGCACATCCTTTGAACGTGTACTGATATGGTCTGTCAAAATGACATGGGGCAGGGAGAGGATAGAGATTTGACCTTGGCCCTTGCAAGTTTTTTTTTTATATATATACATTTTATTTGAAGAAAATAACTATACAATCAAGACTTACTTTTACAACAAAGAAAATAACATTACATGCAGTCGAGTTAGACTTAACAAATCTGAATTCAACCACCACCTGAGAGAGACAGCAAGAGAAACTCTTTAAAAACAACAAAGAAGGGAGAATATCCATTTCCCTGATATAAAAGCTTATTCTAAAATTTTATTAATAAGATCTTCCCATAGTTTAAAATAGTTTTGAACAGATCCTCTAAGAGAGAATTTAATTTCTTCCAATTTCAAATAGTATAGATTATCAGTTACCCACTGACTTATAACAGGTGGGCTGGGATTCTCCCAGTTGAGCAAGTCTGCATTCTAGTAGTGTGGTATAGATAATTATGATCATTTTGTCCTTCTCTACTTTAAGCCCATCCAGGAGTACACCAAACACAGCTGTTAATGGGTTAGGAGTGATTATGACCCCAAGACCGCCTGAGAGGCATTCAAAGATTTTTGTCCACAATGATGTTAATTTGGTACATGCCCAAAACATGTGGCCCAGTTAGGCTAGAGCTAAACTGCAATGTTCACAGATTGAATCTTGCCCTGGATACACTTTGGACAATTTTAACCAAGATAAATGTGCTTGAATAAAGATTCTACGTTGAATGATTGTATGCTTTACACACATGGAGCTGGAGTATATTCTGTGCATGGCTGCCTTCTACTCCTTTTCTGAGATGTGAAGTGAAAGATCCTTTCCCCAAAGTACCGTGGAATCTTTGAAAGGAAGGGACTTTAAAATATTTTTATATATTATTAAGATGTTGTCTGAGTCTTCAAGAATGATCAGTATATCTTCTGGAATAGAATTTGGTGGGAGGTGAAGAAAATCGGGCAGGTTCCTTTCAGCAATGTTTCTGATTAAAAAGTAGTGGAAAATTGTCTTAATGAGAAGGTACATTTGAAGCATAATTGTTAATAAGATGCAAAGCCATTGTCTATATACGAATCTCTAAGTGTTTTAATCCCATGTAATCTAACATTTTCCAAGTGTTAAATACTGTGTAGGTTTGAGAGGATAAAATATATATGTCATATAGAGGAGCAACAGATAAAAGTTTGTCTTCCTTAAAGTGCTTCCCTTATTGGTTCCATATTCTGAGTGATTGATGGACAGTTGGGTTATTAGTTATAAGTATACTGACTATAGTTTGTATGTAATCAAGCACAGAGCAGAGCATATAAAAAAATACAGCAAGTTTTTATTTTTATTGAAGACCAGGCTTGTGTATATTCATCAATTTGTGTCAAAATCCATGGCTTTATAGTTTTTATACTTGCTGCCCAGTAAAGAAATTGAAAGTTAGGTAGTGCCATGCCCCCTGCTGCTTTAGTTGTAGATTCCCCCTTTGGAGGTGTGGATGTTTCGAATTCCAAATAAATGACGTTATAATTGCATCTAATTTCTTAAAGAATGATTTTTTAATGTATATTGAAATGCCCTGAAATAGAAAAAGAAGCTTAGGAAGGATGTTCATCTTGACAGTGTTGATTCTCCTTGCTAATGTAAGATGGATGGAAGACCATCTGTTCACATCTTGTTTAATTTTTTCCCTGCTGAAAGCAACATTTTGTTGAAGAAGATCTTTATATTTTCTTGTGATGTTTACCTCTAAGTATTTAAACTGATCTGCTAAAATAAATGGGAAGGTGTCCAGTCTACTGTAATATTGTGTGAGCCCTTACAAGTAAAAAAAAAAAGTCAGAAGCTTCAAATGAAAGAAAAAGCAAAGAAAGATGAGGGCTAGATGACCCATGCAGTGAATATTAACAACACACATGGTCATGTCAGTGTCTTTTATAGAAACTTAAGCATCCAGGTTGTATGGTGTGAGTTGTGTTGCTGCTTCTTAAGGTACATTAATAATGTTAAATCTATAATAAGTGAATACATGTTTAAACCTGCTTCCATGTTTGCCTTATTGCTGTATCTGGCAGGCTGGTACTTAGAGAAAAACAGCAGACATCTTCCAATAAGGGCAAGTGAAGCACAGTAGCAGTCAACTCTGGGTAAATTTGGACTGTAGTCACAGGTGCAAGTGCCCTTCCAAGACAAGTGAGCATGGATAAGGGGACAAGAGTTAAGGTGGTGAACATATACGTACTTACATAACAAAAAACTGGGATGGGTGAAGAGAATGTATATTTTAGAATAGGGTCACCCCAAAATCCTTCTTTGACAAAGTATTTGCATAATGCAAATTGTTGTCATAACTTTTATTTGTTAGTCTATATACATGATTTATCCCAACCTTTTCAATATCTTTTCTGAGCAGACTAATTTTTTAATTCTACATCTTACTCCTTGCAATGCAGAAAAACAACAATCACCCACATATTATTACTTGATCAATTTAAGATTGTTTCATGAAAAAAATAAACATTTTAAATATGCAAGCTTTTTCTGTATTAACCAGAATCTGTTAAATGATAGGAGATAATAAAACATCTTTCTACTAATTTAACAGTTTGTGCTAAATGATTCTCTGATATATAAATCATACTTGCTTTGCTAATCCAAAGGGATAGAAAGCTATAAAAGCACAAGGCATTCAGTTTTAATGACTTTATGAATATATTTGGCTAACGTCTTCTGGCTGAACATGTTTTCTACCATCCTGCGTTCAGTACATGAATAAATAAATTGACAAATAATAGAAAATGAATGTACAATCTCTTCCGCTTCCTAAAAATGGATTGAGCCAAATCTTAAGAGTCTCCTCATTTTTATAAAGCCAAGAAATACATCAAAGTAGAGTTCAGAACTATTGCATGCCACTAGAATCAATTCCAAGGTCTTTGTGGCACCTTCTGTATATTAATGATCTCCCTAGAGCTTGGGTTCATGTGAAGAGAAAAGCAATCCAATGATGACTGTCGATTGTTTGGGACCAAATCAGCTCTCATTGTGTTTTCAGTCTGTTGCATTATGAAAGTGCAAAATTCTGGCCTTTTCTGAAAAGCTTCATTTTAAATATGGAAAAAAAGAAAAAAAAAGAAAAACCGTCACAACTGCAATGGCCAAAAATCAAGATTAGGCTTCATTAAACCTGCCAGGGGCCTTGAATTTATTATAACTTTTTTTTTTCTGGCAAGTAGTGTGAAGTATTAGTAAATACTGATGAAGCTTAGTGATTAACATTTTGAATAAGCTTCCATATTAGTAACTACCATAAAAAAGGACCGATTAAAGAGTTACACATATAATATATAAGTACATATATAAATATTCTCAGAATTAAATACAGTGCATATGCCCTAAGCAAATCATTGGCCTACCTAAGTAATGGATAATGGGAGACCAGGTAGTATAAAATGATAAGCCATTGTGGCAACTCCATTAGGTGTCACACAACCCCAGATGTCAAGCCTAGCAACAACATAACAACTATCAACAAAACTATCGTAGAATGGCAGCACCCATGAGAAAAACAAAATAGTGAGTGGGGAAACTTGAATCATACTTAACTCTTGTGGAAACCCACATGACAAAAAACTAAATATTACTAATAGACTCCTTGACCGTCAAAACCCTAGGAAGTATATGTAAATAATTTTTAAAGGTCAAGCAACCTATCTATTCATCTGTCTATCAATTTTACTGATAATCTGGGTCCAGTTTGCGTAATTAATGTAATTAATGCAAACCCGTTGGCTCATGCAAGTGCGTATTGCACATATTAAAGCATGCACTGGCTTAATGCAATGATTGTCATACAGTGCACTAACCAATAGGCACCAGCTGCAAGTCAGTTTGTATGAAAGGGAGCGAGTTAGCATAGGGAAGAGAGGAAAAAGATTCTGTTGAGAAAAGGTTTTGTATTTGGGAAGCAGAGAAAGCAATCGCTGGCTTTGGAGAGGTAATGGAGGAAGACGAATTGGGTAACATCCATCAGACTGACTAGTTTGAGGAAAACAGGATGGGGGCTGGAGGGCTAAGTGGATGCACTCTCATCAGCTGAGTAGCTCAAACACTAAGCTGGCAAGAGGAAGAGAGGCCATGGGAGTTGGTGGAAGGAGAGAGATTCCAACATGGCAGAATCCGGATAAGAGCATGACACCCTGGGAGTTGTAGTGACCAAGTTGGAGGTGGGCAGCTCAGTGAACTGCGGGTATCAGAAGAAATGGCAGTTCAGATTCACGGTGACCAATTGAGGTGAATAGATCAGCTATGTCAGAGAGATGCACAGGGTCTTGATGAAGTGAGAGACAAAGAGCCCAAGAAGAAGTAAAGTGTTTTTAATTCTCCACCATTTCGAGATTTTGTTTTGTTTGATTCACTCCTCAAATACCCAAAGACTCTGATTTGTTTAAAAGCACTGTTTTATGGACTTATTTTTCGAATTATTTATCAATGGACTTATTTATGGAATGTGCTATTGCAAAGATTTGAGCACTTTTTTCTCTTGTTTAAAATAAACTGGCAATCTTCTGATCATAAAGTCTCGCTTCTCTGTCTCAATTTCCCTGGTCCATCCCAGTTATTATTATCTACTGTATGTTGTGGCAAGCGGCTGGGGGTGGTACCCAGCCGGGACGCCCAGAAGGACCGGAGGAGGGATTATGCCTCCTCCAGACCATGAGGGAGCGACCAACCTGGTGGCTTTGGGGACCACGGGAACAGAGCTTAGAAGCTCAACCCTATAGGGGCCCGTGGTCACCACTAGGAGGCGCCCAGATGCCTGAGGAGCCCTGGCCCTCAGTACTTCCACCACACCCGGAAGTGCTGGGGGGAAGGAGAACAGGGACACCCGGAGTGCTTCCGGGTGCACAGCTGGCACTTCCGGCACACCAGGGAGTGTAGGCAGTCGCTCATTGGGAGGCACCTGGAGCACATCCGGGTAGGTTTAAAAGGGGTCGCCTCCCTCCATTCGATGGCTGAGAGAGTAGAGATGGTCGGGAGAGTAGAAGGACAGAGCTCGGAGGAGAGGAGTTGAGGCGGACCTGAAGAAAGGCATTGAGGAAGAAGGCCTGGACTTTGGGGGAGTATTGGGTTGTGTGCTGTGTTTTCACTGTAAATAATGAATAAATGTGTGTTGGTGCTAGAACCATCAGTGTCTGCCTGTCTGTGTCCGGGCTGTTCCCCACAATGATCTGAAACTGAGGGGTGTACTAATGGCTGCAGGTCTGGGGAATCAGTTTTTTTAATCCTTCACCTTTTCCAACCAAGGCATCCCCAGGCCAGCTGAGAGATAAAATCTTTCCAGCATGTCCAAGGTCTGTCCCAGTTTCCCTCCCAGTTGCACATGCCCAAAAAACCTCTGCAGAGAGACATCTAGGAGGCATTCTAATCAGATGCCCAAACCATCCTTACTGATTACTTTTGATGTGGAGGAGCAGCAGCTCTACTTTGAGCTTCTTCTGAATGTCTGTGCTTCTCACCCTGTCTGTATGGCTGAGCCCAGACACCCTGCAAAAGAAGCTCCATTCTGCCACTTGTATCCACAATCTACTTCTTTTGGTCACTAACTACAGCTTGTGACCATAGGTGAGGACAAGGACATAGTTTGACTGGTAAATCAAGAGTTTTGCTTTTCAGAACAATTCTGTCTTCACCATGACTGACCAAAAAAATTTCCACATGACTGTTGACAATGCTCCAGTCTCCCATCAGTCTCTCACACCCTTTTCCCTTAGGACCCCAAGATACTTAAACCACTGCTCTGGAAGCAGCACCTTATCTCCAACATGGACAGATCCCTCCACTCTTTTTTAGCACAGCAGAGAAGCAATCCTGAGGACACCTTGGCTGTGCCTAGTAGTTCTGTCCATACAAATTATGAACAGACTTGGTGACAAGTCTCACAGTCATTGTGCACGAGAATGACTTACTGCCAGCAATGGGAATAAAGCTTTGTGATAAGCTGCCTGTACACAGACAGACGGACACCATTGTACAGTCCACCACACGTTTATTCACCATATTTTACACTGTCCATAAGTGCACAACCCAGTGCCTCAAGCACCAAACTCCCCTAAAGTCCAGGCCTCTCTCACTCTCTGCCTGCTCTTCAGGCCGCCTCCTCCCTCCTGCTTCCAAACTTTGTCCACTCCTCACCCGACTCCAGTCCTAGTCTGCTGGGAGGCGGCCCCTTTTATAATTACCCGGATGGGCTCCAGGTGATTCCCGACACTCCTTAGACACTCCCCTGTGTGGTGGAAGTGCCGGCTATGCTCCTGGAAGCCCTCCGGGTGTTCCCAGTCTTCTTCCCCCCAGCACTTCCTGGTGTGGTGGAAGTGTTGGGGTTCCGGGTCCTTCAGGCATGGGGGCGCCCCCTGGCGGAAACCACGGGCCCCTACAGGGTTGGGCTTCCAAGCCCTGCACCCGTGGCCCCCAAAGGAACCAGGGCGGTCGCCCCCTCGTGGTCTGGAGGAGGCATCAGCCCTCCTCCTGTCCTCCTGGGCATCCCGGCTGGGTGCCACCCCCAGCCGCGTGCCACAGCTTTCAATCTAATTCTACAGGTACCAAATACCAGATACCCCATACTCCTAAAGCACTCGCTTATGAACACCCTCTGTGCTTGAACATAGCATTCGTTATGGAGAAACTGTGAATATCACAGAAGTCCAACAAAAAAACACCACTCAGGATCACAAGGTAGGTCACTCCTTCCAATTATACCCTTTCACGTTTCCCTGTTGTTGCCCACATGAGTGTTAAAATCCCCCAGGACAAAAAAGAGTTCCCAAAGGAAGTATCTTCCATCAACGAGTTCAACAAATCATTACCTTATTGTGGTAGAGGGGTTTGTAAGTCCTAGTGATCCTTGGGGCTATGTTGTCTGGACAGTCGACCTGGTATGCTCACCCAGGACAAATTAGTCCTAGGAGAGGGATTAAAATAAGTGCGGTTCACATTAACCTTTACAAAAAGTTTTATCAAGGATGGAATAACCCTAACCCTTCCAGGTGCGGGAGGGGAGCTTTTAATGAGCACCTAGTGGTTGGGCCTGCTGGACCCATGGGTCCTGGCCTGGCACAGCAGGAGGAGTTATGACATTCCAGTGCATTGAGATTCGGGCAAACTTTTTAACCTTTGTCAAGATATACATATGATTTCTTTCCTTATAAGGATAGTCAACATTGTTATGAGCACTCAGAAGGTAAAAGAGTGCTCAGAAATAATTAGGAGCAAAGGAAACATCATACAGAAGATGGAAGAAACTTAAAGGGCAAAACTAAATGGTTGGCAGGGAAACTAGCAAAAATAACCAAAAAATAATACTTAAAAACCCAGCAAAATCAAAGTCATTGTCTGAAGATACATGACCATGCCCTAATTCTGATGCTTGTTCAGTAGCCATCAAAGTGTGTCACCAACTTTTATATGCAGTAGAAGATGACCTAATATTTTATGTGATTCCTGTATTACGTGACTGACAAAGAGGTTAGCCAACTAAGAGATAAAAGATAGTAAAAAAAAAGTAGCAACCATGCAAAAAACAAAAAGTGTGCCAAACAACAATAAAGTTAAGAAAGAAAATTAAATAAATGTACAGAATTTCCAAAATTGGAATGCACACATGATAACACCTCAATGCACATCATCATAACAAGACAGTTGTAATATCACCAAAGAAAGTCTAAAAAATGCTAAAAAATAAACAAAAACAGGTGTAAAAATCACTTAATACCTGAAACCTTGTTGGCTCTTTAACGAAATGAACAGGTGGACAGCTATTTTGGAGAACCAGCCATTTATGAGCTAATGACATTCCAGAAGTCCTAGATGGGACTTCAGTTTAGTGTGTTTAGAGCTAAATAAGAGTTGCCCCAGATCCTAAATGTTACATCTGTGTTTGGTCAGAACCAACCTCATTTGAGAAGCCAAAATCAATTTGGGGAGTTTGGTGTGTGTATGTAAAATACAGAGAATCAATATATAGTGCCAGTGTGATTTTCTATGCTGTGGTATGCTGGCCAATAACATAACTTCAACAAAGGACAGCAGAATAAACAAGCTAATTAAAAGGGCAGGCTCAGTTATGTGATGCACTCTGGACCCTCTAAAGGTAGTAGTGAATGAGAGAATTAAAACAAAACTGAGTGTCATTATGAACAATGCTGCACATCCTCTCTCTGATAGACCAACACTGAGGTCTTTCAGCCAACAAATGATTCAGCAGATGTGTGTCAAGAAACAGTACTGGGGCTCATTTATACCAACAGCAATACGTCTGCATAATACCTCACTGGGAATGGATCTGCAAAGTCAGAAGTTTTCTTTAAAAATTTTCTTTGTTTTTAGTTATTCTGGTGTGTGACAGAATACAAACCAAACAACCTGTATGTAAAGTCCAGGGGGCAGAAGGATTTTATTTCCATTTAGCTCTTTTGGTATGCTGAACTATTCCTTACGTTTCACTTTATAACTACCTTCATTTTTTTTTAATAAACAACATATTTTTGACAACTATGGTTGCTTTGGCATTATTTCTTTTATGGTGATATACCATAAGCCTTTACCTGCCCTGGCAAAGTAGTTATATTCTACGAATAATTACACAACTTTGAAGGAAAACTTAAATATGTTAATTTAAAGAAAAACATGAATATAAAGCTTTCATCTAATGTCCATGGGATATTTTGGAATTTTACATTTTTCTATAATAATCCCCAAACTAGATTTAATTATTGATAGTTTTTAATTGCAACTCAAAAAATAAATGTTTGCAATATTTGTGTAACATGTCTGTTTCAATATGTATGCTTTTTCTGGAAAGGAGGGCTTTGTTTAATTTACAACCTTAAAAGAAAAAGGTTTTGTAGCAGAATTCCACATTATGAAGGCATTGGCACAGTTTCAAGTTGTAGGGCTATACATCTCAAATCCAAGTGTCACCGGTATCAAAGCAAGTACCTGCTGAGATTTTTAAGTGCTGTTGACAGTCAAACCTTTAGTTCTGAGGAGAAAGTGTCTCACAGAGTTTACCAGCTGAATATTCAAGAACAGAACTGCACCTAGAGCATATTTTAAAGAATATTAAACCATTGTTTCCTTACTACTTTGCAGAATAACACTTTCATTTCAAAATAGCTATCCAATTCAGAACTCAATAAGAATAGTAGTAAATAAATTATCCTTTTTCTTTGCATTCAGCTATCAGACAATACTAAAGCAAGTGCAAAAATAATACCAGGCAAAACATTCCTTCATGATTTAAATGATAAGTAAAGGTCAGCTTGCCATTGCTGCAGACGTTGTGTACTTTTTGCATCCTTATTTCCATTTATGCCCAGGTTTGGCTATTTTATGGACTTTCAAGGTTCTCCCTTTATGTATACTGTAGGTTTTTCATTAGCTATAGAAGTCTTTTGCTACCAATCAAATACAATTGAATTTATCATTATTATTATTATTACAATTATTATTATCCTCTTATATTATTAATATAATAATAAATTTAGTAGATGCTCTTATTCATTGCAAACAAAAATAAAAATAGAGCATAAGAAGTATAGAACATTCAGTCCCAAGGCCAGGGGAATTTAAAGAAAACTAAAGTTGCTCAATGGTCTTTGGATCAGTATAGCTGCAGACATTCAGCAGGACAGCACTGGAAATACCATCCATTTTTAGCACATCTGGTACTGATCATCAGTCAGTAAACAGTAGTCATCAGACTAAGCAGAATGTAGACTTCTTGAAGGGACATACTGAGAGTGAACAATTGATTCTAAACGTTTTTGGTGCAAGGTGATATGGATGTGGAATTTTCACATGGTGTCACTGTGACCCTTGTCACTGTTTACAAAGGGTTATAACAGCTCCTGATGCATTCAAGCCCTTTCTGCAGTAGGAAGTAGTTCAGCCCATGAAGGATAAGACAACAGTATAAATTTTAATTATGTGAACCTTGGAAAGTATAAAGGGAATCAATGGGCAGCTGTGCAGCAGTTTACCCAAGACTGACACAGTAGAAATAAATTTTTTTACAACCCTGAATGTGCTAATTGGAGACAGAACTAATCTGTTTATTGTTAAACACAAGTTAATAACAATGTTTTCTGTTGTCTGTGGAGCATATATTGCTTTCAAAGAGTTCATTAGCTGGGGCAGAACAAAAAGGCTTTTCTTGGATGTAAGCTTCAAGTCATTGTCGAACTGAAAGTGCCCATGTGTGAGGTTGCATGAACTCTGGAGCAGGTTTTCTTCAAGGACCTCTCTGTATTTGGCTGTATTTTTCCTTTCCTTAATTCTGACCAGTCTCCCCATCCTTTGAAGCACCCCCATAGCATGATGCTGCCACCATTATGCTTCATCACAGAGATGGTATTAAGCAGGTGATATGCAGTGCCTTTGCTTCACCAGACATAGTGCTTGGAGTTCTGCTCAAAGAGTGTGATTTATGTCTCATCAGACCAGAGAATTTATGCTGACTACTCAAGAGAGACTTTTGTCTAGCAACTCTACCATAAACGCCTGATTGATGGAGTGCTACTGAGACAGCTGTCCTTCCAACAGGTTATCCCATCTCAGCAGAAGCCTTCTGAAGCTTTACTAGAGTGACCACTGGGTTCTTGCCTGGTTATGTAGTTTGGATGGGCTGCCAACTCTGGGAAGAATCCTGGTTGTTCAAAACTTCTTCTATTTAACCATTATCAAGGCCACTATGCTCCTGGGAACACTCAAAACTTCAGAAATATTTTTATACTCTTGCCCTTGTTTACGCCTCACAACAATTTTATCACAAAGATCTACAGAGAGTTTGCTTGGACTTCATGGATTTTGTCCTGACATGCAGTGTGAAATGTAGGAACTTATATGTACAGGCATGTGCCTTTCTAAATGATATCCAGTCAATTCATTTTGCCAGATGTGGACTCCAGTCAAGTTCTAGACATGTCTTGTGAATAATTAAAGCTAACAGGATATACCTGACCACAATTTGGAGAGCCACAGAAAGGGTCAGTTTTGAAAACATATTTTTACTTTGTGTTTATGCGCTATTGAGTGTAGACTGATTGGCAAAAATGGCAAATGTATACAATTACAATTAAATTTAGAATACAATAAAGTGGGCAGAAAGTGAAGGGGTCTGAATACTTTCTGGATGCAGTGATTATGGGACACAAAAAACACCGAAAAAGTATATGTTTTTCCTGTAAAACTATGACAACTTGATGTCTTATTCCTGGACAAACAAATATTTGGGAAATGGTATTACTGTATTCTTTGAATTTTAGCAAGAATAAAGCAAGTGAAAGTGTTGTGATGCCTAAACAATATAGAGCACATATTAGTTCACTGTATTCGTAAAGTCTAGATTCTGCTTGATAATCTAATGCATAGGTTCTTAAAATATGGGTCGCCTGTTGTCTAGTTTTGGGTCACACAGAGTCGTGATTGATGATTTAAATCAACAGGAAAGTGTCATGTATGGTTTAGGGAGTGTCTTGCGAGATCGGCATGGGTAAGGTCTAAGCCATTTTTTAGTGTTTTGCTGTTTTTGAAGTCTGCCTGTTTTATTGCATGAAATTGGAATTTTACCCCAAGTTTTATATATCATTTTTTTCAGCAGATTTTTTACTTTTCAAAAGTGACTAGTAGAGCAATGTATAAATTACAGTTTAGCTAAAAAATATTATATAAATGGCCAAAAATTGGTCACACTCCTTTGAAATTTTCAGTTCTCTATTGAAAAAAAGTACAAAACATTAACAGATCAAGCAGTTTTGGGAAAATAAAATTGCAAAGACATGCCTTCAGCATGTTTTACAATATTAGTCAACATTTTTCACTCAAAAGCTCAATGAATTACAGTATATACATCCATCCATCCATCCATCCATTTTCCAACCCGCTGAATCTGAACACAGGGTCACGGGGGTCTGCTGGAGCCAATCCCAGCCAACACAGGGCACAAGGCAGAGAACCAATCCTGGGCAGGGTGCCAACACACCGCAGCAGTATATACATTTATTTCTTATATCAGAAAATTATTTACATGTCCCACTGTTCAAAACCGTTCCTGTCCAAATGAGACAAAGTGGCAGTTTACATTCCTTGCATTGCCGAGCAGTTTCCCGCCAGCAGTTCACACATTTCCATCTCTTAAATGTAGCCTTGGTACTGGGACCAGTGATGTTAGAAACTCCATCAAACACAGGAATTGAGTGTGCCTGAGTGGGAGGAATCTGCAGAGACAAACCACATCATTCAGCTGCTGAATTCTCCACACGGTTTTGGCATTTCATTGGCTCTGTGCCCTTTGCTTTGCAGATATCTTTGTGAAGAATATAACAATTGTGTTGGCAATATCAATAAAATGTACAAAAATGTGCAAT
This sequence comes from Erpetoichthys calabaricus, assembly GCF_900747795.2. Taxonomy (NCBI): domain Eukaryota; kingdom Metazoa; phylum Chordata; class Cladistia; order Polypteriformes; family Polypteridae; genus Erpetoichthys; species Erpetoichthys calabaricus. Next base: position 61,918,298 of record NC_041395.2, read on the forward strand.
ATTATATTAAAATTATGTGATGACTGGTGAAATACTAAGTATGATTATCAGAAAGATCAAACGCTTTTTGGCCCCCGGACGTGGGGCAAGAGACGGCCGGTCGACTCCTCCAGCGAGACCATTTCAGTGATCCGTCTTACCAGAGGACTGCCGTCAACTTGAGCGCTCCGGCAGCAGAGCATGCAGCTCTGGCAAAAGTTAGGACTGCCCTGTCCTGAAAGAGTTCTTGCGTGAGGAGCCCCTGGTCTCCTCTTTGCTACATCCACAGTGACTGAACGGATTTCCAGACAGAGCTTGCACACTTCCAGGCTGGGGTAAGCACCGGGGAATTTCCGAACATTTTTTTTATTACGGGAGGGCGAGTTTCCTGTTGACCGTCTAGTCATACTCATATCTCAACGGGTTGCTTAAGGTGATGGAGACTTGACCCAAGCAGTTTGACGCATACGAAAGGTCTGACGAAAGGATACTGGCCTCACCCATATCCTAGACTCGGCTGGACGTATTGATGTAGTATTCTGCTGAACCGAATCGGACACGAAGTCACCTGAGCTGGAATCCGGGGATGTGAGCGGACAGGCTAACGGGACGAGTAACGGGGTGGTATATATATATATGGAAACATAAACAGAAAAAGAGCACAGATTGCAGGATTGCTGTTAGGACGGAATAAATAAATCTACATACTAATAGCAATACCGTGTTCTCCTGGGAACTGGGACAGGACCGATAGTTAGGTGTCTCCCCTTGGGAAAAAAGAAGGGAACAGTAAGGGAACAGTGAGTGGCACACTTAATACCTCGCTGATTCATACGTACAAGGGATTAGGCGAATCAGTATATAGTTGGAAAATTAAATACAGGACCCGGGAGGGCAAGGGGACATAATGGGAACTTATAACAGTAAGCCTGTTAATCGCCGCACAGGGGGATCAAAATCATTAACGCTGGAAGAATTATTTTCGGAGGATCAACAGACGCCCCGTAAAAATGGGTCTCCTAGGAAATTTATAGAAAAGAAGACAGGTTTAGATTTCAAGAAGGCATGTAAGAAATGGAATAGACAGAGTGGTGGGCGTTGGCCGATAGAGGGGACAGGAGATGTAAGTGAAATACAGGAAACTAGGAAGATCCTGTGTAGGAATAAGCAGGGTTGTTATAATAGTGGACCGTATCGAATGGATAATGTTCGATAGATGGGAATTAGTAATAAAAGACAGAAATTTAGAAGCAGTACAGAAACAGAATGAATTGTTGCGGGCAAATGAGGGAAAGGCTAAAAAGGAGAAAGAGGAATTACTAATTACATTACAGAAAGTTCAGACAGGCACTGAACCACAGGCAGACGGGAGGAAAAGGAAGAATAATCCAAATAAAGACCCCCTTTATCCTATTATTTTTTTTCCCCTCCTCAGTACCAACCTCAGGCACCTCCATTATCCTCTCCTCTATCCCCCATTCCGACTGCCCCCCCTACACTACAACTGGCAGAAGTTTCCCCCGATGATCCCCCAGGCACAGATCACTATGACCCCTCTACCCATCGTGATGACCCACCCCGTACTAGACACTTGCCCTTTAATAGAAGGTCCCAATCCTCATTATAACCCTGCCCATCCAGCCGGACCCCAAAATCCCACAACAGTTATGATAAATCGGAACTGGGACATCCAAGAACTAAAGGATGTCGTGAATGCACTTCCAGATCCAAAGGAAGTAGGAGGACTAAAATTTGTTGAACAACTTGATCAGTTAGATAGCATGTATAAGCCTAACGCTGCTGAATGGACCCAGGTACTTCATCGAAAGCTTGGGACCACATGGGCCACTGTTAGCAGGGGTGTCCGCAATGACGTTCCATGGGTATGGAACCCAGCTTTAACTCGAGGACAGGGGATAGGTGGAGAAGGCGAATTTAACCCACATTGGGAGGCGTTGAGACAAAATATTGCAGAAAAATATAAAAAAGGAACGGACTGGTCCCTAATTCCTGCTGCAAAACAAAAGAGAGACGAGACGGTTGATGAATGGGCACATAGGATTCAAGACCTTATGGCTAATCACTCGGGCTTGGAAAATGTTGATGACCGCACCCGAGCTGCAGTTCCACCTTTTGTTTCCGGTTTGCGCCTTGATATACAAAACAAGGTCCGCACTTCCTGTATTGAGTGGGAAAGTGCCGCGTTTGATGAAGTCAAACGACATGCTGAACATGCCGAAAAACAAACTAAGCAGAAGGAATCGGACTCTCATGCCAAATTATTGGCAGCACAGATGAACTATTATACCAGGAATACTCCTGACCGAGGCCGACGATATGGCCTTAGAGGAAGGGGACGAGGACGAGGAAGAGGACGAGGTGGTTTTAGAGCTCCTCCTGTTGACCACAATAAGAATCCTTTTATTTCCCTCTCCCTTTAATTCCAATGTTAATTCCTACTCTTGCTACGCCTGTGGTGAAACTGGACATTTTCGTCGGGAGTGCCCTCACAGACAGCAACAGCCCCCGCCTCCCCCTATTCCACCTGTTTTTTCTGACACCCCTGACCAACAATACTGGCCATAGGAAAACGCAGGGACCTCCAGCCACTCTTTTCAACTACTGACATTGTTCGTTGATGGCACTGAGACTATTTTCTTAATCGATACTGGTGCCACTCGATCTACCCTCTCGCTGGCAAAGGTCCCTGCCTCGAACGAGACTGTTACTGTGCTTACTGCTTCTGGACAACCTCACCTTCAAGTATCAAAACCTCTTCAAGTCCAGTCACATCCTGGCGGACATACCTTACTGCATCGTTTTCTTTTAAATCAGCTCTGTCCAGTTAACCTTTTAGGAAGAGATCTCATGACAAAACTTTCTCTTTCTATTTCTATGACTGACAAAGGTTTTTTCTGTTCTACCCCCAAGTTGTTGTGTCAAATTGCCCCTTACCCCAAACCCTCTTTTGCAGCTTGGACTTTAGATATTTCCCCACACACCATTCTCCTCAAAACCCTACACTCTTTTTCCCCTTGTCTCTTTCCCAATTTACAGGCCCCTGACATTTTACACTGTACTGCCCAATACTTCCCTATAGAAGTAGACACCCCCTGGCTAGAATCTTTCCTTACTTCTGGTACTCGCCCCGAAACCCTTCACATCTCCTGTGTTTTTATTTCATCCACAAAGGCAGCTGCTTCTGTTCATCTTACATGCTCACAGTATATATTTTATCTTGGCGGCTCAGTGCCTCATATTTCCTTAGCTAAATCACGCACTGTTAAATGGGGGGAAATAGGACCATGGGTAGAAAAATGCCTTGAAAGAACAGACTGGTTACAAGTTACTCCAGGTATTTTTGATACTCCTGACCGTTTAATAACTAAAGTGGTGCTTCAAACTGATTTTTTAGTACATCGCGCTTTGTGCCGTCCTTCCTCTTTTGCTTGTTCATTGCAAACCACTTTCCCTTCTTGGCTCTCTATGCTCCCTGATTCACTATGGTCACAGGGAAAGAATGATTATGGAAGGATAGCCCATTGTGAGCCTCTGGTGATCCACCCGAAATCCTCCTTCCGCCCGCACCGTGCCCAATGTCCTCTGTCTCCCGAAGCAGAGGCTGGCATCTCCGCCGTACATTCCGATCTCGTCAAACGTGGTACCGCCGTTGGACATGGACCGTCATGCCTCAGGGATACACTGAAGCCCCTTGTGTATATGAACAAGCTCTTGCCCAAAATTTAGAAGGCTTTTGGCCGGACAGGATACAGTATGTAGATGGAAATGATATGTAGCGCTACGGAAGATGATTGTACAAAAGATACCCAGAAATTGTTGCTGTTTTTGGGGGACAATGGCCATAAAGTTTCTAAAGTTAAGCTGCAGCTAATCAAAACAACTGTAAAATATCTAGGTCATGACATTACGTATGGAACAAGAGCTCTCGCTAGCGATCGCATTACAGCCATCCAAAATCTTCCTAGACCGGTCACAAAACAACAGGTTATGTCTGTTTTAGGTATTCTGGGCTACTGCAGACAGTGGGTTCTAAATTTTACTGAAAGAGCACAGCCGTTGCAACAATTGGCTAATACTCCTGGCATCCCCCTTTCTGGCCAGGTCCAATGGAATGAACAGGCTGAGAAGGCTCTCTGTGACCTCAAAACTGCTCTTCTATCTGCGCCCACGCTTGGTTTGCCTGATCATTCTCGTCCATTCACTTTGTTCGTGGACGAAAAGCAGGGATTTATGAATGCAGTACTGACGCAACAACATGGAGATAAACAAAGACCGGTGGCTTATTTTTCTAAAAAACTGGATCCAGTGGCCGCAGCACTTCCTCCGTGTCTTCGTGCTGTGGCTGCAACAACAGAAGCTGTATTAGCAAGCACGGATGTAGTTCTCATGAGCCCCCTAACAGTTAAAGTGCCTCACGCTGTACATTCTATCCTAGTACAAGCCAAAACTTCACATCTCAACCAGTTACGCAGTGGTCCAAGGGGACCGCCTGCTGGAAGCAAATCGAATTTCATCAAGCTTGAGTGCACAAGCAGCTGAACTCGTAGCACTGACTCGAGCATGTCAGCTGTCCGAAGGGAAGATCGTAACAATTTATACGGATTCCAGGTATGCTTTTGGAGTCTGCCATGATCATGGAGCACTATGGAAACTAAGGGGATTTAAGACCAGTACTGGCAAACCCATCCAACATCAGAAATTGATCGAATCCCTTTTAGAAGCTATAACCAAACCATCGAAGCTAGCGATTGTTAAATGTCAAGCTCACACAGGAAAACAGGATCCTGTTAGCAAAGGAAATTAATTAGCTGACCACTTTGCTAAAGAGGCTGCATATAATAACACACCAATTTCTTTATTCCAACAGAGAAAATGACCAGGACCATGATAATCAAATTATTTCTTTACAGAGTGCAGCCACGGATATCGAAAGGAGAAAATGGTCCAAAGAAGGGTCCCTCTCTGATGGAGTCTGGACTCATAAACACACTAACAAACCTTTTCTCCCAAAAGCCTCTTTCCCAGGAATGGCAAAAATCGCCCATGGCCTCGATCACGCAGGTAGAGATGCCATGGTTCGAGAGTTGAAAAACATTGGGAAGCTGTAGGTTTCTCTACATATGCAGAGCAATTTTGCAGACGCTGTGCAATATGTCAAAAGTTTAATGTGGGAAAAGGTACCCAGGTAAGTCCCGCCGTTACCCCTAATCCAATGGGTCCGTTTGAACACCTCCAAATGGATTTCATTGAACTAACCCCGTCTAAAGGGTACCGATATTGTCTTGTAATTGTCGATGTGTTCTCCCGATGGGTAGAGGCTTTCCCTTCAAAACACAACGATGCCAAAACAGTAGCTAAAGCACTAATTAAAGAGATTATTCCAAGATGGGGTATCCCTCAAAAGTTACAAACAGATAATGGCACTCATTTTGTGAACTCCGTTATAAATGAATTAACTACCTGGCTCCAAATCAATGTGCACCATTATTGTAAATACCATCCCCAAAGCGGAGGCATCGTAGAACGATGCAATGGCACTTTAAAAGCTAAACTCGCAAAAATTTGTGAACAAACTAATTTATCATGGCCGGATGCACTACCCTTAGCTTTAATGGGACTAAGGGGACGGACACACCGAGAACTGGGACTATCGCCGTTTGAGATTCTGACCGGACGTCCCATGCCCATTGGCATGGTTGTAGGAAATGTGAATTTGCATACTGTGGACAATGATCTTCTCTCTAGTCTTGCAGGTCTGCGAACCTCGTTGAAGGAAATCCACCAGCAGGTTAATCAAGCCTGGAGGACCAGCCCCCTTTCCAAGGATTTACCAATTCCCTTGGGCACCTGGATCCTGGTTCGAGATACTCGGAGGAAACACTGGCATCAGCCTAGGTGGAGAGGACCATTCCAAATTCTTCTATCCACACCACACGCCGTGAAAGTTGAAGGACTGCCTGCCTGGATCCACGCATCGCATTGCAAGAAATGGCTATCTTAAAAATACTTTTTCTGTTGACTGTTACCCGCACCCTCTCGGGCTACCCAAGGATGGGTGGTGATCTCTATCTAAGTACTTTACCGCCTCTATGGAAAGGGCATATATGCTACATGAGGAGCACATGTCTCGTATAGCTTCTTCCATTTTCTCCTCCCCATCCCCTTCCCCCCCCCCCCCCCCTTCCTCTTCATCAACCATTTCAATTTAATTCTACTGCCCACATCATTTTGTTCAAAAAGGGAGGAGTGTAAAAACATAAAATGATGTAATTGAACAAAATGTATGTGTGTAAGTACAGAAAATAGAACAGAATGATCAAACTTGTTTGTGTTTTGCGTACGTGACAAAAAGCATGTATACTTTCTGGAAGTTTTCTTTCAATGATGTGTGTGACAAGAAAATATACCTTTAGGGTAAGGACTTTACCAATTGGAATAATACAAAATGAGTCAGGACGCTATTTTTATTGCTTACGTGGTCAACGATCAGGAGACTAGAAAGGTATAAAAGAGCAAGGATATCTGCGCTCGAGGCAGATGAAGTGCGGTGTCCTAGGACTGTATTTCTCTGTCATTTTACCCTTGCCTGGTATGTATCAATAAAAGGTTTTTACTAATTTTAATTTTCTTCTCTGTCTTCAGTCACAAAAAGTGTCCACACGCTCTTATTTGTATATTGTTTTCCGGCATACAGTGTCTTTAATAGCTCACTGATATTTATCACCCTTCACTGTCCTTTGCATACTGTCGTCCCCTGGAGTTAAGGAACACACCCCAAAGCTGGTGAGTGAGTGAGGAAGACCCTTCTCCCCAGCCCGTTGCGTGAATCTCAGATTTGCGCAAATAAATCGTTACCGCAAGCGAACTATGATACATAGCGAAATCAAGCGGAATGTTCAAGCAAATTATAGAAAAAAACCCGATCTAAATCCATTAAGTAGTTCTCTCGTGAAAAGCGGACAGACAGAAAGACATTGGATTTTATATATTATATACTAGTAAACCTTCAAAATAATGTGCAGTTAAAGTCTCAACAGCATTTCTGGAGCTTAGTAGAGCCAGATAAGAATCTTCGCCAAGCAGCTCTGAAAATGTCTGCTTTATTTGGGTCTCCATACCTCGGTGAGTTTGCCTTTTCTGACATGAATGTCATGAAATCAAAGTTCAGAACAAGACTGACAGATGAACATTTAAATGACTCCATAAGAGTGAACCTAAGTGGCTACACTCCACCATACACCTCTCTTGTTGACTCCATGCAGTGCCAGTCATCTCACTAACTATAAAACACATCACACATGCAACTGGACATGTGAATATCCTTGTGAAGTGAAACAGTGACATGTAACAAAATTACAAATGAATAAGTAATATCTGTGTATTTTTAATTGCATTATTTTGTTTTGACAGCATTCACGTTTTAATTCAATAGTGTAAGATACACTAGAAAATGCATACAGACATACAAAATGCATTTGCAGGTGAACTAAATATTTTTTGTGATGTTTTAATGCAAAATGTGAGTTGTGGACACCAACATTTTGTAATTGTCCAGGCAAAATAGGCTTATTCAGTTTGTTTAGGTTGAAATAAGCTATAAGAATAAACGTTAGAAAACATGAGTAGCTGTCGGCCATTTTCATTTTGTAAAAGGAGCTCTCAGGGGAAAAAAGGTTGGAGACCCCTGCTTTAGATTCAGCTGTCCATCACAAGGGCGACTTTGGGACAATTAGCCATACCCACTCACAGTAGTTATGGTAGGGTCTCTTTTGTAACCACACTGTCAGGATCAAATCCCTATTAGGGTTGCCATTTTAAAAATCCTGTCACGCTAACTAAAGCTCATGATTCCCAGGAACTGTCCACATTCACTAACAGAGGGAGTCATATGACCTACAAACCTATGACCAAAGAGAAAATGGACAGTCATCAACAACAAGGTAAATACAATATCAGAGAGCTAAATCAGAATGCCAACACAAGATATTAAAGGCATCCTATCAAGGACTATTTGAATATACCATACGATCAAAAGAAACAAAAATGTCTCTCAGGAGAAGCAAATAGGATTTTAACAGCAGCAGCTGTGAGAAAAATAGCATTGTACTTTGAAGCTTCCTAGCATTCTTCTTTCCACTTTGACCTTTTTATACCTTCCTCAGCTCCTCTAGCCAATTATCTCTGCTTTCCATCCCCTTCTCTCTCTTTTCCTATTTATTCCCCTCAATCATCGCTATTTTTTACTTCAAACTTCAGACCACACAGTTGAAATGCTGAACTATTAAACTGTATTTTCCTTTGAGGTCCCTTAGTGAGGAAATAAAATAACCTATTTGTTCCTTTTCAGCTTTCTCTCTTGCCTGTTCTCTCAATTTAGTCTGTCTGTCCAGAGAGAGAGAGAGAGATGGGGAATGTGTGATAGTAAATCTCCTCCAACTAAGGTATGCTGTGGGCCAACTAGTGCGACATGACAAAATCTCCTTATGGTATGGAGGGTGCAAAAGGGACTTGAAGCATTTCTTTACAAACCGGTTAGAGCAAGAGTGAAACACTAATAAGACATGACATGACATGAATATTCTGCTGTTATTAAAACTGTGACCTAATTAGATATCAGGACAACTTAGATACCAGCTAATGAAATGAACCATGTGGTCTGAGTTGTGTCAGACTCTTAAAAAGCTTGATATGCTATAAGGGAAAAACTTACTGTATGAATTTGTAAAGTGCCTCTAACTGTAACTGCTTGTTTCACAAAGACTGTCCATATCATTTATACTAGAAAATCACTACAGAGACACTTTCATATGACATTTTAACTTTAATTTTAAGAACACCTATTCAAAGGACGAGATGTTTTCTTCAGACTTTTAACTTGTTTAACTATTTTGGGACCTTTAAATAATTAGTGTATTAATTAAATAATTACATCTGTAAAACACTTTTCTCGCTACTCAAATCACTTTACAGACAGGGGAGCTACTTCAACCACCAACAATGTGTAGCACCCACCTGTATGATGCGACGGTAGCCATTATTTCACCAGTACTCTCACCACACATTAGCTATTAGGTGGTGAAGGGGTGAGAGATAGTTAGCCAACTAGATACAGGGGATGATTAGGGGGTCAAAATGGACAAGGCCGTGATGGACAATTTTGCCAGAATGTCAGCATAAAACCTGCTCTTTTTGAAAGATGCCCAGGGATCTTTAATGACCACAGAGAGTCAGGACCTCAGTTTTACATGTCATCTGAAGAATGGTGCCATATTTACAACACAGTGTCCCTGTCACTTTGCATTGGAAGTGCATTGGGATCATGCACAGCACACACGTTAAGCGCCCCCTGCTGGCCTCACCACAGATGCACAGATGGATAATATTCTAAAAGAAGTAAAATGTTTGTAAGTTTATTACAGTTAAAATGGTAAAAGTCAATGTCTGATCTCACAACATTTGCTATAGTCAGTTGATAACAGAGCAGAAGAAAACAAAAACTCCAGATGGAGAGGATGCCGAAGAAAGAAAACCTGTTGATATCTGATATCTGCATTGCTAATGAATTCAAATACAGTAATCCCTCGCTATATCGCGCTTCGCCTTTCGCGGCTTCACTCCATCGCGGATTTTATATGTAAGCATATTTAAATATATATCGCGGATTTTTCGCTGCTTCGCGGGTTTCTGCGGACAATGGGTCTTTTAATTTCTGGTACATGCTTCCTCAGTTGGTTTGCCCAGTTGATTTCATACAAGGGACGCTATTGGCAGATGGCTGAGAAGCTACCCAGCTTACATTTCTCTTTCTCTTGCGCTGACTTTCTCTGATCCTGACGTAGGGGGATTGAGCAGGGGGGCTGTTCGCACACCTAGACGATACGGACGCTCATCTAAAAATGCTGAAAGATTATCTTCACGTTGCTATCTTTTGTGCAGCTGCTTCCTGAAACGACATGCTGCACGGAGCTTCGCATACTTAAAAGCTCGAAGGGCACGTATTGATTTTTGATTGAAAAACAAACTCTGTCTCACTTTGTCTGCTCCTGACGGAGGGGGTGTGAGCTGCCGCCTTCAACAGCTTTGTGCCGCGGTGCTTCACATACTTAAAAGAAAAACAGCCCTATTGATCTGTTTGCTTTTCTCTCTATCTCTGTGACATTCTCTGCTCCTGACGCGCACTCCTTTGAAGAGGAAGATATGTTTGCATTCTTTTAAATGTGAGACGGAACTGTCATCTCTGTCTTGTCATGGAGCACAGTTTAAACTTTTGAAAAAGAGACAAATGTTTGTTTGCAGTGTTTGAATAAAGTTCATGTCTCTCTACAACCTCCTGTGTTTCTGCGCAAATCTGTGACCCAAGCATGACAATATAAAAATAACCATATAAACATATGGTTTCTACTTCGCGGATTTTCTTATTTCGCGGGTGGCTCTGGAACGCAACCCCCGCGATGGAGGAGGGATTACTGTAAAACAAATTCAGTCAATTTATTTGATAAAGTGGATCAAAACCTGGCCTTTTCACACTCTATCTGAAATTTGGGCACATTTTATGTATGTGTTTTTCATTTCTCAGTTCATATTCCCAATGAATGTTAGGTTGTTTAGGCACACTAGACTGACCTGTACAGTATACAGTATATAAATGCAAGTTTCTTTTTGTGTATTAACAATCTGTCCGGGTCTGGCTACAGCTTTGTGCAGAACATTTCTGGGATATATTTATTAGCCCACCTTGAACTTGAATTTTATTACGTGAGTTTTAGCATGAAGGGATTATTTTTCAAATTCAAACTGAATGATTTTAGTATTTCACAGATATTCAATGTGTCTGTCTTGCAAAAAGTTTAGCACTTTCATTTGCAAACATGTCTTGGAGGTGATGCTAGAATGCAGTACATGATTATATTGGCAAGCAGTGTGAATGGGACCAGTAAAACTGTAATATGCTTAAAAATCTTTATTGAATCCATAATAACTCTGTTAATTCTCACCAGTGTAAATTTTATTTTTTACCAGAAAAGCAATGAGATATACAGTACAGTAAATGATTGTTTGCAATTACAATAGAGTGTTTAACAGGGAAAGGTTACTTAAGAAGAACTGTAAAGATTGTTTTCCTCTCCTGTTCCTTCTCATTCACTTTTTGCCTTTGCCCATTCTATTTTATCATACAAAAAGCTGTTGCCACTTTAGCTGCTGAATTGTTCCAAGCCTCCTACAAGCTCTTACACTTTGTATTCTATGTGGCAACATGATCCCCAATCCTCCACTGCATTAGAACGCCATCTTTAAGAATATCACTCTGTCTTCCAGGAACACCCAATCATCAGCATTCTCAGTTTAATGTTGTCCATCAACTAACCCTCTTTGTCACTTCTGCTCCTTAAATTTCCCAGAAACCTTCCACCACATGTTTTGTAACTGCCCCACTGTCAACTCCTTTTGGCTCGCTGTTTCGAGTTCCCTCTCCTCAATGCTCTCTGTTCCGATTCCTCTCTCATATTTTACTTCTCCTGCACCTTTCCATGCTCTTTCTTTCAGCCCAGTTCAGAGAAGAGTGTTCTCTCTTGGCACCATCATTGTCAAATTTGCTCTGGCCTCTCAATGGAAGTCCCCCTGCTTCTATAACCTAACATTTTTTGAACTCTCAGTATTGAGGATTAATAGAGCATCTGGCTCCAGCATCAGAGAGGGTCTTTCGGTAACTAAGCTTGTGGGTGAATGGCTATCTGGTGGCTAGTGATGATGGGAATGTAGTCTCCTTGGTGCATTTCATTTTCAGTCTGGCTGTGGACCACAGCCCTTTTTGATTGGTCTTGCAGATGCCACTTTGGTCACTTTCTTTATTTTGGTTTATTTTTATTTTTCATAGTGTTGGGGTGGGTATACGCAAGTAGTGGTGGGAAATTTGTTTTATCTTGTAATTTTATGCATTCTGCATCTTTCCATTTTTTACTTATTCTTTTTACTTAAATTGTTCACAAAAAAGGAACTATAAGGAGTTAAGAAAACATCCACATGCATTTTCTATGTACAATAAATGAGAGTTTTTGTATCATGTTGTATTATGTATATTTTCAATCTTTTTCTTTCACGTTCTTATTTTCTGACTTTAACTCATGTTTGATTTGTTATGCACATAGCAAAACATCATTGTGTGATAATAATAATTTTAGCTTGGCCTTGATTCCCCAGATTAAATTTCACTTAGTATCCAACTATTAGCCTCTTCAGCTTTAAGGAGGCCTGCATTATATTTCTAAGGTTGAGTCAGAATGAACAGAGAAAATCATTGTCAAATTTTTACAATTTAATATACAGTCGGGAAAGTCTTATTTCTGAAGTCTAAACAAAATTCAAGGTCTAGTAGCAAAGTAAAGATTAAAGGAAAGGGAGAACTAGGGAATCATGAATGTTATTAACAAAAAGGACTGTATGGGCAATGACCTCTGCCAAACTGTGTCCTTTTGTACAAGAATCTATCAGAAGTTGTAACTCACATGGTAGAAACCAAAGCATTTTTTAAAAATAGATTAAAAGGCAGGTCTGAAGTAATAGGATTTTTCTGAAACACTCATGCTCCAAAAGTAAAAGGATATGTGAAGATCCATTTCAGGAAACCTGCAACTATATAAACTGACAAATAGAACCTCAAAGAGATAAACTTCAAAGTAAAAATATTTTCATTATATTGCATTTTCTCGGCCATAATTTCACTGCTGAAATCATTAAACTAATCATTGACGTATGCTTGTTCCATAATGTCAAAACAATTCTGAATCTTGTCTATTATGGACATCAAATGTTTTGTTAAACAAAACAGCAATTCCTTGCCCAAACTGGAATAAGTTCTCGAAGGAGCTGAGATGATTCTAAAATCAATTCTTCCTTGTTTTCTTGCAGCCAGCTGCCAGCAGAAGATAAAAAAAGATACTGATGCTTCCCCAGATACAATTCTTTCAATGACATTGTTACGAAAAATATCACTTTAATCAGCAGACTTTACAAACACCCTCACTCCCATTCTTTGTATTGGTGCTCACCCTGGCAGAGAGTTCCATTGCCCACATATCCTGGTTTACAAGTGCAGGAATGCCCTCTTATTGTATTGGTGCACACAGCATTTTCATCACAACTGTGCTGTCCGCTTCCACATTCATCATGTTCTGTTTTTGAGAAAAACAAGCAAACAAAAATGCTACGCATGTCAGAAGTTTCATTGAAGATTTTAAATATTCTATAATTCTTTTATATTTTAGAGCTTATAAGAAATGGTTTAAAATATACAGTAAATAACACAGTTATACAAATAATTGACAAAAGAAAATGCAGTATTAAAGGATTGATGTAGCAGTTGTTAGAATCATTCACAAAAACAGCCAGTGCTAAAAACAGGAAGTTAATGGGCACATGAATTGGTTTAAACAATGCCATTGTCAATACAAAGTTGTTAATTGTGTTTTTGATTGTTGCGTTATATTGAGTAATACTGAAGATTGTTTCACATTACAATACAAGATTGTACCTTTAAACATTTATATGATCATAAATAGACAGAAGGCAAATATTAGGCAGTTTCTCTTTAACTTATATGAGGGCTTTAACTCCTCTCTCTATCTCTCTCTTTTTGGATACATCTGGAGAAGAAACACGCCATCTGACATGTCCTCTCATCAATATGCAGGAGACAATACAGGCGACTATTGAATTCCTTCCTAATTAATGTGTAGCAGAGGAGATGTGCTTTATTAAGCCCTCAAGCAAATTTAACACATTATTAAAGGATTCCTCATTCATTTTGCAAACTAAAATATATGAAATGAAGGTTAATGTAATTAATATCTTCAGCAAAGAATGTGCCTATAATGATGTTGTTTTTCTTTTAGAAAAAAGCAAAAGAGACAAAGGCACAAGTACTGTATCTCATTTTGAAATCAAATATTATTTTAAACAGACAGGTCTTTGACAAATAAGCAGCTGTTAACTAAGATGTATTAAATTGAGAAATGTCTGGCAGATGGCATAAACAAGACTTAAGATTTAGCCATAACTCACTTTCTATTTTTTAAGAACATTATTTAATAGCACTTGAACCCTGGCATGACTAATGACATGACAAATTTGACTGGTCCAATACGTAATTTCATAGTATTTGAAGAGAAGAAATATATATAATTTTTAAAACAACATCAGGATATTCAATAACCACTTATAAAAGTGGGCATAAGGTGGCAAAGCTGCAAAATAGCGCCATTTTCTGACAGAAACACATTTACAGTTCATCTGGAAAGTATTCACAGCACATCACTTTTTCCACATTTTGTTATGTTACAGTCTTATTCCAAAATGAATTAAATTCATTTTTTTCCTCAGAATTCTACACACAACACCCCATAATGACAACGTGAAAAAAGTTTACTTGAGATTTTTGCAAATTTATTAAAAATAAAAAAATTGAGAAAGCACATGTACATGTACAATTGAGCTCAGGTGCATCCTGTTTCCCCTGATCATCCTTGAGATGTTTCTGCAGCTTAATTGGAGTCCACCTGTGGTAAATTCAGTTGATTGGACATGATTTGGAAAGGCACACACCTGTCTATATAAGGTCCCACAGTTGACAGTTCATGTCAGAGCACAAACCAAGCATGAAGTCAAAGGAATTGTCTGTAGACCTCCGAGACAGGATTGTCTCAAGGCACAAATCTGGAGAAGGTTACAGAAAAATTTCTGCTGCTTTGAAGGTCCCAATGAGCACAGTGGCCTCCATCATCCATAAGTGGAAGAAGTTCGAAACCACCAGGACTCTTCCTAGAGCTGGCCGACCATCTAAACTGAGCGATCGGGGGAGAAGGGCCTTAGTCAGGGAGGTGACCAAGAACCCGATGGTCACTCTGTCAGAGCTCCAGAGGTCCTCTGTGGAGAGAGAAGAACCTTCCAGAAGGACAACCATCTCTGCAGCAATCCACCAATCAGGCCTGTATGGTAGAGTGGCCAGATGGAAGCCACTCCTTAGTAAAAGGCACATGGCAGCCTGCCTGGAGTTTGCCAAAAGGCACCTGAAGGACTCTCAGACCATGAGAAAGAAAATTCTCTGGTCTGATGAGACAAAGATTGAACTCTTTGGTGTGAATGCCAGGCGTCATGTTTGGAGGAAACAAGGCACCGCTCATCACCAGGCCAATACCATCTCTACAGTGAAGCATGGTGGTGGCAGCTTCATGCTGTGGGGATGTTTTTCAGTGGCAGGAACTGGGAGACTAGTCAGGATAAAGGGAAAGATGACTGCAGCAATGTACAGAGACATCCTGGATGAAAACCTGCTCCAGAGTGCTCTTGACCTCAGATTGGGGCGACGGTTCATCTTTCAGCAGGACAACGACCCTAAGCACACAGCGAAGATATCAAAGGAGTGGCTTCAGGATAACTCTGTGAATGTCCTTGAGTGGCCCAGCCAGAGCCCAGACTTGAATCCGATTGCACATCTCTGGAGAGATCTTAAAATGGCTGTGCACCGACGCTTCCCATCCAACCTGATGGAGCTTGAGAGGTGCTGCAAAGAGGAATGGGCGAAACTGGCCAAGGATAGGTGTGCCAAGCTTGTGGCATCATATTCAAAAAGACTTGAGGCTGTAATTGCTGCCAAAGGTGCATCGACAAAGTATTGAGCAAAGGATGTGAATACTTATGTACATGTGATTTCTCAGTTTTTTTATTTTTAGTAAATTTATAAAAACCTCAAGTAAACTTTTTTCACATTGTCATTATGGGGTGTTGTGTGTAGAATTCTGAGGAAAAAATGAATTTAATCCATTTTGGAATAAGGCTGTAACATAACAAAATGTGGAAAAAGTGATGCTCTGTGAATACTTTCTGGATGCACTGTACATGCTGCCTGTATAATAGTGAAAATGGTTCACTCCAAGCATGAGTGTTTAATGTCACAAAGTTCACAATTAAAATCGGAAATGCAGTTTCTTCTTGCCTGCTACCTTTTGAAACACTTTTTGACATGGAAGCCAACAAATAATGTGTCAACATTGTGTTCATTTTTGAGAAAACTGGCCGAAAACCTTCAAAGGTATTTTGTTGACTTTAATATTATAACTGTCAAAATCCAATGTCTATTAAAATCATAGAGGTGTCTGCCTATGATCGGCATGGCTATTATGACATTTATACAGTAGTTGAAACAAATCCACAGTTTAAGACACCTTAAAAAACTAGGAAATGTTGATCTTTGAGCTCACCAATTTATTAACATCCAAAGATTTGCCGATTTTGTTGACAATGTTTACATCGACCTAACTATGCAAACATGGCTTTTCCACAATCACCTTGCTCAAGAGAAGCCAGCATCACTTTCTTATAGCTGAGCATCTCATACAGTGCCTGAATGTGCCCTCACCTGTCAGATTATCAGATTTGGCAAGCTGTCTATGGATTACAAAGGATGGTTCTCTCACTAGAGTACTACTTGGGTAGGTATAATTGTAAAACATTTTAACATCTTTTCACAGTTAAAATTTTATTGATTTATTGCGTAGAAGGCTATTTATAATTTCATACATATTCTCCTTTGATTTAAAAAATAGTAGGAATCACCCTGCGATGCCGTCAAGTTGAAGAAGGAGTCCTACAGGAACTCAGGAGTGGGAGGAGTTTGGGGAGGCCATGGAGAACGACTTCCGGACGGCTTCGAGGAGAGTCTGGTCCGCCATTTAGTGTCTCAGGAGGGGGAAGCAGTGCATTGTCAACACTGTAAATGGTGGGGATGGTGTGCTGCTGAACTTGACTCGGTATATTGTGGGTCGGTCGGGGGAGTACTTCGAAGACCTCCTCAATCCCACTAACATGCCTTCCAATGAGGAAGCAGAGCCTGGGGACTCAGAGGTGGGCTCTCCTATCTCTGGGACTGAGGTCACTGAGGTGATCAAAAAACTCCTTGGTGGCAGGGCCCCCCATCCCGGGGGTGGATGAGATACGCCCGGAGTTCCTCAAGGCTCTGGATGTTGTAGGACTGTCTTGGCTGACATGCCTCTGCAACATCACATGTACATCGGGGACAGTGCCTCTGGATTGGCAGACCGGGGTGGTGGTCCCCCTCTTTAAGAAGGGGGACCGGAGGGTGTGTTCCAACTACAGAGGGATCACACTCCTCAGCCTCCCTGGAAAAGTCTATTCGGAGGTCCTGAAAAGGAGGGTCTGTCAGATAGTCGAACTTTGGATTCAGGAGGAACAATGTGGTTTTTGTCCTAGTCGTGGAACAGTGGCAAAGCTCTCAATTTACCAGTCGATCTACGTTCCTACTCTCACCTATGGACATGAGCTATGGGTAGCGACCGAAAGAACGAGATCGTGACTACAAGCGGCTGAAATGAGTTTCCTCCACAGGTTGACTGGGCTTTCCCTTAAAGATAGGGTGAGAAGCTCAGTCCGGGAGGAGCTCAGAGTAAAGCCACTGCTCCTCCGCATCGAGAGGAGTCAGATGAGGTAGCTCGGGCATCTGATTAGGATGCCTCCTGGACGCCTCCCTGGTGAGGTGTTCCGGGCACGTCTAACTGGGAAGAGGCACTGGGGAAAACCCAGGGCACCCTGGAGGGACTATGTTTCTCGGCTGGCCTGGGAACATCTCGGAATTCCCCCGGAAGGGCTAATAGATGTGGCCAGGGAGAGGGAAGTCTGGGCATCTCTGCTCAAGCTGCTCCCCTCACGACCCGATCTCGGATAAGCAGAAGAGGATGGATGGATAGAGGAATTACCCTCGCAAATAAGACACAGAATTTTTTTTACTTTTCTATTTTGGCCTTGTGTTGTTATTTGTCTTAAAAATGACTACATAAAGGTACTTTGATGGAAATCGTCACTGACTCTTTTAGGTGCTAATGCATATACAGTGATCCCTCGCTATATCGCGCTTCGCCTTTCGCGGCTTCACTCTATCGTGGATTTTATATGTAAGCATATTTAAATATATATCGCGGATTTTTTGCTGGTTCGCGGATTTCTGCGAGCAATGGGTCTTTTAATTTCTGGTACATGCTTCCTCAGTTGGTTTGCCCAGTTGATTTCATACAAGGGATGCTATTGGCAGATGGCTGAGAAGAAACCCATCTTACTTTTCTCTCTCTCTCTCTCTTGCGCTGACTTTCTCTGATCCTGACGGGGATTGAGCAGGGGGGGCTGTTCGCACACCTAGACGATACGGACGCTCGTCTAAAAATGCTGAAAGATTATCTTCACGTTGCTACCTTCTGTGCAGCTGCTTCATGAAGCGACATGCTGCACGGTGCTTCACATACTTAAAAGCTCGAAGGGCACGTATTGATTTTTGCTTGTTTGTTTTTCTCTCTCTCTCTCTCTCTTTGTCTGCTCCTGACGGAGGGGGTGTGAGCTGCCGCCTTCAACAGCTTTGTGCCGCGGGTGCTTCGCATACTTAAAAGCTAAACAGCCCTATTGATTTGTTTGCTTTCCTCTGTCTTTCTGACATTCTGTGCTCCTGATGCGCACTCCTTTGAAGAGGAAGATATGTTTGCATTCTTTTAATTGTGAGATGGAACTGTTATCTCTGTCTTGTCATGGAGCACAGTTTAAACTTTTGAAAAACAGACAAATGTTTGTTTGCAGTGTTTGAATAACGTTCCTGTCTCTCTACAAACTCCTGTGTTTCTGCGCAAATCTGTGACCCAAGCATGACAATATAAAAATAACCATATAAACATATGGTTTCTACTTCGCGGATTTTCTTATTTCGCGGGTGGCTCTGGAACACAACCCCCACGATGGAGGAGGGATTACTGTAATGCATTATGCACCTATTGTGATAGACCATGTCTGTCTGTTTTTCTGTCCACATGAAACAACTTGGCCCCCATGGATCAACTATATTGAAATGCCCATTCTTTAAGGAAATTTGTCAACACAAATTTCTTGGAGATATCTCAAACACATCACGCTGTACATAGTTTTTAAAATGCCCCATTGAAAAGCATTGGTAAATTTGCAAACTCGTCCATCCTAAAACAAAGGAACATTCTTATTAATCTCAGCTATGAATTAGTTTACTGTGTTAATTTTATCTTGACAACAGTAACACCAACCTGTATATTTTGCTGTTTGTCACCTCTAATAGCTGCTACTGACTGCAAACAGACCCCCAATACAAGTTAATGAAACACCAGCAGACTATGTGTTTGGGTAGGAAGTTGCTGTCTGTGGCTGTCTGAGTGTGTGAGGCTTCAGAACAAGCTAAAGAGAAGCAGTGCTTCCCAATGCTTTAAATTTTAGCTGGTACAGTAAGTCAAATGATATTTCAAACTGTAAAAGTATGACATGCAAGGAAGGAGAGCAAAACATTATCTATATATTCCAATAAAGGACCTTGTGGCATGTAAGCCATTATGCAGAGTAAATAAATGTTTCTCAGTATAAACTTTACACTAAAATAACCCTATACTTCCATCATCTCCAGATTACAATGATTACAATGATATCACTAACACTATAATTTACTAGGGGGACCAAATGTCCCAGTGACAGCAGAGACAGTCCCAGTTCCACATCATGTATCCCCATAAATAACTGAAGAGTATCTAAATGTCCCAGTTTTAACAGGCTACCCATCTAATAAGGTTTTTCAGCGCCCCAGACGTCATCACAACACATTTACAACAGCACGCAGCACACTCCTAGGGGGAAACCCAAATGATTAGTGTCACACACGTGTGACTAGGAAGACGTTGTATGGACCAAGCAAAGGTAATTCCACGCCAGGCCAGGGGGTGGCGGGGTGCACTAAACTTTCTCCTGTTATCTCTGCAGACCAGCCGCGGGAAAACCTGTCTGATTTAGAACAGAAGACATTCCTTCTGGTTCCGGCAAACAGAAAAATGCCACTTCCGGTTCCGGCGCCTAGAAGATTATCACTTCCGGCATCTACTCTGACTAATGAAGAACATCAGTTACATCACTTCCTGTCCTATCCCTTAAAACCACCATCTTGACAAACCATCGACAGTTCTGTTTTGGACTCAGTATAGAGAACATCTCTGTATTTAAAAGACTCTTTTGCATCCAGGAATAATATATAAAGGTTTATGCCCCAAACCTTTTTAAGTGTGTCGAGTCTATTCATTTTACATTAGGAACAATATAGCGAGGAGGACCAAGAAGCACACAAAAACATACATTATACTGACGTTTATTTGTTTCCACTTCAAGCACTGTGTGCAATCATATGTCTTTACTTATGAAAGTCAGTCATTTTCCAACCCGCTATATCCTAACACAGGGTCACAGGGGTCTGCTGGTGCCAATCCCAGCCAACACAGTGTGCAAGGCAGGAACAAATCCCGGAGAGGACACACACACGCACACCCCCACACTAGGGACAATTTAGGATCGCCAATGCACCTAACCTGCATGTCTTTGTGCTGTGGGAGGAAACCCACGCAGACACGGGAAGAGCATGCAAACTCCACGCAGGGAGGACCCAGGAAGTGAATCCAGGTCTCCTTACTGCGAGGCAGCAGCGCTACCACTGCACCACCGTGCTGCCCAAGTTATGAAAGTGCTTTATATTTTTTTTTTTCATGCCCAGATCCCTCTCTGATGATGAAAAGAGGCATTAAAAAATGAGGCTTTATGTTTGGGCATAAACACTACACAAGTGTGCAACTTTGCAACTTCGAAAATCTAGTCACCACATACTTTACCATCAGAGTGCCATGATCACCTGGTATCCACAATGATCAGTCTGTTAAAGTTTGTCTTTCACTTCTCTTAATTCTTAATATTTGCAGTTTTAACTGGTAATTACAAACTGTCATTGTGTGTCAATATGGTGCGTTTGTGTTTATGTGTGTATGAGGGAAAGTGGTCCCTGTGATGGACTAGGTCCTGTTCAGCCCTGTTTTCAACTTTTTATCTAATTCTAACGAGAAAGCCTTTGGCCTTCACAACCTTGAAATGGATTGAGGAGGTTCTAGAACTGGCTAGCTGAACACATCCCATTGAGGCCATTGTGGCCTGCACAGCCCTCGAACGTACCAGAATGCTATGCCATGTGAACATCTTCTAACTTGTTTATTTTGTTTGAGAAACACAACATGTTGAAAAAGCACAGTTTAGTCATATGAAAGCATCACAGCAAGTACAACAGCATGTGCCAAAGACACTCCATGACAACCTTTTCTTCTATTAATTCATTTTCATTTTAATTGTTTTCAATGTTGTAGTCAGTGGTGTTGTGCAATTGAAATTAAACTGGCTATGGTTTGTCATTTAGTATGAAAATAATATACTTTTAAAATGTTCTCCGTGCTAAAACAATACAAACATGTTTGAATCGGTCAATAATGCACTCGACAAGTTTAATGAATGGAACAGAAAATACCTGCAAGCCAACAGAATATAGTAGGCCATGATTACATTTAAAAAGTAATTAGTACAAGGATGTAGCCAACCACAGCTTTCTGTTTATTTGAAGTGTCCCCACTCCTTATCAACTGTATATTTCTGGCATAGGATATTCTCTGTTGTTATTTTCCTAGTTTCTTATTTTTTCATTCATGTTTTACGAGAAGGGTCAGAATGACAGAATAAGTTACACATCTTTTAGAGTAAATGTGTTTTAACTTAGGGAGGTAACTCCAAAGCCTTGGCACAGAGTAGTCTGGGACACAAGGAGTTTGCCAGCATCAGTGGACATTAGTGGGCAGACAGAAGTGGAAGAGGCTGCTAACCAGTGCAAGGCTATTTAAAGCTTTTAAGGGTTAGTAGTGAAAGTTTTCGTTCAGTCCTATATGACACAGGCAGCCAGAAATGATGGTGCAGGATGGGTGTTACGTAATTGTTGTTGCCAGTCTGTGTCTGCAGGAGAGTTTTGAACCAATTGGAGCTAAAATAAAAGATTAGAAGGTTTGTTTACCAGTATGGAGTTACAGTAGCTGATGTTGGATGTGATAAAAGTATGGACAAAAAAGAGCAACCACAGGAAATTTTGCAGAAAATTCCATAATGTGATTTATGTGGGATGAATAAGAAAGGGAAGAATCAGAAATGACATCAAGATTCTTCACAGAAGAAGAAGAAGAAGAAGTGATGATAGCATTACAAAGAGAGACTGAAAAGAAGCTAATTTTCTTAAGATGTGCTTTAGCACAATTAGCCCAACTTCTGTTTTGTTGCAGTTTAATTTTAAATATATTATGCTCCATCCAGCTCTTAATATCACAGAGTCAAGTTGAAAGCTGAGAAAACTCAGATTAACCACCACTTTTAACAATGAAATAGATCTGAGTATCATTCACATAAAAATGATAACCCATCCGAAAGCTATGAATTATTTGGCCAAGGGGAAGCATGTAGATACAGAACAGCAGAGGACAAAGAACAGAGACCTAAGGATTTCCTTGTTTGGCTGTTACATGAGGTGGACCTGCTGTTGCCAAGACTACCAAACTCTTACCGGAAACTCTACGCCCTGGAGGATCTCATAGTGTATGCATTATTCATTAGTCATTCAGTCATTATCCAACCCGCTATATCCTAACACAGGGTCACGGGGGTCTGCTGGAGCCAATCCCAGCCAACACAGGGTGCAAGGCAGGAACAAATCCCGGGGAGGGCGCCAGCCCACCGCAGGGCACACACACATCCACACACTAGGGCCAATTTAGGATCGCCAATGCACCTAACCTGCATGTCTTTGGACTGTGGGAGGAAACCGGAGTACCTGGAGGAAACCCACGCAGACACGGGGAGAACATGCAAACTCCACGCAGGGAGGACCCAGGAAGCGAACCCAGGTCTCCTTACTGCGAGGCAGCAGCGCTAAAACTGCGCCATTGTGCCGCCCTGTATGTATTATGTTTAATGCAATTCTACTTGTAAAGTACTAAACACCTGTATAATAATAACATTTAGTTCTACTGTAATTTTCTGAATGGCTTCAATGACTATGGGAATTAATATATTGTTGAGAAGTTCCATGTATGTATTTTGCGACATACATCTGAAAATATGATATATACCTGAATAATATGTGCTTATGATAAATCAGGTAAAAACGAATGGGACTAGGTTGGACTGTATTGTGATTGCCACACATGGAGCCTCATGCACAAATGGTGTGTATGCACAAAAATGTTGTGTACACCCATTTCCACGTTCACATTTCATCGTGAACTTCTTAACCAATCAGATATTTTTCAGTCATCACTGAGTCACGCAATGCCAGCTGTATGGGATAGTATTATCCACTTGTCATCCAGATATATAAGATTTCCTTAGACTGTGGTTGAACAGGCAAACATCAAAGCACAATTAACAGCTACGTCAAACGTAATCGCAGTGGTCAACTGCACACACATTGCTAGAAGTGCGCCTTGAGAGAATGAGTTTGTTTATGTAAACAGAAAGCACTTCCTCTCTATTAATGTGCAAATTATCTGTAATGCAAAAATGCACCTCATTAATGTAGTGGTGAAATGGCCTGGCTCAAAATATGATTCATTCATTTTGAGAAACAGTGGTGTTGGTGTATCCAGCAGGGGGCGTTAGCTCACTTGTTGGAATAAGTTCTTTTGTAATTGCGGCGTGTTACATAACCCAAATCTATATAGATATGATTTTAAAAGGTGATACCCCTCCCTCAGTGATACGGCGGTAAAAAAATCACATATGACAAATAACTTAGCTTCCTTTAATAACGGTTTATGTTGCGTAACAGACGAGGAAGCCATGACAAGACCTTTTGGGTAGTGGGAACACGATGTATAGAGTCTGCCATTTTCGTCGCTGTGCTGGAAGGATTTTCAGAATCGGATGACGTTATCTCCCATCCATCTGTCGGCTTTAAAGGTGTGCCGGGCAATGTTCCAAGGCTTTATACTCTTTCCCCATGTGCAGGCTCCCACTTAGGCAAATCATGCCATTCCAAACAAGGAAATGAAGATCACAGAAATAGTACAATGCCCATTTTGTGGTTGTCCTTACCTTGTCTGGTCTTAAAATGCTTGCCTAGCAGTTCTAAAAGCTGGGCCCCTGTACTAAATCTGGCTTTGTGTTAGTTGTACATGTGAGAAGAAAAGAAAAGCAGATTTAAAACATCTGCACAGAACACAGTGACATATTAAACTTATATTCTGATTACAGTTGGGAACAAACTTGAAAATGATGTTGCTTGTGATGGCTAGTTTCTTGGTAAGATAAGACATTTAATATTACCCCTTTGGTCAAAATTGTTAAAAAGTTATCTGTATGATGTAACCATATAGTACGATTGCTTAGGTGATCCAATGAAGATATGGCTTCTTATCCCGCTCAACAACCCACTCTCAGGCTTAGGAAGTAGTAAAATTCCGGTTATAATTGTCTTGCCAATAATTGCAACAGCTTGCTGCTCAAAAAGTGAGAACCCCAGGATTTCCACTACCTCCTCTAATGGTGCTGATACTCATATGGTAGGCTGTGACTCGCCTTTTCATGTCCACTTTGATATCTGACCACTTCTTTTTTTATTTTAGACACTGTGCAACTTTCTCAACTTGAACCTTTGAGTGCCTCCACCACAATGTACTACTACATCGGTTTTCTTTCGTTGCTCATGCCACTGCTTAAGCCACCAAATAGTACCTTTTTTCTTGCCTTCACTTCATGGAGCAGGACCTCCATTTTACATTAGCTGAAATTCTTCTGTTTTGCACGTGCTTTTGCCATTGTGTTTTACCAAAACACTGAATGGAAGGGGCTATTTATATTGATGTGCATATTGTGGCAGATGACCGGGGACCTTGCCCCACCGGGACGCCTGGAAGAAGGAAGGACTGGGAAAGGGGCAATATATTCCCCTGGGTGTAAGAGGGCAGCCCCCCTGGATTCCATTAGAGTGCCTGGATGGTTCTCGAGCCATGGACTGCAGCACTTCCGCCACATGGGGAAGTGCTGCTGGAAGATCATCAAGGAGCACCTGGAGCACATCCAGGTGTGCCATAAAAGGGGCCACCTCACTCCATTCGGGGAGCTGGAGTCGGGTGGAAGAGGACGGAGCTTGCGAGGAGTGGAGTAGAGGCGGCAGAGATGATGAAAGGAGTGTGAGCATTGTGGCTAATTGTGCACTGTGGTATTGTGTTGAGGAATAAAACGTGTTTGGTTCTGACATCTGGCTGTCTCAGTGCCTGTCTGTGTCCGGGGCATCTTTCACAATATTTAAATATGCTAAATTCTGGGAGGAGTCAGGGTGGGGCTATAGGTACTTGCATGTGTGTTAAAATACATGTTAATAGGAATTCATAAAGGGAAAGTTTGTAGAACTTTGCTTACACCAAGTTTTATGCATCTGAATATTTTTGTGCAGACAGACAGTTCTAGTTTTGTCCGTACACCATGTTTTAGCATGAATTCTACACAAGGTGTTATACATGAGGCCCATGGACAGAGAATATGTTGAAAAAAAGATATCAATAAGTGTATTAATGTATATAGTATAGTAAAATGTATTAATTAAATTGAAAGTTTAACACAGAGTAGAAAGACAGAAAAAGAAATAAATTAAAAAATGTAAAAGTCCAAAAGGCAAAATTACAAAAAAATTCAAAACAAGAAAAGTACAAAGTTTCAAAATTTGAAAAAACAAAATTCACAAAACATACCAAAGAAGAAAACAAAGAACTAAATAAGTGCAGAAAGAAAAGATGAAAAGGTCTACAAAAGGCAACTTAGAATCTTCAAAGAAGGCAAACAATTTAGTAAGCCAGAAAATCCTAAACAAAATGAGCATATGAAGAATAAATGGAATGTAGAAAGTAAAGGAAAATGGGAGAACACAACACAAACTTGCTATGCATTGGCAAGCAGTGCTTTAAATAACCTGCAGTTACTTCCATAAAGACTAATGACAGTGCCTGAGGACAATTAAATAATTAAAGACTTGCTCCAGACCTAAACAATAAATAAGAAAACATAATTAGCTATATACATCAGCTATATTCATTGAGCGATTACCAAAATTAACAAAAGAGAGACGAATATGCACAATTCCAAAACAATTGGCAAAAATAAAACTAAAATCATGACCCGAAAGAAACAAGCTGACAAAACAAAATACAAAGAGAGCAAAAAAAATGAAGATATGGAGGAGGCTGCTGTGGTATTGGCAAAGTATGTTTCCTTACTAGTGTAACTGGGCTACCACTGTAAGAGGGATGCTATGGGCCCTTAAGGGCAAGATTGATAATATACGAAGTGGCCCCTGCATTTTTGGGAGAGTGTGGTTCTTGACAGTCACAGGGCTTCTGGAACGCATTTTTAACCACAGAGGTTAAATGTTTCTAGGAACACTTCCACACAGGAATTATATTAAGTCTACTGTTGAACTCAGAACTGGAAGGATATATGTTAGCAAAAGATCACATTGGTTGTATTCCTAAATTCAGGAACAAAATGTGTCATGGCCATCAGGATCATCATAGAGCTCTAAACCTAAGACACAACTGCAGAGACACAGTCTCGGGTTCAAATTACTTTTTATGTTTACAAAATACTTGCATAGGCTTCTTCTTCTGGAATCCAGAACACACAATACAGTTTTTTTTCTTTTCTGTTATTTTCCCTTCTTTTCTTCTCTCTTCCTCCAGATCTCCCAGTGAGCTTTGTCTTTCCTCCACATGCGACTCCAACTGTTTGATTGAAGTGAAATATGCCAGACCCAGGAGTACTTCCAGTGGCACAATACTGCATAGAGGGCACTCTTCTAGGTCAGGTAAAGTCATCCAAAATAAAGATACCTGGCATCGCTCTCTGGTGGGCACCCATATGGGACGATAGCTGATGGTACATGGGTCTTCCAACAAAGGGAGGCTGCAGTCTAGGGCACTGGAGGAGTATACAGCCTGATAAGTGGTCTACACCTATCCTTTCATTATATGGGTCTTACAAGTAGCCAATGGTCCATTTATCCCATTTGGCAGGCAGTCCATCCCTGTCTTCTAGATCAATAGTGTCTTTAAAATTGTTGTCAGTGCATTTTGATTACATTCTGCCATTTACAGTAGTTGCACTTTGTTCCCAACAGATTAATCTTTTAAGGTCCACTTGTATCTCTTCATAGATTCTGTTTGAACTGTAATTTCTATATGTATGATGATATGCTATGTCAAGAAGAAATACTATTCGAGCAATAACCTTCTTAACTTTGTGTGTCCTGCGGGTAGGTCAATTAGAGTGCTGCCATGTCTCAAATGTCTGCCTTGCATCTTTGCAAAGATGTCAGATACATTCATTGCTTTAAAGTATTCTTCACACAGCTCACCAAACAGATATATGGTGTTTGCTTACTCTCTCTCTCTCTCTAAAGCCTGCTGTCACTTTCTTTTGTTCTTTTATATGAAACTCAGAGTATGCTGAATTGCTTATCTGAAATAAAAATAATGAAACAAAGCAATGTAAAATTTTACACTGTGGAATCAGACGAGGGAAAATTAATCTAATTCAGAAAGGCATTCAATTAACGGCAGAAGCAACAGAAAGGCTGTAATGAAAACCTGTAGCCACTATGGTTCTCCAGATGGCTTTCAGGGTGTCACTGAGGTAACGTGCACATGAGCCTGATAAGAATTTATGTGTGCTATATGGTGATTACAATTCTAATCAAATGCTCTGTTTAATAATCATACTTTTATGATGATGATATCTCTTTTGACATTATATGAGGTAAAACAACTGCTTTAGCAGTGTAATGCTAGGGCTGCATTTTCTTATTTTGTCTGGAGTATTTTGTGAAGTGGCTTCTCACAAAAAAATGTTTTAGGATATTTATATTATAGTTAATTTTGATTTTACAAATCTGAATGGACACTAATAACTATGGTGGAATGTCATATATGTTTCCACTGCCAATAATTTAAGCAGTAAAACTCATTACGATCTAACACCACAACCTCCCCACCTCAACACCCACCATCAGGAAATGTTTCACAAGATATAGAGCTTTCATTAGCCTAATGCATCAAACAACAGAAATTGTTCTTAAGTAGGCCACTATGACCTATATTCCAGCATTAGCCATGACTCAATGATGTGTTAAAAGTACAAGGGAGAAAGAAAAAATCGACATGCTTGAGCTGAAGCATTTTTCGTGAACTTTTTTCTTGTTTAAATCATATACGATACCATTTTATATACCATGTTATAATATAAAATAATAGCTAACAATATATTAATTAATTTTATTTCTTTTTTTTTATTAAACCAAGTTATTGCAATTAACATATTTATACTAAGCACTATATTTTTATTTTGGGTTTACTGAGATCCTGCACACATTATTTACTTTTAATACTATTAATAGCATTGTGCTGCAATTTGTGATAGTAATCACTATAAAGAGTGCTAGGGAACAGAGGCTCCCTGATTATTAGGAATGAAATGGAGGAAAGAAATTTACTGATATCAATCACAACCTTAATGGGACTCCATAAAGCAAAAAGAAAAAGTTAAAACTGACAAAAGAACATAGACATTTGATAGTGGATTTCTAAGTGATTTCATTTTTCCATTTTAACCTTTTTTTTTAATTTGCAAATTTCAGATATAGCTTTTTCTTTCCAGCATCCTGAGTCATCTTTGCACTGTTGCAGATGGCACTGGTATTTGGCATGTATTTGAGGAAGAAGCCTACTGAGGACCTGAAAGGTGTTTGTTCCTCAAACTGCAGACTCTGGTTTCTTTTTTTCTCTTGGGTAGTTATGCATCTGGGCCTTCCAATTCATCTATTGAGCTTCGATTCAGTTTGCCTTCTTCTCTCAAGACAGCAGTGGACGGCTTTGTACGAAATCTTCAGTTTCTTTGCTATCTATATTCTTCACAAAACATCAGTAAACTAAAACGTTCCTTGAGGACAGTGTTTTTCTTTGGCTAATCTGGAACCCAGAATTAAATTTGGGATTTGCAGTACCTTGCAACCAAAGGAAACATAATTTACTTGATTTATTGAATGGAGTAACACATTTCAGCTGCGCTAATGATTTTACAAAGGCTACCTTAATAATCAATTAGCATTTAAACATGACTAATTAACACTTCCAACATGAGGTATAAGTTAAGTCTTTGAGCTAGTTGATGTGCGATATACAAGAACGGTCATATCTCCGTTTATAGCCTCTTACAGGCTCAGCTAGAGTGTCTGTGATCTCTGCTGCAATGTCTTAGTTACCTACTACCATGCATCTAGTGATTAGCCATAGAATTTTTTTGGGGTGGGTATCAGCATACGGGAAATATTGATATAAACAGACAGTGTTACAAAAAAGGTTTAACAGTGTTGAAGTTTGGAAAAGGCTACATTTATCAAAAGATTAATATTTTGAATGTAATATCAAAGATTGTGATACTGACAATCAGTTGGATGATGTGCAAACTGTAGGCTCTGGTGGTTATTTAGAAAGTGAGGCGGCTGAGGCCCACGATCCCCTGATAATGGATGCTGACAACGACAATGACAGACACTGGATCTCAGTCTTGCCATGCTGATTCTGTGGTACTGACTGACCCACCCCATGCTGGTGAACTTCTAGACAGTAATTAGAAGCTACAAATGGATTCTGAATACCTTGATACTGCTGGACAGAACAATTCTTCCTGTTCTAGTCCTATGGAATTCTTTGATTTATTTGTGACTGAAGAAATAATAAAATTTTAAATTTTCAGAGCTTTGAAATTTACTGTTGGTAATAAAGTAACTTCTTTACATTTTTCGTTTGATCTATGTACATATATAGAGTTTTGAAAGTTGCTGTTGATAATAAAATATATTTTTTTTACATATTTAGTTTATTTATATTTTCCATAGTTTGTGAGTTACTGTTGATAATATAAAGATTGACTGTTCCTTCTTTACATTATTTATGTGTTTTAATAGAGTTCATTATTTATCAAATATGTTCCAATAATACATTGGAGTAATGGCAGCTGAAAGTGGAACACATGATTAATAAATTCGAAATCAGTCATTTCATGAAGTACTAGTCTTTTGCAGTGTTATTCATACTTAAATTATTGTAATCGTACCATGGTTAAAAAAGTATCAATTTCAATCAAAATTAAGAAAAGTACTGCGTGATTCCAGACTTCTGAATTTTAATGTATGACATAGTGGTTGCAATATTTTTGACTGGATGTGGGATTAAAGCTTAATGTCTCTCTGGAAGGATAGTAACAACAAACAAAAACTGTATGTAATAAATGAATAAATGTGTGAGCAAATGTTGATTATGTCATTTCTCTTAGAGGAATAAACCCTACACAAACTCAATTGCATTTTAAAATTCTTGGATCTTAGAGGTGGCACATTAATGTAGTCATTACCATTACTCACTAATAGCTGCAAAAGCTTAAATTCAAATCCTGTCCAATTCACTGCTTGTGTTGAGTTAGTATATCTTCCTTTTGGGTATTTTAGCTCTCCTCTTACATCCTTAATATATGTATGTTAGGTTAACTGGTAACTGAATAAATAAGGACACATATGTGAGTTTGAACTGCAATGCACTTGTCACCTCTATAAGGCTGGCTCTTTCTATGAAACTGGAACAGCCAAGATAAGCTGCCCCAACACAACCCTGAACGAGGAATTCTTTTCCAAAATTGATTTATTAAAAATAATGTATGAATGGTCTCCTCTCATTTGATCAATTTCTTATATTCTTATGTTCGAATTTGTACCTTGAATGTCATTAATTCTCAAGCTCATTTCTGGTAGTCATTATGGTTAAAGGCTTTTACTCCAAATAGCTACACTATCAATGAACCCTTGCTGCTTTTACCTAAATCCATTCTTCAATCTGAAAGACACTGTAGTGTATAACTTACATGTTTGGGTTGTTTGCATTTATTCTTTTTAATTTATTCTTTCATTGCAGTTTGTTCCCTTAATTGAACCTAAAGCATGTCATCTTTAAAAAGAGATTGCTATAAATAGACAGGAACCTTTGGAGGAACAATTGTTTCACTGCTGAATCCACCTGTGTGCTTATTAGCAAGCAACAATTTAAATAATCAAAACATTTCAGAATAATTAAAATAAAATACCATATTTATAAGTGAAGAAAAATTTAAAAACAAGATAAAAAAATCTAATGCATCTAATTGTAGGAATCCAAACAAAAAAATAACAAAGTTGAAAATTTCTAGATTAACAACAATAAAATATACATGGGAAACTATCAACATGTTTCATGTAGATGTTAAGTCCAGTTAAAAGTAAGAATTATTTGGAATGAATAATTGTGCCCCTCACTCCAGAGGAGAGGCTCAGAACTACTGATGAAAGTAGCACCAATGAAGTAATGATTACTGCTGCTAAGGTTTCAGCAGTGATTATTGTTATGGTCACACTACACTTAGCTTTTCCGTATGTTAGTTATATTTTCAAGTAGAACTGAAATACAGAACTTTCTGACCTAATATGGGACAAAGGTGACCAACACTGGACAACAGCAAGCAATATCAAAAAGTCCATGAAAAAAAACCTCAAGTTATTTGTGTCACATAATCCACATGTCAAGTCATCCATTGTATACTCATAATATCCCAAACACATTGTCATACACGCATTCTTGCGGGAAAAATTCAGGGTTTGTTAACTTGCAATTAAACATTCGGAGAATTAAGGGCCGACGATGTATGATGTTACATCTGGATTTCGGATGCCTGAACCTCCCCTTCCTCTTCACCGACGTCATAACAGGCACCAGCACCATCTTTCCCCAGTCTGGTCGGATTGTTGCAAAATGTTTTTTTTGTTCATCTTTAAAATATGTATACAGGGATCACTATTTGGTGTCTCTGTCATTTAGTTTTATTTGTCTGTTCTTATTACAACATTTATTTTTAATTAAATATTGGTAAATAAGCCACTTATGCAAAATGCTCTAGTGAACAAAAAGGGAACACACTCAGATGCACCCAAGCATTTAAATTGAAGACCCGCCTCCTCTCTTCACTCATTGGTGTGAAACACAACCAAGTACGTTTGGATAGCATTGTACTTTGCGTGATATCAACAAAGGGCATTTGCTGAAAGCTAAAGATTAAATGTTAAAGAAAAACAAGTGAAAACATTATCAGGACTCGAATATGTGTGTATAGATGAGCTGCTTCAACAAGCAGAAGGTCGATTCTCTCATGCAGCTTCACATGAGAGAAAGTATCATGAAGCGCTCCATTTGTGGACATGAATAACAACGGGTTTACACTTCAAAAGCACATTTCTGTCTGAGTGCATTCCATTTTTGTTTATGAGAGCATTTTCCAAAGTTCATTTATTTAACAATATTTTAGTAAAAATGCATATGCGTGGGATGTTATTCAGATGAATTACTTCATAATATAGTTTATATCACACAGAAACTGTGAGATTTTTTCATGAACGTTTTTGATATTGTTTATTGTTGTCATGCTTGGTAATCATAAACCCATAATTTATACTTTACTTTGCTATCTACATTCTGTATGAAAACTTGAGATTAAACGTTTTTCTCTCCCATCACTACAAACTATAAGAAGTAAGTAACATATAAAACAATATCACTAATATCAAGGAAGTATTCCTTGAACCTTTGGCTCCTGTATTCATTTTCATGCCACAGTAACTTATTTGCACTTTGATGCCCCCTTTTGTTTTGTTTTGGATCTTTCTGATTTGAGTCGGGACAGCACAGTAGCACTACTTTATCACAGCTCTAGCATCCTGTATTCAAATCCTATGATCCAATGTTGTCCATGCAGTATTCCTGTTGTCCCTGTAGCCACAGAGGTTTTCTACTCACATCCACCAGTGTGGCTGGAGTAGGCTTCAGCCCGCTTTGACCTTCCCTTGGAGTGTATAAAAAGTCTGCTTGTGAATGTGAAAAAATGTACTGAAGCATCATTTAACAGCAGATCTGAACTGTGTCCAGGTTGTAATTCTGTAATGTCCTACCAATTATTATTCTGACCTGAATTAAGTGATTTTTTTATTTTATATTTAAATGTTTACATCATTTTGTGATCAGTGACACTTAAAATGACCTCATCATTATTTAGAATGAATTTCAGAAACTAGAAATAAACTATTATTATATAAAGAGTTACAGTAAATGCTGTATTTTGATTACTCCCCAGTTTTTGAATAGTGATTGCTCCTAAATACGATGGAAAATCCCAGTGTGCCTGGTTTCCACTCACATTGCTAATGCAGTCCATAGAGAAACTTAAATGTATAACCAGGGTATGAGCAGGCTGACCTACTTTCTTACTCACATCTAATGTGCACATCTTAAAAAAATTGGAGACAAAGGAAAATTATGCTCAATTGTATTTTTATTTTATGATGATCATATAATGCAAGGCCAATTAAAAAAAATTCTCTTCTGATTAAAATTCAGCATGCTCTCCAATTACTACAACAGATGCACAATTCAGTCTGCACTGCTAATTCCTTAAGCCTCCTCACAAATCAAATCACACATTGTCTGACTGAAATCACAACTCTTCGCATCAGTGGATGGGATTGTTTTTGAAATTTAGTCATTTTCTTGATCTTGTTTTAATAAGCCTTGTTTGGTTTTGGCCTTGTATGACCTCAGACTAAAAGACTTAATTTAAAACTAGCTCTTGGCAGTGCAATTACATGTTGTATATATCACTTGGTGTGCACATTTGAAGTAACATTTGCAGAATGCCACCTAATAAACCTTCAAGGAATTATGACAATGAGCCCAGCACGTACGTCTCTGTTGTGCTCTCTGTTGCTGCTGGAAAGAGGTTATATTTTTTTGATGAAGGTTCCTCCTTTTTCCATATAATATTGACTGATCATTTTTCTCATACCAGGTCTAATTAGTCTTCAAAGTCAATAGTAATCAGCTCAGTACAAGGGAGAGAGTATTTTATTTTTAAAATTGAATTTACTAGATGATTAATCAGAGCAGATTACCTCTTTATTTATCATTGACACACAAAAATAATGTTTTTTAATACTATGAATGTTTCTGTTTCCTAAAAATGAACGTTAATAGTGTTGGTTAAAAACTTTATTAAAGGTGACAGACTTTCTGAAATTATTTGTATTGATTTCAACCTTTACATTAACAAAAGCCAAGGTTTATAAAGGGATGGCAGACTTTTCATTTTCACTTTAATTCCTTGCTTTTGAACTTTTCCACAATGCCATTTAATGTGCATTCAGCACATATTTTGTTCTTTGTTTTCATTCCTTTTTCTCCACTCAGATATATTTTATATGAGCTAGCTCATCTAGGCAGGCACTCATTTCTAACACAAAGTCAAATATGAGAGACAATCCCTTGGCAGCTCTACTAACAGGTAACTCCTTTTCATTCCAGTGCAAAGGACTATTAGGGTTTGGTACTGCATGCTTTTTTGCTTTTAACTCTTTGAACTTGGCAGGCCAATTTTTGGGCCAGCCACTTAGTGGTATGTACAAGAAAATACATTAGCAAAATAAAAGAACTGGTGCTGGACCAAAAAGCCTATGAGACCAATCACCATTCAGGGGGAGGACATGGAAGTGACACAGAGCTACAAGTACTTGGGGTTCACATAAACAACAAACTGGACTGGTCTGACAACACAGTGATGCAGAGCAGACTATGCATGCTACTGAGATTGTGGTCTTTTGATGTGTGCAGCAAGCTGCTGGAAATGTTCTACCAGTCCAGCATCCAATGTGGTGTTCTATGCTGCAGTGTCCTTGGGAAGCAACGTAAGCACAAAATAAGCACAATTCCATGAACTAACTTTCCAGGAAAGCTTGCTCCATCACTGCACACCCTGGACACACTTGAGGATATTATGGAAAAGTGGATGATGGTAAAATTGTATGCCATCATGAAAAATCCTCTCCATCCCCTCCAGGAGAAAAGGAGCACTTTTAGCCAAAGGCTCATTCCACTAAGGTGTGCTAAGAAGCGCATCTGTTGGTCTTTCTGCCCACTACAATTAGGCAATTCAATTCTTCGACCCAATGTACTCATTAATTTGTTATTTATATTTATTTATCGATGGCTTGATTAGCTGTATTACCTGTCCTATGAGTATTCTTGTTTTTTATGTTTCTGCTGAAGTATGCATTTGAATTTCACAATGGGATTAATAAAGTTTATCTAATCTAATCTAATCTGATCTAATCTAATCTAATATAATCTAATCTAATCTAATCTAACAATTTCTCACATATCTACCATCATAACTCTGCTGGCATGAATAAGGACCTAAATATATCTGTTACACTTTACTACTGTCATGTTACTCTGCTCTCTGAATCTTGCATTCTGCTGTCATAGAGACATATTCCCAAAGAGCCGTTACACCTCTGTGCCCTCATAACTTAACTGGTCAGAAAACCAGTCTTTTCTATATTAGACTATGCAGATAATTAACTGCTGTCTTGTTATGATGTTGCGCTACTTATGCAAGTTAGGCTGCTGCTTTTTCAGCTGCAGGTCAGTTTTATTTTTTCTCATAGATTTCCAGACGGAAACAGAAAGGATTTCAGCTGCTCTTTAGCATGGCCGGAACTTAAACAGTGTGCTTAGTGTGCGCAGAGAAGGACAAGCAGGCAAACTGAGCTTTTGCCCTTCCGCTCTATGGGAAGCTTCTGGTCTTCTTGAGCTACCTTAGTACACCTGCGTTACAATATGGCAGGTGTACCACCCCAATCAAACTCCTCACTGCCACTGTCCCTGGAGCATGTCGCACTGCTCCCTTGTGTTTTTCGGTGCTTGACGGCAGAAGCGGGAGCCCTGGGTTAAAGGGAGACACAGGGCAATTGATCGGAAGACGGTGAAAATCATGTCAAGTGCTCTTATACATCTGAACAGTTTTCAGTGCCACAAACACTTAAAGGTGCAGTTTTGGTATTAGGTCTATACAATAGATGGTACAAAATGATAAAAACTGTGAAACTATAAGTGATACAGCTTGTTTTATAATATCAACCAGTTGCTATAACTTTGTGGCTTATCATCACACTACCATCATATAATAAAGTTTTACTTTTATAAATCAAAACATTTAGTTTTCAGAATTGTTGAAGTGTTGCTAGGGAGGCTTGGGTCATATTGGCAAAAAGCTAGGGAAGACGGGGTTCAAAGTGTTAATGTTAAATAACCCAGACCAGTTTAATTTTTTTCTATGGAGTTTGTTCTGTATTTGTGTCCTAATAATTACATTTAACAAAGAGCAGAGTAGAGCCGTGGTATATAACATTGAGTGCTAAAAGGCCCCACCAACTGTATTTCAGATTCATAAACCCTAGCGTGTTAATTAATGGCATAAATCAATACTTTGAAAAAGGGAATTGAAATCATGATTTTAATGATGAAATATCTTTATGTTCAAATTAAAAAAGTACATTATTTTGTTCTTTTTAGATAGATGCTAAAACACAGAAATGGGGCAGCAACAGTGGGGTAGGAGCTCAATTAAAAGCAGAAGTTTGTTGGAATAGAAAACTGAAGCCATAGGTACTGATAGGACTAAACTTGAGAACCACTAACAAAATATATTTTTTTTCTCTTTTTTTTTTTTGCAAACTCATCTTTAACATTAGCTGCCTAGTTTGACCGTTGTGTTGCCCATCTCATGTGGACATGTATTCTGCTATCTGAATTTGGAAAATATATCATTAGAACATTCAAAAAACCTTTAACAAGAAACGGCCATTGAATCCAACAAAACTTGCCAATCCTATTCAATTAATTCCTCTTAAATTACATCAAGTGAAGTTTTGAATGTCCCTTGAGTTCTACTGTCTACCACAGTACTTGGTAACTTATACCAAGTATCTATGGCTCTCCGTGTGAAGAAAAACACCCTAACGTTTGTGTAAAATTTACCCTTAACCAGTTTTCAGATCTACCCCTGTGCTCTTGGTGTACTCATTTTAAAGTAAAAGTCTCAATTTGCTGTACTACTATAAATCATTTAAAAATTTTAAATCTTCAATCATATCACCTCTTAATCTCTTCTAACTTAAACTGAAAAGGTTCAACTCCTTCAGTATTTCTCAAAACTCAGACCTCTTCTCTGGACTTTTTCTAGTGCTGTTGTGTCTTTTTTGTAGCCCGGAGATCAAAACCACATGCAGTACCCCAGATGCGGTCTAAAAGGAACCCAGCTAAGGATGACGTGAGAACAAAACAAAAGTTGTGTTTTCTCAGAAATGAGTACTAATAAAATATTGTAAATTTGAGAGTTTCAAGCTTTGTAATTTTTAAAACTACAATTCTCATTTTGCCCTGTTTTTGGACAATGACCACAGTTTTTGTTTAATAAGATCTTTAAATGCCAAAATTCATTGCGATACAACCTGTAATTGGAGAAGATGTCACTCAGCTTTTTTGGCTTGTCTGTAATGTGTTGTAGCAATTTATCTGCCTTTTGCTTTATTTGTATTATTTTTTGCTACATTGCTGACTTTTATTGCTGATTTTTCATTGCTGATCTGAAAATGTAAGTAAGTTACAATTCATGAAGATTAGGACTCAAGACTTGCTCCACAATTAATTTCATGGCTATGCAACAAAATATACAAGCAAGAAACATTATTTATAAATTGAAAAGATAACATGTTAAGAATAGTTTACAAATATGTACATATTGAATCTCATCTGCAGATCATAATGTATCTGTGACTATTATAAAGTGTTAAAATTATGTACCCACTTTTTCAAAATGCATTTTAAGTGTGAAAGCAAGAATTTAAAAACAGACAAAAATAGCAGTTGGTTCTTCCAAATAGTCACTGTAGCTCCTTTTGGACTGGCCAATCAAGCAAGCAAAGTTTTCCAGTCCATCTTTCAAAAATAAATGTCTGATATTAATTAAGGTGATTAGGAAGCACAATGCTTTGTCCTCTTTGCTTGAAATAATAGAAATTAGGGGTGGCAAACTCCGATCCTGGATAGCCGCCGTAGCTGCAGGTTTTTGTTCTAACCCTGTTGCTTAATTAGAAGCCAAACTTCACAAATAATAGATAGATAGATAGATAGATAGATAGATAGATAGATAGATAGATAGATAGATAGATAGATAGATAGATAGATAGATAGATAGATAGATAGATAGATAGATAGATAGATAGATAGATAGATAGATATGTACTTTATTAATCCCCAAGGGGAAATTCACAAATTTCATTGCTTTTTTTTAAATCATAGATTTTTCTTTTCCTTTATAATGATACATGTATCATCCAAGTGATTTGAAGCCTAAAACAGATGAGTAATTTTCAGTTTTTCACTTTCTCTTCAGTTTCTTTTTGAGTACTTAATTAAACCAAATAGTAAGTCATAAATACACATGGGTGGAAATGGAGACAAGCCAGGTGTAGAACTGCTGGTTCCTTTGTCATTTGCATCTTATTACTAATAAGCAGCAGTTCAAAGAAAGAATACATCTGTTTAAGACTAAAATAAGCAATTATGGGTTCAAAATCTTAACAAGCAGGCTGCTAAAATGAAGGAGAAGAGTGTCACTCTACCAGTAAGTTCAATAAATTCATCACTAATGAATAATTTTTCATGAAGCAATTGGGTTGGAACAAAAACCTGAAGCCACTGCGGCCCCTTCAGCAGTAGTGTAGCTGGAGTTCGTGTCGCTCAGGGCAGGGCGGTGCTTCGATGGAGTTTGCATGGGTTTCCTTCGGGTGCTCCAGTTTCCTTTTGCTGTCCAACAACATGCGGGTTAGGGGAACTGGCCCTAATGTGTGGTTGGGGTGTGGGTGTGAGTGAGTGAGTGCCCTGCAATGGAATGGTGTCCTGTCCAGGCCTTGTTTCTGCCTTGCACCCTGTGTTAGTCAGGGTAGGCTCCAGCACTCCCAGCAACCTTGTCTAGACTAAGCGGGTTAGAACATGCTATCACCTCACTAACATATCAATAATCTGTGTGTCCTTCATGGAGTCAGATAAATAAAATCATTAATGTACTGACCTCTTGATAAATGTAAAGAAAACTCAATCAAAAAAGCAAAATATTTCGGGCTATTTGCATAAATGATCAAAATATTGCCCTTCCTGGATCTAAGATGTGCCAGACATCACCCATGCTTTTAACTCAGTTAACTAGGATTTATTTAATGACCTAATTATTTTAACAAACCTATTTATTTTAGCTCTAACATGCATGGCTGTTTTTCTGTTGTATACCCATTCTGCTTATGAGTTGTATTCAAGCTAGAAATCTTCTAGAAATGTATTAGACACAGAATAATTATGATCTTAAAAATAGAATCTATACAATAGGGAAATTCAATTCATGAGCCCAAAACAATTGAAACAATCATAATGCATTCATCCCTTTTTTAAAAAAACTACATATTCAATTACAGAAATGCCACAGCACTGGGCCCCGGATGTAAATGTGAACACTTCGTGCTAGACAGCAGCAGCATTAACCACTTTGCCACCCCAGTACCCAGGCCAGAACCAGTGAAGACTGAGAAAAAACAAAAGTACAAGGTATTTTATTCTCTGTAAAATAACATTGTGTGATAATCAATTAAAAATTCTGTAGCCTTTAAAAAATTTAATATTAGTAGGCGACAAGGAATTCATCCTTTCCTGACATGAGAAATAGCTAAAATGTAAAGAAATTATTATTAGGTTGCACAGTAGCTTTACAATATGAAATAACAACTAAAAAACTACTAAATTCCTTCCCTGCATAAAATTAGACTTACTTTGATTCTCTCAGATATCTAGTCCATTTCATTTGTGACCTGTTTGCATACAGTATATCCTTTTTCTATTTTTCAATGACATTCTTTCTTGTTACTTTTATTCTGGACTGCTTATCCTCCAATTATTAGAAACACACAGAGTTCTTAAATACCCTGAGAAGCTTGAATTTCTCCTTGCTGTATAAACATCTTTCTCACTGCTTACTCATCCTTGTTATCTATAAATTCTGAAAACACAATCCACAAGAAGAAGAGGACGCTGGAAAAATAGGGACTGATGATATGTGATGACTGACTGAACTATCCTCTAGAATTGAAACTCATGCAGTTTTCAGTATGAGTAGCTGATGAGTAACCTTATGACCAGTGGATAAAAACTGCGTCTGAATTTCGAGGAGTGAGTGCAATTCTAGGATGGCTGAGTCTTTAATAATACGGTTTATTATTCTAAGGTGGCTTGTGTTACATATGTCTTAGAGAGAAGGGAGCAGTATAGCAGTAGTAAGCATTAAGAAGAAAGACGCCTCACGCCTGGACAAACTGGTGAGGAAGGCAGGCTCTATTGTTGGCATGGAGCTGGACAGTTTGACATCTGTGGCAGAGTGACGGGTGCTCAGCAGGCTCCTATCAATTATGGAGAATCCACTGCATCTACTAAACAGTGTCATCTCCAGACAGAAGAGCAGATTCAGCGACAGACTGCTGTCACTGTCCTGCTCCACTGACAGACTGAGAAGATCGTTCCTCCCCCAAACTATGCGACTCTTTAATTCCACCCGGGGGGGTAAACATTAACATTATACAAAGTTATTGTCTGTTTTTACCTGCATTATTATCAATCTTTAATTTAATATTGTTTTTTGTATCAGTATGCTGCTGTTGGAGTATGTGAATTTCCCCTTGGGATTAATAAAGTATCTGTCTATCTATCTATCTATCTATCTATCTATCTATCTATCTATCTATCTATCTATCTATCTATCTATCTATCTATCTATCTATCTATCTATCTATCTATCTATCTATCTATCTATCTATCTATCTATCTATCTATCTATCTATCTATCTACTCTGTGCTGAGTTTACTGCCTTCTTCATTGCAATATGGTCTTAAGCTAGGTGCCATCCTCAGAAGTAATGCATTCAGTGAATATGGACTGTTCTGTGCACCATTAGAAGTTAGCAAGCATAGGCTTAAGCATCCTGGCTTTTTACAGATGTGTAAGGAACGAAAGGCATTGGTGAGCCTTCTTGACTATAACCTTAATTTGTGATAGTGAATCCAAGAAAAATAAACTTGTATTAAGTTATTTCATTAAACACACCCATTTTAATCCTCAGTAATCCTTTAATCACATTATTTATAACCTTTCATGTATACAAGGCACCCATTATACTGATTGTTAGTCAAAATAATGCCTACAAAAAACCCTAAAGGGTGGACCAGTAGAATAGTGGTTAGCATAATTCTCTCAAATATCTAGTATCCTGGGTTCAAAACCTGTGCCTGATCATTGCCAATATAGGGTTGGCACCTTCTCCCAATGCCCATGCTGGGTTTTCTACAGATAAAAAAAATTCTCCTCCCCAAAATATTAAGTTAACTGCCAGTTAATGTGTGAGTGGGCTCTGGGGTGGACTACCACCCCAAAGATGGTTGATTCCTGCCTTTTACCTAATAATGTCAGGATAAGCTCCTGATTCTCCACACACAGAACTGGATATTACAGATTTGACATGGCTTTATTGTGCCAAAGTAATTTCAAGTAAGAATTTTATAACACTAGAGTATGTATACTACATACTGTCCACATAAGACAATACCATTTAACAACTATATGCATAAGGCAACATATAAATCTTTGCTTGCACATTTTCCATTATAATCACTTTCATTGCACCATTTTTGAGATATTTTAGATACAGAATGACTTTTGTGTTCTATATGTCGATTCTGCAGTAAGACAGAAAGTCTTTGAGCTTTTACTCAGCATGTAAGTTGTTGTTCTCTTTATCCACCTTCTTACTTTGTACATTGGATTGTGTAGTTTAAAATATAGTAGCCGACGCCCACCGTAGCATAAGGTGTAAGAATAGGAACAGAAAATGGTGAGAAAGGAATTCAGAAATCAAGAAGATCTCGGAAAGAGCTTGAATTTCAGCTTCACCACCATAAACTCCAGATGTTGCCATGTATTGATAGTACTCCTGACTTGTTGTGATAACTCGACTTGCGTTGGAAAGAACAACAGGAAGAACGTCTCCAAATCTGTCCCAATGTGATGCAGCAAAATCTACTGCCCTATGTTGTAGTGAGAGTGCATTGCCTTTGTGTCAAGAAATAACCCACTGATAGAAACAGGCAGTTGCCAGATCCTGGAATAGAGATGACGTTGTACAAAAACCAGTCGACAGATTAGATACTGTCGTTCATTTTATAACAAAGGCTTAGGAAACAACCGTCACAGTATATCGAAAATACGAAGGAGCGAAACCAATGCCAATGGTCGACAGAGTACCTTTCTGTAGCAAGCTACGGAAAAGACTCCCAGGAGCACACATGGCTGAAGTGAAAGTTCACGCGGTCAGGCTAGATATAGGGCAGTGACGTGACACCAATGGGGTCATGAGAGAGGAGTGGGGAACGCAGTAGTCCAAAGGAGGAATAGGAATCAAGAAAAGCAGTGTGGGGGTGTATGGGAGGCCGCAGGCAGCGTGGGGAAGGGTTTGGAAGAGTACGAATAGCAATCGAGAAATGCCGTGTCAGCTGCGTGTGGGCAGGACCGCTTTTGAACAGGAAGCAGGACGAACCAGAAGAGAAATATATATAAGAGATATAGCATATTAAACTGAAGAAATGAACAAAAATGAGTAATCCTTTGGAACACTGGAACTGTGCCCTATAATTTCATGCTATAAATTCACAATTTTCACCACTATGTTTTACCACTTGACTTGTTTATTTGCCATACATGGGCTAAATAACAAAACCCTGATCATGATGGAATGTGTTTGCAAAAACAGTAGCACATCTTCTCCTAATCCAGTATTTATCCTCAGGTAAACATTAGTGTGAAGTAGCAGAATGAAGTAGATCACAGACATGGAGAGGTCAATGTCAGGACTGAAGATGTAGTTTAGTGACATTCAAACTGAACACAGGAGGTAGTAGATCACACCACAAGTGTAGCTGCCCTCATGATCTGTACTAGTGACTAGCAGAGCAAAATTCATATGGAGGAAGTGGAAAGGTAAAATGTAAATACAAATGATAATGTAATACCGTGGTTACCAAAAGCTCAGTGAACAAAGACCCCTTGTAATGAAGATTCTATAAAATGCACTATAGTGCATGCACAGGTTCAAGTACCTGTCCGCTGGAGCTCTGTCCTAGTTATTGTTCAACTTCTCTACAAAAAGTAGTCTTCTGTTATTAGTATTGTGCATACTGTAGAACACAAATTTATTATACATGACTGTCTGTTTAAAGTAATAAGCATAATTTGCCCAGTATATCACAAAAATTTAAAGCAGTATCTTTAGAAGCTAAAATACAGATTATGAACTGGAGGAAAGAAATGCAACGTAGCAGAATCCCCGAGGTTACCAACCAGACATGAAGGCAGATAGAGGTATTTTAACACACTTTGTGGAAGAAGAAGATATTTCACATCTGCTTTTGTGGACGTCAACCAGAAAGAACAGATAATTTCTTGTGGCAGGCTATGTGGCCTATTAGTTACAAAATTAAATGTACACTGTAGAGTTGTCGGTTTGATTTTAATTTCACTGCATTGGTTCATGTAAGTCATTTAAAACCTGTTAGTCTTTCAATGGTAAAAATATATATGTTAATAAATGAACTACATCTTTGAAGATGTAAAATATCTTGACTGAGGTTACCTGCAGAAAAGCAGTATATAAAATATACCATGTTTCTATACGAATACCATCTAGTAATACATGTTTTAAGTTAGTCGAATTTAAGTGTGAAGGATTCCAATGGGAAATAAAAATATAATACTTGTTTTATATACAATATGAAGTACACAAAAATATACCTGCATTCCAGTGTGGATATTTTTAAATATGTTGTGTCCAATAATTTTTACAGTAATGGAATAAGTCCTACTAATTTAGGTGCACCTCTGTAGAATATGTGATATTTACAGCATCTGTCTTTATAAGGAAGTTGGACAATTAAGGCTAATTCAGTTTGCATGCACCAGGGTTTGCAAGCTAAAAAGAAAGATTATAAGGGTCAGTAGACACTGAGACTAGAGGACCCATGAGAATCTGTAAATTATTTATACGCACAGCTTTATCAAATAGGCCAATAATTCTTAGTTCTGATCCTAGTCAACCACTCTGGACACAAGGTGTTTGTTTTAACCAGTCAGAGTCAGGTTATCAATCTTGGTTTTAATCTCATTACTTGTTTGATCTGCTCACAATTTCCTCTCCTTGTTTGGAAGTCAGACAACACTGAATAGAAAACAAATTACTGTAAAAATTGTAAAGAAATGTGTTTCTGATTTATAATTCATGTTTGTGTAGAGTTTACACCCTTAATTGAACTGTAAAAATTAACAAAAAACAGTACAAACCAGGTGCAGCTGATAATGAATGCTACAAAGAGGCAACTGCTTCAACGTCATCTTCTCCTCTTTGCTCATTAGCAGCCAACGGGTTAAATAATGAAATTATTTCAAAATATATTTACATGGAAATCCTAAAATGCAACATCAGGACGAGTAATTTATCCATGAAGTAAAATACAAAATTATCGGTATTTGGTATTATTGGAATATTGGTTAATTCTTTAAAATTTTAACAACTCCATTTAAGTATTTGTGGACTGACACACTGATGACCGGAAGAGGAAAATGGCGGCCTTTATAGGAGAAATTAATT
This sequence comes from Erpetoichthys calabaricus, assembly GCF_900747795.2. Classification (NCBI taxonomy): domain Eukaryota; kingdom Metazoa; phylum Chordata; class Cladistia; order Polypteriformes; family Polypteridae; genus Erpetoichthys; species Erpetoichthys calabaricus. The sequence continues at coordinate 61,962,954 of NC_041395.2, forward strand.
AAAAAACAGAAATTGGCTGGAACAAAAACATGCTACACCATTATTTCTCCGGAATATAACATGAGAACAACACCAAGTGATATTATGCAACAGAGTGAAAATCCAATGGATTTTCTAACCAAATTAGAAACGGGATGCTCTCCTGGTTTTGGCAGCAGGGAACCCTAGAAATCTTTCAGAGTTTAGGAACAAGAGTACTTTGTTCAGAATTTTAGTACAGAACAACCATTTGGCTTTCAATTATTATCAGTAAACCAAAGGAGGTGACTCACTGGAGTTATAGCTTTGCTGCATTGATATTTAAATATTAGAAAATCATGCTGTGAATATTTATTTTATCATAGCTTTTCAGAGTCTAACGCTTGCCTACCCATTAAGGAGGGGACAGAAGAGTCATAGGTTAAAGTTCCTCTAACTGAAGACTGACTTTCTCGGAGAAGCAGAAATTCTATATTATGTCAGCAGATGGTATTTTTGAGTTTTCACCGTAGACAATTGTCATATGTCACTGCAGCGTGCAAACAAAAATGTGATGTGTCTACGTTTTGATGAAAAGATGTGCATGAAGAAAGCAACATAATACACAGAAATGCTTTGATTGTGCATGTACTTTGTTGGATGTTCTCCCACATTTGATGACTTTATAAAGTCCACGTAAGAATAATCAATTGAGACCATATGACTTCATAATATAAACCCCAGCCTAAGAATACTTAATTAAGGCATTTGGGGAACAAGTTGATGAAGGCTAATTCACGCTTTTAACTGGTGTGATTCTGTGTACATAAGTACACTGGAGCTGTGATTTGTAGTGTATTAGCAGTTAAATTCACCTTAGGTTGTATTTTAACAGATTTATTTTATAGCATCAGTGTTGAAATCACTTTTCCTCCTTTTGCTTAATAAAATTTTAATTCATTCTACATCATCTATAATTGGGCGGCACGGTGGCGCAGTGGTAGCGCTGCTGCCTCGCAGTTCGGAGACCTGGGTTCGCTTCCCGGGTCCTCCCTGTGTGGAGTTTGCATGTTCTCCCCGTGTCTGCGTGGGTTTCGTCCGGGTGCTCCGGTTTCCTCCCATGGTCCAAAGACATGCAGGTTAGGTGGACTGGTGATTTTAAATTGGCCCTAGTGTGTGCTTGGTGTGTTCGTGTGTGTCCTGCAGTGGGTTGGCACCCTCCCCAGGATTGGTTCCTACCTTGTGCCCTGTGTTGGCTGGGATTGGCTCCAGCAGACCCCTGTGTTCGGATTCAGCGGGTTGGAAAATGGATGGATCATCTATAATTACAAATTTTTCAAATACAGTATGTATTTATTCTAGGTGTTAGGGTGGTGACTCCAACCCAGCCACAGGGAATGCACAAACCAGTGTGTTTCTTCGTGCCGGTCCCATGCCCGGATAAATGGGGAGGGTTACATCAGGAAGAGCATCTGGTGTAAAATTTTGCCAAATCGGAGATGGATTCAAATTGTTCTATCATGGTGTGGATGGGAGGAGAAATAGGGTAGGAGTTATTCTGAAGGAACAGTATGTCAAGAGTGTTTTGGAGGTGAAAAGAGTGTCAGGCAGAGTAATGATTATGAAGCTGGAAATTGGAGGTGTGATGGTGAATGTTGTTAGTGCATATGCACCGCAAGTTGGGTGTGCAAAGGGTGAGAAAGAGGATTTTTGGAGTGAGTTGGATGAAGTGATGAACAGTGTACCCAAGGGAAAGAAAGTGGTGAGTAGAGCGGATTTCAATAGGCATGTTGGTGAAGGGAACAGTGGAGACAAGGAAGTGATGGGTAGGTATGGTGTCAAGGAGAGGAATGAAGAAGGTCAGAGGATAGTGGATTTTGCCAAAAGGATGGACATGGCTGTGGTGAATACGTATTTTAAGAAGAGGGAGGAACAAAGGGTTACGTACAAGAGTGGAGGAAGATGCACACAGGTAGATTACATCCTATGCAGAAGAGTTGATCTGAAGGAGATTGAAGACTGCAAAGTGGTGGCAGGGGAAAGTGTAGTTAAGCAGCATAGGATGGTGGTCTTTAGGATGAAGTTGCAGATCAAGAAGAGGAAGAGAGTGAGGGCAGAGCCAAGGATCAAATGGTTGAAAAAAAAAAAAAGTTGAAAAAGGAAGACTGCAAGGTTGAGTTTAGGGAGGAGGTGAGACAGGCACTGGCTGGCAGTGAAGAGATACCAGACAGCTGGGAAACTACAGCAGATGTAGTAAGGGTGACAGCAAGAAGGGTGCTTGGCGTGACATCTGGAAGGAGGAAAAAGAAACCTGGTGGTGGAATGAGGAAATACAGGAGAGTATAAAGAGGAACAGGATGGCAAAGAAGAAGTGGGATAGTCAGAGAGATGCAGAAAGTAGACAAGAGTACAAGGAGATAAGGCACAAGGTGAAGAGAGAGGTGGCAAAGGCTAAAGAAAAGGCGAATGATGAGTTGTATGAGAGGTTGGACACTAAGGAGGGAGAAAAGGACCTGTACCGATTGGCTAGGCAGAGGGACCAAGTTAGGAAAGATATGCAGCAGGTTAGGGTGATAAAGGGTAAAGATGGTAACGTACTCACAAGTGAGGAGAGTGTGTTGAGCAGATGGAAAGAGTACTTTGAGAGGCTGATGAATGAAGAGACGAGAGAGAGAAGAGCTTGGATGATGTGGAGACAGTGAATCAGGAAGTGCAATGGATTAGCAAAGAGGAAGTAAGGATAGATAGATAGATAGATAGATAGATAGATAGATAGATAGATAGATAGATAGATAGATAGATAGATAGATAGATAGATAGATAGATAGATAGATAGATAGATAGATAGATAGATAGATAGATAGATAGATAGATAGATAGATAGATAGATAGATAGATAGATACTATGAAGAGGATGAAAAATGGAAAGGCCATTGGTCCAGATGACATACTTATGGAAGCATGGAGGTGTTCCTAAGGTGGGCTATTCAAGTTTCACTGCCCCTAAACTTCACACTACATGCTTGTTTTTCTTTGTTTCCCTCAATACAGCTAGGTGGGGTCTGCATACTCATTCAAGCCTAAGAGCCTTGTTCTTCCTTAACCCCCATAATTTTCATGGTTATGCCTGTCAGAACACAGTAGAATCTTTTTTCTTATTTTTTTATATCTTTCCAGGCCTACAGGTGCAACATTCTGTCAATAAATTGTTTGTGCCTGAGATGTAATCAGAGACCAATATTATATCCAAACATATTATATCCAAACCCGTTAAGTGACACAAAAACTAAACTCCATAGTACTGTAGCTCTTTAACCATACTATAATTGCTAAAACTAAAACTGAAACTAATATATATAAAAATAAAACAGAAATGTCTTTGTAAAATAAAAACTAAACTAAAACTAAAAATACACGATGAAGGAAAACTGAAACTAAACTGAATTTCCAAGTAAGGACAGAAAAAATATAGAAATAAAAACTAATATAAAGCAAAACTATATTAACCTTGGTGCAGAGGAGAGATGCTGGGTATATTGGGAGAAGGATGTTAAGGATAGAGCTCCCAGGGAAGAGGAAAAGAGGAAGGCATAAGAGAAGGTTTATGGATGTGGTGAGAGAGGACATGCAGGTGATGGGTGTAACAGAACAAGATACAGAGGACAGAAAGATATGGAAGAAGATGATCTGCTGTGGCAACCCCTAACAGGAGCAGCCAAAAGAAGAAGATTATGGTGGTGATTACAGTAAAGTATAATAAAGACAAATGTGTGCATTTTTGCACTTTTATTTTGCATGTCTATTATAGGCATAGGAATCATTGATTGATGACTCAGGCGCCGCCGAGAGTGGCAGCCTTTCCAGCAGCTCTGTGTACGACTTTATATTTCTACCTTTTTCTTACTACTTGGACATGGATTTTTACACGCCGAGACTTGTCTATTCAGGTAGTCAACTTCAAGCGCTGAGAACAAAGGCCCATGCCGGTGTGGTTCCCTATTTACCTGACGAGGTAAAAAGGCGGTATCGTGGCAGCAAAGTCGGTGCTAAGCTAAAGGCTAAGCGGCTAGCGAGGAAGTGGCAATACAAGCCTTCGGTGCCTTCTGTGATCCTGGGAAATGCGAACTCACTACCAAATAAGATCAATGAACTGGCTGCGCTGGTGAAAAATGTCAGGACCTACAGAGAATGCAGTTTGTTGTGTTTTTGTGAAACGTGGCTAACAACTAGCATCCCAGATGCTAACGTGGAGCTACCCGGGTTTAGCACAGTTAGAGCGGACAGAGATGCAAATACCTGCGGGAAGTGGAAAGGAGGAAGACTGCGCTCTCTATGTTAATACAAGGTGGTACAACCCTGGACATGTAAATGTCAAAATCTCCACTTGCTGCAGGGACATCGAACTGCTGGCCATAAGTCTGTGTCCCTATTACTTGCCCAGAGAGTTTGGACATGTCATTGTTGTTATTGTTTACATCCCTCCTTGGGCGGACATGGAGATAGTGGGTGACATCATCCATTCTGCTGTTGCTAAACTACAAACGCAGCGACTCGAGGCGCTTGTGCTAATCTCTGGAGATTTTAACCATGCGACGCTGGACAAAACATTACCTGCCTTCTCTCAGTATGTGGATTGTAACACCCAGGGAAATAGGAATACTGACCTACTGTATGCAAACGTTAAAGACGCATACAGTGCCACCCCGCTGCCTGTGCTTGGGAAAGCAGATCATAACCTGGTTCTGCTTCAGCCTCACTATAAACCAAGAGTGAGGGAGCTACCTACAACCACACACTCATTCAGAAACTGGTCCCCTGAGGCAGAGAAAGCTCTGAGAGACTGCTTTGGAACTACGGACTGGGATATCCTGCAGTGGTCACATAGTGAGAACATTGAAGAGGTTGTTGACTGCACTACTGACTACATCAACTTCTGTATGGACATTGTAGTTCCAGTAAGAACAGTACACTGCTATGCTAACAACAAGCCATGGATTACAAGTGACATCAAGGGCTTTTAGAGCCAGAAAAAAAGGGCTTTTAAAGATGGTGATCAGCATGAGCTTAAGCGTGTGCAGAAGGAACTTCGAGTCCAGCTCAGGGTGGCGAAGGAGCAGTACAGGAGAAAGATGGAGCAGAAGTTGCAGAATAACAGCATGAAGGAAGTGTGGGATGGGATGAAGATCATTACTGGCTGCAGCTCGAAGCGGGGTGCCACCATCGAGAGAGACGTGGAGACAGCAAACCAGACGAACAACTTCTTTAACAGGTTTGACCACTCTAACCCACGCTCACCTCAGACTACTGCACCCTCCACCCACCCTTCTGCTGATACCAGCATAAGAGAGAGTTTCCCTCCACCCACAATTACAGCAGCCCAGGTAAGCAGAGAGCTGAGGAGACTTCATGCCAGCAAAGCAGTGGATCCAGATGGAGTATCGCCACGACTGCTGAAGGCCTGTGAGTTGGAGCTGGGGAGTCCTCTACAGCGAATCTTCAACCTGAGCCTGAAACGGGGGAGAGTCCCGAGGCTTTGGAAAACATCTTGCATCACCCTAGTCCCAAAGGTATCACGTCCTGGTGAGCTGAATGACTTCAGGCCTGTCGCCCTGATGTCACATGTGATGAAGATCATGGAGCGGCTGCTTCACCACCTGAGGCCACAGGTCCGCCACACCCTTGACCCTCTGCAGTTCTAATACCAGGAGAAGGTGGAACCGGAGGATGCCATCATCTATACGCTACACCAATCCCTCTCCCACTTGGACAGAGGCAGTGGTACTGTAAGAATTATGTTTCTGGACTTCTCTAGCGCCTTCAACACCATCCAACCTCTGCTCCTTAGGGACAAGCTGACAGAGATGGGAGTAGATTCATACCTGGTGGCATGGATCGTGGACTATCTTACAGACAGACCTCAGTATGTGCATCTCGGGACCTGCAGGTCTGACATTGTGGTCAGCAGCACAAACACTTTGCGCCGGTCCTGTTCAGCCTATATACATTGGACTTCCAATACAACTCGGAGTCCTGCCACGTGCAAAAGTTCGCTGATGACACTGCGATCGTGGGCTGCATCAGGAGTGGGCAAGAGGAGGAGTATAGGAACCTAATACAAGGACTTTGTTAAATGGTGCTACTCAAACCACCTACAACTGAACACCAGCAAAACCAAGGAACTGGTGGTGGATTGTAGGAGGCCCAGGCCCCTCATGGACCCCGTGATCATCAGAGGTGACTGTGTGCAGAGGGTGCAGACCTATAAATACCTGGGAGTGCAGCTGGATGATAAACTGGACTGGACTGCCAATAATGATTCTCTGTGCAAGAGAGGACAGAGCCGGTTATACTTCCTTAGAAGGCTGGCGTCCTTCAACATCTGCAATAAGATGCTGCAGATGTTCTATCAGACGGTTGTGGTGAGTGCCCTCTTCTACGCTGTGTTGTGCTGGAGAGGCAGCATAAAGAAGAGGGATGCCTCACGCCTGGAGAAACTGGTGAGGAAGGCAGGCTCTATTGTAGGCACAGAGCTGGACAGTTTGACATCTGTGGCAGAGCGATGGGCGCTGAGCAGGCTCCTGTCAATCATGGAGAATCCACTGCATCCACTAAACAGGATCATCTCCAGACAGAGGAGAAGCTTCAGTCACAGACTGCTGTCACTGTCCTGCTCCACTGACAGACTGAGGAGATTGTTCCTCCCCCACACTTTGCGACTCTTCAATTCCACCCGGGGGAGTAAACGTTAACATTATACAAAGTTACTGTCTGTTATACCTGCACTCTTTAATTTAATATTGTTTTTTATCAGTATGCTGCTTGTGGAGTATGTGAATTTCCCCTTGGGGATTAATAAATTATCTATCTATCTGTCTATCTATCATTGTAATATTACTAATGCTTGCTGTTTGTAGGAATGTAGAATTATTAGTACTTGCTTGAGAAAGTGTATTGCTTCCACAAAGATGCATATTTTAAATGCTCTGTCTCCATTTAAGTTGAACATTTGAATTAGCTTTGGTTTTCTCAGTGTTAAAGTGTAGGAATATCTTAATAGGTAACATGCAATTTTCAGATGATGTTAAATAAAAAATAAGCATTCCAGCACACTATAAACTGGAACTGTCACTTAAGACAGGAGCACCTGAAGGCTGATTTATACTGAATATGGGATTATCCATGTGCACAAATTGATATATTCAAAGAGAAAGCAGAAAAGCAATAAGTAAAATTGCTTATCACATTCAGATTTAGTATCTGAAGGGTCCTCTGAAGGCTTTTTTTGCTCATCCTAATTGGCCAAAGTTCATCACAGTGTGAAGTATAAACCTAGTTCGAACCCTAATGAAGCTCTGCAAGCCAAGAAAATGAGGGTTAATGTTCTCAAAATAAACAAAAATAAGGAGATGGATACAAGGTATGACAGGATTTTTTTCTCTGTTGTTATGACTGAAATTAAAACATTATTTGAGAATTAACACATTTTGCTTTTGATAAGGTCAATGTCCCTCTAGCATGTCATATAAGGTTAGTAAAGGAGACTGGTATCAGGAAGGACATCTTGGCAATAATAAACCCATGGATAAAGGGGAGATGTTCTGCAAAGATGAGTGAAAGTTTAATCGATTATTGTGAAAATGTATATCACTTTAATAGCATACATGTAACTCATGAAAATAGACACTTCTGGTTGATGGTCCTAAAACAAATATAAGTGCTCATCTCACAAAGATGTACCCAAAGCTAAATTTATAAGAAGCAAAATATCTGTGAGTTATGTACCTTAACTAATTATTCATAGTCTTATTGTGGTAATTGCTGAATTACTTGAAATACATTTAGATAACTAAAAAACAAATTAAGTGGAATGAAGTGAGTCCATTGTTTTTCTATTAAGTAGTAAGAGACTGACATTTTTTCCATTTGGAATGTTATTACATCTTTAACTTAAGTAAAATAAAAAAAGAATAGTACATTTCAATTTATTACAAAATTCAATCACACTGTATAACAAACAATATTGAGAATAAAGTATTGGGATAGTAGTATACTGAGGGTTCCTTTCAGTAGCCAACCATAATGGTCAACATGCCTCAGGTTAAAAATGAACAAAATATAAAAAAAGATTCATTTGGAGGCATCTCAAATGTCTGTACAAATGTTCACTCAATTTGCTTTTTAATTGAGAAGTGTGGTCATCGCTCAGGTAGTAAAGAATAAAAATATTCATCCACACTCCCGCCTTTTCATTTGTCTGTTTTCGCCATCTTTTTCAACCCCTTTTCGACCCCTGAATTTTTTTTTTTTTAAATGCTCTTCAGAGCCGGATACTTCTGGAAATGTAGTGTCAGCGTTTTGATGTGGATGCATGTAAACACAGTTTTCCAAAAACAATACTTTAATCATTCTCTGATTGGTTTGTTCTTATTTTGTGGCTTTCCCTGATTGGCTCTAGCTTGTTACAATGACTCCTTCTCCGACTGGTTATCATTCATGAAAAAAACACATTTTCCAGCATTACATGTCACTTGTTGTGCTGCTAACCTGTAAGCATCTAAATTGCATTTTGTAAAGTCTGAATGTTGCATACATGTGTAAAAAATTACTTACAGGTTATTACGGTTTTGGTAAAAAACATGTGAAAACAAGTGAAAAATTCAGTGTCCTGTGAAAATCAGATTGTAAATAACTCAGTTGGCAGCCTCTATTCAAAGTTTACTACTTAAACTTAATCTGTTCAGTAAGGAGGAGCACATGTCACAGCCAAATTATAAACAAGGAACTTAACAAAGTGGATGGGTGTAGAATGCAGCCAAGCTAAAAATATTACAGGACAGAGAGAGGCATGAAAGCACAATGCATTAAAGCGAAGATATAGACACACACATTCCTGCATTTATTTATTTATTTCCACTTTCTTTTGAGTTAGTTTTACAAATGTTGTTTTGTACAAGATGTGCTCTGATTGCAGTGGACTGCTTATGATCGCAATTGAACATAGAGTTAAACACCTTTTTTTTTTAAGTGTCACTTTAACATTTGATTTGTTTTTATTTAATGACAAGATGGCCATCACCAGTCCTGAAGACTTCTGCAGCTTCTTAAAGATTTGTTTTTCTATGTTGTAAACATGCTATTAGAGTCCTGCACATGCTGATACAAATCATATGGGAATATGATTGTCACGGGGCTCTGAATTTACAGTATCCCCTTCAAGGAGTTTGGCACAGAGGTGTGCCTACCCAGTGTAGGCAAAGGGTTATGTCAAATGTATTTTTTGGTGTTTAAGTTATGTACAGGGATCCATTTGTTTTAAATAAAAACATGGTAGTGTGCACATAGCCTCAGTTAGTAACAGATATTAAGCCCATTAACATGTTCTTTGTTGGTGATTGTGCTAAGGAACAGACACCGATAACCTAAATTGTTCAAAAAAGAACTACACAGGTTATACGTTGAACATACTAAATTATAAAAGAAAATAAGTGGACATTAGGTTATAAACTTCCAAAGTTAGATCTCAAATTCTTTTAGAATAAAGAAGGAAACAGCTTTATTGCAAAATGTATTATGTGTTAGATTAACAGAAAAGGTATGATTGAGCTAATACAATAAGGATAAGCAAAAACTATCAGTGTCAGAAAGAATTTTGTGAGTTTATAAGACGAAGGTAAAGGATAAGTTCAGGATTTTTCAAGTTAAAGATTTTTTTCACAATCATGGTAGTACATTAAACTTCCCATGGGAAATTATTTTCAAACTTTCTAAATACTTGTAAGGTGGCAAAACTTTTGGTTTCAGAAAACAGTGCCTTTAATGTTTCTGAACTATGTTTATGACAAGAAAAATATATTGGAAATAATATATCGTAACAACCACAACCAGTCAGGGAGGAAGAAGACACCCTTACGATGAACTTTTATTTATTGCTTCACAACTAAACTCCCACTGTTCCAGCCATGAGAGACGCCTCCACTTTTTACTTGCTGCCGGACTTGTTTTAGCTTGAACACTGTTCGTCTCCTGCTCCAGAGTTACGTCCCTGAAGCACGCCGCTCTTTTATATCTCGTTCTCACACGTGCTGCTCCACGTGCTTGACTTCCCGCCGAGGTGTCTCAGCAACATATCGCACAGCACCTTCTGCCAGCACAGTGCTCAGGTGCTGTTCAGCCCCATGACCCTCCAAGTCTGTGGCAGATCATTACAATATTTTATTGCAGATTGTTATCACTAGTATATGGAGGTAAATGTACGCTCCATTCGCTAGTCCATTCAAAGTTGACTGTCATGCAGGGAGTTTTCATATAAATAAAGAAGTAAATCAGCACAAAACCAGCCATGTATTTCAAAGCGTTTAAAATGGCACTGCCTTTGTACCAAAATACCTAGATGTGTGTAACCAGGATATGAAAATAAAATGAAAAGTGTTTTGCTGTTTCCATTGACCCTAATCCTTATATTTTGAGGTTACCTCTCCAGTTGTTGAAAGCTCCCCTGTAGCTTCAAGCTACATTTTTTCCTCTGTTTGTCTCTCAGATTCTTTCTTTCTTTTTTTCTCTCATCTTCAATCAACTGGAGCTCTGTGCCAGTTTATTCTGGTTTTTACAGGTAAGTGCAACACTCTCATGGAGATTGAAGGAGGTGGTACGATCAGGACACAGCAACAAAAGAGCTAAGATGTGGTCTTATACTAGGATATATCAGAAACCAAGCCGACTATTTAAAAACATACTTAATGAAACATCTGAGCATCCTAGCACAAAAGTCTTATTATAAGCACATTGCAGGTTCTTCTAACTCTGTTCTGCTGTTAAAAAAGCAGAACAGAATGACAATGAGGTCAGGTACAGCCAAAAAAAAAGTCAAAATACCACAGAGAAGTCTAAGATACCGATTGTCAAAATCCCAATACACAGAAGCTGAAAGAGAGCAAACGAAAAAGGTCCTTGTACTATCTAGAGTTGTTTTCCATAAGTCAAAGCACAAAAAATATTTGTTTTGTTTTCTAAATTCAAAAGATAAAGCACTCACCATTCTATAATTCTGAATAAGGAATATTTAATAAAGTCATTCATAATGGTGTCATCTGATCATAACTCTGGCAAGAAACATTGCCAGCATGAACAACATGCCGATGACCATGTAAAACTAGAAAAAAATACATCAATGCCCACAAGAAATAATAAATAAAACAAGATAGAGCCATAATGACATGACTGCCATAACAATATATACTGACAGCTGCATAAATGTTTAATACATCTACAGAAAGTGCAAAAATAGTAAACAGGGATTTCAAAATTCAATTTAGCACAATACAGTTCAATGGGTAGGCTAAATGTAATTCATCTTTATAATCTAACATGTTGCTGGTATAAAATGGCAGCACAACATATTGTTCACCAACACCTTTACTTCTTCTTAAAAATTTATAAAATGCAATGTGTGCATTTGAGTCCATCCTTAATGGCTGCATAAAATTCTGTTCTACAGCAAACAGGACTATTAAAGACATCAGCCATTCTGCACAGTCATTTTCTTACTCCTCACATCTGCCATACGGCACAGGACCATTCAAACTTACACCAGTTGGTTCAGAGACAGTTTTCTATTCATAGGCAGTCATAATAGCACGTGCTGTAAGTGTGCCTGTATGAGTATGTTGTGTATAATTTTATTTAGATGTGTTTCAATCTATGATTGTTCAGTTTTGTGTGCATTTTTAATGGAATTGCATTACTGTCACTATTCAGAGGAGACCATAAAATAAGCAAATCATTGTACTACATATGTACTACATACACATGACAATAAAATTGAACTTCAAGAAAAGTCTCATCCTAACCACTGGAAACACTCAAAATAAAATGTGTATCATTCATAAGCCACAGGAACTTCATGTGAGGGACAACAGGCTTCTGAGGTGACTACTGCCTGACTTCTCTTAAAATGTCAGAATGTCTCACAAATGTAATTTTTTTTACCTGCAAATGACACAACTGCACAGGTTTATATGAATTGTACAATCTCAAGATGCTGATCAGTGCTTGGGAATCATTCTTGGCTTGTTATATTAACATGAACATATTTGGTATTTTATAAGGTTTTTCTTTCCATACGGACGTCGTGCCCTTTGGTACCAGTTTTAAACTGCAAACAGAGTTGCTGTATTTATTAAAATTAATAACAAATGTTTCACTTTTAGGAAACAGTTTCAAACTAATGTACCCAGTGATTATGAAAAAAATAACTATGACCCATAAAATACTAAACTTATCCTTTAAGTGCCCATATTATTCTTTCCTTCAGAGACAGTTATTTAAAATAATGATATCATTTTAGTGATCTGTCACTTTATGCCTCCAAGATTTGCTAATCATTGAAGTGACCTTCGGAGAAGTGATTTTCATAGGACTGTCATGAAGAACAGATATTTTTATATAGTAATAATTATCTAACAATTTCCCCTTTGGTAAATGAAGTAAAATTCCCAAATATCTAGCCACATGGACAACCATAATCAGTGCAGCATAAAAAGGAGTACAACAGAAGATCGCTAATTCCTTCCTACTAGAACAGACTGCTTAAGGCTCTTCTGTCACTTAGACAAGGGGGGTGGCTAAGAGAAGATGGAATACTGCTTGAAAGCCATAATCATTATTACAGAAAAATGAGAGAACTTTTTCCCGGTGAAATAAGGTAAATGCTGGATATTTTTAAGAATGAAATGAAAAAATGAGAAAGGATAATCCACTAGTTCTAAATATCTTGACTTTTGCAGTAGCAATGTAGAAACTAGAAAACTGGGGCACACAGTTTACAAAATTATAGTGTTTATTGACCCAAAGGCCTCTTGTCATTTTAACATTTTATGTTCAGTGCACTAGAGCTTCATTGCTACAACTCAAAACTAGCAAAATTTTGGGAGGGTAATTAAAAAAAGTAACAGCAATTTAAAAATGATGTGGCAACTGCAACTGAAAGAAGCTGATGCAATACAACATGTTCATGATACCTTATGAGTAGTTCAAACATGCACAGCAGAGTGCTCTGCCGTTAGTCTAGTTAGTCTAGCCAAGGTCAAATGAAATGGACGCCATGCTGTTGATCGCACCACTATTGGACAGTGTGCCATAGTAAAACGGAGTAAAACCTGCAGAAATTGACAAAATAATGCTGGTTCAGTATGGAAATGAAAACAGAATGAGTGAATGAAAAGTTTATGAATTTGTAGAAAGGTTTGAAGCGGGTGTCCTGTGGTGGGTTGGCACCCTGCCTGGGATTGGTTCCTGCCTTGTGCCCTGTGTTGACTGGGATTGGCTCCAGCAGACCCCCGTGACCCTGTGTTCGGATTCAGCGAGTTGGAAAATGGATGGATGGATGGATGGGTTTAAAGCGGGAAGAGCAAGTGTAACTGATTGATCTGGTCGACCATCAACATTGTGCTCACAATGTAAAGTTTGCACAAAATGGGTACCCAAAAGCTTACTGATCTCAAAAGCCAACATCATTTGGTGAATTTCAGCAACTTCTACTCCCGCTGCCCAAAGAAATCTCACTTTGGTGCGTTATTCAACAATGCTGTAAGTGGAGTGTTCATGATGTACAGACTATATTTCAGTTCCCTTTTAAGAGTGCTAATGCTGCATATTTACACTGAAGAAATTTTCATTTTTTCCCCATGTTTATATAGGCTATAGGGAACTGATGATAGGTCAGGAATATCTAATCCAAGCTTCACTTTGTCATGGCTGCAATAAGAAACCATGTTTTTAAACTATAAGCAATTACATTCCATTAATGCACAAGTCATCTGCGATGACATGATTTGACTGACAAACGTCATGGCTCTGCAGCCTGGGTTAAACCGTGATTCATTTATTTTGAGGCAAAGTAACTTTGGCAGACATAATGGGGCTGTATGTGGTGGTTGGATTGTTGTAAACTGCCTGGTTGAACCCTGAGTTTTTTATATGCCCTGTACTTTTTATTGTGACAGCAATCATGTTACTATATTTGCCAGGTTATAGCAGCTACCCACTCAGACGCTGGTGCTTTACACTTTCCCCCAACCCGCAGAGCACAGAGAAGAGGCACTATAATGCCACACATGATCTTGGGTGCTCTGTCCAAAACATCAGGAGTGAGGCTGCTCTAACAGGTAATGAATTCTGCAGCATGGTGATTGCATATTCATGAGGTTGATTAGCATGTTCCAAATATGGCTGTTTCAAGACAGCAACTAAGTGAGGTTCGAGGAGTGATAATTTACGCATATTTGCAAGATGATTGCGACTTATAAAAGATAAATTGCATATATATATGCACATGTTAGCCTTTATACATTTTTTGTCATACACATTTTCCTTTTCCTTGGTGTAGGCATATTTTCCCCCTTGAATCTGTGCAAAATTTTATAAATGACACCCCTGGTCACCATGGCACAAGAAAGACATAGCAGCATTTACATTACATTTACATTTACATCATTTAGCAGACGCTCTTATCCAGAGCGACTTCCAACAGTGTTTGTTAGTTTTTTTTCGCATACCCCTTGGGGTCAGAGCGCAGGGTCAGCCATTGTACAGCGCCCCCTGGAGCAATTACAGGTTAAGGGCCTTGCTCAAGGGCCCAGCAGAGTAGGATCTCTTTTGGCACTGACGGGGATTCGAACCGGCAACCTTCGGGATACCAGCGCAGATCCTTAGCCTCAGAGCCACCACTCCGCCTAGCAGCACTTGAAACTGTACAAAGAAGTGCAACCTGGTGCATCCCAGGACATAAGGACAATCTGTTTAGAATTCAAGCAGAGGAGACTTGTATGGGGACCTGAACCTGGTTTTCAAAATTCTCAAAGGCATTGGTAAAGTAAATTTGGCTGAATTATTTCAACTTAATGTTAAGTCACTTACTCAAGGATACCTGTGGACATTAAAGAGAGGTGCATTTACAACGGTACCCAGGAAGAAATTCTTAAGACAAAAAGTTGTGGGAATCTGGAAATAACTACAAAGTCATGTAGCCGAAGCTTAAACCTTGATAACTTTAAAGATGTCTCTGGATGAAATATTGGGACAACTTAGCAATTAGTTAAACAAACAAGCCTGATGGACTGAATGGCCTCCTCCCATCTGTCAAATTTCTTATGTTCAAGCTCCTAACAGTATGTTAATACATTCACTCATCTCTCCACTATCTAAACCCACTTAATTCATCTTAAATCCTGGAATGGTCAAAGGCTAGGCAGGGACCGACTCTGGATAGATCATCAGTCAAGCACAGAGAAAACTCAATTAGATTGGCACCATTAACCAACTAATGGCATATGCATGTCTTTGTGATGTCAGGTTAAAACTGGAGTACATGGTGGAAAATCAAACATATATATGAAGAATACTCAAACTTCACATATATGGCCATAATTTGAACCCAACCTCCTGAAACGTTAACAGAACAGCACTAACCACTGCCTGACCATTGTATTACTTCTTACTTAACTAAATATGGATGGTAATGAATGTAAATGTAAAAATGTTTCTATTGCTCTAATATTTGTAAGTGTGCAGAACCTGAAAAAGTTTAAAGTGGTACATGAGGATACACAAAATATACATAAATTAAGTCCAAAATTACACATGGACATGGACATACACAAATCTAAACAAGCAAACAAACACTTAAGGCACCAGCACCCTTGGTAGTCTACAGTTGATAAGTACCTCCACATTGTACTTTATGCTTCCAAAACTAGTTACAAACTTCTCTGTGTAGCTGCTCCTTGTCAAAATGGTGGATGTATTTTTACTATCAGCGTTGCAGCATGTTAAATAATAGACTGAAGCAGATTTGGAGCAGGCAGTCTGTCTGTCTGCAGTTGGCACACACTTCTTGCGTTTTCCTGGGTTTCTTTTCAAAACTTTTCATGATTGTGTTTGGAATGCCTCTGGAAGGTAGTGTTCTGTAAATCTCACTGATTTTTAGATAAAACTTTTATAATAAGAAATAAAGTTTTGTTCTTTTTAGCCCGGGATCTTACAGTTCCCCCTCTCCTTTCTGAGATTTTTAGGCTTTGGCTCATTTTCTGATGTGCAGGCAACAAGCCTGCTCTTTAATTTTGAGAAGCAGGTTTATTTGTGCGTTTGATTCCTATGTTTTCCCATTTTTTCAAGTGTGACAAGAGTTCAGACCTAATTTTGAGACTGAGGTCTACTATGTGAGCATTGTAAATCCTACATCACAATATCATTCTTTTAAGAAAGAACATCAAAGGTGATATTATCCTCCATATCCTCATTCACGTGCCTCATCTTCTTCACCAGAAAGTGTCAGACTGAGAGTTACGAACTAATTTGTGTTTCATAGAATGTGATTACATTATAAAAGATTTAAAGCCCTAAATATAAATCAGTGAAAACACCTTGAACATTTTCATAAGAAACTACCATATTTATACAGTTTAGTTTTGATACATTAAATTCTTAAAATCATCACTGTGTAAAAGCAGCACAATTTACTCAAATGTATATGCCAGTGGCAGCAGTATAGTATCAGCATTGAATCTGTAGGTTTCTGAAAAGATTAAACATTTTTTGAAAAATTCTTGATATTATTCTCCAATAAATATAGAGGCAGAAATATCAAAAGTAACCACACCTCATTTTATTTTTGATGTGGACCTAACTCCCATAATTGCTGAAATTTACACATACATTCACAGTGAATAGCTGTTTCACCATAAATTCACTTTACAGACAAATAAATTGAAAAGCATAGAGCTGATACGCTGACTACACACTGTTCAGTGTGTTTTTTAAACAAACAAATGCCTTAAATGTAAACTTCTAACTGTAAAACCACTGCTGAATTTTAGGTGTAAATGTGAAACTGCTAATGTTAAACCAAAAAAAAATTCTCTTCTTTTAAGGTTACATCGGTCAATAGCAAAGTGTAGTCAACCAGTGGTTTTATAGCTGATTAGTCGCATCATTACATTTTAGTGAGTATCATCATCATACCACATTAGTTTTTGATATGTTTTAATCAAGACACATACTTTAGTTTTCAGCATGTAATTTTAGTGTTAATTGAGCTGTAAGTACTGCTACTACTACTTTTTCTGCACACATTGCTGTATTTCACTTCAGCACAGCAACATGTGCATTAGGATGTGGCAATAAATTTACATTGAAGGCATATTCACATGCTACACAATATGATAAACACAGTAAAACTTTTCTTTTTCTATATTTGCTTTATGTTGAGTGGTAGTACTTGTGTCATAAGGGGTGATGTCACAGATACACACAAAGGCGCCATAAGCAGCACTGTATACTATTTGCAAACTTCAATAAAACCAAAGCGTCTGAAGAACTAGGCAAGGCACTTTATGAGAAACTTCATTTACTATGGTGTGAGACTTTTAAATAATAAAAGAAATATGTTATTACTATAATAATAATAATGATCATAATAATAATAATAATGATTGCTTATTGGTTATTCTAAATTTGGTTACTATTAGGACAGTACTCTAGGAAGTATTATTCACAATACAGGTTATCACAAGACTTTGGTCTCATTCACAGCACAGCGTGGCCCAATGGAGCTTCCTTAATGATTCTCCAGTATTTTTCCCTTTTTTATACCTTTAAATTTTGTCAAGCAGGTGTGTCAGAGGGCCAATCTCTAACTTCTTCCCAGGTTTGTGCTACCACCCTGAGCTGAGAGGAGTGCAGACACTGACTGTCTTGTCTTCTCCTTCCCACACAATGCAGGAAAACCCCACCCAGTGAGGGCAACTGACTCTGCCCCTTCCAGTCATTGAGACATACAAGCGAGACTGCCCAGAAGGAGGTGTCACTTTTTGTTCAAGCGACCTATGAAGAAGAAGAAGATGAGATCCACCGCCTGTTTATAGTTGATTTAGTTATTTTGACTGAGTTAGCCTGAGTGTTACGGGGCAGCATTTTTTTTTCCTTTTTTAAAGCCATTGTGCGTTTTTGATGAATACAGTAATCCCTCCTCCATCGCGGGGGTTGCGTTCCAGAGCCACCCGCGAAATAAGAAAATCCGCGAAGTAGAAACCATATGTTTATATGGTTATTTTTATATTGTCATGCTTGGGTCACAGATTTGCGCAGAAACACAGGAGGTTGTCGTGAGACAGGAACGTTATTCAAACACTGCAAACAAACATTTGTCTCTTTTTCAAAAGTTTAAACTGTGCTCCATGACAAGACAGAGATGACAGTTCTGTCTCACAATTAAAAGAATGCAAAAATATTTTCCTCTTCAAAGGAGTGCGCGTCAGGAGCAGAGTCTCTCAGAAAGACAGAGGAAAGCAAACAAATCAATAGGGCTGTTTGCTTTTAAGTATGCGAAGCACCGCGGCACAAAGCTGTTGAAGGTGGCAGCTCACACCCCCTCCGTCAGGAGCAGGGAGAGAGAGAGAGATAGAGACAGAGTTTGTTTTTCAATCAAAAATCAATACGTGCCCTTCGAGCTTTTAAGTATGCGAAGCACCGTGCAGCATGTCGTTTCAGGAAGCAGCTGCACAAAAGATAGCAACGTGAAGATAATCTTTCAGCATTTTTAGACGAGCGTCCTTATCGTCTAGGTGTGCGAACAGCCCCCCTGCTCAATCCCCCTACGTCAGGATCAGAGAAAGTCAGCGCAAGAGAGACAGAAAAGTAAGCCGGGTAGATTCTCAGCCATCTGCCAATAGCGTCCCTTGTATGAAATCAACTGGGCAAACCAACTGAGGAAGCATGTACCAGAAATTAAAAGACCCATTGTCCGCAGAAATCCGCGAACCAGCAAAAAATCCGCGATACATATTTAAATATGCTTATATATAAAATCCGCGATGGAGTGAAGCCGCGAAAGGCGAAGCGCGATATAGCGAGGGATTACTGTAGTGCAAATAAACAAGGACAGGTGGGTTGGCAACCCAAACATTTCTTGCAGTATCAGCTTGTCATTCCTTCAGACAACCACAATTTTTATTATTTTTTTATATTGTTGAATTTGACAATGTTTAATTCTTTACTATATATTATTATTATTATTATTATTATTATTTTTATGTGGTTTTGGCTCTGTTTCATATCACTGTATTTATATGTGGGATAGCAATATTTTGGTTTTTGGAATTTTGGTTTGATTTCTGTATAGCCTAGGCTTTCCTCTCAAGTACAAAAGAACTTCTACACATCCAAAATCAAAAATCCTGACAGGAATTATTACTGCCCACTTTGGAAACAGCAAGCACTTGGAATCTCTACCACTGCCTGAAGACCAGTTCAGAAAGACTGAGGAGGAACTTTTTTCAGTCCATCTGCATCTTA
This sequence comes from Erpetoichthys calabaricus, assembly GCF_900747795.2. NCBI lineage: Eukaryota > Metazoa > Chordata > Cladistia > Polypteriformes > Polypteridae > Erpetoichthys > Erpetoichthys calabaricus. Next base: position 61,982,259 of record NC_041395.2, read on the forward strand.
CTGTAAATGAGGAAAGTGTCTGGAACTACATTATACCCTATTGTTAACTCTCTTACATTAAATTATTTAAGTTATTAAGTTATTTATTTAGTTATTATTCATTATATGTCAGAAATTTTGCAAATTTTATTATAGCGTATACTATTGCATTCATTTAACTTAATGATTATTTATTGACATTTATAAAACCTTGTTATTGTTTATTGTCCTTTTATATTCTTAAATGCACGGTCTTAGAGTTTAGCAACTAAGCATTTCACTACACACAGTACTGTATGTATAATTTGTCCATCCATCCATTTTCCAACCCGCTGAATCTGAACACAGGGTCACGGGTGTCTGCTGGAGCCAATCCCAGCCAACACAGGGCACAAGGCAGGAACTAATCCTGGGCAGGGTGCCAACCCACCGCAGGACACACACAAAAACACCCACACACCAAGCACACACTAGGGCCAATTTAGAATCGCCATTAAATTATAGAAATGTATAATTTGTAACAAATAAAATTTGATTTTGTTTTGACAGTCATAACAGTGTTGTTACACAAAATGAGGTGATTGAGCATTATTATAGGAAACATCTTTCATTAAAGCCCCCACCTCTTTAAACCTGATGTTCTTCTCAAAACTTTATAAAGATTTGCTGTAATTTTCCACTTACACCTCCGATAGTATACAAGTATACAGTAATAAAGCAATATTTACTTAAGACAGAATAATTTTAAAAAAGCACAGCTGAAAATACTTTCTCTGACATGGTGTCACAAGAGTTTAAGCTCTATCCTGGCTATAATGTAAGCAAGACAAGAGCAGACCCTTTATGGGGCTGCAGTCTTTCATAGGAAACAAACTCAAACACACACACACACTCACTCATGCAGACTCGACATAACAAGGGTAAAATCCAAAATACATGTCTTTGGGGTCTGGAAAATAACCAAATTACCTGGAGAAAAGCTATGCATACATGGGGAGAATACACAGAATACACAAAGACTGGGGACTGAGCCTGGGTTGATGAAAATATAAGGCAGCTTCGCAAACCACTATGGTACTGGCCTGACCCTTACTGAAACTCAAAACAATGATAAGAGGGGCCATTGTAATTCTCCATTTGTCAGCACTGTAAATTTCAGTGACCCAGAGAAGGTGACTGGCTTGCTGCTGTCAGCTTCTTCAATAATGAACTAGTTGTATCATCTAAATTGCAGGGTCTTCAGTCACCTTCAGTACCATAAATATTTATCCATTCCCTGAACCTAATCTAGTCTTAGGGTCAAGGTGAGTTGGATTGCACTTTAGCAGCATCAAGTTTAATTGCATCACTCTACAGTATTTTCCACACACATAATGTTCAAGTTTTGTTTTTATAAAAGAATTTGAATTTTATTTATTTTGAGAAAGATTTATATTTTTTCATTTACATTTTAAATGCATCACATTGCCATTTTAGAAGCCACAATGAGTAGATAATAAGTCACCTTGATGCTAGAGAACTTCAAATTGATTTGTGTCATGTCAGTAGCCACCTTGTCCAAGATTCAGATTTGAACAGCAAACAAGTGAAGTTAAATAGTTTTTATTTCAATATCCTGGTTTTGATGCATTGCTCTTTTGTTTTGACTTGGATTCTATTTTACTGTTTTGGCTCTGGTAAAATTAAGAGTTTGGTGAATGACTGACTCTTTGCAATTCTTTTCTGACTATGATTACAGTTAAATCCTCTGGCTTGGTATAGTGTTTGGAAAGGAATTCTTTTTGGTTTTGATTTTATTCCAGTAAGAAGTGTACATCTCCTGGGTAGTCACTTCAAACATCATTGCAGTTGATCTTAAACACGTCTTGCCAGAAGATTACCCAGGGAGGTTGGTTTGGGGAAAAGACAGGTAGTGGGAGTCTGAGCTCCTGCGGTATCAGGCTGCTTCATATTTTTGTAACTGGCATAACACTTAAATTAAGTTTATAGCATGTAATGGCTCAATTTAGCCCAAGTTTGATGATGAAAAGTGCAACTTGTGATCCTTAACTCATGGCAAAGTATAGCATAAGCAAAGTAATGCTTCAACATATGTGAACAACTTCATGTAATTATAGATTCCCTTAATTCTACTACAAAATAATTATTTAATCAGAAAAAGTCTTTATCGTTGATGAAATAGGTCTGTAGTTACCACAATCATATATTGGTTTAGAGGAAATGATGTGTTTAGTAGAAAAATAAAATTAACAGTTAATTAGTGCAAGTGCAAAACTACATGAACCTCAAGTTACAGTAGTTAAACCAAAAGATGAGTAGAATCAGGTGGGTAAAATCATGTGGAACCAAATGAATCAATCAAAAAATGTACCTTAAGGAAAGAGTTGGGGCTGGACTCAAATAGGTAAATGCAAACATGACATCAGGAAGATGGTAGTAAGGACAAATCCATTTGAAAATTATTTGAGCTCCATTAGTCCACTATGAGGCAAATAATTTACAAACGGAGAATCTACAAGCAACCCAGTCTAGAAGTGCATATCCTTTCAAAATCTATTCAAAATTTACAGAAAAAATAACAAATTAGGTAAATCCAGCCTAAACATAACATTTGGAGAATTCCAAATCTCAGTTGCTGCAGCTTAGGTAACATTCATGGTTTAGCAAATAGAAAACACTGCATCAAAACAGCATTTATGAATGGGTTGCTAGGAAGAAGCCTCTGCTATAAAAAACAATCAAACTGCCCACCTTAAATTTGCTAGGGAGAAACCTGGATACACCTGACAGTTTCTGAAATCCATTCTCCAGACTGATGTATCCATAATTGACCTTTTTGGTCACCATTTATAGAAAAAAAGCCCAACATTGCATACCACATAAGGAAAAATCAGTCAAGCATGGTGGTAGGAATGTCAAGATCTGGGGCTGCTTTTCCTCATCTCGACAACTCTACATCATTAAAAGAACCATAAATTCGGAGGTATGCCAAGGTATTCTTTAACAGAATGTCATGCTGTTTATCAAGAAGCTAAAATTAGGCCAAAAAAACGAGGTCTTTCAATATGACAACAACCAAAAGCATTCAATCAAATCTACCAAAGAATGACTCAGGAGAAAGATTTGTGTTTTGGATTGGCTAAGCCAAAGTCCTGACTTAAATCAAGTTGAGATTATCATGCATGTGGATCTCCAAGAATCTCCTCCTGAGCTCTTCTATCAAGGTACATGATAACCTGCCGAAACAAAAGGGGCACTGTCACTAATGGTCTTCTCTTCCTTATCTCCTGTAGCAACACAAAGCCGTCCAGTGAGGGCATTTGACTCTACCCCTTCTGGTCCGCTGTCTTTAAGGTCCCTTGACTCCCGGAAGGCAGCGTCACTTGGCTGATGGACGACCCATGAGACAGACCTCAGAAAAGCTCTAACTACCACATTTTTTTGTTCATAATTACTTTCTCACCTTTCCTTTTGGGCCATAGGCCTGGGCAATCGCACCAAGATGGGCATTTCTTTCATTTACTTTTCATTTCTGTTAAACAGGATGACCTGGTTGGCGCCCCAGCTTTTGATAAAATCATTTGTTGTTCGTGCACCCAGCCACAAGATTCTGTGGCAAAGCCTGAAGGGGGCAGTTAATTCCAGGCACCACTCTAACCTCACCCAATGAGTAAAGTATGTCAGGAAGAGTGAACAAAAAAACTCTTAAGGTAGATGTTGGAGCCTGATTAGTAGCTATAGAAGATGTTTACTCCTAGTTATTGCTGCTAATGAAGGTGCCATAAGCTTAAGAGCTTTTGTTATTGTTGGTATCTGTTATTTGTAATGTTTTTATTATGAATTGGGGTTTAGACAAAGATTTTATATTGTTTTAATATTTTATACAACTCTTACAGGGTTCACATACTTGAAAGAAGTTTGTGCATGAATATTCTGGTGTTATCACTGATTCAAAAGAAAAAAGCAGACTGATAATCAGAACAGGTCCTGCAGCTTTGTACCAAATCTCGTTGAATGAGTGCAGCCCAACTCAGATAAAGACCTCAGAGTTAAAAATGAAGCAGTAGCACTCTCTGTCTCCCAGACTGTACAGTTCAGATTTAGAAACATTTCAACCGATGATGCAAGTGCAAAATCGTATCCTACCTGCAAATTATGTGAGATGAAGAATGAAGAAAGATGGAAGATGCCATTGAATTTCAAACAGCACCCTCTATATGTTCACAGAGAAAAAGGAGTCAACTCACAGAATGTTTTTTTATAATGGAGTCTGCAAATACCCTTCTAAGGCATCTTTCCTGTATTCTCAGGTTAATCAATGTATAATTGTATTTAATTAGAATAAATATATAGATGTGCTTTTAAGCATGAATAATCACAACCCTTGTAACCATAGATGTAAGTTATCAAAAAGCAACCCTCTGTGTGTACTTTTAAAACTCATTTCATAAAGAACACAATAAAGTCACTGTAATACAGATGCAGACTACTTTATGAACATTTCCTTTTAATTTATTTATGGGATCAGATGTTTTCATCCACCCTGCCAGTCATTCATTCATTTCTGGAACAATATAATTAGCCAATGAAGTGTACTTGAATGATAACCTCAACATTTCTTTCATGCTACAGAACCAAAATAATATACATGATCTTGATCTACCATTTTTTATTTTAGAAACCCAGAAGCAGTCATACATAAAGGCAAAATTTTAAAAAAAACTGCTTTGCAGGTTATCAGAATGTGTCTCTAACGACTCACTTCAGGCATGACAGGAAAATTAGGTTGTTGTTTGTGTGACAGAAGAAGCCATGGAGGTCAGGCACAAAAATGAAAAACTGACCTTGGAGGCCAAACGTCTGTGCTGTAGCAGAACATACAGTGCAGCTGGTGCTGACTGTGAAGCTGTGGTCAAATTAGAATCATAATCATCTGTTGGCTTTAATCACATATTAATAGCTTAATACTGTATTGAAGAATGCAACCTCTGCCTGCTTTCATCTGACGTGCTATCTTGATGCAGTGGAAAGCAATGAACTTGAAGCTGATGAGATTTTGAAGGATTTGCAGCTAAACAAATCAGAAATGTAAAGGTGCAAGTGGCATGTCTAGTTTGGTGAAAAAAATGAAGAATCTATTCTAGAGACTGAAAGCGAATATCACATAAAATTCTCAAACCCATTTAATTGAAGACAGGATCATAAACAGCCAGCACCTCTCTCAGCAGCATGGAGCGCAAAGCAAGAATCTGTACTGGAGCCTCAGTTCATCGCAGGGACCACCCACATACAGACAAACGAGGCCAACTTGGAATCACTAATCTAAAACACTCATCTTTAGGGATGTGAAAGAAAAACAAGGGCAACATACAAAACTCACATAAAAAGAAACCGGATATGGGAATTGAACCCAAAGGGTTGGATCTCACAGCAACACTAATCATTGCAAAAACTTTACATGCTAGCAGATTTTTGATCATATTTCTGAAGATTAAAACTGATATTGGTTACAGGGTCAAGAATATATCTAACATTTAAGGAGGGATTATTACAACGTTGTATATTAAATAATAAAAGCTGTTTGTAAATTATTTTCACGTAACACGTGGAGTTTTTGCTAATGTATAATTTTCCTTTATATGCCCTTCAACAACTTTAATTGGACAGTTGACATATGCAGTACTCTTTTCAATCATATACAGATCTGTAGTGCTCAGTATGCTGCTAAGAAAGGGATGTCACTTTCAAGTGCATCACAATGCATGCATTTCTTTTAATTGGATTTTACATTTTTGTGTAAAGCAAAAAATATAAAAATGGTAACTAGTGTTTTTGAGCGCATGAACACAACATTAGCTACTAAAAATATTGTTGAAAAAGGCTGTTGCTTTTACTTTTTACAACGATACTATTTTATATGCAAAATCCATTTCTAGAAGTCACAAACCTTACCCAAGGTAATAACATTCTAACTGACTTATCCATGCATAAATTGTCAGATAATAATTTTATTCTTTTGATTAGAAGTAAATGGAACTGTTTTGCAAATATCTACTCTTGTGTGCAGCCATTCTTTGTAGCTGCTAATTCAGCTCCCATTACTGGTTCTTAACCTGGGGTCACAGGACAGCATTTTGAAAGTTGATGGATCTGTGATTTAAAATGTCCCTAAACTGGTATTATAATCAAAGAATTTCATTTTGAAAAACTAATACGCAGCACCACTGGCTGCTTGATTTAAAATGGCATGTCTATGTGGTTATAACAACTTCTCAGATCCATGAAATAGCAATCTTCATGTAATAAGGTTCATGGTCATAGTGGTGGAAGCTAGCTACAGCAGCACTTGGACCTGGCAGCAACCAATATCTGGCTAGGACACCACTAAAAGTACTAAGATGTTTTCTGCCAATTTGCAATTTGAATGCCTTAGTGTGGAATTACTTCTATCAGTCACCTTGAATAGCAAATACAAGAAACTCCCACTCTAGTCTCATTCCACAAGAAGGCTACCTTTGCAGTATGCAGCAGAAAATGCTTGGTCAGCATTTAATATGAGAGATGGCAAGCAGGCATGGAGTGGACTAGAGTTGCTTTACTAGAACGGGAATGAAAAGAAAAAAAAATATTATCCAAAACATTTTTACACATGCTAATACCAAAGGTTTAAAAAACAATATGTTTTCCACCAGTTGGCTGGGATTGGCTCCAGCAGACCCCCGGGACCCTGTGTTCGGATTCAGTGGGTTAGAAAATGGATGGATGGATGGATGTTTTCCACCAATATTACAAGGAAGACACTTTAAAATGAAAACATTAATTGGGGAAAGAGAACAAATGAGAGGAGTTCTAAAAGTCCATTTGCGTGGAATTTTGAATTTGGATGGAACTGATGCTTTAGACCAATCAGGCATTGTAGTCTGAAGGCCAGCTCTCCTCTCATGTGCAGGCTAGGCCCTACCAATATTGGTGAAGCATCTACCAATCAGGGCTCTATCTGTGGCTTTCGGCTGGGGTAAAACAATGTCTTACATTCTTGTAGACCTGTGGTTAATGTGTCTGGTTTAACAATGCCAAGTTCCAGTTTTTACTGGTTCTTGCAGCAAGCTGTGCAAGCACAAAAAGCACTTAATCTGTCACATATGGGTGGTGCACACCAAAGAAAGAAAGGAAGAGAGGGCAGTAAAAGTGGAAGGAGTGAACTGGGTTCAAAGAAACAATAAGAGTTAGATACTGATGCATATTAGATGGGTGAGTAAAATAATGAGGGCAGATAGGCCCTCTATTTCAGCCTTACAGCGTCTATAGGCTGCCAGATTTCAGTTACAAAACCACTGTCATTATTAATTGCTACAATACATTTCATCCAAAATTTTCAGTACAGTAATACAAAAAATGTATGATATTCAGCGTTTCATCAGTATTGACTTTGATGCTACTGTGAGGCAACATCCAGGAGCAGAGCACATGCTCAAATGTGACAATTCAGTTGCTGGAGCTCGTCTAGCCACAGAGCTCACAAAAGACCTATAAGAAATTATGTAACAATTGCATAGTATGCAGCTGCCAAAGAAACATGACTGGTAGAGCAACAGAGATGGGCAAAACACAAGAGGACTGACACACAATCAGTGTCACTGCAGTATACCTTGTCAGCCCTACTCACTATGCTACAGCAAGCAGCCATGTAGGGCTCAATATAAATCGTAACTGATCTAGCCTGACATTAGCATCTATGCCAGGAAACCCAAAGAAACTCTCTATAGAGAGATTTCATACTGAGGTGTAATGAGCTCTTAATTTGATAATATTCAAGGACAGGCTGGGTGAGGCAAAGAGCTTGTCCCAGATACATCAAATCACATGGAAGACATCTTTCTTCATAACTATAAGAAGGACAAGGTTACGTGATTGCAACAATTCCCTCGAACACCACTGAAAAGTACATATATTTTACTCATCGAAAAAGACGTAACAGAAACAACAACAACAAAAATACTTAGGACATAAAGCATATGACATTTCTATTTTGAACTGTCATTGTCCTTCTTTGATAGGTCTCTCTATTAATTTTCTTACTCATGCAATTCAGAATCTCCGGGTTCCAGTTAGTATCCCGGCAGAATTGGGCACAAGGTGGGAATCAAACCTGTTCAGGACACCAGTTCATTAAATGGTGCACTCAACTCATTCATGGCCATTCATTAGTTGCCAGTTATTATGAATTGTACATCTTGTGGGAGAAGACCAGAGCATCCATGAAGAAATATGGAAACATCCAGGTCGGGGAGACAAACAAACCCAGGATGCTAACTATTGCTCCACCATTCTAGCCATTTGCATGTGATAAGGCAGTGCATAACAAAGATTTAAAATGGTGTTGTTTAAATATTGTTTTGGTAAATATTCCAAACTAATAACCTAAACTTATAGTTTCTAATATAATAAAAATAATGATGCCTAGAATATCTGACTTCTGTATTTTTACTAGGATAGAACGTATTTTGGTTTCAGCCTCTGCCTGCTATGTACAAGTAGTCCCAAAGTTGGAAATAGTTAGACTCAATATGACTGAAGACACTAAAGCCAGCGACAGGGAAAAACCCTTCAATTCGGACAAAAAACTCATTTCATAGCAGGCTAAACATGTTCTGTGCTTGGACATCTTTATTTAAAAGCTGGGAACACTGGCTGTCTCAAATTCTGGCATCACGAGAACTGCAATTTCTGTCAATTCCAGGCGACAGTAGGCAGTGTGTCTTCTATCAGTAAGAAACAGTTAGAAAACATTAAAAGTTGCAACCTTAACTTAAATAACAAGAAGGTATTACAACTAATAAAGTCCATCTGCCTGCATTAGGTGATCCAGATGTGTGTAGTGTCCATGTCCATTTGATGAGGCTCCAGTCATTAGAGACTTTTAGTGATGTGGTTGTCTCTTCTACTTTTTTTCTTTGATGCATAGTGTTTGCCCATATTTTAACATTTTCTTTTTTAAATGAATATACAGACATATACAGGAGCATTTTTATGTTGTTTAAACTATAACAAGTCTGCTTGAAAGTAATGACTAGGACTGGGATTTTAAATTTAAGAACTCAGACTTAAACAATTGATTTCCACATTTCACATTTCTGATTCAAAACTGTTTAATGAAGACTTCTTTTCATCACCTTTAAGGAAAATATATAGATTCTACATGTCAGCTAAAATCATAAACTCATGATCTGGTTAACATCTCCAGGAAACATTTTCATTATCTTGGAATTAGTCTCAGATTTTACTTTGTTTTGGTCATTAAACAAGTAAGTTGTTTACATGATCTACATCAAGGTTTTTATATAGAAGATACTAAAACTGTTCAGCTATGAGGCCTTTTGCTTCTAGTCTGAAGTCTTGTTAAGATGAACAGCAGTGCAAGGCATGCCTGGGTGGTTACAACACAAAGAATGAGTCTAAACCTTTGTATTTTTTTTGATTACTTAGCTTTGAATCTCAGAGAATTAACCTTAAGCTTTTGATAATTATGTCTGAAACATTTTCCTGTGCTGTAAGAAACTGCAAAAATAATCTTACCAATTTGCTCTGTGTTTTGAGTGTTCTCTTATTTTTGCTGTTTTGAACAGAACAAACCTTTCAGAGGAACAGTGCTGCTTTTAAAAACTGTCAAATTGTTCTCTCTCTCCATATACATATATATTTGTTTTGCTAGAGAACACTTTATTTGCTAGAAAAGGAGCCTTCGAGAAATGGAATGTTAATCTGCATCTTGCTACTACCACTTGAACAGAATGAAGACTTGACATACCCAGGATGTACGATTCTTTATATCACCATATATTCACTGTTATCAGATTATTTTCAAATAAATATAATTTTTAAGTTAAAGCTTAACGCCTTGTCTCTTTCGGACTGTTAATGCTGAGCTGAGAGCTAGATTGTCATTACTTGTCTCACTGCAATCCCTTAAAGGCACAAGAGGACACCCTAGTGAAGCCCTTTATTGGTGACTAGCAAAATACCCACACTTTGCAGCGGCGAAGTACTGCTTTAAAATAATCGTCATTGCGAACCAGAGCCTTACTGGAGGTGTTTGAATTGAAATGGGAGATCAGACGGTATAACGGGGATGCGAGGAATAAAAACTCTCTCCAATGAGCCACTGCCAGTAAAAATAGTTGCTTCAATTAGGCTCTTTTGCAGACACGTGACCTGAAGTCTTGTGCCGTTACAAAGTTTCGGTGGCTGTACGCAAATGCACAATCGGCTTTTTTGAGCCAAACCTGTTGTTTTTGTATGAGCCGCTTTTTATTATTGGGATCGTACCTAGAAACAGAAGCTCTATGAACTTGTGGATTTGCCTGCGAGTATTTAGCGACAGCGTCTCTATGAACTTGTGGATTTGCCTGCGAGTCATAATCGGTTTGAGTTTCATGGTTTGTTTCAATCACGTTAGTATTTGCAGGACTTGTTGTGTTGAAGTGACATTTGGCATCTGTCAAGCGCTGTAAGCATACAACCGGTTTCATCGATAACTTCGCATCCAGCTTTTGAGAGTTGAAACATTCATAAACATCAAAGTGTCCACTATTCAAATCGTCACCTGTGAATCTAAGATGTTTAAGAGGCATTGGCGGTTCTCCAAACGTGTAAAATAGGCAGGCAGCCAACTACGTGGGAGGCTTGGGGATGGGGGACGCAATATAGGCAGGCGGCCAACTACGTGGGAGGCCGGGGGACGCAGGACGCAACCCCGCCTCACACGGCGACCGAGATGCAGGCTATGGACATATAAATGTACATAAGTAGGATTCAGTTATGACCGTTACGTGTAGAATTTCGAAATGAAACCTGCTTAACTTTTGTAAGTAAGCTGTAAGGAATGAGCCTGCCAAATTGCAGCCTTCTACCTACACGGGAAGTTGAAGAATTAGTGATGAGTGAGTCAGTGAGTGAGGGCTTTGCCTTTTATTAGTATAGATAAACTGGGTTTAAGTAAAGGAGTGAAGTTGTACTTACTATGCACCTGTAACTGTGGCCAAGCACAGCTCCTGCTCCATCATTGAATTTACTGAGGACACCATCCTCAGAAATCTGATCAACAACAATGACAAGATGGCTTAAAAGAAAGTGATATGCCTTCTGAGACAATGGTGTTGGGACATCAATTTTTGACTTAATGTCTGGAAAATCTAAGGAACTGGTCTAAGACTTCAGGATTCAGGGAATATGAGCAGAATATACTACTCTCTATATTGATAGGGATATCTAAAGTTTCTTGGAGTCATCAGGGATGATGAACATAAGTCTATAAACATGACAGCTCAAAAATGGGTTTATTTCCTCAGATGTCTCTATTCTCTCCAGCTTCAACAGCTGCACAATACAATCTATTCTTTTGGTATGGCACCTGCTAAGACTGCAAAGTACAAGAAAAGGAATGAAGGGTGGCACAGAATATTAATGTCACAAGGTGTCTTCTCTCAGCATGTTTAATGAGAAAGGCAAACAGTATCATTAAAGACCTCAGCCATCTTACACAGTCACATTTCTTTTTCTTCCATTCTGGCATATTGTCCAGAACCATTTTGTACTCATTTTGTATTCACACCACTATTTTCAGTTTTATCCATAGGTCATAAGGCTACTCAGCAGCCACTCACACTGACTATGGTTCCATTATGCAACATCTCATCTAATGTCTCATTTAATGTACAGTTTTGTACTCATTGTTTTCTGTTGTTGGTATTGTATTACTCTCAGTAGTATGCAGGAGACATGAAAGTAAGCATTTAATTGCACTATATGTGCATGTGACAATAAATTGAAACCGGAGCTTGAACTTGAAAAAGTGGTATACACTTCCACACTAATGTGCTACACCAGGGGCAGTTTGCCTTCATCACCATGTCAAACATTCTTCCTTTACCAGACATCCTTCTCTCATCCCACACTATGACCAATTATAATCCTTCTACATCATCAAAATAAATATAAGTAGTTTCCTGTGGTGTCAATGACTTGAGTCGACTCCCTATTTTAATCTTCAGACACACTCTTTCTCTCTTCTGGAAATCTTTTATCTGAGTTTTAGGAGGCTAATAGATCACACAAATAGATCGATGTATAGTAGTGTTTAGAGGTTATAAACATCCATAAACACTGATTTAAATTAAAATTAAATAACACTGTTTATACAATAAAGTAAATTCAAACCTATTTTATTTAGAGAGAAAATCGATAGAAGTTTAAAGAAGCTACTGATATCAAGAAGGGAAATTTGTTGATAAAAGATATTAATACTTTCTTTTTAAGATACTAAAAGAAGCTATTGCTTCTAATTGGGATTTCAATGCAACAAATGAACAATGCTGTGTGTTTTAATGCTCCCAATAGCTTTGCTGGCAACACTTAAGAGCAAGCCAAAGCACATCTGGCCATTTATGTCTAAATCAGTTTTTAAAGAAATATCATTCTGTCAGAAAAAGAAAAACGATTTAAAAGTCATATTTAATGCCTTTATCAAATCGGAATATTTTCTGTTCATTTAGTATTTGTAAAACACTGTAGAATTTCAAGTGCAACTAATATATCACCATCTTCATTATAATCCTTTTGAAAAGACACAGAGTAGAGATTGCTCCCTGAAATCATCAATCTCACGTAACAAGCCACCTGCAATAGCAGATGAAAGAGATATATTATAGATGGCACCATTAAAGAGCAGGCAAATATAAATTCAGCATTTTGAAATTTAATTACATATGGAATACGTCAGTAGGCTATGCAGTAGAAATAAAGTCTACACACACTTTTTAAAATTTTACCTTGTGCGGAAGAAATAAAAGCTAAAATTAAGGCAAATTATATGAGATCTTATTTCTCATACGTTTTCCTAGATATGATCCATTTTTTCACCTATTGTTAATTACAAGATCTTGTTAAATATGAGAAAATGTCTGACAAGATTCATCTTGATTTCAGCCTTTACATTAACAAAACCGACATTTCAGAAACGTGTTGAAGTTTGATTGCAACAAATTTAAAATGATCTAAGTCAAATTGTTTACCATATGTCATGATTTGTCAATTAGGCCAGAATGGAAAACTAAAACTATGGGTTTATGAAAGGTCCAGAAAACCAAGTTTGAAGGTGCGGTCTGGGTGGATTGTTTTCATGACCATCCAGTTTCCTTGTACATCCCAAAGATGTGTAAGTAGGTGTAGCTTTAGATGACTGGTGTGTCAACATTGGTCTACATTGGACATTGATAATTATGTTCTGCAGAGAATTGGTGGCCAGTCCAAGATGGATTTCTGTCTTGCACACAATGCTGACAGGACAGACTTTCTATAAAAAGATCAAAAAGATCAAAGCGAAACTTATTGTCATCTCAACCATATACAAGTATACAGATAGATGAAATTGCAAAGCTCAGGGTCCATAGTCTAACAACATGAAGTGCAAATAAAAATTAACAATTTAAATTAAAGCACAAACAAGATAAGACATTGTGCAAAGACAAGACAAAGAAGTAGCAGCAATATGAACATTGATCCAATGTATGGTATTGCGCAAGCTAGATACATAAATATATTCAATAAATATGCAATATAATAAATAAATAATAGATAATAGATAATACAGCACAGTGTGAGATAGTACAGAAATGGCTGCATGACTCTGTGTATGATAGTTGTTCAAGACATGTGTAAACAATGACAGGTCAGAATGTTTCACAGCAGAAGGATGTCAAAGAATGTCAAAGTGCAGTGTGTAAAATACTCAAAGGTCAGTATGAGATTTTCAGTTCTTTTCTATATGCAAACTAGTCTTTGCAGGAAAGTGGCTTGCATGTATAAAAGTTCTGTGTCAGCGGGTTTTTACAAGTAGTTGAGGCAGTGTGAAAAATCCCAGGTGGCAGCATGGTGTTAAGGAGTCTGACAGCTTGGGTGTAAAAACTATCCTGCAGCCTGGCAGATTTGGCTCTGATGCTGCAGTATCTTCTCTTGGATGGCAGAAATGTGAAAAGTCCATGTGAGGGGTGTAAGGGGTCCTGTACAATGCTGCAGGCCTTGCGAACACTGCATTTGTAAAATGTGTCCTGTAGTGAAGGGTGAGGCACCCCAATAATGTTTTCTGCTGTCTTCACTATCCTTTACAAGCGCTTGCGGTCGGATATGTTGCAGTTGTTTATACCAGACAGTGATGCAGTTGGTCAGAACACTCTGAATGGTGCCTCTGTAGAACATGGTGAGGATGGAAGGGGGAAGACTCACTCACTTCAGCTTTATCAGGAAGTGTAGTCTCTGCTGGGCTTTATATATTAGTGATGAGGTGTTATGCGTCCACGTAAGTTCCTCAGTTATGTGCACACCGAGGAACTTGGTACTCCTAACAGTCTCCACATCTGAACCGTTGATGCTGAGTGGGATGTGGGCAGGATGTGAGATAACTATTCTATAACAGATGTTGCACGCTTTTGGAGGTAAGGACTCATAAGCCATTATCTGTGGAAAAGCAGTTGCCTTATTTTTTTCACATGCAACTCAGATGATGGAGCCCTTATACATGCCACCTCTGGGTCAGCTCTTATTGTTGTTTGGACTCCCCCCATACTATACAACCTTGAACAGGGTAGTAGCTTATCCCCAGCCTTTGTTTTCTCCTTATTACACTGAGATGATCATTATCAGCCAATAGAACAATAAATAGATTAAAAAAATGCCTGATCAAGGCTAAATAGATAAAATTTTATATTTATGGCTTTCTTTTTATTTTCAACTTGAAAACAAACTGTCTTATTTTCTTATTGTCTTCTTTTCGGGTGGAAAATAAAAACTTCAAAGAAATTGTCAACTTTTCTTTAACAAGTTAGCATTATACTTGTTTGTCAGATATTATATAATACATTTCTTCCACATGGATTATAGATACATTTTCAGTAACAAAGGGCAAATCCTTGTTATATAAAACCATGTGGATGTCAATACAATTGTTGTAAGGTAATGGTGTGATTTGTAAATGAGCTTTCATGTAAAACAAAATTCCGACGTAAAAACAACTTTACAAGCTTTTATAGAAACTATTTACATATTAATTTGTACAGTAACTATGTTAGCTTTACATTATTATCACAATTCAGTACTGGAAATGCTGTTTTAAAGTACCATATATTGTGTATAAAATATCATTGTGCTAATGGAATATTTTCATATTTAATGAAATCACAATGAAAACACTGACTGGGTTAAAATTGTATGGTGGCTATAAAACATATTCACGCACCTTGACCTTTTTCACATTTTATTGTGTTACAGTCTGGAATCATAATGTATTTAACTGTGATTTTTTGCAACTTATCAACATATTTTTTATTTCAAAAAATAATAGATGCCCAATTGATCTTGATATTTAAACTAAAACTTAAGATCCAAAAGTTAAAGATAGTGGACTTCTACCACTTTCAGTTAGTGGGGTTATTTTTTCATAATGGATAAAAAATTACGATTTTCATAATTGACTATGTTAATCTGTTTTGAAGTGGCACTTGGTGTCACTGCTCCATCAATTATTGTAACACTACTAGCCTATTAACAAGACCTCAGAGAGGAGGAAGAATTTAGCATCTCTTATGTAGGTGTTAAACCATCAATGTATTTAATTAAAATCAAGAGCAATAAACGTGTACTTTATTACAGTTCCTTCCACATCTGCAAGGTTAAGTATTTTGGGATAAGAGGAAAGACCACTGAAAAGAGGATTGAGAACAATTATGTAATGTATCCTCCTTGTTTTTTTTGTCAGCAATGACACACCAAAGGTGGTTTATACATACACCCTGGGATTTGGAAGAGAGATGATGAAACCACCCATCCCTGTCACAGTTACCTAGGAGGCCATAACAGATGCCTAGACCAGAATGAAAACATGTCTATGGCAAAGTAGGCTTTTGTGGTGCATACTGACTGTTCCAAGCACAGGTCCATATTTGAAAGAGTTAAGCTCTCTTTTAACTGGGAATGAAAAATAAAGAGATCAGAGTATATAGTTTCAAAACATTAACACAAGAACTTGAGTCTTGCCACGCAGAACACCCTCTATTGGACATAAATTGGGGTATTACTAATGAACCTCAGGTACCTTATTTAAAAATGTGTATAGACGCTGTGAGTGAAAGATCAGTCACTGTGCATGGAGACAGCCCAGTGCTTCAGCTAACATAAATTCAAAATAACTAGGATACTAAAAAAACTAGGTCATTTCAAGCACTCAAAGGTGTACACTCTTACTTCTTTTAATCACCACAGAACACAGAAAAACAACAGTATGTGTAAAAACTGCATGTCAATACACTGTAATGCTATTTTTTGTATTAGAATTCTTTTATGTATTCAGTGTTTTTGTACTTTATAGCAAGGTTTTTTGTACTTTTTATTGAATATTACATTATGGATTATGTGAAGTATGTTATGTTTTTAACACGAGAATTCCTGAAGCCTACAAAAAAACTCGTAATCCTAGCCCACCTTAAATCCCTTCGCACCTCTACCATCAGCGTCTTTTGTTTTGCAAATACGTTGATCAGGACAAGTAGCAAGCAGCCTACTGTCCCATCCCCCGCCTTGACGGAGCTCAGCTCGTGGACAGAAAGTTCTCCCAGCTCATGCCAAGGCTCCTTATCTGCATGTGAGGTTCCTGGAGTTGTATAGGGTAAATAATACAGTATATTGACATTTGGAATACATGCATTTCATGTGTGTTCCGTGTTCTACAAAGATCTGGGTAAATGCAGGATGAAAGGAAATGCGAGAATTGCTGAACACCTAAAATAGAAACCTTTTCCATGTTATACTAGTAATGATGAGAAGTGTATAATGTGTGAAGACTTTAGTCCAAATATCAAATAAACATGTGTGCTTTTATTCAAGAATATAACCAGATAAAAAAAGCATTTGATTTACATGTGGCTGTCAATGAGTTTAAAACTCAAGCTCAAATGTCAGACGAGAGGGAGTTTACATGCTGTTCTTGAATGGTGCAGAGGTAAGAACTGCTGCCATATAACCTGAAGGTCCTGGGTTCGAGACCGAGCGCTTCATGTTTTGAGTAGTTATTATTATTATTTCTACAATATAATAAAATCATACATTTGATTTCAGTCTGTAACACCCGGTGTAAATTTTGGCTACTTGTAAAAGTTAGCGTTTGTTTTTTTTTATTATTCAATTTTATTCTCTCAGTGACGTTCACGTGGTACAACAAACTTGTCTCTCCCTCTCTGAGTTGATGGCATTTATCTCCATTCTTTTTTCAAGAGCAGTGCTGTGGCTGATGCTGGACAGAGGCAGGACCGTAACAACGGACAGCTTCTTCACAGCTCTTTCGCTGGCTAATAGACTGCTGCACTCTGCTTGGCACCATAAAGTAAAATGGGACTTCCACCTGCAGCTAAAGGCACTTCAGTACGCAAGCAATTCACCACACTGCTGTTTAGATCTGACAGTGCTGTACTGACGGTGTATGCGCCCAAAAAGAAGAAGCCTTTGCATTTCAGTCTGCAACAGCTGGTGTAAAGTTTTGCAACCTGTAAAAGATAGAGCGGAAGGGGTATAACCAGACGCACAAATGCTGGTGAATCATGTCTTCTTAGTATCTTGTTGTCACTTGAATTTTTCATTATTCAGTTTTATTCTTGAATTAAAGCACACTTGTTTCAATTTACCTTTGCGAAAGTACAGCTGTCTAAGGCTTATAAATGAAAATGTTATATATAGAAATAATTGAATGTCACACTGGTTCCATTCTATCTGAACTAGTGTGGTGCTGAGGTGTCACCCTGTTGCATGGCTGCACTTAGGTCCTAATCTGGGATCCTGAGTTGGTTTGTCATGTGGTGGGTGCGGCAACCCAGTGACAGTGACAGTAGCTACAAAAGCTCAGATGAAGTTCATTTGACTTTACTTGCTAAACTCAATCAATTTCTGAAATAAAACTCAAAAATTCTGTGGAATCATTATGCATAGTTTACTTAATGCAGAGCTAAAATACAAGGTAGTATTTGAAGTGACTCATTATTGATTATTTCAGTTACGGGTTAAGTCACTTTCCTTTTTAATGTGTGTGCAAATCTGAAAAAGTACTACCAATGTGTTTTATTCACATGTAATATCTAAATTTGATCTGAATAATTTCCAAACATCATAACTAACATAGGTAAAATATTCATACTTCCCTAGCAGGCAGAACTCCTGCTTGAAATGAAACTTGTTTGTGGCCTCTATAATTTGAATTTAATGTTTCTGAAATGCAGTAGCTTGTGGGTGAGTGAACCTTCTCTTGCTTAAAATTGTAACTCAAGTGTGCCTGGAATGCTCATCTTGCTATCTGCACAATACTGCCACCTACTTTATATCACACCCACATTCTCAGGACTTTAAATACCATTTCTCTAGGGACAGGTGGCCTGATAGTCCATTGTAAACTCAGCAGAGGGTGTGGACTGTGGTCAAGTAATCTTCATTAATGTACAAGGCCTATTTGGTATCGGTTTAAGAAAAAAAGGAAACTGTATAATATATCACCTGAAATGTCATTCTACTATTTTTAATACTTTGTTGTAAAACAGAAAAAGAAATGAAAGTTGCATACATTATTACAGTGGTGAATTTGCATAAACTGAATAAATAGTTCAGTGGTGAATTAAAACATGAAGCAATTACTATATTTAAACTAAAAAAGAAAATTACCATGCAGCTCCATGATGCTTTTCCACACTGAAATAAAATGCAAATACGTAAGTCATCTTATAAATGACTCCCTGTTCTCCAATTAATGTACCGTATATTCTTTTTTTTTATGCTCTTCACCATATGCCTTTGTGGTAATTTTTAAACTTAAATAGGAAATCTGATCTAAAAATGCACAAAAGCCACCTATTCCACATCCTAATACCATCACTAATACACTACACTTTACCCAAAAAATAAGTGAAAAACTTTGCCACCCACAGATTTCCATCTATTTGCTGTGTCCTTTACTTTTGTTTAATTCCCTACTGTAAAGAACTGCAAAATGTGGGGGCAGCATGCTGAGCAAAGGAAAATAAAATAAATTATTTCGTCAGCAGGTGATTGTAGCTTCAGCTGTGGTATTTTCAATTTAACCCTAGGCAGGTTATAAAATGCTATAACTTATTATCAACTGTGAACATTATATTTCAGTTTAAAAGTATGTGCTATACACATTTGTGTCAAATGGTGCTACAATGCACTCTTAAAAACAATATTTCTGTAATGGCACTTTGCTGTGTTGTGTGGTTCCTCGTAGAACTGCTGCTTGACCAAGAGCCATTCCATTCTAGGAGCAGTTCTTTGCCAGTGAAATTGGTTCATTGGGATTTAAAAAGGTTCTTAATATGTGGACAAAACTGAAATCTTTAATGTATAGTAACCTACCTAGCAGGATACTAATTGATCAAGAACGTTGGAACTTAGCCTGTGTTTTTATATGCTGTAAGTGCTTTTAAAATCAGAAACCATTGGTACTTCACAAGCCACAAATCTATTCATAGTTATTTCAGTAACCTGTTACAAATCTAAAGAAATTAAGGTTATTTCTGAATCCTTCACATGGATGGTTCTTTTGGGAACCAAAAAAAGTTTCCTTGTGGCATCACTCTGGCATCGCTCTAAGAGTGTTGTTACCATTGCTGCTGAATAGCACCAGTATCTTAGATCTCCTTCTCACCCCATGTCTGTATGAGTTTTCCTCAGCTACTTTGGCTTATTTTCCTCCCATATCCTCAAGACATACTTGTTAAGTTAACTGGCAACTCCAAACTGACCCGATGGCTGTGTGAGAGTGAGGTCAATGATGGACTGGTGGTCCATCCATAGATGGTTCTTGCCTTGAATATGGTGATACCAGGACAGGTAATCATGAATTAAACTTTAAGACTTTTATGTTATGTTATGCTACTATGTGTTTGTAGCATATATTTCTACTGCATTGTCAAACTTCAACAGAAAGTTATAACTTGAGATAAATATGCCAGTGTATTATAACTTGCCCCACACACAAGAGACAAAGAAGAGTATTTAAACATGCAGCAGTTGTACCTTAGGGAACACTACCAATGTAACTTTCATGTAAGAAAAACACTAAGAGAAAAGAGAAAGTGGGAAAAGTACAAAATGTTTATTCTCTTAACAGTCATCTTCATTTTTCATTGTCAGGAGGAGTATTATTTTCATTCATTCATTCATGTTCTGGTCAACAACAATGGGCATAATACAGGAACAGGACCTGGACCAGCCTATCACAGAGCCCTTCACTTAAAAACACACTCACAGAGAGTCAATATGCTATTGAGTCACCAGTTCGGACTATGGCAAGATAACTCCAGAAAGATTAGATTAGATTAGAACGTTATTGTTGCATACACTGTGAAAGAATATTGAAATTATTGTGCCACAGTTGTGTAGGGAAATAAACAATTACAGTAAGTAAAGAGAAACAGAAGATGGCCTGATGTACATAGTGCAAAACAGAACTTTACAGACGTACAGATTGTTTTAAACCATAGAGGGAAAAATGCAGAAGGCAGTACACATTTAATATACAGTAGATTTAGACATATACAAGCAGGTAAGTTCAGGTTGGCAAGAATACATTAACCTTAAGCCTGCAGAAAAAAGCTGTCCCTGAAGCACGTGAACCATTCTGGTATTGTTTGCCCGAAAAAGAAAGAAGTTAAAATGGGATGAGCTGAATGGCTGACTGGTATCAGTGATGATGGATTCAGCCCTTCTCAGACATCTGGTCGAGTAGATGGTATAAAACTGTGGAAGGTCAGCCCCAGGGATTTTAGAAGCAGTATGGACAGTCCTTTGGAGGAGCTTGAGGTCCTGGCAAGTCAGGGGACCAAGCCACACCATGATGCATCTGGTCAGGATACTTTCAATAGTACAACATTAGAAGTTTACCGGTATTTTGGTTTACAATGTATTTTAGCCTCCTCAGGAAAAACAGCATTTGCTAAGCCATTCCAAGGAAGTAGGTGGTACTGACAGAGCACAAGAGGCAGTCAGTAATCTGGACACTCAGAAACCTGAAGCTGCTACCTGAAGATAACAGATGGGCTCTGAAATAGGTGGCTTAAGTATTGTCAGGAAGCAATGTGACCCAAGTTTTACATATATCCATTGCTTAATAATCTGTATCCAAGATCTTTTCTTTGTATCAAAATACAACTTTAATACTTAAACAAAATATATATAAGTCCACATTCTAACTGTTCTTTCAAGTTACAGAAAATACAGATAATCTGTTTTAAGAAGAGGCTTTTTTTCAATTATCCGATTATAAAGCTGCATTCTTAGATCTTCCCTGCACTACTAAAGCATTAACTTTCTTACCATTTTGCTCTCAAGTCTGTTTTATACTAGAGTGAGCTTTCTGACTCCCATCTATCTGACCTTTTATTTCTTTATCCCTAAGGACTACGGAGTATGCTTTCTGTCTAAGAGCATTGAAATTTATGACAAGTAGATGTACACAATACATAGAATATTAAAACATGAATTGAATCTGCAACAATATATTGTGTATTGTAAAACTGCCGCTCATGAATGCAGAGTGGAAAATAAAAACAGTCCAGCATTCAGCTACAGACAGCAGTTATGTTAACATAGATTTTATCAAATGGGTGGTAGGCAAAAATGGATGAAAATACACAGTTTCTTGTTCTTTATGGTTTTCACAGATTTGAAAATGAACAATAATGAAAAACATTATTTTAATGACCAAACTCAAGGCTGGTGCAGTGGGTAAATGTTTTCTTTGGGTACTTTTCCTCCCATGTCCCTAAAGACATGCATGTTCAGTAAAGTGGTGATTCCAAATTGTCCATGTGTGGAGCTGCATGCATGAGTGGGTTCTACTTACAGCCCCCAGTGTACCTTAAGTGAAAAATGATATATTATATTACTCCCTGGATTAGCTCATAGCTGATATTACTAAACTATACTAGATATACAGTAGTCATACCTGCAGAAATTAGGAAGTGAACATGTTTTAATGTTTTGTTTTATGTACTTATCGGAAAATATTCCACAAAAGGGGCACATTAATTAGGAAACCACTGCACAATGTTACCGTCTTAATGCAGCAGAGTGCTCCTTCCTACTGTAAGGTGATGATGTACTAATAAAACAAATACCTTTAAACATGTTCCTATCATTGTGCTATACTGGCATCTGCTCTGAATTGGACTCCAGTCCATTTTCAGAAATGCTAACACAAATTGGACAATTATAAGATAACAACTGACTTTACAGCAAGTCTTGAAGCCTGGGCTCCATCATAAAAACTCATTGAGATTAGAAATACCATATCAATTCCATAAGACAGCATTTTAGCCGAGATCATGTCTGGAACCCACTCAATGAAATGTGGTAAAGGTACCTGCTTTTCCATTTATACCCCTTGAAAAACAAAGATATTAATATAATTAAGCTAATAACCAACAATTATTTTCAAAGGTCGGACTGCAGCAGTGTTTTTGGCATGAAATTTGTGATGGGGCCATACCAGGAACTTCCTAACTGCATGACGACCTCTCCAATGTTAACATTAAATAACCTAACTAATAATGTTTGACCTTCTTTTGATAAGGACAGGTTCTGGCACCAAACAATGCTGATGGAGATTTCTGTTTTTTCTCAACTGGAATCAGATCATTGTGATAATCACTGACATTGTTACCATCCTGTGAAATGCAGCCATATAGATTTAAACATTAAGTAAATGGAGAGCCTCACAACCACCCACTGCTCAAGAAGATCTATTAGTTATGAACTGCCTAAATTGAAATGGTAACCCCTTAAGTTTATAATCAAATGGCTTTGAGGTGAAAAACAACAAGCCACAATAAAATGGAAAGAACACACAGATTACACACACTGTATGTCTGGCAGCTGTGCTCACTACTGAGCAGGCAGGTGTTTGCTTGTTAGTGCAAGACCAGCAAACAATTGAAACAACAGTTTTCCCTCAATTGAGAAAGGCTCAAACTGGAAGTTAAATGTTAATTTAAATAGAAAAAAACAAGAACAATAACAAGTAGCCCTCATTTTAATAATGACATTGACAATCCTTCAAGCTCCACAACTAAACTAGAAAGGTTCGCTTAGATACGCACAAATTCAGTGGTACAGAGAACACTGCAGGGCCAACTGGTCCAACCATTCACCTGGAAAAGCTTGCAGCACCTGATGCAAAGACAAATTCACATACTACAAGAACTAATATTTTTCTACATTAAGTAATTACATTGAGCATAGGATATAAAACTGAAAAAAATACATAAAAACACACAGTCAAGGTCTGTTGTCAACATTTTAATAATAAGTTAAGTTAGTGAGGGGAGCTTATTACTTATTTTTCACAACATATCACAAGGCTATGCCCCAATGGCCTTTTATGCAAAAATAACACTATTTGATTGACCTCAACTTTTTTTCCAGATGAAAGGTGAGTTAACAGAGGGTAGGACAGGTATGACCCATTGGATAATACCTTTAATGGCTTTACATGTCAAATATTACTTTTATAGTACTAGGGTGTTCTATCTATCTAAGAGAAAAAAAAAAGTGAATTTCCCCTTGGGATTAATAAAGTATCTATCTATCTATCTATCTATCTATCTATCTATCTATCTATCTATCTATCTATCTATCTATCTATCTATCTATCTATCTATCTATCTATCTATCTATCTATCTATCTATCTATCTATCTATCTATCTATCTATCTATCTATCTATCTATCTATGTTAGCCATTATGGATGCAATGAGAAGTCAAGCAAAATGACACCTTTTATTGGCTAATTAAAAACATTACAATATGCAAGCTTTCAAGGAAACTCAGGCCTCTTCTTCAGGCAAGATGTAATCTACATCTACATTATGTCTTGCCTGAAGAAGGGGCCTGAGTTGCCTTGAAAGCTTGCATACTGTAACCTTTTAATTTAGCCAATAAAATATGTCATTTTGCTTGACTTCTCATTAAATATTATTTCTTTAATGGTAGTTCCTCCATGCCCTTATTTTAGTCATGGAAACAATGTTCTTTGAACATAGTATCTTTCATGGTAGATGTTATCATAAAGTGTACAGTGTATGTAAAAGTAAAATATAAATTGCTGTCGGCAGCTGTCTAAAAACAAATCACAGTTTCTCTTACTGTATTCCGACAGCCTTCTAAAGCAATCTTTGATAGTACTATGGTAGGTGATTAATGAGAAGTGGTATTGAAAGCAATACAAAAGAAGACACAAGGGTCAGGTTATTCTAGACAACAGGTAAGATGGGCATCAGGGCTGACATACTCAGCTTGTATATTTGCCCACATTCTGGCATGTGGCAATGAAAAGCAGCAACTTTATGTAAAGCATAAACCACTTTAAAGCCTGACCACAGTCAAAAGTTATGACTGGAAACAAAACCGCATAGACACAAAAAGATATGAAGCTTAAGGCTACTCAAAAGAACAGAAGCCTCTCTAGAACCTTAACAGAAGCTGCAGACCCATGGGACGATGGGGACCACAATCTATAAATGCATGACACATTCTGTGTCCATTACAATATAAGCAGACCTTAGAAAAATTAAATTAATAAAAAAATAAATTAATGGTTTTTGAGCATCAAGAAGAGAAAAGGCCTGCCACATAGTAATGAACCACCTTGACTCAGCTATAGGTCAAAATGCCTTAACATAATCTTCCCATCCTCTCAGTATAGATTTTTCCATATTCATTAACGCCTTAGTTGTCAAATGCCTGTTTTAAGACAACACTGGCTTAATTTCTGTAATGATTGCATTAACAGGAAGCAATCTGAAATGAGAACGGATTCATCTAACTAGTCAAGGTCAAAACTGGAATATCAAGAATTGAAGAGACATGCGCAGAATGAGAATCAAAAAACAATAAAGTTCTTAGTAAACAG
The DNA here is from genome assembly GCF_900747795.2 of Erpetoichthys calabaricus. NCBI lineage: Eukaryota > Metazoa > Chordata > Cladistia > Polypteriformes > Polypteridae > Erpetoichthys > Erpetoichthys calabaricus. Next base: position 62,007,253 of record NC_041395.2, read on the forward strand.
AGCCAAGACATAAACCAAAAGACAAAATCAAAATACAGAAAAAGTTTCTAAGCAGAATTCGATTATTAATCTCAAAGAAAATCACACAAAGGTTTTTGGTTGTATCCATAAACTTGCACTACCAGAAAGCATACAATGCCGACCTCTATATTTTTGACCCAATTATGTCACTCACTACACATTTCTGGCTGACACTACTTTAAAAAACAGCATGGCAACTGTAAACAGAAAGTTCTCAAAATGGCGGCACCCATAAGAAAAATAAAATAATGCTGATGAAGAATTAATTTCATAATTCATATTAACAGTATTGAAAACACAGTGCAACAAAATATAAACTTAACCATTGGATTCCTTGGCTTCTAATAGCCCCAAAACAATGGTTTAAATATTTTTACAGACAATGGAAATGTTTTAAAAAATGAAAAACAAATTGCAGATCATGACAGATTTCCTCATCATTATACTACACAGACTTTTGTGAATTTCAGCCCTACTAAACTGTAAAACAGCTTGAACCCACAAATCAAGCCTGAAAGCACAAAGCATTAAAACTCAAAATTAGGCCTACAGCATGCAATCCTGAATAGGAACAGGTCTGTCAATACTAAAAATTAAGTGTAGAACCGTAAAAATCCCAAGCCCAGTGATCAAAACTGTTTCTTATTAAAACAATGGTGTTTATTCAAAAATGAGATTCAAAACAAAAACAAGAAATTATTTCAGAAATGTGCTACCAGAAAAGGGACCAACTAGCAAATGAAACTGAAAATTTAAAAGGCAAAACTCAGAAACCAAGGACATAGCAAAAATATAAAAAACAAAAAGTAACAAGTACTTAGAAAATTACAAAAAGGTACCCAAACAACAGAAACAGCAGTTAATGCCTCAGCACTAGGATGAAGCATCTCAGGCCTTTAAAGAGGTTACTTACGCATCAATTGCAGAGTCAGACACCCCCATACCCTTTGACTCAACATACAAATTACAAGAACGACAACACAATACCAAAAAGCAAAACCTCAAATTACAGAACATTGAAAAATAACAAAAATATTCAAAAACAACAAAATGAACAGGCAAAGTGAACAGATGCGAAGGACACAGCCCCTGTTAAAGAATAACACAGTTAGATAGATAGATAGATAGATAGATAGATAGATAGATAGATAGATAGATAGATAGATAGATAGATAGATAGATAGATAGATAGATAGATAGATAGATAGATAGATAGATAGATAGATAGATGATTAGCTTTTGATTCTGTTTTCCTAACTGCTGTGAGCTTATAAAGTCAAAACAGTTAAAAATATGACTCATTAAACATAGTGCACCTTATATAAACAATTCTGAATTTTTTTAACATAAATTTTTATTGTCTGTAAACCATTAATATATATACAGTATATGTACAGGGGTAGGCAAAAGTAGGTTTACAGTTGTTTCTATGAAAAAAGACATGTAGGTTATGATTATTACAATAGCATTATTAACTTTATTAACTCAAAACACTGTCACAATTGCACAAATAAATAATAATACAAGAATAAACCTACTTTTGCGCACCCCCAAGGACTGGGGGATACAGCATCCACAAGGCATTACCTTCCCCGGGATGCTAGAGGGCAGCTCCCCATGATGGCTGTGGCACCACGAATTCCCACAGGGCATGCTGGGAGTTGGGTTTTATGTGGATCACTTAGGGGAGCTGCAGAGAAAGCAGAGCCCTGCTATGTTGGGCTTTCGCCTCACCTGAGAGTGATTCCAGATCTTGCTAACTCCCAGGTGCAGCATAAAAGGAGCCACCCACCTTAATTCGGAGCCAGAGTCAGGATGAGAGAGAGAGAGAGAGAGAGAGGCAAAGTGCTTTATTGTACTCTGTGCTTAGTGCTGTACTGTACTGTGTCATGGGGAGCGAGCAAATAGCGCTTCCCACTGAAATAAACATGTTATTGTTATTACAAAATTTATTTTTAATGTTATGTTGGTTGTATGCCCACATTGTTTTGTTTTTGTGGTTTTAATATCTTTGTTGGTTCCATCATTTTTGGCATTATTGTCTTTGAGGCGGTCATGTTGTTTGTTAGTTGCAATTTCTGTGCAAGTCTCAATAACGTGACATGTGATGTCATCAGTCAGCCATTATATAAGATGGCAGTGTGCACTGTAAACCTGCTTAAACTCAGTACTGAAGAATCTAAAAATCTCGACAGCTATCTTAGACAGGGAACGGAGTACAGACAAGGTTTAGGATTAATAGCTTAAAATAGCTTATTTGGTTGCATCTTTCTTTTCATGATTGGTTTGTGAAAGTTACCATTAGTACACAATTACTTGATAAGTGACTACTCTTCAGTTTCTCCCTCTAAAAATCCATCATTTCTCTGTCCATTTCTTTCATTTAAAATTAGGATTCTTGCAGATTTACATCAGCTACAACAGAAATTTGTAGAACACACAGACATTCAATACAGGACACTCATGTGGATCTAGAATGAGTGCATGTTAAAGATATTTTATTTTCATCTGAATGTATCTTATTCTCAGACCTGCTTAACCCAGTTTGGGGTTTTTGCTTCCTGGACCCTCTTTTGGAAGCACTGGGTACAAGGACAGAAGCAGCCCTGGCGTGGGCTTCAGTCCATTGTAGATCACACTTATGCACACAGCAAAATTTACACTCACATAGGGGTCTATTTGGAATCACCTGTTAAATTAATGTTCACGTCTGTGTCATCTTAAATAGGAACCTGGTAAAAATAAAGGAGCAAATAGCCTAGAGCTAAGTATATATTTAGACTTGAGATCAGAACACTGCTGTTTAACAACATTATCACTTAACTCTGTCTATTTCCTAGTAACCCTCAAAACAACTGACAGTTGTCAATTAACCTTAACATGAATGTCTTTGGGACCGGGGAGTAGGACCTGAGTACCCAAAGAAAAACCCACACAGATAAGGGGATAATATACAACTCCACACAAATTAAGAGAAAAGTGTTAGTAATATAATCAAAACATATTGGGTATTAACCATTGAATTGTGCAACAACAGTTCTCGAAACACTTCTAAGCGTCTAAACATCTTAAATCCCTTTTTTATTTTCTATGTAATGAAGTATTTTTGTAAAAATACAGCTAAACTGCCAGTAAAAACTTTTCAATAACCATGTTCCTTTATTCTGAGGTACCAATGTATAAAGTTGTTGTGTATTCACAATTCCCGCGATCATCAGAGGTGACTGTGTGCAGAGGGTACAGACCTATAAATACCTGGGAGTGCAGCTGGATGATAAATTGGACTGGACCGCCAATACTGACTCTCTGTGCAAGAGAGGACAGAGCCGGCTATACTTCCTTAGAAGATTGGCGTCCTTCAACATCTGCAATAAGATGCTGCAGATGTTCTATCAGATGGTTGTGGCGAGCGCCCTCTTCTACGCGGTGGTGTGCTGGGGAGGCAGCATTAAGAAGAAGGACGCCTCACGCCTCGACAAACTGGTGAGGAAAGCAGGCTCTATTGTAGGCATGGAGCTGGACAGTTTGACATCCGTGGCAGAGCGACAGGCACTGAGCAGACTCCTGTCAATCATGGAGAATCCACTGCATCCACTAAACAGTGTCATCTCCAGACAGAGGAGCAGCTTCAGCGACAGACTGCTGACACTGTCCTGCTCCACTGACAGACTAAGGAGATCATTCCTCCCCCAAACTATGCAACTCTTCAATTCCACCCGGGGGGAGGTAAACGTTAACATTATTCAAAGTTATTGTCTGTTATACCTGCATTTTTATTAGTCTTTAATTTAATATTGTTTTTTGTATCAGTATGCTGCTGCTGGACTATGTGAATTTCCCCTTGGGATTAATAAAGTATCTATCTATCTATCTATCTATCTATCTATCTATCTATCTATCTATCTATCTATCTATCTATCTATCTATCTATCTATCTATCTATCTATCTATCTATCTATCTATCTATCTATCTATCTATCTATCTATCTATCTATCTATCTATCTAGTGAACTGCTCACAGTTTATACTGTTATGGGTTTCTTTTCTGTTATCTGTCATGTCCCAACCATGAAGAAAGTTCAGGTTTGTATTCTAAAAGATGTAGAGGGAGTTGTGTATTGTCTGACATGTCTAATTTCAATCCACCTGTGATGAACAGAAATCTCAAAAATTAAAGAAAAGAATATAACTGAACAGGCAATGGATCTAACCAAAATGGAAAAAGCTAAAGAATAGTCTTTTACAGATGAAAACCATAAGAAGCTGATAATCCAGCATCAGTTCAAAATTCAAGGGTCAAAACACAGGTCCTAGCTATCTATAAATACTAAGTTGCCTAAATAAATATCTAGCCAAATATAAACAGACAAATGCTTCCCAAGTTCAGCCCTGTGGGACCCCTGGTGCTGCAGGGTTTCATTCCAGCCAACTTCTACTTTGGACTCCTTAGTTAAGCAAGCTGCTCTTTGCAGGTTTTGGTGTCAATACAAAAATTGCAAAACTGAGTTTACTATATTTCAGTTGTAATATAGAAAGCATTTCTATAAGTTTTATGAAGATAATAGTTGTTTTTTACCTTTGTTTTTACCTGTGTTTTTCCAGGTATTCTGGTAATTTAAAGTATTATTTAGTAAATAGCATGTTAGTAGGTATGACACTGAGGGAGCTGTAGCCCTTCAATATTCAGTTTTGCTTGTCCTTATGTCTGCTCTGCTTGTTGTTAATTGTCGTTATTAAGGAATAGTTAAGGAAGCAACAAAGGTGCATTAATAAAAAAATGACAAAAGACAATTAGAAAAGTATAGCAAAAATAGAACTATTTCTAAATTTATTGTACATGTAAATCTCATTCTACTGTACTTTCCTAAATGAAGAAGAAGAGAAGAAAATAAAATACCAAATAATTAAGCAATGAGATCAATCAAAGGAAAAATGACAACTGATCTGGGAACTCCTGGAGTAGATTGTTTAGAAAATATCCAAAAACAGACATCAAAAATGGCAAACCACCATTTTTAATACTGATCATGATACTGGTAAATCACATGGTAGAAACAGAAGCCGCTGAATACACACAACATAGCTGAGGTCAGTAACATCCTGCATAAGCTATTCGCAATAAAAACTCAACCCAGAATAACAATGTAATCATGTTATCATCATAATGATAAAATGAAGAATAAGAAAAATCAAAGTATAATATGTAAATGATTCAGAAACAACAGTCAACAACCAAAAATTAATACTTATAGAAGAATCGTGACAAAATCAGAGTAAACATAACACCCATCATTGTCGATCCTTGTCTGTTGATGTAGTAAACATTTCGAGCTTCACAGCATTGGAAGATATGCTAACACTGAAATAAAAATGATGAGACCACAACCACAAGTGCTTTTGCAGTATCAATACATGTGCATATTTAAGTTATATTGAATCATTTAAAAGGAAGAATAAGCCAACCTTAAACATCAGCTTTGACATCCAAATCACAGAGTGGATATCTTTTGAGAATAAAAAAATATGCAAAGAAAATGACAGAACAGTCTAGCTGTGGCCTCTGGCACACATGAAGCTCCTTGACTTTCTATCTAAGCTGTTTTTCCAAAAGTATCTGGAAACAAAATCATTAAAGCAGTGACCATGCATTTTAGGAGGGTTATGCTGTGTACAGCACCACAGGGCAAGGAAGAATAACAGATACTTGAATACTAAATTTCCTTTAGGATGGTGTGGTGTCACATTCCAAGGTTAAGAACTGCTTGTCTAGTCTTATTATATAATATCTGACACATTTTTCAACATAAATTATTATGTGTTTAATGTAATAAGGTAGATGTTTTCAATCGACTGTTTCTTTTATTGGAAGGCTAAGCTTCCTCAAGCCTCTATTAACTGTTGCCCAAGGTGCTGCCTCATATGATCACATCAATCAAATGTTATCATTCAGTACTGCAATACTTTAAGATATATTTGTCCTTACTTAACTATTTAAGAAATTGTCCACAAGTGGCCCTTCTAAAAACTTAACATTACATTCTCAACCCCACTTGATATAATTCAGAGACTGGGCATTTCTTAGAATATGCTGGTATTGTTTCAGTCAATGCACATACAAACACTCGGGAGGACCCCAGTCCATCAGAAGGCCCAATTTTTATTTATGAATTATTTATGAATCAACCTAACACAAATTTCAGTACCAGGAAAAAATACATCATACAGACATGGAGAGAATGTGTAAACATAAGCAGTAACTGGATATAGCATTGGAATCTGGTTTTGCAAGTCAGAAGCACTAACCACTGTTCTACTATGTGCTAAGTCCTTCTAATTAATCTTATGTTTAATCTCAGTTGTATTTAAAATTTAAAAAATTAAAAGTTTACTCTTGGAAGTTGAGCTAAAACCTCTGCAGAAATTCAAGCCCGCACACTTTGGCACAGATGAGGGTAACATACTCTTGTTGAAAAACTCTAACAAAAATTAATTCCATTCATCTGCTATGTAAATCAAGCTTTAGGTCCCTTCACATAATATGTGACCTAGTTGGTGAGATGCTACACAATAATGGAAATTTACAATGTGCTCATAAAGAATTTAAAAATAATACTTCTTTATATTGATCATTAGGAGCTGCAAATTATAGAACATGAAATATGCAATATCCTTTATGTCTCCACTAGATTAAGTTAAAATACTACAGTGCAAAGTAAGCACAAATAGGATTGTGAGAAAAAAGGGAAAATATGCTTTTTCAGCAAAATAAATACAAGCCTTTAAATAAATTAAATTGGCTCACTTATTTAAAAAGTAACATAATGAGGATACTAAACTAAACATAGTGATGCATTATTTTGTTTCACCACCTCCCAGCCACAGAGTTGCACTTTCTTGCCATTAAGTGTGATTTTTTTCTGGCTTTTCCGCAAGATAGGATGATTGAGCACTCTAAACTGACTGGGTGTGAACACGGCCAGTAAAAACAGTGAGTTTCCATCACCATGTATTACAACAAGGAGGTTAAAAAAATACCAAAATAAAAAATATTTGAATAGGGATTCACATTGTTTTAATGATTACTTTATCAGTTATGATCTTATTAAATTATGCTAAACCAATCCAATATCTTATGCATTTGACATTAATGACCTTTTTTCTTTATTGACCTGAAACCTGCCAGCTGGGTATAGGTTGGCTAACACTAATTATGGCTGCTGAAAGTATTCATTTCCTACTACCACTGGTAAAATCTGTATGCAGGGCAATGGCAAGCAAGCATAGGGTATGAAAACAGAGACAAAATGTTTTATTAAATGAAGTGAGTATCTGGGCTTCCAAGTGTCCTGGATAAAATGACCTCCTAGGCACAGCCATCAGCAGTGTGTCTGTCTGCGGAGAGAATGCCGACCTTGTTGAGAGGTTTACTTACTTCGGCAGTAACAGACATGTCTCTGGTGACTCTTCCTATGAAGTCAGTAGACGGATTGGGAGAGCATGGGGGGTCATGAGGTCGCTGGAAAGTGGTGTGGGTGTGTGGTGCTCCAGATATCTATGCAAAAGGACGAAGGTCCAAGTCTTCAGAGTCCCGGTGCTTCCTGTTTTGCTGTATGTTTCGAGACACGGATGCTATCCAGCAACCTGAGATGAAGACTGGACTCTTTCTGTACTGTGTCTCTTCAAAGAATCCTTGGGTACCGCTGGTTTAATTTTGTGTCGAATGAGCGGTTGCTCATGGAGTCCTGAACGAGGCACATTACCTGCATTGTGAGGGAGCATCAGTTACGGCACTACTGCCATGTGGCATGATTCAACGAGGGTGATCTGGCTCGCAGAATCATCTTTGTTGAGATCCGAGTGGCTGGACCAGGCCAAGAGGATGCTCATGTAACACATGGCTGTGGCAGATAGATGGTTGTTTCTGGAGGGTGGGACTGGACTGCATGTCCACCTGGGGTGATGCCAACTAGGACCCCAAGTTGTTTCGTTGTGTAGTAGGTGTGGCAACATGCTGTAGCAGTGCATGCTCCCCAACCTGACCTGACCCAAAAGTGGACCACCTATAGTGTAAGATATTATTATTACAACCATACATCCATCTGAAAGTACATAAGCATGTAGTACTGTGCTCTTGTGCTTATTCTGTAGCAGCTAGTAACAAGCAAACCAGTAGACATGACATAAGACCCAGAGTTTTTTAAGTTCCAAACAGTGAACATGAGTGGCCATAAGCAACCACAGAGAGAAGGCTAGGAGCAATCTCTCTGATTATTCAGTGTTTCAGTGTGAGTAGTTTCCTATCTGGAGAGGTAAGAAGAGCCAAGTCACTGCTGGAAATAAGGCAAGGCCATGGGAGCAACTGTCCGGCTACTTCAACACAGAAGTTTGAGATGGTCTACTTTGAAACATCATATTTACTGGTGAGCAGGTATCAAAAAGCAATACACAGACAATATAGTGTAATGAGTTATGCATAATTATAGTTGTAACTTTCAATTCAGCTGGTCCTTTAATTGAGGTTATTATTATATCTAACACACTTGACCTTTGTTTTCTTGGCTTCAGTTATATTTTATATATCAAATATATAATTATTTCTGTGTTCATTTTGATTTTTTTCAAAAGTATGTGCAGTTTCATTTACCATTTTATTTATGTACCTCACAGTGCTTGGACCTTGGGATTGCTTTTTTTATTAAGGGTGCAGTATTAAATTCCTTTTTTAGTTGTTATACAGGTAAACTGCATCACTGACTATGTTGAAGCATTGTTTGCAATGCAATACCACTTTATGCCAACCCTTCTTTTTTGTTTGATGTTATTAATATTTACCATTAATTTTTATTACAGTGTCATTCTTTCTTTCCTTCACTCCCTGCATGCAAGCGTTGTCCTCCTCCTCCCAACTCCAACTCTCCAAGTGAGATGAGGAAGTCCCTTTTATCCAGGACCCAGGAGTACATCCAGTGCCAGGACACTGAACAAAGGAGACAAATTTGGGTCAGGCAGAAGCCCCTCAAAGCAGGGACATCCCTCACCTGTGCTATGTGTAAGCCTGCTTAAATTCCTTTTTAACGTCTTTTTTTTTTTCATTTTTGAATCTTGGAGTAATACTATTTATGGTGATAATTGTTTATTTTTATTATTTATCTAATTATTATTCTTTATTAGTTCTGTTTATTATGTGAATTCTATGTGGTTAAACATATTCTGCCATCTGTTGTAAACCACTCACTCAAAATAGCCAAAATAGTGTGAGGCCTCCAAACAAGGACAGCCTGCTCAGAGGAAGTGCACCAAAAGGCAGCCTTGCTTCCACTTGAGTGGTTGGCTTTGGCCTAAACCAGGCAAAAATGCACTTAACTCTTAAAGTTCCCAAAGCTCAGAAATAGGCCCTGAAATGTTCCCAGAATACACTCAAAATGCACTAAGGAGGGGACTACTGCCAGCCTATGGCTAGTACAGAGTAAGGCAACAAAATAATTTTAATAAAAAGAGAAAATATTAACATTTTTTTTTAAATGTGGCAGAAGGGATTTGAAACAATCCTAAACATATATGATCTCAAAAATTACGGCTATTTTATTAATGGTTTTCCCTCCTTTTTTTTAAATATGGCAGTTGAAGCATTACTGGGTGCATTTTCAATATTCAGCTGGAGGAATTCATGAGGAATGCAAACATCTCCTCAGTTCATGGCTAAAAAGACTGTTTTCCTAGCTTCTGAAAAGACAACATATGCTTTAGTTCTCTCTGTGTAACCTATTCTGTCTGCAGTGTTAAATTAACACTTAAAGTGCAAAACTCTATACCAATATATATACACCTTTAAAGGTTACTGCAAGAATGAATTAACACTAACTATTTTGCTATGTACTTTTGTGTATTTTATACACCCTGCATTGTATAAGTTGAGTGTAATGTCCTTAAATTCTAAAATGGAATGAGCATTATCAGTTCTGATCAGTTCCATACACAGAGAGCATTTGCTACCTAATGAGTCTAATGTTAGGTTAAGTGGGTCTGTTATCAGAAATATAATGATTGATAACAGTGATCACGTGCAACAATAGCAACTAAGCATTTTTGAAATAATAAATGCTAATACTGTAATGTGCTTATTCATCTAGATTAATGGCAAGTGATATTGTATGTGATCTGTAGTAATGCACATTAACACTGACTACATGTTAGGCCAGTACTGACATCAAGAGAGATTATCATCAACTAACCATGAAAAGATATTTGTTGCATGACATACAATTTAAAAAGGAGCATCAATTGCTGCCATTTATTAAAGGACATTCATTAACAATTGTGCATTCAGTGAATATCGTTTCATCACATGTATCACAGTAATCAAAACTCTTTATGTTAATGCTTATGAGCATTGTCATCAATCATTAAATCAAAAGAATCTGCTAATAGGCTCAGTAGGTTCCTACTGGCCCATGAGAATGGGACTGATGAACGCTGATAACAACTATACACTTGAGTGGTAATAAACAGGACTGATGTTTAATTTATTGTATATTCTGTACTTTTTACAACCTAGACTCACATTTTATTAGAACTTTTTAAATATTGTTACACATTGTCTGCTGAATAAGAACACTGTGTCAGCACATTCAGTAACTTTAAATCCTTTCCACAATTTTCTTCTTCCAGGCTCAGCATCTTCACATCTTATACTTATAACTTATGGTTGTAATTTGAACATGTCATATTTATATCACACTACCTTTTCCAAGAGGTTTTCTAGGATAAAAAGTTCCTTTTTATTGTTTTTAATTTTATTTTTTCTATCTATCTATCTATCTATCTATCTATCTATCTATCTATCTATCTATCTATCTATCTATCTATCTATCTATCTATCTATCTATCTATCTATCTATCTATCTATCTATCTATCTATCTATCTATCGTTTCTTTCTTTTCTCACATACTGTGCACATTAAGCTGTTTTTCCTCTGTTTCTGATACTATGTCATTGATATAATCTGGGGAGAAAGACTTGAACCTTAAAACACTCCTCTGCTGATGTCACCCCAGGCTGTGTATTCTCATTTCATCTGTGCTCTCTATTTCCTGCATTTCAATTTTCTATGATGCCAATGAAAACTAAAGATTTTAGCTTTGGAGTTAATGTTGTGTTTGAGACAGTGTCAAAGCATTAGCTTTTTTATAAAGGTTCAGAAATATTTAAACCTTTCTATGGCAAGATTTGTGTCTTCAGAAACACATAGACTAGAATAATAAACTGTTATTTAGAATGACTTTAATAGCTCTTACAATCTGGATTAAATTTAAACAAATGACCTTTTTAATATAACAGATATGTGTGATGTATACCTCTTAATATTACGGGGCTCTAAAGAACTGAAAGTAAGTGTATTTTTTGACATTTAGTAGACAACCTTGCACAGAGCAAGCAGATGAGCTGATCCTGTTTCTTTGGGTTAACAAAATGCTGTTTCATTGACATCTAATGTTAAAGTGAACTAGAGCATAAAACCTTAATGAAAATCAAAATCACACACCCAAAATTATGACTAGACCCTTCAAAATGCTACAGAAAGCAAATATGCTTTCTAAGAGTGAGTTCTATTATTTTGTCCTACATTTGTAATGAAAGTTATATAAAACTGAAAAATCTTACAAGATACCCATTCACTCTATTGACTGTATGTTTTCTACTATAAATAAGCGCACTACATTTTGAAGTTATTTTAAATTTTATCTTGACATATGATCAACTTGTTTGAATAAATATCACTTACTATATTATATAAGGCCATAATTGGCAAGGTCGTGTAGTAATAAAATAAAAGCTCCTTGTGGTGTGTGGAGAATAAAAAGACCAGGATCACCAGGCTTTCTTGTTTCTTGAAGTGTCAACTGAGTACATTGTGTTTCTTTAAGCAGATATGAATATTGTCCAAAGATGGTACTACTCCTATAACTGATTTAAAGACACTAAAGCCTTTGTCTAAAGTGTCTCCTTCTTAAAATGTGTTTAATTTTTAATTACCAATATTTTTGCACAAAGTAAAAATAAACCCAAACTTTTATGAACTATGAACAATTAAAAATGAAGCAAACTTTGAAATATGCATAACATTCTTTATATCATATACAGTGATCGGGTGTGAATTTATACTGGCGCTGTGAGTTAGAGTCAGATCAGAAGGTGGGGGGGTCGAGGGACAGCGTGAACATAACTGAGAGAATAAGACTGAACAAAAGCTAACTTTTAGAAATGCCATACATTTACAGCTGATCTGATGCTGATTATTTTCAAATAATATTGCATTAGTGCGACAACGTTTTCTGATTGGTACTATTCAGGTCATAAATTTATTTCTTCAAAATGTCATATATATTTGTCTCTTTCTTTTTTTTCCGGTGCTGCGTTGACATCATGCACCAGAAGGCGCGAGCTTATTCAGTGTGGCAGGAGCACGCAGGTGACCGGTTGCTTGTGCTATAACAAGCTTGACTTGGCCGCATTCAACGCACATGTACTGTTCAATGTATGCATGGGGACCACTGAGAAAAGAAGAGTGTTCATGGCTCACCTTGCAGAGGAGCTTTGTCATCACTTCTTACAAGAAAAGGCGATGGATAAAGCAAAAGAGAATGAAACATCCACAAGCATCTGTTCCAAGACCGCCGCTTCCCCAGCCTCTTCAGTGTAATAGTAACCACAGCATAGACAGAAGTGTGTACATTGCAACAGGTACACATGTCGTAAACGTAGAAAGGATGGTCCTTGGGCGTGTGGGAACTGTCAACATTTGAATCTGATTATTGCATATAGCGCGGAACTGACCTCTCTGTACTATTCTTTCCTCTGCATGTCCTGGAGTACAAAAGAAACAGCACTGTGCACCCAAAAGTGGACACTGGCAGGATAGAAAAAAAAAACGCGGTCACTGATTACAAGCACAAGAAGGCGTGCGAATGAATATGAATAATATAAATAATGTTGCATCAGTACAGCAATGTTTTCCAAAATATACTATACAGGTCATAAAATGAGTTATTCCAAGTATGCGGCTTTGACATCATGGACCATAAGGTGCATACTAATTCAGCGTGAGCAGGAACACTCAATAAAACTGAATAAAAAAAAAATTCAAGTGACAGTGAGATAAGAAGGGAGATTCACCAGCGTTTGTGTGTCAGCTTTTATCCATCCAGATGAGAGAATTTCCAGTTCCATTGTCTCAAAACACCACTCACATCTACAGTTATTTCTAGTTTCAGATAAAAAGTAACTGTGTCAGATCTGGGGAGGTTGGGGTGGGTGGGTGTTGTATCGTGATCGTGACTGAGAGAATAAAAGTGAAAAAAAAAACATTTACAAGTGCTATAAATTTATACCGGCTGTTACAGAAAAAAATCAAATGTATGTTTTTATTGTATAATATTAACACTAAGAGCAGCTCACTACTCAAAACGGTAAATATCCCAGGGAGCAGGATTTGAACTCATAACCTCCAGACTATAAGTCAGCGGACCTTACCGCTACACCACGGAAGCTGTTGTATTGTACTTGCACCTTTTGTGAAAGTGTTTATTTGATATTTGGCGATCAGCATTCACACATTATACAGTTCATGTCTACATTTTGTTATTTATTACTAAAACATGAAAAATGTTTCTGTTTTAACGATGTGTTTACATAGATTGTTGTAGACACAAAACACACATCAAATTATTTCCCCTTACAATTCTGGGTAGCTCACTCCCAGATAATCAATCAAGGCAGGAACTGGGAGAACTTCTTGCCCGTTCTGAGGCGGTGGGGGGGATGGTATAGCAGGCTGCTTGCTGCTTGGGCTTATCGACACATTTAGAAGACAAAAGATGCTAATGGAGAGGTGCGAAGGTATTTAAGGTGGGTCGGATTTACAAGTTTTTTTGTAGGCTCTGGTAATTCTAGTATTAAATAAAAAGTATACTGAGCAAATGGGTGAAATTTTCAAAAGAGTAGGTGAAGCTGGTACAGTTTTAAGTCATATCGGTTCCGATGTTTAGGTATAGTCTAATTAGGAAAACAAGGAAGCCCTGCTGTGGTTGTCAGATGTGGTACAGGCACAGGACCAGTGGGCCAATTCTGAACTAAAGTGTTTAGCACAGCAAGTATGCATATGGTGATCACACAGTTCAAGAGGTGGCCTACAGGGGGAATGATGATGGTTGCAAAGTTATGATGACTCATGGTGGTGATGCCAGCCTATATTGGTAAAGGCTGATGGCAGTCAAGAGTTACACCATGGGTGGAAGAGCACAAAAAGCAACAAAGTCAACCCCAAATGTGTGAAGAGGGGCCACAAATGTTGGTTTGTGAACAGTTTATGCAGTGGCACATGTGCTTTTACTTGGGCAGAAATGATTGTACTGGCACCTGTGGTATGTTACCTTTCAAATTTTGATGTTAATTGTACAGCTGCATATGCTTAAATGGATAGTTTGGGACGGTGGTCTAATTAGCAGTTAGACACAAAACCAGCACAGATTAAGAAGAGAATTCACACAATACTTAAATTTCAGTGGGCTAGTTTAGTGGAAGGTGTGGACCTGTCTCATTTTGAACCACCAGATCTTTTGACATATGAAGACTGCAGAAAGCTAAAGAAATTGATGAAGGAAGACAGAGCAGATAATAGTCATCAGGAGTGCATCCAAGTTCTTCAGATTGTCTTTGAAATAAAGAAGACATGTAATGGACAAATGGTCACGCACAACTTTTAACACTGGAAAAGCAATCACTGCAATGTAAAACACAAATTGTACAACAGACTCCTCACACAGTTAAGACTGTTTAATTATATTATAAAGACACTGCACAAAAGATTTATCAGGGGTGAGTGTTGTGGTGTGAAATTTTGTATATATGTTGATAAACTCTTTATGTGTAACTTAGACATAGCAACATAGTATTAGTGTTATATCATTGATAAGAACAGCAATGGTTTGATGATTAAGGACCCATGTCTTTTAGGTTGAGTGTGGAATTTTATGACAGGGTTGGGAAAGTGCCTAAATCTAGTATGGCAAGTGATTCTCTGCAGGACTCTCTCAATCAATCCCCATAGGAAAGCCAAATTACCTAGCTGGCAAGCATCAGCTCAACAAATGGTTTTGGGGGCAAGTGTGTAAGGAATTGTGTGCCCCCATTGGTCTGAAGTATGGCTGTTTGGGATTGGTTTGAATCAGAGGCCATTCTGTAGCGTGATGCCCTATTGGTGTAACTATTTGGATAAAGAATATATAAATTTCCTTCCCCCTCTCTCTCACACCATCATGATGAAGGAGAATCTTACATACCATGGACTGAAAAGAAAATCACACTGAGAAGCACAACTCAGCAGCCATATTGAGTCAGGCATGCGGCCTGTTCTGAAGAAAGCTGACTAAAATGATAACTTAACTAGAGACATTTTGAGTAACTAACAAGTCTGCGTGCCGCCTGAAATTACACATCAGCATTTATCAGGTTATATGGTTGCCAATATTTAAATGTAGTTTGCTTATTGTTATTATTTTACAAATATTATAAATAATACATTAAATTGTAACTTAACTCCTGCTTGTCTTTTACTCTATGTAATTACCTGAGGTTATAGATGTAGTAGGGAAGGTGGGGAGAAGTTATAAAGTACAACATTTTATAACACTGGTACATCTATGGGATTTGAGGTATTCTGACATTAATGAATATAAAAGGGGAAAGTAGAGTAATATAGAACTCTACGAAGACAAAACACTTACAAATCAGCATTTAGTATATTACTGACAAATAAATAACCTAAAAGTAATTAGTAGAATATAGCAGATCATGAAGATGATACCATGCTCAGTAAATAAACAGAACAATGTTGTTGGAGATTATGGACTTCACGCATCATGAGAGGTACATACACATCACATTTCTATTTTTCAGTACATCTTAGTAAAAACTTTATCAAAGCTTTCAACATAGCATAATAAAAATATGGCAACTAAAGTATTTTGAGAACACTATGTAAATGTGGTACAAATGCTTTAAAGAGTGGTGCAGATCAAAGGTTGACGATTGCCAATGAACTAAAAATGAATCATTTTCCCTCCACTGAAAGAAAAAAAAACTAGAGAATATCTTCAATGAAGGATTTACTGAGGTTTATACAAAATGCAGTGTTTATAAGCTACTATATATATTAACACAACATTTTTCTGAAGATTTCAAATCTGAAGATGCCAATGAGTTCTCAACAGTTACAATGAGAACTGATGAGGTAGTTAGTGATTTGAAATTGTAGAAAGGGAGGATTAATTTGGCTGAAATTAGTGATGAGTATACTTTTCACATAAATGTTAGAAAGATTTCTACCACTCAGAGAACTATAAGTATGGTATGGTATGGTATAAGTATGGTAGCCAGTAGTAATTCAGGTACTTTCACAATTTGGTAAATAAGACTGATGATCTTAGTTGGGATGAATGGCCTCTTCTCATTAAAAAATGTTGTAATGTCATCGTCACACCACACACTGCCACTGACAGTGTTCTGATTGTCTGCTCCATGATCCACCATTAGATTTTGAATTTGGCCTCCTAAATTACATTTTGACAAATATTGATAATATTAGTGAATTGAAAATATCAACAAATAAGAAAATATACAGTTTTATTTTGAATTGTAATATTTAAACAAATGAAATCTAATCACACGGATTGTTTTCTCAATTTTCCAACTGTATCATATTAAAGTATACAATGTAGGTTAAACTGATAACAAAAAATATTGCCTTAATCGGAGAAAAGTTTCTTTTGGTGTCCTGATGAATATGTCATTCATGATTAATTTAACTCTTTCAGGGCTAATTCTTTTTTCATTTTCTCCCAGGTCTGAATATTTCCCCCAAAAACTCAGTTTTCTAAAAAGCATACAAAACAAACATTAAATGCATTTAACATTAAACATTAGCTTTCTAAGATCAGCTGTAACACGGCTTACATACTTACTACATACCTGTTTTGTCTAACCATTTAAATTCTGAAAGACACTTTCTGAAAAGGAAACCGCTACCTGCCTTTATTTTTGATTTCCAGATCACTTGCATCAAAATCGGAGTCTGATAAGTTAGTCTGATTCAGCAATAATATGCAAAAAGCAAAAAAAAATTAACAATGCCCACAGAGTATTTTGCTTTGCACATTCGCTTTGCTCTTTTGCCAGATGTCAATGCCATTCTAGACGTTGTTTACTCTACACTCCTCACACACACACACACACACACACACACACACAGGGATTCAATGTCAAGTCAGTGAGTCTAACAGTCCACCAAGCAAAGAGGGTCTACCCGTAACATGATGGTGAGTTTTGTCGATGTCTACAGCTGATTATTACCCTCTACCCCTGGATGTTAACCAAATTCAACATCCAACCTTGACCCCTGCTGTTGACAAAACTCGACATTAGCCCTAAAAGAGTTAACTTAGTTAAGTACATTATGTTTCTAAACAAACTATGCCTTATTTTGAGTTAATGTCAAAAGGAAAGTTATTGCTGTTTTCTGAAAAAAAATGCACAGTCCCGAGGTATGTCAGTGGACCATGGCTTTCACAATTCTCTGAAAATTCTCTGCAATTTCACAGTTCTCTGAAAATGCCAGCAGAGCCTAAGACAAGTTAAAAAAAAAACATGAATAGGACATTAGTGTCTAGATAAACTGTTAAATCTTGAAATCCTGAGAGGTGTCCATGTAAATACACACAATACTGAAGCCCTTAAACATTTCCTTGAATTTACATTTGAATCTTTCATTCATGCTCATTTACCAATTATCTGGTGCCTCATGTATAAACGGTACGTATGCACAAAAATGTTGCATACTCCCGTTTCCACGCTCAAATCGCGATGTATAAAACTTGCCGTAAAGCCACGCACATTTTCACGCTAGTTCAAACCCTGGTGTACACAAGTTCTCTGCTCAGTTTTGCAAATTGGTGGCACACAGCGTCAAAGCAGTGCTTTTGTCTTTTGTTCCAGTGTGGTTTCCCTTGCTTTTTTAGATCCACATCCCTGAAGTGGCTTTATCATATATACTGAAATTAACCGCATATTGTTTATTAGTTTAACACTAGAATTCCCAAAGCCTATGAAAAAACTCGTAGATCCATCCCACCTTAAATCCCTTCACACCTCTCCATCAGCGTCTTTTGTCCTGTAAATGTGTCGATAAGCAGCAAGCAGCCTACTATCACATACCCCCACCGCCACACAGTTCTCTTAGCTCAAGTCTGTTTACCTGCGTGTCAGTTGCTTAGAGTTGTATAGAGTGAGAAATCAAGCGAAATGACACCTTTTATAAATACTATATCGTTACTTGTAACACATGCATTTCATGTGTGTTCCGCATCTAGAACAATCTATGTAAACACATTGTTAAAACAACGTTTTTCATGTTTTAGTAATAATTGACAAAATGTAGACATGAAGTGTATAATGTGTGAAGCCTGAAGTCCAAATATCAAATAAACACTTTCACAAAAAGGTACAAATACGAGGAACAAGTTCACTTCTATTCAAGAATATAACTGCAGAAAAAGAACCCGCATTTGGGTGCGACATTGACACGCATTTGCTACAACCGCTTTGGTGGCGCAACGGTATCAGCTGTTGACTAGTAATCAAAACTTCACGGGTTCGACCCCGGACGAATCCGTTTTGAGAAGTGAGCTGCTCTTATTCTTACTATCTTAGAATAAAAACATACATTTGATTTCAGTCTGTAACAGCCGGTGTAAATTTATGATACTTGTAAAGGTTAGCTTTGTTTTTTTTATTGTTTTATTCTCTTAGTCACGTTCACGATCAAACCCCCCCACCCCCATCCCCATCTGACACTGCTGTTTTCACATAAAGACACGCTATAATAGAGTTGTACTCAGATGATGACGACAGTTCTACATCGTAGAATAACATTCTGGCTTTTATGTAAGTAAAATATAAATGTTAATGTTTTGGGCACATGCACCATCCAGATCTAAACACTAGAGTGGAGAGTCTATAGCTGAAGGTGGAAGCTGCCGTCGCTGTACTTTGTATATAAGAGCCAGATCAAATGTTATTTACTTATTTACCTTTATTTATTTACTTACTTTCTACATCGTAAAGTCACAAGTAGACTGCAGAGCTTCCCGTGTACATATACAAAGCACAGCGATGGAAAAAGTGTGACGTGCATTCTTGCTCCGATGTAGAACCGTCGTCATCATCTTGTGAATTTCCCCTTGGGATTAATAAAGTATCTATCTATCTATCTATCTATCTATCTATCTATCTATCTATCTATCTATCTATCTATCTATCTATCTATCTATCTATCTATCTATCTATCTATCTATCTATCTATCTATCTATCTATCTATCTATCTATCTATCTATCTATTTAAGCAACTGACACGCAGGTAAACAGACTTGAGCTGAGAAAACTGTGTGGCGGTGGGGGGATGTGATAGCAGGCTGCTTGCAGCTTATTGACCTAAGGGTTCGGATCTATGAGTTTTTTCGCAGGCTCTGGTAATTCTAGTGTTAAGGCATCTGATTGTAATTAACTTGTAACAATATAATGGTCCACGAAATGGCCAAACTATTCCAAATACCATAGCTGCTTTAGCGTTGTTCCTCTCAATGCACCACTCAGACTATTTATCCCACTGTATTTGAGTGTGCAATCTGATCGGAAAGAGAATTTTCGGTATATAGCATCAAGCACACGCTGCCTCAGCCATGCTGTCTATTTGAACTGCTCTCAAACGACAAACGCTTCAGAGCCTTTCCTGTAGGGATATTGCGGTTCAGAAACAGTTTCCTCCCAAGAACAATAAAGGCACTCAATCAGTACAAGTACAATCACCTCAATGTAAACTTGCAATACAGTTATAATATAGCACAACCTGCGCCACTTTATAAAGCGAATATTTACATATGATGACGATATCATTTTTAAGATGAAGCAAAATATGTTTATTACATTACACAGATAAAATTTTAACATCATTTGATTAATGTATACTGTTAATAATTAAACATGTGAGGACACAGTGTCACAGCGCTAACGACGAACTGGCACCCCGTTCAGAGACTGTTCCTGCCTCGCACTGTATTCTTGCTGGGTCTAGAGTGACACTGGAAGGATAGATGGATGGAATAATTAAACATGTACTACGAAGATATTTCAATGTTCCTTAAAAGTTTTGAAAAATCGGTGTTTTAAGCATACAGATGGCTTAATATCTATTACACAGCTGATTGTGTGGCGATTGGTTACTTGGAGAAAGAAAAGGAAGGACAATAATTGGGGTTAGCATGTTTGAAAGAGACAGTACTGCTGCAGTAAATTATTTCATTGAAGGTCACGCACGGCGCAGCAAGCATCTTCTGTGAGGCAGTCTTTGGACAGGGCGCCAGCTCATCACTATCACTGAGCCACCCTGTTCCCATGTTTAATAACATGCTTTAACTCCTATCATCATGAAAATGATATCAAGTATACATTTCAGTATTTTAATTATTCAGAGAGCTGTAAATCACAAATGCAATGGATTCTGTGTCCAGTCAAAGGAAGAGAAAGCCCGTTTAAGAAGGACATAGTGATTCACACACATAGAGCACATAGAAGAACACATACAAAACAAAGCATTTAACGTGCTACTTTAGTTACGATGGTATTTGAGAAACTAGTAAATTAAAAGATTTAAAGATGAGGTTTATGATGACAAAATAAACTATGTGATTAAAGTGGAAATTTTGAGATTAAAGTTGACATTTCAAGCTTTTTTCTTACCGTGTCCCTATTTTTGTTTCTTTTCTCTGTACCCTAATAAGCTTTCATATGACACTCAGATGATGGGCTACGACTCCCCTTTTCATGGCAACTTTGATATTTGTCAACTTCTTTTTTATTTCGGTGCACTGTGCAACTTTGTGAACTTGAGCTTTCGAGTTTTTCTGACACTCTATGTCACTCGATCAACTTCCTTTTGTTGTTTATACCACTGTTTAAACCAACAAATAGTATGTTTTTCCTTGCCTCCACCTGGTATTTGCTAAAATTCTTCTATTTTCCCCCGTGCTTTTGCCATTGCCTTTTCACAGAACGATGAGCTTAAGGGCTATTTATATTGATTTGCATATTCAAAGAGGCATAATTCTGGGAGGAGTTGGGGTGGGGCAGCAGGCGCATGCACGTGCATTACTTTTCATGCTGACTGGGATTTATGGAGCGGAAGAACGTGGAAGTTGGCAAACGCACAGATTTATGCATCTGGAGTTTTTTGTGCGTATGTACATTTCCACTTTTGTCTTTACTCCATGTTTTAGTTTGAATTCTATGTACGGCGTTATGCATGAGGCCCCCGGTTTCTACCACAATTAATATGAGGATCTTAGTGCAACTGCAACTGCAATTCAAATGTCACAATAAGAACACATCTATTTTTTCTTTAGAGAGAAAATTTTATGTAATATTCTAATGCCTTTAAAAGCACTTTCCCAATATTTTGATAGTGATTATCCAGTGAATGCTCAAAATCTGAGACTTTGACTGGGTAGCTAAACATATCTTGTAATGCTTCTTTTTTATAATCCCTACACTATGCACTCCATTTTCATCAACAACTTTGAAGTAAGTAATCACCAAGACATTTTTCATCGAGTAATCACAGTGACATATATATATATATATATATATATATATATATATATATATATATATATATATATATATATATATATAAACAGCCTCCCTCCCATTTCTAAAGTCATTTCTTTTTCCATTATGGAGGTGGTACCTCCATATGTACTAACAATATAGATAAACTATATATGATACTTTTTTGCAGCACTTTTTAAGTAAATGTCACAATTCACCAAGAAAAAGTGAAATTTTAATGGAACACATATTTTTTTCATGCAAAAAGCATCACAATTACTGCAACACTGATCATTTTACACACTGCCAATCAACTGTAAAAACTACTTAAATAACTACTGGAGCAATATGTACAAGGTGCAACTGATGCCATTGATGAAATTCAGTAAATCACTGAGCCAACTGTACTTGAACTGGCTGCATGCAAGCACACAGAAGTAAACACTGATGCTTGCAGGCTAGTCTAGTGCAGAGGCTGAATCCCAGGGACAGTGATGCTGCAGTGCTCATGAGCAGACTGCTCAACGAATGTAAGGCACTGACTGATCAGCTCCGGCGTGCTGGTAAATTGCACTGGGATGCGACTATAGCTGGTTGCGGCATTCAATGAATGTACGTCACCGAATATATTCGGCTTCTGCATGCTGGCAAATTGCACTGGGAACCAACTTTAGCCATTTGCGGAGTTCAATGATTGTACGTCGCCGAATATATTTGACTCCTGCGTGCTGGCAAATTGCATTGGGAAACGACTATTGCTGGTTCTGGCGGTTTAAGGGTTAAGACAACATCTGTGATTCTGTAATTATACAATTTTGGATAATTTGATACAGAACAACAAGATTTTAAGACAGTGAATGGAAGTTAGCCCTGAACAGAATACATTCTTCCTCAACATATGTGAGACTTTTAGAAGTGATAACAGATCAATGAGTTGAGAAACAAGGTCAAAATCAGGTCAGAATTGTACTTTGTATACATCTCTTTCTCTCAACTGAGACTGTCAGAAATCTACAATTAGGCCCTATTTGTCTGAGATGTTTTTAAGCAACCTGTTCTATTGACTAAAGGATTTGGCCATGTCCTCTACCTGTTCCCCAACGATACCCTCAAAAATTAATAAAACCAGAAACATCAAATACAAGCAAGATTGATAAAATATATGAAGGGTTCACCAAGATGTAGACAGCACAATGACTCAATACTTAGGGGGAGGTTGGTCCTACCTTTAAAAGTTTCAGCTGTACTTCACTATCTGATAATCAAAACTGTCATGCAACCTAATTAACAGTGTGGCATGAATGGTACAAAGAATGTGGGGTGCATTGTTAGCAGCAGGAAGCACATGAAAGAAGAGACAATGAGCTACATTAAGAGAAAACAGAAATGTCTTGATTATTTATAATAGAGTTAAAGTTTTAATATGTGTGCTTTCAAGAACCTAATTTGATAAGTTTTTGTTTTATTCTGTCTTTTGCATCTTAGTATAGTTAAGCTGTAAAAAATGGAAAACAATTAAGCATCTACTAGAACTTGCTTTTTGTCACTGAACATTGCACTATACTTACAATTAAAAGCAAGTATTTCTTATAAGAGAGAGACAATTACCAAGGGAGGCTAAATTGCAATTAATCTACATTACCCTAAATCATGAAATATGACTTTGACAAATAATTTTTTAATGTTAACAGTTTTACTCCACCTTATCTTATTTGCCAGCTTCCCTTTTGATTGGTGCTGATCAAGCAAAAAGCAAAGAATAACTTCAGTCTTTATATTATATGTTAAATTCTCTTAATGTCCCCAAAATTAGCTGTTATCATATTATATATTGTGATCGCTTCTGCAGGGGGACACAGAAGCCCTTCCGAAACCCCCTCTTAAACAGTTTTTCAAAGGGAATCAAACTCACTCTTACAGTTCCTCTTTGCGGGGTCAGCTATCAGCTTGCTGGCTTGCCATGCGATGTTTGCATACATCGTGAGAAAGGGTTGCTATGAGGCAGTAGCCCAGGCTTCCAACCGGTAATCATTTTAGAATTTGTAATAATTTCTGTGTGTAATACTGTACTGTAGGCCATACTGTATATAGTTAGTAGGGGTTGTGCAATTGGACAAAGCTCAAAGAAAGGAAAACATTTCTGCTGACTCCTTACTACTAGTTCAACCTGAATAAAATCCTTACATGTGCAATTAGGAGAATCAATTATTTATTTTTTTTGTGTTGATAATATATTTATTACAAATACAGTTAACAGTTCAAATACAGTTTCATTTTTTTGCAATGCTAAAGATTGCCAGTTTCAGAACATAACTGAGGTTGTTTTTCTTGTTTTTTTGTGTTTATTATTTACAAATTTGCTTTAATTTATACTACTGTAGGTAATTTACTTGGCATTGTCTAGGTATTATAAATTATATATTGACAAAATGTATGACCCTTAGGTTTGTTGTATTAAGCCCATAACTATTGTAAATGTATTGCTGTATTAATCCTGTGTTTTTCAACTCCAAAGGACCCCAACATTTCAATAAATAACTCTTGAGATAATATAGTCCCAACTGGGGTAGTTTGGAACCATTACCAATATAGTGATGGTAATGCTTGATTAAAGAACAAGTTCTAAATATAATAAGAAGGAATCTAATCTGAATTTTTTTGGTTGAAAGAAAGGCATGTTAACTGTCACGAACTGCATGGCACTGTTTTCTGTCATTTAATCACTCTGTTGTGTTTCTTACTGCTTGCTCTGACCCTGAGCTGCCACAGCTGCCCTACAAGAGGGTGAAGACAGCACAACTGAAAGTTACATGCCAAAATACGGACTTATGGTGAGGTGTAGCTGTGTGACACTTAAAAGCAAAGCTGTGCATGAAGAACATACAAATAAGAAGAAATTATACTGTGCTTTATAGATACTGGGCTTTCGTTTATTTTTTGTTGCTGGATGCCACATGTTAATGAAGGTACCAGTCTCCCTTGCAGGCGATGCCCCTGCTAGAATGTTATGGGTCAGTTGCAGAACAGACTACATAGTATCATACTAAGAGGAGACGATCCTCAGGTCTAAGTTATGTTGTAGTGAACAGCGAAACAAGATCAAGTTTATCTAATATGCAGGTTGTCTTGTTGTTGTTTTCTGTGTTGTTGTCTGTTTGTTCAGCTGTCTTTCTGATTACCCTTTAATGGTGGTGTGCAGGCAATTAACATCTCGACCTCTCTCAATTAACAAATAGCAGCTGCACATTCCTCTCGGTTTAAAGGGACAGATTACAGGGTTAAAGAATGTCCTCATGTAAACTTAATCAAAATAATTGAAATTGTTAAATTACATTAGATCAACATGAGTGTTGACATTGTTATTGTAATTGTTATACACATACAGCACCTGAAAAGGCCATGAAATCTATGGAAAGTATATAGAAAGAAATGATAATGAAAGGAGCGGCACGGTGACACAGTGGTAGCGCTGCTGCCGCGCAGTTAGGTGACCCAGGTTTGCTTCCCGGGTCCTCCCTGCGTGAAGTTTGTATGTTCTCCCCTTGTCTGCGTGGGTTTCCTCCCACAGTCCAAAGACATGCAGGTTAGGTCCATTGGCGATTCTAAATTGTCTCTAGTGAGTGTGTGTGTGTGTGTGTGCGTGTGTGTGTGTGTGTGTGTGTGTGCACCCTGCGGTGGGATGGTGCCCTGCCTGGGGTTTGTTACTGCCTTGCGCCCTGTGTTGGCTGGGATTGGCTCCGGCAGACCCCCGTAATCCTGTAGTTGGGATATAGCGGGTTGGATAATGGATGGATGAATGATAATGAAAGGTAAATGTTAGTTAAATTATATGTGAACCATTACTGTCCCTCTGCAGCTTCTGGGTTGATGATGATCTACCATAAGGGTGACCTGGGTATACGCTGTAGCATATGCAAAAATAAAGTAATTTAAGTGTTGTAGCGAATTCAGCCTTCCTACCAAATCACCATTTCTCCACCCCACCCGTTGTGTGCACATGTGTCACCTAAGTCAAGCAGTTTTACAGTATTTAACTTTGTTAAGGTGAATATAAAAATGCTATTGATTAATCCTATAGTACTATTAGGATTGCCCAGAGCGATCGTTAAATAACTTTTATTTATATTTTGTACTGTATGTTAATGTATTGGGCATTAGGCAATATTTTTTGACTGTAGCTGCAACAGGATTTTAGGATGTTAATATTCACACTGCCGAAATAATCATAATCCCTCTCACCTTTAACTCCAGACTGAAAGGTCAGAATCACTTCAGATTTTATCTGCTCTCACCGACTGACCTGTAGATTATGCCCTAACAACTTCACTCCTACTTAAAAGTAGCTGTGGTGCAGCTACAGTCATTAAATTTCTGTCATCTTGCCCCATCTCAATAGCATTAGCATTTTTCTGTTTCAACAGTACTTTGTGCTCTTTGTTGTATAAGGGGCTCACACATTATATCGCCACTACTCAATCTAATGTAATGTACTAGTAACCACTGGCTTAAAAATGTGTAAAAAATGTGCCTGTGACATTGTGGAGCCTGTAGGGGTCTTAATCTGCTAACTCATTTTCTCAATTGCATTGATAACACAGAAGAGTCTATACTTGTTATTTATTATGCCCTCAACTTTTTCCTAATAATTTAATTAATTAAACAATCACCAAAGCATATCAAATACCTAGTCAGAGGCTGGACAATATTTGTAAAGAATGCGTCATCACAGTGCAAACTTCACAGGGGAGCATAAGCATTATATACTACATATTGTAAAAGTTGTCATGTCAAATCTGTAGCCTCTGTAGATCTGTTACCTCCAAAACAATAGGAAGGAATACAATATGGAGGAAACTAGCAGCATCTTTCCATGTGCACTTTTGAAACTGGTGGCTGACTGATAGAGACACCAAATCTGCATCTTTTTACTGAAGATTAATGGTTAAATATTTGTTGATCCATATTTTTATGATCGACTTTGTGCTCGTGTCGTCGGACTTGCGGCCACATGTCTTGGACACTCGGGTGAAGAGAGGGGCGGAGCTGTCAACTGATCACCACCTGGTGGTGAGTTGGCTTCGATGGTGGGGGAGGATGCCGGTCGGGCGTGGTAGGCCCAAACGTGTTGTGAGGGTCTGCTGGGAACGTCTGGCAGAGCCCCCTGTCAGAAGTAGCTTCAACTCCCACCTCTGGCAGAACTTCGACCACATCCCGAGGGAGGTGGGGGACATTGAGTCCGAATGGGCCATGTTCCGTGCCTCTATTGTTGAGGCAGCTGACCGGAGCTGTGGCCGTAAGGTGGTCAGTGCCTGTCGTGGCGGCAATCCCCGAACCCGTTGGTGGACACCGGCGGTGAAGGATGCCGTCAAGCTGAAGAAGGAGTCCTACAGGACCCTTTTGTCCTGTGGGACCCCGGAGGCAGCTGATAGGTACCGGCAGGCCAAGCGGAATGCGGCTTTGGTGGTTGCTGAGGCAAAAACTCGGGCGTGGGAGGAGTTTGGGGAGGCCATGGAGAACGACTTTCGGACGGCTTCGAGGAGATTCTGGTCCACCATCCGGCGTCTCAGGAAGGGGAAGCAGTGCAGTGTCAACACTGTATATGGTGGGGATGGTGCGCTGCTGACCTCGACTCGGGACGTTGTGGGTCGGTGGGGGGAATACTTCGAAGACCTCCTCAATCCCATTAACATGCCTTCCAATGAGGAAGCAGAGCCTGGGGACTCAGAGGTGGGCTCCCCCATCTCTGGGACTGAGGTCACTGAGGTGGTCAAAAACCTCCTTGGTGGCAGGGCCCCAGGGGTGGATGAGATACGCCCGGAGTTCCTCAAGGCTCTGGATGTTGTAGGACTGTCTTGGCTGACACGCCTCTGCAACATCGCATGGACATCAGGGACAGTGCCTCTGGATTGGCAGACCGGGGTGGTGGTCCCCCTCTTTAAGAAGGGGGATCGGAGGGTGTGTTCCAACTACAGAGGGATCACACTCCTCAGCCTCCCTGGAAAAGTCTATTCAGGGGTCCTGGAGAGGAGGGTCCGTCGGATAGTCGAGCCTCGGATTCAGGAGGAACAGTGTGGTTTTCGTCCTGGTCGCGGAACAGTGGACCAGCTCTATACCCTTAGCAGGGTCCTGGAGGGTGCATGGGAGTTTGCCCAACCAGTCTACATGTGTTTTGTGGACTTGGAAAAGGCATTCGACCGTGTCCCTCGGGGAATCCTGTGGGGGGTACTCCGAGAGTATGGGGTACCGGCCCCCCTGATAAGGGCTGTTCAGTCCCTGTACGATCGGTGCCAGAGCTTGGTCCGCATTGCCGGCAGTAAGTCGAACCCGTTTCCAGTGAGAGTTGGACTCCGCCAGGGCTGCCCTTTGTCACCGATTCTGTTCATAACTTTTATGGACAGAATTTCTAGGCGCAGCCAGGGCGTTGAGAGGGTCCGGTTTGGTGGGCTCAGGATTGGGTCACTGCTTTTTGCAGATGATGTTGTCCTGTTTGCTTCATCAGGCCGTGATCTTCAGCTCTCTCTGGATCGGTTCGCAGCCGAGTGTGAAGCGGCTGGGATGAGAATCAGCACCTCCAAATCCGAGACCATGGTCCTCAGCCGGAAAAGGGTGGAGTGCCCTCTCAGGGTTGGTAGCAAGATCCTGCCCCAAGTGGAGGAGTTCAAGTATCTCGGGGTCTTGTTCACGAGTGAGGGAAGAATGGAGCGTGAGATCGACAGGCGGATCGGTGCGGCATCCGCAGTAATGCGGGCGCTGCATCGGTCTGTTGTGGTGAAAAAGGAGCTGAGCCGCAAGGCGAAGCTCTCAATTTACCAGTCGATCTATGTTCCTACCCTCACCTATGGTCATGAGCTATGGGTAGTGACCGAAAGAACGAGATCGCGAATACAAGCGGCTGAAATGAGTTTCCTCCGCAGGGTGTCTGGGCTTTCCCTTAAAGATAGGGTGAAAAGCTCAGTCATCCGGGAGGGGCTCAGAGTAGAGCCGCTGCTCCTCCGCATTGAGAGGAGTCAGATGAGGTGGCTCGGGCATCTGATCAGGATGCCTCCTGGACGCCTCCCTGGTGAGGTGTTCTGGGCACGTCCAACCGGGAGGAGGCCCCGGGGAAGACCCAGGACACGCTGGAGGGACTATGTCTCTCGACTGGCCTGGGAACGCCTTGGGATTCTCCCGGAAGAGCTAGAAGAAGTGGCCGGGGAGAGGGAAGTCTGGGCATCTCTGCTCAAGCTGCTGCCCCCGCGACCCGACCTCGGATAAGCGGGAGACAATGGATGGATGGATGGATATTATGAAATAAAAATATTTCCTTGCTTGGCTTGTCTTTTTCTGTGGCATTGAGTTAAATATATTTGAATCAGTATCACGCTATACTTTAGTCCAAATATAAATATAAAATACAGTTTTGATATTTTGTAATGGAATATTTGTGATTTTAATGTCCATAATAGTCTGTTTGCATGTGTGCAGAATTTATTTTGCAACATGACCGACCGTACCAAGTCCACTAAACCTGCTCATGAGGTGGTCTAAGTTAGCACGTAACTTTGTTCTCCTTCTCAGACTCCAAGCAGCACACTGGAACTGCACTTAGCCTTGTTCTTGATCCAGTGCTAGTCTGTAGCTCTGAGGTACATTGCAACGGCACTAATCCCAGACCAGCATGGGATCATCCTTAGCTCAGAGTACAATGAAACTGTCCCTTTGTGAGTGTCACCGTGTGATGTCAAGTTGGCAATTTTACTTAAATGAGAGAATCACCTTAGGACCTTATTTTAAATTTGTTAACAATAAAGGAAGTATTTTTGTTGTGAAAAAATGTTTTCAGAAAGATTTGAACAAATTTAAGAGAATCTCTAGTATTTGCCATTTGGACCACTTAGTGATTTAAAATTAGATTTACCCTAAAAACAAAGACTTTCTTCTATATAATTATAACCATCTCTTTGTCCTTGGATCAAATAGTTTTAAAAATAGGTCTGAACAGTAAAGTAACAAAAGTAATGAATTCCACTGGAGACTAAGGTTTTCTTTACACTTGAAGAAGGATTAACTTTAATAAACTTTAAGTTAGTTAATTCAGATGACAGTTCAGCACCCATAATAACACATGATAAATTATTCTTATATTTTTGGTAATGTTTTTCAAAATCAGGATAGAAGCTTTGTACACAGTAACAAATGATTAACTATTTTTGAATCTGACAAAACCTGAATACAGTGGACCCGAAGTAATTTCCCCCATAGGATTGTATGTAAATAAAATGAATCTGTTCCAGACTGTACGAACTGTATGTAAATATATTTTTTTAAAGATTTTTAAGCACAAATATAGTTAATTATACCATAGAATGCACAGTGTAATAGTAAACTAAATGTAAAAACATTGAATAACACTGAGAAAACCTTGAACAACAGAGAAAACTAACATTGCAAGAGTTCGCCTTATAGCGCAACGAACCGCTCGCTAAAAACACTTTTTTTTTTGAGTTTTAAGCACAGGGAAAAAATGAACATTTGAAAAATCTGTAATTTAATAAACAACCAAGAAAAGTAACATTGCAACAATGCACGCTACGAACCGATCGCTGTAAACAGAAGTGAAATGGAGGTAAAAATCCAATAGAAAAAGTCTTCATTAAATACAATGAGGTTAAAACAATGCTTGAATCAGTCTCTTTAAAAACAAGCCCGGTGCATTCTTTAACTTGCCTTCTCGGCCTTATGTGGCCAGCTCTCTCTCTCGCGCGTGTGTGTGTGTGTGTGTGTTTCTCTCTTGTGCGTGTGTGTCTCTCTTTTTTGCGCGCGCGTGTGTATGTGTCTCTCTCACGCACGCGTGTTTCTCTCTCGCTCGCTCGCTCGCTCTCTCTCTCACTCACTCGCTCGCTGCACAGGGAATGCACAATGGAGCAGACTGAACACGTGCGGAAATCATCGGCGCACACAAACCGAAAGGGAAACTGGCTTGTTCGTATACTGAGTGTGTGGTCATGAACAGATGCAAAAGTTTGACGAACTTTTTGGTGGTAACCCGATTTGTACGTGTTCAGAGACGTTCGTGAACCGAGGTTCCACTGTATTGCTATGCATTCTAATGTCAAGCATACACTGTGTGATTTTTAGAAATGGTGGTCAAGTGACTAGTCACACAGCATGATAGAGTCGCCAGCCATATATGTGATCAGACTGTATGAACACGTTCGGTCCAATTGACATGCCATGACGTGGGTGCACAGACTATGCGTGTACAAGACCTCAGCACACAGTTTTACCTATTCAAAAAAAAAAATATGACAGCTACATGCCTCTCAAAATGTCAACAAAGAAAAGACCTTTATTCCTAACTCTTGCCGTACTGTGCTTTAAAAGTACAAAGAAAACAAAAATGCGTAAATGGACATGAAGATGAGGCACAGACAATACAGTTTTTCTTACAGAGAGAATTAAAAGTATTGTGGGCTCAGGTCAGACAGTATATTTTAAATCCATCCCTATGTCTCCACTTCCTTTACAGTATTATGACATATTACGCTCAGAGCAATGAGTTCTTCTCAATTTTTCCAGGTGCATTGCAACATTTAATATTATCATGAGGTTTGGTTGAAGTAGGGAAAACTTAAAAAAATAATTACAACAGGAAACTATTGTTACTCAAATTAGTGCATTAAGTCTCATTTCCCCACATGTTACAGCGAGAGGTCAGGCCAGGAAAATCCATTCTATCAGCAAAACTTGAGAGATGCGTAAATGGGAAAAACACTATATCAGATAAACTTGAATTATATCTGAGGGGCAACATTCAAAATATTTATTTTTTAGGTAGCATTTTCTCTTTTTCCTAGTATGACTTTCCCAATATTGTTTTATTGTTAAACTCAGTAGTGTTACATTTCAAACTCATTATGTACTAAGAAGACAGTAATCCACTCTTCCGTTTACTCT
Organism: Erpetoichthys calabaricus; assembly: GCF_900747795.2. NCBI lineage: Eukaryota > Metazoa > Chordata > Cladistia > Polypteriformes > Polypteridae > Erpetoichthys > Erpetoichthys calabaricus. The sequence goes on from NC_041395.2 coordinate 62,038,926, forward strand.
GTGTTTATGTTATGTTTATGTTCCGCGACCAGGATGAAAACCACACTGTTCCTCCTGAATCCGAGGTTCGACTATCCGATGGACCCTCCTCTCCAGGACCCCCGAATAGACTTTTCCAGGGAGGCTGAGGAGTGCGATCCTTCTGTAGTTGGAACACACCCTCCGGTTCCCTTTCTTAAAGAGGGGGACCACCACCCCGGTCTGCAAATCCAGGGGCACTGTCCCTGATGTCCATGCGATGTTGCAGAGGCGTGTCAACCAAGACAGTCCTACAACATCCAGTTCCTTTAGGAACTCCGGGCGTATCTCATCCATCCCCGGGATGGGGGAGCCCACCTCCGAGTCCCCAGGTTCTGCTTCCTCATTGGAAGGCATGTTAGTGGGATTGAGGAGGTCTTCGAAGTACTCCCCCCACCGACCCACAACATCCTGAATTGAGGTCAGCAGCGCACCATCCCCACCATATACAGTGTTGACACTGCACTGCTTCCCCCTCCTGAGACACCGGATGGTGGACCAGAATCTCCTTGAAGCCATCCGAAAGTCGTTCTCCATGGCCTTCCCAAACTCCTCCCACACCCAAGTTTTTGCCTCAGCAACCACAGAAGCTGCATTCCACTTGGCCTGCCGGTACCTATCAGCTGCCTCCAGAGTCCTGTAGGCCACCTTCTTCAGCTTGACGGCATCCCTCACCACCAGTGGCCACCAACGGGTTCGGGGATTGCCGCCATGACAGGCACCAACCACCTTACGGCCACAGCTCCGGTCAGCCGCCTCAACAATAAAAGGCACGGAACATGGCCCATTCGGCCATATGCCCATATGTGCAAACAACAGTTAGGACTTGTCCCCCCACCTGAAGGCGGAGGGAGGTTACCCTCTCGTCCACCAGGGTAAACCCCAATGAACAGGCTCCAAGTCAGGGGGCAATAAGTATGCCCACACCCACTCGGTGCCTCTCACCAGGGGCAACTCCAGAGTGGTAGAGAGTCCAGCCCCTCACAAGGAGATTGGTTCCAGAGTCCAAGCTGTGCGTCGAGGTGAGTCCGACTATATCTTGCTGGAACCTCTCGACATCGCGCACTAGCTCAGGCTCCTTTCCCTTCAGAGAGGTGACATTCCATGTCCCAAGAGCCAGCTTCTGTAGCCGAGGATCGGACTGCCAAGGTCCCCACCTTCGGCCACCACCCAACTCACACTGCACCCGATCTCCTTGGCCCCTACCATAGGTTATGAGCCCATGGTATGCCTTTCTGGTTACCTTTTATTATTTTATGTTCAATAACAGTCAATCAATTCATTTTCAACATTTGCATACATAATACTAACAAAATCCATAATACAAATACCCCATTTCATTAAAATAATAATTTAATTAACAAACTTACCTGTGCAGGAGAAATCGTCAACTCTTATATATCCAGAGATACAGTCACATCGGTAAGATGCAGGCAAATTAACACATACTGTGTTGGCATGACAATAGTGCATCTCGCCTGCACACTCGTCAATATCTAGGGAAACAGAAGCAACAATGTCTGCTGAAACAGCTTCATTCATTAAGGATTAAATAGAGAAACATTAGCTTTTTTTTTTTAATTTGTTACATCTGGTGTCTTTCAAAGGCAGAATTCACAAAAGGCTTAAAGAACTTTCCCTCAGTAATTTACTTTCAAAACCTGAGGATGCAGTACAAGTTGAATTAGATCAGGGAAAGGTTATGCAAACAAGCCTTTGAAATATAGTATAGTGTCAGAAAGTAAAGATTAAGGAAAGAAAAGGTCGGGTGGGGGTAGCAAACACATATACTGTATTTTATTTGGATGGATGAGTGAACAGGGATTGCATAAAAAGGCACCAAAGTCAGGCATGAAATGCAGTTGTCAGAGTCCACCTCAGTCAACCAGAACAGGAGAAGCAAAGTTATTCATCTTGGATAGATGACTTAAATTTCAAACTGCCATTTAAGAAAAAATCACCGAATACACAAATGTATGCTGAGTGTCATACAATTTAAATTATACCATGTGGCATTTTCAGCCATGTCTGCAAGTGTCCTATATTATTGATCAATAAAAAGGTCACCTATCAAACCGTGGTTTCTAATAGCATCCAGGTGTCAGTCTTAGAAAGTTTTGCTGAATCTTTGTTTTCCAGCCTGTCAAGGTGAAGTGGACTGAAAATGCTTCTAATTCTGACTTTGTTTTTGTTATAGTTAACTCACCTTAATACCACTATAATATTTTTTTCACCAATATTATTTTAAACAGTTACGTTTCCCATTATATATTATATCATTTAAAATTGTGCTAGTCTCATGCAGGAAAATATTTAAACAGTCAAAGGTTTATTCCATTCCATGAAACACGTTCTTTACATTTATCCTCTATGTATATGTAAAATGAAGTAGCACTTATTATGTTTCATTCTACACATTTAATAATAATTTGTGCAAGATTAGAGGTTGGCATGGTGCCCAGTGGTTGGCACTGCTGGGTTTGAACTCCAGCCCTGGCATTATCTGTGCAGAGTTTTACTTGGAGTATGTTTCTTCCATATCCCAAAGATGTGCATGAGAGTTAAAATGGTGACTGTAAAAAAGAATATCTGCATATACCTATGATGGGTAAGCATCCAGTCCAAGATTGCTTTCAGTCTTGCACCTGGCACTGACAGGTGAGATACTGTCTTCTCAAAACTTTAAAGTGAATAGGCAGATTATGACCGTAGAATTCATTTGAAAAGATGATAAGTTCAAATAACCCATGGTAACAACAGGAAACTGAATCTGGTTTTAAGCACAGTTCACAAGAGTGGTCAAAACATAGGCAAATATCATTACACTAAGCTTTAAAGTCCTAAATACCAAAAGAAAATTCAAAGTCAAAACCAAACAAAACCTAAAGCGTATTTTTAGTAAGAATTAACAAATCTCTCACTTTGTTTTTGCAAACTTTGAACATAAGTGAAATTTCTTTCTTGCTTATTTAGTCCTTTTGTTTTTATTTAAATACATTTTAAATTCTGCTATTAATTCTGTTTTTGGTTTTGTTTTTACATTTAAGTCAAATGACTTTTATTGCTTGTTAATTATTTTTCAGTGTTCCAATTTATTAAGAATAACAAAACTAAAAGAAGTGGGAGTGCAGGGTGTCATTTGTAGATGGGTGCAAAATTGTCTCAGACACTGGAAGCAGAGAGTTATGGTGCGAGGTACCGTACAAGAATTGGCAGATGTTAAGAGTGGTGTCCCTCAATGCTAGGGCTGGTTCTATTTTTAATACAGTGAAACCTTTGTGGGGAACAGCCTGGACACCGACAGGTAGACATGGTGTTTAAACCACACACGTTTATTCACAACTACTATTTACACTTATCGTGAGCACAAACCCAGTGCCGCAGCACCAATCACCCCTCAAGTCCTTGGCCACACGCACAATGCCTTCTCTTAGTCTCTGGTCCGCCTCCACTCCTCTCCACCAAGCTTCGTCAACTTCCACCCGAGTCTTGCCCCGATTGGAGGGAGGCGGCCCCTTTTATTCACCCCGGAAGAGCTCCAGCTGCATCCTGAGGGCTCATAGCCACACCCCTGTGTGGCGGAAGCTCCCACAGTGAAACCAGAAGTCCACCAGGTGTCTCCAAGTCTCTTCCTCCCAGTACTTCCCGGTGTGGCGGAAGTACTGAGGGCCAACACTCCCAAGGCATTGGGGCGCCCCCTGGCGGTGACCACAGGCCCCTACAGGGATGAGCTTCCAAGCTCTGTACCTGTGGTCCCCACAGCAACCAGGGAGGACTCGTGTTTCGGAGGATCCACAAGCCCTCCTCCGGCCCTCCTGGGTGTCCAGGCCGGGCATGAACGCCCGCTGGGCACCACACCTTGGATTGCAAGTAACTTGGTTTGCGAGTGTTTTGCAAGATGAGCTAAAGTCTTTAATAAAGTTTAACTTGATAAACGAGAGGGGTCTTGCTATACGAGTAGTAGGTATATGCTTTGTCCACCAAAAATCACATGGGGATTGTGGGTATTCGTCTCCCATGCTTGTTCTCAGTCAGCGTGCCTCACTCATATAGTCAACATCCGTATGAGCGTATACTGTTTACTATAGCATGTTGACCACGTGTCTGTGTGCTGTAACATGCGAGTCCCTGTCATGCTCCCCAAAACACGAGGCTGAGTCTCAGTACTTTAGCAAAACCAGCTTTATTCAGCGTGAAACTGGAACAGCACGGTTATTTATTGTAGCAGGATCTACAGCTCTCCTATACAGAGACAAGGCAATCAGGCAGGATCATGACCAGGTTAGTGGCTAAGTAATACTGTGCTCTTGCATTTATAATGTTCCTTGCATCACCCATCGACGGCAAGCGCTTATAGCTTGACCGCAATCTTTTCTGATTCTCTTTTACGGCGAACTGCTACAGCGCTGGGAGCCTGCGGTTGCTTGCTTCGGGACGCTTGCGTGTTGTCTCGTTGGGGGGGAATCCCAAAAGAGTTTAGAAAACTTACAGTGCGTAAAGACTTTTTTTTATTTTGTGTCCAAGTGTAGTGACTCTTCACGCAAAACCAACTGTCATTGGATAGGTTTCCCTGTTAAAGTCGCAAAAAAACAAAAAGATTCCAGTGAGCCAACAGATAGCAGTGATTTCGTTAGTTACAGTGAAGATTTTGTATTAATCATTTTTATATAAATATTTGTGGGTTGTGAAATTAATTATCTGAGTTTCCATTATTTCTTATGGGGAAATTCGCTTTGATATACGAATGCTTTGGATTACAAGCATGTTTCCGGTATGAATTATGCTCGCAAACCGAGGTTCCACTGTATATATAAATGATTTGGATAGGAATATAAGTAACAAGCTGGTTAAGTTTGCAGATGATGCCAAGCAAGGTGGATTGGCATATAATCTTGAATTCATTGAATCATTACAGGGAGACTTTAACAGCATACAGGAGTAGGCAGATTTGTGACAGATGAAGTTTAATGTTAGTAAATGTAAAGTATTGCGCATAGGAAGTGAAAATGTTAGGTTTAAATACATAGGTCTGAAAATCAAAAGTACACCTTGTGAGAAGGATTTAGGAGTTGTAGTGGACTCTACGCTATCAACTTCCCAACAGTGTTCAGAAGCCATTAAGAAGGCTAACAGAATGCATATATACATACATACTATACATTATATAGCACAATGTGTAGAGTGCATGTCAAGGGAGCTTTATAATGCACTGTTGAGGCCTCATCTGGAGTACGGTGTACAGTTTTGGTCTCCAGGCTACAAAAAGGACATAGCAGCACTAGAAAAGGTCCAGAGAAGAGCGACTAGTCTGATTCCAGGGCTACCGAGGATGAATTATGAAGAAAGATTTAAAGAGCTGAGCCTTTTCAGTTTCAGCAAAAGAAGGTTAAGAGGAGACATGATTGAAGTGTTTAAAATCATGAAGGGAATTTGTACAGTGGATCAAAACTGTTATTTTAAATTGTGTTCATCAAGAACACTGGGACACAGTTGGAAACTCGTTAAGGGTAAATTTTACACAGACATTAAGCAGTTTTTCTTTACTCCAGAGAACCATAGCCACATTGAATACATTACTATGTAGTGTGGTAGACAGTAAGACTTTTAAAGCAAGACTTTGTTTTTTACAAGAATTAAGTGGATAGGACCGGCAAGTTTTGTTGGGCTGAATGGCCTGTTCTTGTCTAGATTGTTCTAATTTTTAGATGTTCAGTAAATTACTTTATGAGCTAATATATATACAGGTGTTACCTGTCACACATACTTTTGTCTTCTATGCTGTTGGAGGAGCTTTGTAAACTCTGCATTTTAGTGGTGGTATTCTCTGAGGTGCGCAGACCTGGGACCAGCCAGATCTCCGTAGGTGGGTACACCTTTTATTGGTCTGCTCACGCTGATGGCGGTCATACTCAGGGAGTAGTTGTTGCTCTGATGGATTGGCTCCTTTCCAATCTCACTCTTTTCAATGAATGTATTATGAGAATCAGATTAAGGCACTCTCTGGGTGTCTTGTCTGTTGTCTCAGTGTATGCTCTGACTGTGGTGAATGATGTCTCAGTGAGAGAGACATTTTATTCCCAACTTCACTTGGTGGTTGATGGGTGCATGTGAGGTGACACTCTACTGGGCACTGACATGGCTAGCTATGAGGATTGTGTCTGTCCTCATGGGTCTGGGAATCGTGGTGAAAGTGGCTCCATGTTTCTTGACTTTGCAAAAGGTCAGGGGCTGCGGATTTCAGCACTTTGAGCTGCACCGTTGGACTTGGTACTTCAATACTGGTAGTGCAGTGAAGGTGACTGATCACATCCTCGTCAGCAGATGCTGGACGTTCCTACAGGACTGCAGGGTCTACAGAAGTGCCCAGTTTGTGAATTCTGACCACAGACTTGTTGCTGCTACTCTGAAGATCTAGCTTAGGGTCCAGTAGGCCAGTGCTCCGCAACCTTTTCTCACCTACGACACACCAAAGTTCTTCCTAGAATTCCGCGGCACGTCAAAAGCTAAAATATATAGCTGTGGCGTCGCTATAGCTGGGGGGGGGGGGGGGGTCCGCTCCGAGCGTCAGCTATTTAGGGGCGTCCAAACTACGGTACTTTCTTTTTTTTTTGTTCCTTGAGGAGGCGCAAAAAAAAAAATTTCTTTCAGCTTTGGGGCGTCAAATTTTTCACCGCCCCGGGCAACATGATCTCCAGCTACGCCACTGATATATAGATATGAATTTAATACACAAATTTTACAATAAATTTTCATTTTTTATTATAAGTATACATTTATTATAAGTATACATACATAAAAACTATACTATATTAACTTTTATGCAATCTTAATAATTATTATAACATAATGACTGATTAATGTGATACCTGCGCTTGTTTCAATGAACACAAAAGTTTTATATTCGGCTCAATATTTGACAGCGCAACCCGAAGTTCTTGGTCAAGATCTTTTAAGCATGACCGCTTATCATTTTTAATTAACACAAGAGTTGTTTGTCTTTTTTGGCGTAACTGGGATGGTTTGAATTTAGATGGCGATTTAGTTTACTGGGTGCCATTGCCTCGTTTGATAGCTGATCGCCGCAAATGATGCATTGTGGCTTTGGAGCCGTTTCGTCACCACACCACGAGAATCCGTATCGAATGTAGTCTTCGTTGTACTTCCTTTTCACAATCTTCTTTGTTTTTTTTTTTTTGCAACACTTGTGCTGGGTTCTTCATCATCTGTACGTGAAGACGAATCTTTTCCACGTAAAAATTTATCCATATTTAAAGGGGTATAAAACTAAATATGAATCACACGAAGAACGTTAACCATACACAATTCAGCAACACAACTAATAGTAATGAATGATAACTACTGTCGCAAGACGAGTGAATGCGACGTAGCACGACTAATACGTCGGCTTGAATTGAATCTAGGTGAGGGCACGGAGCGCTCTGCCGATCAAAGCGTACTACGGAGTTGTCTGGCGACTACGTAGGGCCTACGTCGTAGGCGACAGGCGCCAGGCGATGGGATTTATTATTTCAGAGAAATGACACATAAAATTATGAAACCTTTAAAAGGCTATTTATGCGAATATTTCATTGCACGTATTCTCGTTATTGTGTTTCTAAGGAGGACCGTTGAAATATTATTTAGTTAGAAAATTGTCTTATTTGACCGCGTCACACCTGTATCGGCTCAAGGCACACCAGTGTGCCGCGGCACACCGGTTGCGGAGCACTGCAGTAGGCTACCACCTACTAGGAGAATGAGGGTGGAACTTGCCAAACTCCAAGATCAGGCTGTTTCTAAAGAGTTTACATGTAGATTGCAGACTTGGGTACGACTGCTGATCTTAATATGATGTGGGAGACCTTCTGTAACAAGACCCTGAAGAATGTTGAGGGTAGTTGGTGCTGCCAGTGTTACCAGAAGGAGGTGTTTCATCTCGCAGGGCACCCTAGATATCATTGAGAGGAGTTGCAGCACACAGCTTGATGGCAACTCTGGTCTGTATCAGGAACTCAGAAGGATGCCTGCGAGGACTCTGAGGGCAGATAAGGAGGTGTTTGTTAGAGAGATCTGTTAACAAGTGACACACCATCAGTGGTCTAGTGACCCACGTCCTGCTTACAGAGGAATCAAAGAATTACACATATCCGAATCTGTTCTTCAAAGAGTTGCACTCAGGGCGGGTGATGGAATGGATAATGCTATAATTGTTACCTGCTGGACTGGCTACTTTGAGCAGCTGTTTAAAGCTGATCTGCTGACTAGGACGTTGGACATCTCTGGGTCCATGGTTCTTAAGGCTGTTCCCCCAATTAGGTGTGAACAACCCAATCTCACTGAGATTGCACAGGTAGTGAACCAACTGAGGGGAGGAAAGGCTGAAGGGATCTGTGGTATCTGGGGTGATCTTCTCCAGGCTGGTGGTAAGGCTGTCCTCCTGGCATTGCAAGCAGTCTTTGCTTCCATTTGGGAGATGGGTGTCATCCCAACTGACTGGATAATAGGGGGATAACACTGCTGTCAATGCTGGGTAAGGTCCTTGCTAGGGTCATCTTCAATAGAATCTGTGATCACTTGCTCACCTGCCAGTGACCACAGCAGTCTGGTTTTATGACTAAGAAGTCTAACATCGACCACATCCTGGCACTGAGAGTTCTCATGGAGTGCAAACACAAATATTGTCAGAGATTCTTTGCAGCCTTTGTCAAGTTTCATAAAGTGCTCAACTCAGTTGATCAAACTGCCTGGTGGGACATCCGGAGACTTCCGGGATCCATAAATAATATGATGTTGCCCATGTAAACAATAAAAAATATTGTCACAAGTAACAATAATAATATTTTGAAAATGACAAAATCAAATCAGGATAACACCTAATGGAACAGGACTTTAATAGATATAGGGACATAACAAGCTGGAATGCATCATTTAAAACCATCATTAAAATATGGTATTAGAAATCAAAATAAAGCAAATTTAAAAAGTTAAATGAGTGTATTATTACACAGCAAAATTGCCATTAACTCTTATAGTGTTAAGACAATATTTAAATGTTTATATGCTGTATATAAAAATTGTTTCAATATATTTACTTTTAAAGTGATTTTTTAAAACTGCTAATTTCTCTGTTTACAAGTAAATATATTTGTAAGTACAAACAATAAGTAGGGAAACATACAGAATCACTTTCTAATTTGTAAACCAAAACATTTACATATTTTTACTAATGCATATAATAAATATATTAAATAAACAATCCTTTTACATTTCACTTATAATACCAAGTGCTGCTGCTACCCTAATTTTGCCTGGTGGTTCCCTGCATGAAAGTGTACAGTAAATTCCCAGCAGCTGCTCTGGGAGGAGGACTGCAACCAGTGGGTGATATCTGAGATTGCACCACATCTGACAATTCCCTGATTCATGGCCTTGATGATGAGCCTTTAAAGAGTGACAGTCTTATTGCGTATAACCACACACTAAACTATAAGCCCACAATAACCACCTAACATGTTTGTAATCATGTAGGGAGAGAGAATGCAGTGATGCCTAGGCGGTCATTTTCATGATAGCCATGAATAATACAGTAGACATTTATTTTTGATTATCCTTCTCCATCTTGACCATTCAAGTAAGACCACGTATTTTGTAACTTAATTGTTTGGCACCTTAATCTGTACCAACATCTTATCTTTTTATTATTACTTAAACTGTAAATCCTCAGTCTTTGACTTTCCTAAATTTCAAAAACACAACAGAATTAAAATATACTTTGTTTTTATATTTTAATTTTTTATCTGTCATAAAAAAATGTTAGAAACTTTTAGAAATAAAATGCTAATTCCATAATCAGTGAATACTTAACTTGTGGCCAATTACCTTTGTTTGAACAAATCAGTGCACATGGACAATTGGTAGTCAGAACTATAATACATCAGCACCTTTAGCTAATGAAACAGATCTAGTTATTAAAATTCAGTTTTCGCCATTGGAACAAACACATTTTGTCCTCTAGGGCTGGTTGAAACCAAACCACACTAATGTTTGTATAAGTCATGCAAGTTAAGCACATGAAGAATTAAACTATGATGACAGATAAATTATGTAAATGATCAATTTATAATTGATGAGTGATAAGCACTTATAAGTGAAGAGGGAGCAAGCCTTTGTATTCAAAGCACCCTATTTAGTGTGTGTGATCCCACCCTTGTTATCAAGATAGCTACAAAATGGCTACAAAATAATTAAGCATTATAAGAAGTTTGAGTCTCTTGTAACATAGATGATATTACTGAAGTACCTGTCATTCTTTAAGGTGCTGCATGAGTCTCATCATTTGCATTTGGAACTTCTGGATTGAAATGGACTGCTATCACAACATGTGTTATCTGCATCTTATAAGGAAAGGGTGACCAATAGATGTTTTTCCACATTAGTCATATATGCTCAAAACTTGTTTTACTGGCACCAGTAGTGGGACTGCTGCATTCTTCTAAGGTGCTGACATGGACATAGAGATACCAGACGAATAAAACTGCTCAAATGAATTGAAAAGTTGATATTATTTCAACAAAGGAATCTACATGTGGCTCCCCTTCTCTGTGAAAACAGAGCAGCTAAGAAATTTTCAAATCTTGTCATCCAACAATTTTTTTTCTTTTTTCAAAATCACTGTGCAGGTCTGTTATCTTTCCAGAAAGCAATTATTTACTTTTACCAAACTCCAAATCCTCAAATCCTTAGCTCAGACTGTTCATTTCCGGGCTGACGGCACAGTGTGGTGTGGTGCAGTGGTCTGAATAATCTAAGGTTGACATTTTCATCCTAAGATGTGTCTTCCTGTGTGACCTTACAAAGTCATTTAACCTGTGTGGAAAATTATGAAAACTAAAACGTAGTTGTCAACATAGCTTTTGTCCCAAGATCAAGGAGCATTCATTTAATGACGCAAAGAAAAGTAGGGTAAGTGAACCACGTTTGCAAACAGGTCAGTGTTTTGAATTATCATGTGCCTCTTGATGATTTGTATTGTTTAAGTGTTACTGCTTGCACCCAGTGTGATATTCAAATCTGAATGTATTATAAGAGGTGGGTGCAGCATGCTGGCTCGTGCTGCTGTCTCACAGATCCTGCAGGCTATTTTTGAATTAAAACAAGGCAACAGTCTGTGTGGTAATTGCATGTTTGCATCATGTCTGTCTGGGCTCTTGTGCTTTTGCCTCCCACATCAAAAAGATATGCAAGTTTGTTGAAATGATGTTTTTAAACTGGGCAAGTATGAGTGTGTATGTGAATGTGCCAACTGATAAGCTAGTGTCCTGTCCAGAGCTGATTCTGGCCTCTAGGTTAAAGATACGTAGATTGAAAATTGGTTGGATGGAAATTTTACAAGCTTTGTTTGTTCAAGCAGTAAGTGATCTTCAAGATGCAGTGTACACAATGAGAGAAAAAAATGTTCAAAAGAGTAAAAGATTAGGCAAAATAAAGTATGAGTAACCTGTGCACATTTTAACCAATACAACAACAACAACAACAGGTATTTCATCTGAGGCTAACACTCTAAACATAATGTTTAAAAAAATCAGAAGCGACTGAGTGAGATGTACATGAGTCAGAGAGTTTTAAATTACATTTAAACCTTAAACTGCAGACAGAAACTACATTTTTAAGCTATTTGGCAGACCCACTGCATAAAGTATCAGTTGGAGTTGATAAGGAAGGAAGCTTTTGAGAAATTGCTCCTGAATAGGTCCTTACGTGTACAGGGTGCTGACTACAGCAAAATATACTGAGATTATCTTCCCTTGACGATGCTGTAATGCTCTGCGGGAAGGTTTTATGTGGTAATGTTATGCATGGTGAGGGCCAAACTCAAAAGTTAAGGCTCAAAAGATTATTTTTGACAATGTGTTAATTTTAACAATAAACAAGAAAAAATACTTTATTTTAAATCTGTTTGGTTTGGATAATATGATGCTGCAATTTGGTCAGTCCTGACTAGAATGTAATACTTACAAATGCTCGTGATATTCATTTAGATGACCTAAAGATACACTGCTCTGGCAGATATTTTCTTTTTGTTTAGTAGACATTTGATAGCAAACTGTGAAGTACTATTGGAAGGTCTCATACACTTTGCTAAATTATGCCATTTCCATGGCCAATTCATCCAGGAAACCCCTAAACAGCTATACAGGCAGAAGTGCACAATTATGCATCGTCTAATCTATAATTGTCAAAGTGTCAAAAAAGATTAAGCGTTTTTAAATGTGTTTCTGAATACATTATAATTCTAGGGAAAAAATATACCTAAATGACTAGGTGGCAAACAACTACTTTTCACCAGAGTAGGGAAAATCATAATAATACATTTTGAATTATGGCAGTATTTTTCCTGATAATTTCATCCTAAGGGGAAAAATACAGTAATGCTTTCCAAAATTAATATAACTATTCAGTTGCTGAAAAATATATAATATATGGAATCTGATGGATTGATGCAGTGGAACAATGGTTAGCTGTCCTGCTTCTCATTTGTGGAGATCTGTGTTCAGTTCTCAGATAGGTCTTTGTCTATGAGGGGTTTGCTCTTTTACAGTAAGTGTGATATGGGGGATTTGCATCACATACCAAACTCATCTGTTAAGTTTTATTGTCAACTATGATTCAGCCTGGTGTATGAGATTATGAACTGCTGTTGGTTCTTGCTCTAATCCCAAATTTGCCAAGATAGGCTGTAACCTACAGATCAAGTGGGTTCAGAAAATGGATGGATCAACAGTCCCAATTATCTCTTTGAATGATGTATGCATCCATCTAACTATCTGTTTTCCTAACCTGCTTATCCAGTGCCTATCCCAGTAATTATCAGGTGCAATGCTCCAGCCAATTACTGGCTAAGTATCAAATAAACACTACTATAGCTAATCATACAGTGTTAACTGAGAGTTTGACAATTACTCCTTTTGGAGTCTCCAAGATATGGTATTGCTTACCAGCAAGAAAGTTTTCAGTACTCTAGATTTTTATGCTTGCAACTCTTCTTCTAGGTATTTCTATGTTGCTCACCTTCAAATTAAAGAATGTCAAATGTTGGCAATGGTAAGAAGTACTCTTGAGCCATCCCCAGACTCAGAATTAGGCTGGGTGTGCTCAAAATATACTTGTCTAAAAAGTACACATTTATTACACAAAATAAATAAGGCAGGGCTATAAAAAAAGAAGAGAACCCAAAATACAAAAACAAATGGAATAACACACCTGCTTCCCCAGTAAACCTACAGTACCTAAACAGGTGTCTGAACCCAAATTGGTTCCTTAACAAGTACCCTTCTTCTAAAGCACCTCTGGCCTCTCTTTGTTCGGACAGTTCACCGCTATCAAACACCTATCTTTCTCAATACTAGTCACCGAGTCTCTACGCAGAAGTATCTACTGTATGAACCCCTTCACTTCCAAACCAAAGGGCTTTAAATCTGAGAATGCAGTCCCTACTCAGGGAGTTCTGCAGGGTTCTGTTTTGTGGCCACTTCTTTTTCTTATCTACATCTTCCCAATAGGTAATATCTTTGGACACCATGGTATTAAATTTCATTTATATGCTGATGACACACAGCTTTATCTATTCACTAAATCCACTTCTGTTTTCCCTCCAAATACTCTTATGGCATGTCTCCAAGACATAATGTCATGGATGGCTCACAATTTTGTTCAATTAAATAGCAATAAAAAACAGAGGTGCTCCTCATTGGTTCTAAATCTACACTCTGAAGTTAACTGTTCTTCCATTTTAACTAACAGCACTATCACAAACCTCTCTTCTCTGGTTAAGAGCCAGGGCGTAATGCTAGGCAGTACCCTCTGTTTTTCTTCCCATATAAATAATGTTTTCGGACTGCCTTCTTCAATCTCTGAAATATTTCTAGACTTTGTCCTGTTCTTACACAACACAGTACTGAAGTATTGGTTAATGCCTTATTCACTTCATGTACAGAATATTGTAATGCTATTCTATTTTGCCTCCCTAAAAATGTTATCCATCACTTAAAACTTAAACAAAATTCTGCTGCTAGGATAAATTACCTGTTCTAAATCCACTGAGCATATCACACCCATTTCTCCCAACTTCACTGGCTCCCTGTTTACTACCAAATACAATACAAAATACTGCTCTTAACATTTAAAGCTCTCCACCACCTTGGTCCTGCCTACCTTACTGATCTCCTCCAGACTTACACTTCCTCTCGCTCACTCAGATCCTCATCTGCAGCTCTACTTTCTGTACCACACATCAAACTCTGTTCTCTGGGAGCCCGAGCGTCTCTCATAGTGCTCCTCAACTCTGGAGTTCTCTTCCCTCTTATATCCATCAGCCAGACTCAATAACACAATTTAAAACTGCCCTCAAAACATACTGCATTTTTTCAAACTGGCATACCAATTATGAGTTTAACACTGGTACAGCCAATTATCTTCGATGTTTGTTACTACTTCTGTATGTTTATTGCTATTTGATTTTATTGTCCTATTTGTTTTTATCTTTATTACTGTAGTTTAATTCATTGTAAGGTGACCTTGAATGTTAAGAAAGGCACCTATTAAATAAAATGTATTATTATTACAATGAGGATAACTCTTTAGATTTCTGCTTAGAAGTCCGTGGCGTTCTTGCACCCCCAAACCTTCCATTACTCTTAAACAACATGGCATCCTTGCATTGGCATATTTCCCACCAGGGCACCCATTACTTTATGCGTTTGACCCTACCTGCATCCTTCAAGAGCAGCTCATATACTCACAAGATCTACAATCCCTGGTGTAGTCTTTGCTATTTGCATTTGCATGTTAATTTGAATTGCTATTGCCCATGCATGCATTATCAGGATTTGCATGGTGGTACTCACACCACCTTGAGCTGCATAGAAACCAATCATTGACCTGATCACCCACAAACACAGACCCTCCATATCAATATTTCTTTTCGTTTGTGAATATCAACAGTATACCATATTACAGAACATGTTTTACAGAATAAAAACTGGCTTGCCATTTGTCAGGCTCAGGAAGATCTAATCAAAACTCACAGCTCCCTATTGTCATTTTGCCTGATAGGTAGCAGGATGTGCTTCCACCTAATAACATTTCATTCCCAGCTAATACTTCTGAAATGTTTTACCCTTGTGGTCTGTCTTCACCTTATGGCCTGAACTCATGCTGTGAGGTTTATTGGTGGTAAATTATCCACAGATATCTTTCCATCCATCCATCCGTTTATTAAACTTGCTTAACAAATTTAAGGGTGACAAGGAATTACAGTCTACAGCAACATAATATCTTACAAAGTGGAAAGCAGTCCTGAGCAGTAAGCATGGTACACTGAAACACAAATATAACACAAATAAATTGATAATTTAGGGTTGTTAACCAACCATCGGCATCATTATTATTCATACTCTTCTAATTTTATTCATTTATCATGGTGACATATGACAATACTGTCCATTACAGTCATTTACAAACATAACACAAATATATCTAACAAAACATATTTTTAAGACTGCTCAGTCCAATACAGCATTGTGAGAGGCTGGAACCTATTTGGACAGTTTTAGGCACAAAATAGGAACCAACCTGGAATGGAGCATCTGTCCATTGCGGTAGCCAATCTCCCACACACCCACATAGGGCCAGCATATAATCACCAAACAACATAACACACACATGGTAAGCTATAGTATTGTGGACAGTAAGCTATAGTATCTGTGAAACAACACAGAATTTATAGACTTCTCGTTTCTTAAACTGTCCATGGGATTTGAACTGCAGTGCTAACCATTGTGCCATATTGTATATGTGTTATTGTTCACATGTGCCTGATGGGATCAAGTAAGTGGTATCATGGAGGGGGTGTAGGAGACACACATATTTGTCAGCTTCATCCACATCTCCTAAGGTCACAACCCAAAAGAAGATCCATAATCACCTATCATGCTCCATGCACCTCTTTGAGCTTTGGCACTTCCACACACCAAGTAGCTCAAAATGTGCATAACAAGCAAAAGTTGGGGTTTGTAAAAGAAAACTCGATGGTTCATAAACTAATGATTTGACACAATGTAGGCTGTTTGGCATGGTTTGAAGACTGTGTATATGGTCATATATGAAGGGAAACAGCTTTTAGGGGCTAGTTGGATTTTTCTGGCCGTAATGATTACTGACTTATGAGCCAATGTAGACTTTTAAGAGTCATTCTTTTGGAAATATGTGTTGAGTTGGTCCTCGCATAAGGAAGATAGACTGCCCGAAATCAGGCTCTACCTGTTCATATTCAGGTTTTAAAAATAGTTGGTTTTCTCAGCCAAGCCTCAGCTTTCTCATGGCCACTATGCTGGAAGCCATAAATAACTGGTACAGTGCTACATTCAGTTAAACAACATAAAAATGTAATTGATAGCATTGTCCGATTTTCCTAAAGTAATCAGGGCAATTGACAGCACTCACACTCAAACTGCAATAAGGACACCTAATGAGAATGACACTGCTTTTGTTAAATGTAATCAGTTACATTACATTAACACACAGGTCACATGTAATGCCAAGATGATGCTGATAAATGTTGCAGATCAGTGGCCTGGGTCAACCCATAATTCACTTATTTATTATTACTGGCTCGTTTATAAAGTAACAGAAGGAACTTTTAATGATCAATATGGCCTGTATTATTCATTGAAACAGCAATCATGGCATTCCATGTGCCAGGTAATAGTGGTTACCCACATACACTCTGGTGCCTTATATCTTTCCTCAGTTCCAGAGCACAGAGGGCCTACTGAAAATATCAGCCTATCCTGGTGCTATACATCCTCACCACCAGCTAATACTAATATACTGTTAGCAGCAGATGGCTAGGAAAATAAAATAAAATTAAACAATTCATTTAAAGAGGGCACTGTTTTCGACAGTGTACAAGCAACAGATGCAGTTTCATCAGGAACTGTGAAAATTCTTACAAATTAAATTTTAAATGAAAAAAGTGAGGGTAGGAAAGGACATATATTCAGTCTACTGTTTGCCAATGTGTGAATAAATTACTTTTTGTTTATTATTTCCTACCAGAACATACAACTAAATGTCTTTTTCTACAACTTCTCTTTTGTTTTATTAACTAATATTTTTTCCTTCTGCTAGGTATGAAGAAAGGGTAGGGAGTCCCAAGTTGTTATCTGAATAGGTGAGTTTACAAAAGACAGAAAAAGTCAATAGATTAAGAGCAGTTCTGATGGCAGAGAAAAGCATCTTTCTAATCATGAGAAAAATAGAAGCCTGCAGGTAGTAGTTGAAGACGAGCGACTTGCAGTGAGGCAACACTAAGGCAGGCTACTGAAGGTCCTGGGACAGATTTGTGACTCCGTTTAGTGGCCTCACACCCCATTTGCACCATGTCTTGAACTCCTGATGAAACAGCATACAGAGATGAGGTGGAACGGCTGTCTGCATGGTGTGAAGACAACAATCTATCTCTCAATGTCAACAAGACAAAAGAGATAATCGTGGACTTCAGAAAATCACGTCCTGCCCACATCCCACTCAGCATCAACGGTTTAGATGTGGAGACTATTAGGAGTACCAAGTTCCTCAGTGTGCAAATAACTGAGGAACTTACATGGACACATAACACCTCATCACTAATCAAGAAAATCCAGCAGAGACTACACTTCCTGAGGCGGCTGAAGCAAGCAAGTCTTCCCCCTTCCATCCTCACCATGTTCTACAGAGGCACCATTCAGAGTGTTCTGACCAGCTACATCACTGTCTGGTATGGCAACTGCAACATATCTGACCGCAAGCGCCTGCAAAGGATAGTGAAGACAGCAGAGAACATTATTGGGGTGCCTCTCCCTTCACTACAGGACATATTTTACAAACGCAGTGTCCGCAAGGCCTGCAGCATTGTGCAGGACCCCTTACACCCCTCAAATGGACTTTTCACACTTCTGCCATCCAAGAGAAGATACTGCAAAATCAAAGCCAGATCTGCCAGGCTGCAGGAGAGTTTTTACCCCCAAGCTGTTAGACTCCTTAACACCAGGCTGCCCCCTGGGACCTTCCACACATCCTCAACCACCTCTAAAAACAGAACTTTTATGCATGCGAGCCACTGTCCTGTAAAGACGAGTGTGCAGGTAGAAAAGAACTGAAAATCTAATACTGACCTTTAAGTATTTTGACACTCTTGTTATCCTTCTGCTGTGAAAGATTCTGACCTGTCATTGTTTACATGTCTTAGACAACTATTATCATACACTGATAATTTCTGTATTATCTATATCTATTATTTATTTATTATATTACATATCTTACACATCAATATTGCTGCTACTTCTTTGTCCTGTCTTTGCACAATGTCTTGTCTTGTTTGTGTTTTAATTTTTAAATTTACATTTTAATTCTATTTTTAATTTATCATTTGCATGTCATGTTGTTACATTGTGGACCCTGAGCTTCGCAATTTCGTCTATCTGTATACTTGTATATGGTTGAGATGACAATAAAGTTCACTTTGACTCTGAACATAACAGCTGACACACATTTTGAATCATGTATAGTCACAGTGGTTTGATGGCAGATGTGTACTCCAATCAGATGATTCTATAGCATACTGACTGATCTGTTCCTATAGGAGACACTTAGTAACATTTTTTTTATAGAATACTAGACAAAGAGCCCATTTCGAAAACGTAAGATGAAACGGGCACGAGTTTGTGTCAGCAGTGTATGAAGAACAAATGATAAGTAACGAAGCAGTTGTTTTGTAATGATTGTAGTCCGCTTTACTCATTACTGTACAGGCTTGTACTGTTAGTTGATGAATTTTCCAGGCCTATAGTATAATATTGAATGATGAATGTTCCAGTACAATATGGAATAGTAATAAGTATAAGCACCACAAACCTGATATAGGTATATTGAATGAATGCGTAATTAGGCCTCGAGCTGTAGTCGAAATCGCCTTTCAGGCCTCTAGAGCTTTAATCGAAGTCGCCTTTCTCTTTGAATTTTCGCGGCCGTAAATCCGCCGCCTGCCATGATGTCGGTCTCGTAAGGTTTTTCGGGCAGCTGTGCAGAAGACGACTGCGCATTCGGCTTCGGACGTGCGCAGAAGGTGACTGCGCATTCGGCTTCGGACAGACGTGAGTGAGTGAGTGAGTGAGTGAGTGAGTGAGTGAGTGAGTGAGTGAGTAGGCTGGCGAATTATATACAAGATTATTTGTTATAAGCACTGGTAGAAAATAACCATTGATGAAACCAAACTAGACAGACAAAATGAGAAAAATACAATAAGTTTGGGGAGAAGTGGGGATTGGGGGTACGCATATGTAAATTGTAAAACTACACCTAAGTTAGTGAGCAAATAGGCGAACTAGAAACATATTTTTACTTCAAAAAAAAGATAGTACCAAAATGTGTAACTTTCAGTTTACTTTTGCTGTCGTAAGCTTGCCACAGAAACCAGAAGGCATGGTGTCTTAAATTAAAATTTTTGTCCATTCAAAGTGAACATATTCAGTGTTAATGTAAGGCTTTTGTTTTCATGGTTGGGTTCCTGCCCTTTGAGTTCCATCATAAAATGCACTAAAAGCTTAGGCATTTTTTACATTTTTACAAAAAGATTCACTTTACAGTAATCCCTCGCTATATCGCGCTTCGCCTTTCGCGGCTTCACTCCATCGCGGATTTTATATGTAAGCATATTTAAATATATATCGCGGATTTTTTGCTGGTTCGCGTATTTCTGCGGACAATGGGTCTTTTAATTTCTGGTACATGCTTCCTCAGTTGGTTTGCCCAGTTGATTTCATACAAGGGACGCTATTGGCAGATGGCTGAGAAGCTACCCGGCTTACTTTTCTGTCTCTCTTGCACTGACTTTCTCTGATCCTGACGTAGGGGGATTGAGCAGGGGGGCTGTTCGCATACCTAGACGATATGGACGCTCGTCTAAAATTGCTGAAAGATTATCTTCACGTTGCTATCTTTTGTGCAGCTGCTACCTGAAATGACATGCTGCACGGTGCTTCGCATACTTAAAAGCTCAAAGGGCACGTATTGATTTTTGATTGAAAAACAAACTTTGTCTCTCTCTCTCTTCCTGCTCCTGACGGAGGGGGTGTGAGCTGCCGCCTTCAACAGCTTTGTGCCGCGGTGCTTCGCATACTTAAAAGCAAACAGCCCTATTGATTTGTTTGCTTTCCTCTGTCTTTCTGACAGACTCTGCTCCTGACGCGCACTCCTTTGAAAAGGAAAATATGTTTGCATTCTTTTAATTGTGAGACGGAACTGTCATCTCTGTCTTGTCATGGAGCACAGTTTAAACTTTTGAAAAAGAGACAAATGTTTGTTTGCAGTGTTTGAATAACGTTCCTGTCTCTCTACAACCTCCTGTGTTTCTGCGCAAATCTGTGACCCAAGCATGACAATATAAAAATAACCATATAAACATATGGTTTCTACTTCGCGGATTTTCTTATTTCGCGGGTGGCTCTGGAACGCAACCCCCGCGATGGAGGAGGGATTACTGTATAACACAATTTCATGTGGCATGTATACAATGATTGTAAAGACAATTAAACTGTCTTTTAATATAACACTTTTCTCATAAGATGCAATTCTTAAAGTTTTCTGTTGCTACTTTAAAGACTTGCAGCAAATTTTAGTAGTCTTATTTAGACTTGAACAACTAAAGTGTGTAAAATGGGACTTGCAGAATTTCTGTCTCACTTACAATTTCTCCTAAGCAGCTCCTGTCAAACATGACAGTTTGTGTCATTCTTTTAGTGGATCCCATGCAGTGAGCAACAAGCAGTTAAGAGTATAACCTTTTAAAGTTGCCAGCGCTAAAGATGCCTAAATTACCTAATCTGGCTGGCCCATGCTGACTTCTCCCCAGTCACATACGTTACAAACTGACATCACAGCATCAGTGCTTTGGTATTCAGCTTTCTACAAGTAAGAAAGGGTACAATGGCAAATAAATTTCCATTCATGGTGTTCCTTCTCTAGAACAGAATAAAACCACACTGATTTCTTTTTTAACAGTCCTACTCATGCAGGAGTTAAAAAGATGTTTTTATCATTAAATTAAATTTGAAAATCGCATCATGCCAGTAATGGTTAAAGGTTGTGTTACTAAAAATCATATAATCCAATGCGGCACATTACTCTGTTAACCATGTACAATCCATGGTGTAAAGAATGGTGGGGTCAGTATGAAGTGTCAGTGAGGTGAATGGAGATTGATGAAGACAAGTATGGCCAGGTCCTGTAGTGTAACCTCTGCCAAAAACCTGGGACTTGGTAGAAAATTCACTTTTAAGCAGGGTAATAACCTAAGCATAACAAAACACAATGAAAAAGTGGTTCAGCTAACAGAATGTAAAGGTCTTTTTATGGTTTATAACCCAATCATTTTGAGGTCCATAACCCAACAAAAAAATCAGTGTCTGTTAAGGGAAGACCAACTTTAAACAGATGACCAGGAGAAGAAATGTAAGACAAGCAGAGAACCGAAACCAAAAAAGCAACCCTGTCTTCCAACTAAGCCAAAACGCTAACCAAGAAAAGTACAGAAAGTCCGGAAATCGAAGATCTTAATAGATAGATAGATAGATAGATAGATAGATAGATAGATAGATAGATAGATAGATAGATAGATAGATAGATAGATAGATAGATAGACAGACAGACAGACAGACAGACAGACAGACAGACAGACAGACAGACAGACAGATAGATAGATAGATAGATAGATAGATAGATAGATAGATAGATAGATAGATAGATAGATAGATAGATAGATACTTTATTAATCCCAATGGGAAATTCAATAGCAAATGCAACGTGCGCATGGATATCGTTTTTATTATCTGCCAACTGAGTATCTGCCAACTTGAATAGTGACGTATCTAGTGGGCCGATTCTTATAGTGGCATAATGACATTAAACGCGTAACATCCTGGATTGCATTCCATAATAACCATCAAAACATCAGAAAATGGCAGCACCTTATGAAAACAAAATGGTACAAGAAGACGGTACAAAATACTTCCTGATGATTGAAAGTCTTTCATAACCAAAACCTAGTAAGACCCATATTAGAAAAAAAAAGGCTTAACTGTACAAAATTAATCAACGGACAAAATCATAAGCATCAAGACTTGAAGACTGATTTTACCCAGTAATGTGAAAAATGGGTAAAAAAAACCCTTCCCATTTTCTTGCCAATTTTTTCAATACGGCTCACAGCTTTTGTTTATGCATTTTTTAGAATGTTAAACTAACTGTTCTTGGCGCGGTGCATGTTTTGAAGTTGGAGTTCCAAAGCACAAAGAGAGTCACACAATTCTTCAGAATGCTCACTGGAGGGGGACTTACTATTAAACCCCACCTAAATATAAGGGCAAACACAGTATCTTTATAAGATAAAAGTTTTATTTTCACAAAAATGTTATGATGCACAAAAGAAAGCTCTGTGGAGGACAAAAGGCAAAAGAAATTGCCTATAACAGTAAATGCAATCCAATGTGAACAAGTCAAATAACAAATGGTCAAACATTGAGAAAATCACAATACGCACAGGGGACAGCAAAATCACAAGAAACACCCTAGCACATTCAGATGAACCACCACGAACTGTGGGAAACCCTTGATTTTATAAGGCTCAGAGTAGTCTCTACTGGTGATGGACAGATGGTCTCTCTTCTTGGGGAACCACCCACAAAACACATGGCACATAAAGTCTTACAGAAAAGCACAAGGAAAAATGTAAATAATTAACAAAAGTAGCATTAACATAAATACATAACTCAAAAATAAAGAGAAATGACATGAAACAAGGATTTGAACCCTAGCCAGGGGCGGAACCCTGACTGAAACATAACAGTGCACCACACCCCCTGTATCAGGCTCTTGTTTTAATATGTCAATTTATTTCAGTTTAGTTTTATTCTTATGAAATGATCTTAATGGAATACAGAGCACTAATAGAGATTAAAAAATATAAAGATGTGGAGGCTTTTACCGTATTTTCCCAGTTTGACTAGGTGTCTCAATAAAAAACTGAACATGACTTTTAGACGGAGAGCATGTCAAAATAATGACCTTAGCTGCTGAATCTTATTGTCGTTGAGGGTATCAATTTGTCAAAATCACAGGGGTGGTGGATTATACGATTCCCACATGACTTTTCGTGACAGCCAAAATGTTGCATTGTAGCAGCATTGTTGCTTCATTTTGGCAGCCAATCAATGTGGAGAACACCAGAATAAGAAGCGGAGGTGCACAAATGTAATAACATGAAGAATAAGCAAGTAATCACTGCCATCGCTGTAGCCTGTACATTTCTGTGCTACAACAAGAATGAAACATTGAACAAACATCTGTGCTAGCTCCAAAATGTAACAGGCCTGTCTTCTTTTTTCCAGTTTAAAACACTTGCCCTCCTTCCTTACCTGCAGCTGCCACTGTTTGTGGGAAATTCATGCATTAACTTGCTATTTTGGTGGTTATTGGCGGTGTCACACCACCTAGGAGACACCTAAAAGGCAGTACAGAGGTAGGCACTGTTTCCCTATGATGGGAGGAATGGGAGGAACGACCTGTTGCTTTTCATCTGCAGCTCCGATGCTCTCACAACAGGCAACGACTCACTCAAAATCTTGAATGAAGCCCCGTCCTTTCCGGGTGTGGAAGTACAAAGCAAGACTGATAGCCATAAGAAGGTTTTTTATAAACCCATGCAATTTGATGAAACAGAGCTCAGAGGATTTAATTAAAACACTCAGGAGGAACATGTTTAGTGCATATGCATGTTTTTATTTTGTCTTTGTTTTAAACTTTTGAGTAAATGGAGATCTCCATACCGGTGCTCCAATTCATCTTTTCCTCCTTATAGCTACGTGCCTTTCATAGCTGTTAATTTTCTCAGATACAGTACAAGAACCCACCCCTACAATTCTGCATGGAGTCACACAGTGCTATGGCAGAGCTACTGATGGTGTCACACTACACAACCAACTGTAACTTAAGTTGTGACTATATACAAATTGCACTGATTTTCTTAAAATTAGGCAAATGAAAGCTAAAGCTGAAACACACAGCAAAAGTCATATATAGATCTGTCAGCTTTAAACAACCCAGCTGCCTTTAATTTTACAGCATATAGCACATTTTCCATAATGAACACCATCTCAAGGTGCTTTATAAATACAGAGATATCATTTATTTCACTTGTCTTGTACTTGTCCTGCGTTACTATGTATGTGATATTTGTGTTCCCAGGGAACGTTATTTCATGCAGCCGTATGCTGCAATTATGTGCATGGATGGTATGATAATAAAGCCATTTGACTTGATACAACTGTTTAAATGTATTTTGACATGTTTTACACAGGCAGATTAAGGAATTTGCCCAGGGTCACATGTCAAGTGAGAGGTGAGAAATGAACTGGCATATTCGGGGTTTAAGGTCCAGTGTTGCTTGGAGGGCAGGTTAGTAAAACTCCTTACAAGAGGCCAAACGACATGTGGTATTAAATCTAGGCTTTCTGGTTTCCTTTACTAACTGCTTGCCTCCCTGCCTGCTGAGAGTCTGCACTGTTAAACACCATTTCTGTCATCCTCATCATAATGGGAGAGGTGTGTACATTACATATATTGGAAAATGCCTGAAATTGAAAAAATACAATAAGCAGCAGACAACTTATCATGTATAATCTGTAATTGGATCTGCTCTACAATTTGCGATTACTTTAAACTACTGAAAACAAAAAAAAATATGAAAAAAATCAATTCCCCGATAATCTGGCCAAGCAGCTTTCATCCAGGGCTTTTATTATCCAATAGCCAGATTTATGTATCCTTGGAGAGCACAAAATTGCACAATTGAAGAACCCATGTAAAATCGAGATTGAAGCCACTGTAAAAATCTCTGATGCTACAAGCATCTCACTTCTTATCTTAAATACTTGTCATTGCAGCAGGCTTTTCCTCTTTGTTCACGCCTGTGCCAGCATCTGAAACATGTGCAGATTCCTAAGTCCCCTTTCCTTTGTGATTCATTATGCCTCCTCCCCCCTTCTGTAAGAAGCCTTTGGAGCACTTCCTTTACCTCCTGCCTCTGCCTTTGCTGTATGTGTCTAATCCCCTTTCACTCTTCATGTCCATCACTGCTCTTTTTATTCTTATCAACCCTCCTGGCTCCCGCCTTTCACTGATAATTCCTTTACCCTCTTCACAGATAAGTCACAGACTCGCCTGCTTGCTAAATCTCTGCTCCATTCCATCCAAATCACTTTCCATATTTCTACTTTATTAACAAGGTATTGCCACTTTCATTGGAAATGAGTATAAAGGTACTACATATAAAAGAATGAATGGGGAGGGCACACCTGAAGCATATGGTATCCTGGCTGAGCTGTTAAACTGTTATCAGTCAAGACAGACCAGCTCCTTGAATCCATTCACTGTTGTTAAATTAGTGTTACAGATCCTGGATGTTGCATGTCTGCCTTTAAGAGAAAGCCCACCTGCAGCAGAGTTGGACATAACTATTTGTCAAGAGTAACATGGAAAAATGCCTAGGAACTGCACTGTTTGGGCCTTCCAAATATAAGTAACTGCTAGACACAATTATCTGTTAATTCTTCTATGCCCAGTAGTATTCATTCAGATTACAGATGAGTGACCGTTGTACATATGATGTAATATTTCTCAGGCATTGATAAAAGGGGTATTTAAATAAAATTACAAAAATGACCCTTTCGAGTGTCTATACTCAGGGCCATTAATCAGCTCTAAAAGTCCAAATGTGACAACGCCTAAATAAGATTTTAGAATTGTCCTCAGTGGGGGAAGAGGAAAACAATTCACAAACCAATGTGAATCGGCAGGGTTCATCCATCAATAAATAATGAAGAAGAAAATGTGAAGATCAAAGTAAGCTGTTGTGCTAGACCTACAATTACTGCTCACAGATTTCCAGTTACAGCTGGGGGAACGGTAATAGCAGTTTAGGTCAGACACCTTTCTCAGAGCAAGTGCTCCAAATGGGTGGGCTAACCAGTATATCAAATACATTATCCTAGATTTGGGTTTTTAACATGTAATCAAAGAGGCAGAGGTTAAGTGATAGTATATACAGGCTAATAAATAATAAAAATAGCATAACATTATCATACCCATTTAATCCCATTCAGGACTGAAGAGAAAAGAATCCTATCCGGTCACCACAGGGGGCAAGGAAGTAACCAACATTGGACTGGGTGCCACTCCATTGTAATACTCACTCATACTCACACAATTTAGGCAATTTAATCTAACATTCTATTCTTAGCAGACAGACACTTCCACAATTAAAATGTGATTTTTTAAGTTAGATTTTACAAACACACAATCACTTCTTAACAATTGTGTTTTGTACAGTCCTACATATTCAGATAGGTTTTTTTTTTTTTTTTTAACTGATTTTAATTAGAAGCAAATAACATTCCATTCAATCAAGTTAAACTTAACAAACCAAAATACGCATAACCCCCACCCAAGTGAAAAAGAGGAAAGCCAACCAACAAAGCAAATCTTTGAAAGCAGCAAGAAAGGAAGAGTATCCTTTTCTCTGATACAGAACCTTATTCTAAAATGTTATTGATTACACCTGGCCATATTATAAAGCAGTTTTGAACAGATCCTCTAAGTGAGAATTTGATTTTTAACAATTTTGAATAGTATAGAACATTTGTTACCCACTGACCTAAAAGTGGTGGGGTGGGATTTTTCCGGTTGAGCAAGGTAAGTCTATGTGCTAGAAAGTGAGGTAAAGACAGTTGCGTTTTGTTTGTCTTTCTACACTTTAAGCTCATCTGGGAGTACACCAGACACAACTGTTAATGTATTAGGAGTGATTGTGACACCAAGGCCATCAAATAAGCATCAATAAGCATTCAAAGATTTTTGTCCAAAATTATGTTAATTTGGTGCATACACAAATAATGTGGCACATGTAAGGCTGGACCTACAGGTTGAATCTTGCCCTGGAAATATTTTGGATAATCTGTCCTCTTAAGAAGGCCTTCAAGGTTTCCCAGAGTGTTCCTGCAGAAACCTCTGAGGGTGTATTTGTCTCTAAAAAAATTGATTTGCTTGGATATAAATTCTGTACAGTTCTCATCTGCTAATAAAAGTGGATTAAGACGCCATCTGCGGGATGAGTATGTGGGGCATAGTGATTTTAGCTCAAAAACCAAGGGAGCATGGTCAGAAATAACAATAGCGTCGTACTTACAAGATTTAATCGTAGGCAAGAATTTGTTATGTACAAAGAAAAAATCAATTCTTGAGTAGCAATGATGCACTGGTGAGTAGAAGGGAAATGCTCTTGAGTTTGGGTTTAGAAATCTCCTGGGGTCTGATAAGTTGTGGTCAGTTAAAAAGTGTGTAATTGTCTTTGTAGTGTTAGATGTCATCACTCCTGTGGTAGGAATCCTATCTAAGAGTGGATTTAAAACACAAATTCCCCAGCCATTATAATTTTATGAGTGTTCACATTGAGAATGGATGCAAATACATTTTGCAAGAATTCCCTATCATCAACATTGGGTGCATAAATATTTATTAAAATCACTTTACAGTTAAATAAATTACCTATGACAATCACATATCTTTCCTCAGGATCAGATACTACATCTGATGCTACAAATGAGACTGTTCTATGTATAAGAATTCCCACACCTCTAGTTTTCTTTGTAAAGCTGGAATGGAACATTTGGCCAGTCCAGTCTTTGTGCAGCCGGAACTGATCCTTGCTGAATAAGTGGGTCTCCTGTAAAAATACTATTTTAGCGTTTAGACCTGTTAAATGAGAGAATACTTTCTTTCTCTTTAATTCGTGATTCAGGCCTTTAACATTCCAGCTCACAAAGTTAACTGTCCAGTGTTCCACTTAATAGAAGATTTTAAGCTGAATGATTGAATGCCTTGTGCATATGGAGCTAGAGTGTATTCTGTGCATGGCTTCCTTCCACTCCTTTACTAAAATATTAAGTGAAAGATCCTTTCCCCATTGTACCCTGGGATCTCTGAAAGGAATGGACTTTATAATGTTTCTATAAATTGTAGAGATGCTATCTGAGTCTCTTAAGACTGATCAATATTTCTTCTGGAATAGAAATAGATGTGAGATTCCATTTAGAAATGTTTCTAACTTAAAAGCAGTGGAAAAATTGTTTTAATGAGAAATTAAACTTGAAGCTTAATTGCTCGTAGTATGCAAAGACATTATCTACGCGCAAGTCTCTAATTGTCTCAACCCCCGGACATTTTCCAGACATTAAATCGTGTGTATGTTTGAGAGGGTGGAAAAATGTGGTTGTCATGTAGATGTGCAACAGACAAGAGCTTCTCTGTCTTAAGTGCTTCCTACATTGGTTCCATATTCTGAGTGGATGAAGGGCAATTGTATTATTAGTGTATTCACGATAAGTTGTATTTACTGGGCCACAGAGCAGGGAATATAAAGAAGTGCTACAAGTATTTAGTTTTATTGCAGACCAGGCTTGTGTGTATATTCATCATTTTTTGACGATGCCCAGGTCTTTATAGCCTGTATATTTGGTGCCTTGTAATAAATTTGAAAGTTAGGTAATGCCATGCCCACATCCAATCATTATTACTGGAGGACCTCTGTAATTTTAGCGCTGTCAGAATCGCTAATGTAACTTTTTACAAACTTTGCATTCACATCTCTGTAACAATTGCAAAACCTTTTACTTCCTGTAAAAAATAACCCCAGGTTAAACTAGTCCGGTGCGAATTGACATGTCAGTAAAACTATCATTTGAGCAATTCAGAAGAGACTATTGAATGCTTGGGGATGGGTTCCCCTTTGCAGGTGCAAACAAACATTGTTATAAATAAGGGCTGCTACAGTAGTCAGAACTCATGGTAGGCACCGTTACATATACATTAACTACTGGTAATCATAAGGCAAAAATGGATTACCAGCATGTACTGGCCCACTTCAAGCACTGACATAAATCCTGCCCAAACACAGCTTACAAATTACGGAAGTCCTCTGGTAATAAGTAATTTACCACATCTCCTGGTGTAAAATTAATCCCATCTGAATTAGGCTTATGTGATATAACTGAATAACTAAATTTACAATTTACCATGGTATGTATGGGAAGAACAATGGAAGGGTGTTAGAATCTGGTTTCAATGAACAATATTCAGAACTATAATTCAAAAGATTGTGCCCCCTTTGTAGGAAAGAGAACAACACAGACAGACAGAAATCCATTAAAATAAAGTTAATATTTTACTATGCCTGTTTATTATCTTTTATGTCTGTACATAATCATTTTTTTTTAATAAATGCATTGAATAATTGATTATTAAAGTAAGGTGTCTGGGTTATTTACTAGAAACAGCCTATTGTCTACCTGACCAAGAAAACAGAGAAAGTAAAGGTGATTTATGTGACTTTTTGCTGTTTTATGAAGAAAAATAAGAAATCAAAAATCATCTCATTCCACAAGCAGACCAACTGTTAACATCACTTTTACTCAAAGGCTCGAAATGTGCCTATACAACTTCCCATGTAAACACTGTGATTTATAAAAGAAAACTTGAAGGGGAAACATGCATCTGTTTATGATAACTCTGACCCATGCAAACAAATTATTTAGGAGACACTGAAATGACGACAACCTAGATCAATTAGGGAAATGCAGCCAAACCATCTAAATAACAACTTGCATGCATAATAATATATATGACTAGGCCAACATTATAATGTGCATTGACGTGAAAGATATATGGCACCTCAAAGGTGATGAATATGATATACACTCTGTATTTTAGTTCCCTTTTAAGTGAACAAATGTTGCATATTTGCACTGAAGAACTTTTTTAGCCATTCATCAGTTTGTTTTGACTACCTGTTGTCACATCTCTGGAAATGGGCCATCAGGTCAGGAATATCTCAGCCAAGGTTCACTCCAACATTCCCGCTGTACGGGAATCCATTGACTGAAAGGCGAGGCACTACATCCAGTTTTCATATCGTGTGGTTACACATACATAAAACATAACATGTCTTTGCCAACATAATAATGCAATTTGCAGGCACGTCCAGTCCTCCTGTAATTTACTGCACTCATATTGCAATAAGGGCTCCTAGCAAGAATGAAGCTGCTTTTGTAAACCATGAGCAATGACTTTTCATTAACGCACAAGATATCTATGGTGCCAAGATGAAACTGACAAACATTGTGACTCAGGGCATGGGTCAACCAAAGATTATTTTATTTTGGCAGATGTGATGATACTGTATGCAGTGGTTGCATTATTGGTAAAGTAACGGGCTGAATCCTGTTTTTCATTTGGCCAGTACTATTCATTGGAACAGCAATCATGTTATTACATGTGCCAGATAACAGCAGCTACCTGCTCGGATACTGGAGCCTTACACCATTCCCTGACCCCCATAACGCAAAGCAGAGGTTCTATAATGCTGCACATGATTCTGAGCTCTCAGTTTGGAGCATACCCAGATACACTTGAATGCAGGTGGCAGTGTCTCAGTGCATCAAGTGTGACCCTGCTCTACCAGCCAGTCAAGTTCTATAACATCGTGACTTGAGGTGGATTAGTATGCTCCATATATTGATGTTTCAGGGTGGCGTTTGAGGCTTGTTCATGCATGCACATTTACAAGGTCATTGTGGTATACTGTATAAAGGGTAAATTGTGTAGAAATACAGTATGTATACACCAGGTTTTATAAATCTGTTTTTTTTTTTGTCAAACACGTTTTCCTGTTTTTTTGCTGAGTGCATATTTTCATGCTCAAATCCAAGCAAAGTTTTATAAATGAGGCCCCTGGACTTTTAGCTTCTGGGAATTCAGCAGGAATTGCTAGAGAATGTTGCTGAAAACAAAAATATGGCACGCTCTATGTGACCTGTTACCATCCTGTCTTACCTTATTGCACAGAGATGTACAAAGTGGGATAAATAAATATCAGATCTTCAAATCAAACAAGTTAAGGCAAGGCAAGGATTATTCCATAAAAACAGCCTACTGCAATCACAGAGTGATTATGTCATGCGTATTTAGCTGGGCCAGAACTGCACTTCCATTCCTATGAGTTCAAGATATAGGGGGGGCTCAAGCGAACATGCATAATCACTGGAGTTCATAATACTTCATAGCTCCTGCCTATCTGAACCAAATGTGGGGATTTCAAATTTTGGTTACTCACATATATTTTCAGTTCCCTCAATAATCCCCTAAGGTTCTGCCATTCCAGTTCTGAGTGCTAAAGGCTACCAGAGGCCAAATAATAACTGAAGACTTATGCTATGATAAAATTAAAAGTATCAGTTATTTAGGACAGGAGAGTGTCAGAGTGGTTACTGCAGCTTCCTCAAAGATTCAGTGTGCTATTTCTGTGTCTGTGTGTTTTTTTCCTCCCAATGGCTTTGTTTTTTCTTTCACAACACTACTATTGATGTTTGTGTTAGGGTAACTGGAGACTCTAAACTGGCCTTGTGCGTATGTGAGAGTGAGTAGGCCATGGACAAGTGTTATTTAGATCCTTGCACCTGGGGCCACTTGGACAAAATCTAGCCCTGCAATGAACCTGTAATGGATATAGCAAGATTGACAATGTTATCAATTATTGATTCAAATACAATGGTTATAAAATAAAACAAAAAAGCTGAAAATTCTAAACCTCCTTATTAACTGGTAGATAGATAGATAGATAGATAGATAGATAGATAGATAGATAGATAGATAGATAGATATGAAGTACATTATTATTTCCTTAGCTATTTTTAAAATAAAATATTTCTTGAATGCTTTTCACCCTGGTATCCTAACTTCTGCTTGCCAGTTTCTCAAGCAATGAGCCTTTTTCAGTCTTAACATCCTGCTTCCTTATTTCCTCCACTCTTTAACCCCCCCCCCCCCCCCTCCTTACATTAAAGCTGATTTTTAAAGTTTATATGTAATCAAGCTTCAAGCTTTTGAAATTACAATCTTGTATGATTCTCTACTCATACTAGCTTAAGAACAAGTATTCTTTAATTACAGAATTTGAAGTACAGTATTAGCCCTAGGTTCAGCATATTTATATGAACATAAGCAATTTCATTAAGGCTTCTTTAGTCCAAATGACCCCTTGTTTTGCTACAGAGCAGCTTGGCTAAAGCAATGTGAAGTCATCTATTGTTCTGTAAATTTAAAGTAGTTAAACTTTCTGCATTGCTCTGAAGAGTTTCAGGATTCTTCCTAAGGCTCCAAAGATTTAGATGTTCTTTTTGGTTTTAAGCTTTTTACTGGAGAAACATCAAATTGGGTGTAACCCTAGATCCATTGGCCATTAGATAAAGCTATTAAAACATGGAAATTCAAGGACATTGCCATTTTGAAAAAAGATGTGAAATTCTGTAATCCAAAGGGGGCGCCACTGAACCCCACACCTCATACACAATATCACCCAACACAACTCCAAGTTTAAAATAATAGGCTTTTATCTTCGCCTACCTCTTTTCCAATGCACACAGCCACAGATGCCACAATTATAAATAAATAAATGTTCTTCCTCTCCTTCCACTCCTCCTGGTGAGTTTTGCCTCCTTTTTAAGTCAGACCTGGGAATGCTTCCAGGGTCACTGCACTGCATGTTGGGATCACTTCTGAGTCACATGGAAACCAGAGTTGTCCTCCCCTGGTAGCGCCTTCTTGCGGTACCCAAAGATCCTGACAGGGCTGAACTTCCATACTCCATTTCCCTGGTAACCCTGCAGGTGTCCTGACTGGTATCAGCCTAGAGGAACACTGCCACCATCCATATGGGGGAATGAACTGTTCCTGGTATCCACCTTCAGCCAATCCATCCATTATTCTTTGTTCCCATCCAGGACGAAGATTGCAAGGCATTCCAGCCAGATTGTGTCTCCACTTTCGCTGTCCTTCCATTATAGCCTCCTGGCCGGGCAAGAAATCATTTTCTACTCTGGCCGGGATGCCTGTCAATCCTCCATGGCACTTACAATGCAAAGCTTGTAATGTCTGTATGACTTACTATAATTCAGAGCTGGGAATCTGATAAAGATACTTCAGTAGGATGTGAGAAAGCAGTTCTGTATCACAAAAGCGCAAGGTGGGAGTTTAGCATTTCAAGCCTTATTTCATATTGATGTTTTTGGCCATATGTACATACAACAGTTTAATAAAATCTTACTTGTAACGAATAAAATATTAACAATAGACAACAGATAGTGAATAAATCACCAAACATTAATCACACCTTCAGCCAAAATACACAAGATAAACTCAGTTGTCAGTATAAGTAGAAGTAACCGTATGACTTTTGGATACAAACCGTCCCTGAAAATGTGTTGTGAGTGCTTATGGTACTCTGCTTCTGGCCAGAATGGAGAAGGCAAAAAGTGCCTGTGCAGGATGTTTGAGGTCTTTAACAATGATGTTTGGTTTTCTGTGGCAGTGTGTGTTATGTATCTCTGAAACAGAAGGAAGCTGTGTGCCAATAAAATTCCAGTCCAAGTTCCCCATCCTCTGCAGTGCTTTATGGTCCCAATCTGAGCAGATGCAATACCAGGACTTTATGTAGCCAGTAAAGATGGTATTCTGGGAACTACCTGTAGAAGCCAAATATCTTGTTTTAAAACTGCCTCATCATTGCTGGTAATCTGATGGAGTTGAAGCAGTTTTGTCCACACATTCATAGGTAAACAAAGGGTACAGCAGTGGACTGAGCACACTACTTGTATGGCTGTGTCGTTTATGAAGGATGGAGGGTGTGGTGCTGATCCACAGTTTCAGGGTTATGCCAGGTTAGGACAACTAAATGCATTTTAGTATTTCAATCAGAAGTCATTAGCAACCAAAACTTGTAAGTAAGAGCCTGACAAAGAGTTATAAACTTCACATTCTAAAGGCACTGGTGTCTTGAAGTTTTACAGTGGGAAACCTTTATTTTGGCAAATAGCTGATAATGTAAAAAGATAGTTGCAATAACACCTTTTGTGGATGATAGTGAGTATATTGCTCTCCAAAACCCAGAACGCAACTCGACGGAACAAGTCTCACGAGAAAAAACAGCCTTTATTGAACAGATTTCCCTTAAAAATAGATGTTCCTTTTTTACCTTTAGCTTGCTTTCTTTGCCTCCCCCACAATTCCAGCTTTGCTCTTTCCTGTCTTCACATTCTTAGCTTCAAGCTAAACTGAGTAGAGGCAGAGAAAACTGACTTTAAAGAGCACCCAGGGAGCACTTCTAACACTCCCAGAACATAACCCAGAAGTACTTCCAGGTCAGACAAGGGCTCTGTGACATGAGGCTGCTCTTCCTAGCAGCCCAGCAGGTCGGCAGCAGGGCTGTCAAGCCTAGACTACAATTTTTAAGAAGCTCTGTGGGGATCTAAACTTGGTGCTGCTGCCCTGCAGCCCAGGAGAACACAATGCTACAATCACATTACCTTCCCTATTCTCCCATTATTTTGAACTCCCATCCATGAAATGTACCAGCTACCAACCCACATGTGTCACCCCAAATCCAATGGCTCCCACTGAACTGTGTAATACCATCAGAGGTGGTGGCTCCTCAGCAGCAAAGTCATTGTAGCAAGCTTTCATTGCAGTGTGTTGTAGTACATATATGATACATGTCAAAAACTACCTCTGGAAAACTACTGTTAATTTTTTTAACTTAAGAACTATTCATTAACTACATAGTGTTCTATGAAGACACTAGGCCAGAATTCATGTCTGCACTTGGATTCTTTGATTAAAATAGTGAGATACAAGACAGAAAGCTTGACACCATCTTTAATAGGTAAATAAATCCTTTAAGGAGGGTAGAAAACAGTTCAGGTGTCAGGAATGCCCAATTCCCACATAAACAGAGAAAAAGAGATGCCACTGGGGAGAGGCAAGAAGTCTGGATACCTCCTGGGAAATAGCTGTGGGATTTGCCTCTAAGTCTTACATAAGTGAGATCTAGTCACAGCTAGTTATAACCTTCCAGTCCCCATTGTGGAAGCATATAGTCCTCAACTAGGTAGAGAAGGGGCAAGGTCAAAGTTTTGGCCAACTGATTCTGATAAATTTAATTACCGTATATACTTGCAGATAAGTTATCCAGCGGATAAGTCAGGACTTGATTTTACAGTATAATTTGTGGTATTTTATAATGTCGGTCATATAAGACGAATGCGGAAAACTCACACTATTGGTACAAGGGATTCTGATATGCTAATGTCCACCTGAGAGTGTAACCACGGAGCACACTGCCTTTTATTTCTATGTGGATGTGGCAATGCGCTGTATCAGCGCGTACTCCTAACCTCTCTCTCTCTCTCTCTCAATTGTGCCTACGTGACCACACGGTAATACCCAAACTATTCCGAAGTGACGTTTGCACTGATTTGTGTTTTTTGTATCTCACACCCTCATACACCTTTACAATGGAGCGTTCGATCAGAAGAAAATATGAAGCTGGTTTTAAATTAAACGCCTTTGAAGTAGCGAAAGAAATTGGTAACTGCACTGCTGCAACAAAATCCAGAGATGAGGGAAACCTGAAGCACAACCAAACAGGCAAGCATCAAAGAGCCTAATGTGAGATTGAGAAGCAAGTTTAAAAGGTGGAATAAAATTCAAATTCACTTAACCAAGGCTTGTTGGAATGACAGAGGTAAATTCTTTTACTGCTGAAAAACTATGTGTTCTTTTGCAGAGTCTTTTAGCAAAGTT
Source organism: Erpetoichthys calabaricus (assembly GCF_900747795.2). Taxonomy (NCBI): domain Eukaryota; kingdom Metazoa; phylum Chordata; class Cladistia; order Polypteriformes; family Polypteridae; genus Erpetoichthys; species Erpetoichthys calabaricus. The sequence continues at coordinate 62,074,782 of NC_041395.2, forward strand.
CAGTTGTCCACCGACACATAGAATGATCCTAAATAGGCAACAAACCATAATATCACATTCGTCACAACCTATCACATGATTAGCAATATGCAATGTCAGAGCAACAAAATGGAAAATAGGAAATAAATGAAAAATAAAAATAGAATAGTCGAAAATATTTCTTAAACCCCAACAGTTATCTCCTAAATACTCACAGATAAACTTTAAAGATGGAAAAGCTAGAAGATGCCTAAAAGAGATCAAAGTCTTTATTAGGTGCATGTGGTGAAAGAGTGCAGGGATACTAGGGATATAGGATTGTGTCCCAGTTGCATAAAAAGGGCTGCCCTTGGCTATGGAAGTCCCCCAAGGAACATGTTAAAATCTATCTGCTGTTAGGAGATGAAAGAGTTCTGGGTGAAAGCCCAGTGATGGGGGAAGTGGCCAGAGCCAAAAGAGAAACAGAATTTGTGAAGAAAATTTAGAATTAAGCATGCTGATGAAAAACACAACCGGAAGATTTTAAATATTTATAACAGCCCAGGTTTCATCATCCTGTAATACTTCTCCCTTTGTGGACATTTAACTTGAGAATTATAATTTTATAATCTATACTGTACATCATTTTAGATATTTTGGATCCAGTGGTATTGTTTTGCATCTTTTGAGATGTCACAAGGGCACAATATTTCTACTGCAGTTGTGCAGTTTTCCAATAAGTAGCTTTTATTTTTAAAATGCTCTATGAATATCTGTTGTTATTAAGACTTGCAGCCACAAATTGCATGACCTCAAACCTCAAAACATGCTGTGTTAACCACAGCACAGTAGTGGACATTCATTGCCTCCCTGTAGGTATGTCTGCCACAGTAAGAAATAAATTACTTGCCCTTACTGCTGCTACCCAGAGCACTGAAGGACTTTAAAACCAATTTAAAGACTGAATGGAAACCCAAAAACTCCCAAATCCCAGCATGACACTTGAATTATCCCAAGATTACCCTAACTGTTAATCTTAAAAATACAGCTCTTATAAGAGCAAATAGAAAATGAGGACAGAACGTTCATAAATTATCAGAAGTAGCCGAAACTGAGTCTGTTCTGTAAATTAAACTTCATTTCATATGGGAGATGATCTTGTTTTTATAATATAATCCTAATAATTTTCAACCAGAAGCACCACCTTCTCCAGACAACATAACTGGAAACTTTTTTATTAAACACTTTCGATAACATGTGTTGCCCTAGGACAGGGGTGGCAAACTCCAGTCCTGGAGTGCCACAGTGGCTGCAGGTTTTCATTCTAACCATCTTCTTCATTAGTTTTTGCTGCTAATTAACTTCTTTTGCCTTAATTTTAAATTAACTTGATTCAGGCCCCTTAGTTGTTTCTTTTTCTTTAATTAGCTGCCAAATAATAATGAGACACAAAACAAGGTGCCACATAACCAGCTCACCCGTGCCCATCACACAATATCTGAAAATAAAGAAAGGTGAAGGTCTCAGTAAGGTTGATCTCTCAGGCCCCCAAAACATTTTGGCAATATTCTTAGAAAAAACAGAAAATCAACAGTTATGGAAATGTCTGTTGTGTCAGAATGAGAGCAGCATCAAGCCATAGAATTAAATAATGATTTTAATTAACAACAAGAATTGGCTTCTCATTAAGAAACTAGTTGGAGTGAAATTAGTTGGAGTTTGAAGCCCCAATTTAGCAGGTTAACTGTTGTTGTTTCACATTTGATTTATGTTTGGCTGTCATTTAATGAAGAAAATAATTAATTCAGAGCACTGAATCCTTAAAAACAGGGCTATTAAAATGAAGGGAAAAGAAGTTAATTAGCAGTGAAAACTGGACACTGATTAGGAAAAGGGTTAGAATGAAAACCTGCAGCCACTGCGGCACTCCAGGAGCCTCATGTATAACGCCATGCTCATATTATAACATGGTGTAAGCACAAAAGTGGGAATGTGCGTACGAACAGAAAAATCCAGATGCATAAATCTGTGCGTACGCAAACTTCCACATTCTTCCGCTACATAAATTCCGGTCAGTGTAAAAAGTAACTCAAGTGCACGCGCCTGCTGTCCCGCCCCAACTCCTCCCAGAATTACACCTCTTTGAATATGCAAATCAATATAAATAGCTCTTAAACTCAGCCTCATGTGAAGAGACAATGGGAAAAGCACGGGGGAAAATAGAAGAATTTCAGCGAATACCAAGTGGAGGCAAGGAGAAACATACTATTTGTTGGTTTAAACAGTGATATAATCAACAAAAGGAAGTTGATCGAGTGACAGAGTGTCGGAGAAACTCGAAAGCTCAAGTTCACAAAGTCGCACAGTGCCCGAAATAAAAAAGTTGTCAGATATCAAAGTCGCAGTGAAAAGGCAAGTCGTAGCCCACCGTCTGAGTGTCATATGAAAGCTTATTAGAGTACAGACAAAAAAAATAGACACACAGTGGGGAAAAAAACCATGAAATGTCAACTTTAATCTCGAAATTTCCACTTTAATCACGTAGTTTATTTTGTCATTAAAGTAGAACATCATAAACTTCATCTTAAAATTGTTTAATTTACTAGTTTCTCAAATCCAATCATAACTAAAGTAGCACGTTAAATGCTTTGTTCTGTATTTGATCTTCTATGTGCTCTATGTGTGTGAATCACTACGTGCTTCTGAGCTTTCTCTTCCTGCGACAGGACACAGAATCCATTACATTCATAATATTACAGCTCTCTGAATAATTAAAATACTGAGATGTATACGTGATATAATTTTCATGATGATAGGAGTTAAATCATGTTATTAAACATGGGAACACGGTGGCGCAGTGCTTGTTCATGTCTCACGCAAGATGCTTGCTGTGCCATGCGCGACCTTCGATGAAATACTTTATTGTAGCAGTACTGTCTCTTTCAAACATACTAACCCCTAATTCCTGTCCTTACTTTTCTTTCTCCAAATACCCAATCGCCACACAATCAGCTCTGTAATAGATGTTAAGCCATCTGTAAGCTTAGAACGTCGATTCTTCAAAAATTTTAAGGAACATTGAAATATCTTATTTGTACGTGTTTAATTATTCTATCCATCTATCCTTCCAGTGTCCTAGTTAGCACTGTGGCACTGTGTCCTGGCATGTTTAATTATTAACAATACGGTAATCCCTTCTCAGTCACGGGGGTTGCGTTCCAGAACCCCCCGCGAAAGGTGAAAATCCGTGAAGTAAAAACCATATGTTCATATGGTTATTTTTATATATTTTAAGCCCTTATAAACTCTCCCACACTATTATAAACATTTCCCGCACAATTATACAGCATAAAACCTTTGTATTCTCTTAGATATTAGGTAAGATTCGTTGAAATTATGTATGTAAACACACTGTTTATATACAGTAAAACCTAAATATTATTTTAAAGATATCGAGCATCTCCGATATCATATATGTTACAGCCATTAAGACAGACAGGCCACCAGCAATAAATACATACAATGCAAGAAAAATTGTATACAGTAAAATGTGTGTACAGTGACACTAAACTATGTACATTGTGGCACGCGGCTGGGGGTGGCACCCAGCCGGGACGCCCAGGAAGACAGGAGGAAGGCTCATTCCTTCTCCAGACCGCAAGGGGGCGTCCGCCCTGGTTGTATTGGGGGCTACGGGTACAGGGCTTGGAAGCCCAACCCTGTAGGGGCCCGTGGTCACCACCAGGGGGCGTCCACCTGCCTGAAGGACCTGGGCCCCCAGCACTTCCGCCACACCAGGAAGTGCTGTGGGGGAAGAAGACAGGGGACACCCGGAGGGCTTCCGGGAGCACAGCCGGCACTTCCGCCACACAGGGGAGTTTCCGTAGAGGAGTGTCGGGAAAGCACCTGGAGCCCATCCGGGCATGTATAAAAGGGGCCACCTCCCTACAAACGGGGACTGAAGTCGGGCGAGGAATGGACAAAGTTCTAAGTGAAGGAGAGTGGAGGTGGCCTGAAGGAAGCAGGCACTGAAAGGGGAGGCCTGGACTTTGGGGAGATTGGTGCTGGAGGCACTGGGTTTGTGCACTTGGACTATTGTAAATATGATTAATAAACGTGTTGTGGACTTAAGAATGGTGTCCGTCTGTCTGTGTCCGGGCTACTTCTCACAACATGTAATAAGTACTGTACGTACTGTTGAAAATTAATTATGGTTACTCACTAACAAGGGCACGACGACTTGTCCGATAACGAGGAGTTTAATTTTACTGCACAACAAAGGAGAGTGTTACAGCTCTTCTAACGGAGCCTCTTCAGGCGATTGTGTAGCACCGCTGTTGTTCTTCTTCCGGCAGTCTTCAATCCAAATCCCTAAAGCAGATTCCATCTGGACTACCACCTTATTACATCCACTTACGACTCGTTTTGCACCCTGGTTAAAGGACACTGCGGCTGTAGATCTTATATACTTTTCCTCCTTTTTAAATAAAAAGAATCGTGGACTCATTGATGCCGTAATGGTGTCCTGCAGCGGTGTAGCTGTTCCCTTCCTTCAGCATATCCAAAACTTTTACCTTTTCGGCAATCGTTAGCATCTTCCATTGGCACTTGGGCAGGGCCCCTGAAGCAGTAGCAGGAGCACATTGATGCTGAATGAGCAAGACGAGACTTCCTGGTTAACGCAGCAGAATCGAATTTGGCGCTCCGTCACTGAGCCAATCAGCACACAGGAATTTAACTGCGTGCTCTGATTGGGTAGCTTCTCAGCCATCCACCAATAGTGTCCCTTGTATGAAATCAACTGGGCAAACCAACTGAGGAAGCATGTACTGGAAGTAAAAAGACCCATTGTCCGCAGAAACCAGCGAAGCAGTGAAAAATCTGGGTTATACAGTAATCCCTCACTTATCGTGGGAGATAGGTTCCAAGGCCGACCGCGATAACTGAATTTCCGCGAAGTAGGGACACCATATTTATTTAATTATTTAACGTGTATTTGGACGTTTTTAAACCCTCCCTGTATTGTTTACAACCCACCCTTTACTCTATTAATAACAGGGATAACTGCTAAGCAATATGAAATCGGTAGATAAGTTTACACTTACTGTATAGTGAAGTACACGTAGCTATATATGACGTGATGATGGTGATGAATATGCTGCGCAGTAAAAATGATGACGATGAAGGTGATAATCCCCTGAATGCAGTAGCAAGAGCACGTTAATGCTGAATGAGTGAGATAAGACTTCCTGGTTAATGCAGCACTCCGTCGCTGAGCCAATCAGCAGCACACAGGAACTTAACTGCGTGCTCTGATTGGGTAGCTTCTCAGCCATCCGCCAATAGCATCTCTTGTATGAAATCAACTGGGCAAACTAACTGAGGAAGCAAATACCAGAAGTAAAAAGACCCATTGTCCGCAGAAACCCGCGAAGCAGCGAAAAATCCGCGTTATATATTTAGATATGCTTACATATAAAATCCGCGAAGTCGTGAATCCGCGAAAAGTGAACCACGAAGTAGCGAGGGATTACTGTATATTTAGATATGCTTACATGTAAAATCCGCGATGGAGTGAAGATGCGAAAGTCGAAGCGCGATATAGCGAGGGATTACTGTATAGATTATTTAAATGAAGTTAAAGTTTTATCTGTAAAATATAATAAACATATTTTGCTGCATTTCATCTTAAAAATGATATCGTCATCATATGTAAATATGCATTTTATAAAGTGGCTCAGGTTGTGCAATATTATAACTGTAGTGCAAGTTTACAGTGAGGTAATTGCACTTGTAAGTACAAACAGTTCTACAAGGAGCACCTGATGGACTGATTGAGTATGTTTATACTTCTTGGGATGAAACTGTTTCTGAACCGCGAGGTCTGTACATTGATTCCCCACTCAGATACAGTGATATAAATACTCTGAGTGGTGCAGTGAGTTGTAATATGGAAAAAGATGATCCGCTGTGGCAACCCTAATGGGAGCAGCTGAAAGAAGAAGAGGAAGAAGAAGGTGCAGTGAGTGTAACAACGCTACAGCAGCTATTGTATTTAGAATAATTTGACCATTCCGTGGACCATTATATTGTGTCACACATGTGCAAGTATGGGGACGTTGTGTCGACCAAGTAAAGGTAATTTCACGCCAGGCCAAGGAGGGCGGGTGCACTAAACCTTCTCCTGTTGTCTCTACAAAACCTATCTGAGTCAGTGATGACACTTCCAGTTCTGGCGCCCAGAAGAATGTCACTTCTGGTTCCGGCACCCAGAAGAATGTCACTTCCGGTTCCGACACTCAGAAGAATGTCACTTCCGGTTCCGGTGCACAGACTGATTTCAGAAGGACATCACTTCCAGTTATCTGACATCACTTCCGGTCTGATCATTTAAAGCTGCCATCTTTCCCAACTCACATCAGTTCTATCCTGAACTCATTGCTATCAACAGCTCTTTATTACTTAAAAAACCATTTGTAGCCAGGAATATTATATGGGTGGCTGCCCCAAACCTTTTTACGTGTGTCGAGTCTGTTCATTTTCACAATTGTAACTGGTTAATTACAATCAGATGCATTAAACTAATAAACAATATGCAGTTAGTTTCACTGTATTTATAAAGACGCATCAGGGATGTAGATCTGAAAAAGAAAGGGTAACCAAACAGGAACAGTAGCACTGCTTTGACACTGGGTGCTGCCAGTCTGCAAAACTGAGCAGAGAACTTGCGTACACCAAGGTATGAGGTACCGTGGAAATGTGCATGGCTTTATGCCAAGTTTAGGTTTTATACATCGCAATTTGAGCGTGGAAACGTTCGAATACAACATTTCTGTGCGTACGCACCGTTTATACATGAGCCCCCAGGACTGGAGTTTGCCACCCCTGCCCTAGGAAGTTAAACGATATTACTGAAGACCTGTAAATGCAGTTTTCTCCCCTCTAATGTTGACTCCACCAGAGTTGTGGATGGCTTTTATTCTCAGGTCAAGATGCCAATTAACAGCCACTAGTACTGTATATGCATTTCTTGTATATATAATGATGAAAAAAATCAACATGTTTCTGTAATGGGAAAATTGTAAATTTAGCCTGCTTACCTTCACAAAAGTTGTCAATTACTTTTAGACCCTCTGAGAAGAATAACAGCTTATCCAGTGAAACACCATCCAAGTACATAGAAGCTCATCAGGTGCACTTTTATCTATTTAGGTCAAGATGAAATAATGCCTGACCAGGTCACCATTAAAATGGCTTTAATTCAAATCACAGGTTACAGCAAGACAAAGGCCTCACTGATCCAGTTTTGTATGTAATCCATAATGCCTCACATGACACCTCAAGCAATGGATAAGGCTTCTGGCATGCTGCAGGTTTGCATGTCATGTGCCAACATTTTCAGACACTATGGATTAACCTGACACACTGTGTGAACATTTTGTGGTAAGTGGTCCATGGCATTTGGAAAATTTGAAATAAATAATCGTGTCCCTTAAAGTGCAGGTTCCGACTGGGTGCAGGCGTGTTCGAATGCGCTTTGCTCTGGGGATGGTAAGGGTGCCCAGCTGATTGCATGTGCACATGTGAATGCGAGAGTCAGTCAGGTGCCTCATTATTGCCTCAGAGAATAACACCTGCACCCATTTAGGAGAGCCAAATATTAGAGGAACCTACACTGCAGGAGGAGAGAGAAAAAGAAAAGAGAACAGACAGAAAAGAAAAAAGATGGAGGATTAAGACTGGAATTGAAATGCAGGAATGGGAGCGAGTCGGTGCAGAAGAGGGAGGATGCAGGCAGCTGGGAGGAGAGCCCCCTTGGGGGAGCGTGAGGCCAATGCTTAGGGCCTGAAGAAGGCCACTCCAGCTGATTGGCCTGGTGTAGCTGGAGAGACCCAGAACTTGTGCCCGCATTAAGTCCGGGGAGAGGCAGTGGGAGATGAACGGAGTAAAGTGAGGCTCGGATTGGGAGCCATGGACAGCCGAGACCCGGGCCAGGAAATGAATGTTGGCTGTGCCTGTCAGTTGGGTGCCTCCTCTGCTGTGAGGCTCTGTGTGGGAAGCCAGAGGAGATATCAGTTTTAAAGGGATGCACCGGGGACTGAGATTTTAAGAAAAGTTTCTTGCTATGGAATTTTAACCTCATTTTTATGGATTATTTATTGGCTTTTTAACTTTCTCCATTACTTTGATATTTATTGGATTTTTTATTTATTACTGAAGAGATGCCACACTGCATTGTTTTGGACACTATTTGATTTGATTTTAATAAAAGCACTATTCACTTTTTGCACCTACCCCTTGCTGCATGAGTATGACTATCAACGGTGGCAGGTTCAAGAGGCTCCCAAACAGATGCAAGAGCATATAGCCAACCCACACCGTTACACATTGCACACCAAGGACTGGGGTACTGTCAGAACAGAAGAAACCTGGGTTTGGTTTGACAGATACATTTGGAAATTCAGTCAAAGATTCAAATTTTTACTGAACAGTAGTTTTAGCATAAAGCAAACAAGCAAAACTGAAGTGGCTTTGGGACAAATGCAGACCTGAATTTCTTGCAATTTATCATCACTCTCCTTCTAAGTAGACACAACACTGGCAAATCTACAAGAAAGAATGGTCTAATATCCTCAAAAATCTGATACATAGATATCATGCAGAAATATAAACCCAGCCCAAGATTCTGTCTGCTACTGAAGGTTCTTCCACATATTATTGGCTAAGAAGTCAAGGGAAGTCAAATATCCACTTAATCTATTTTATTAACCTCTTTAGTTCAATAAAGGGTTGCAAGTAGGCACAGCTTATGTCAGGTAGAAAGAAAGAACGAACCTTGTGTGCAACGTATACGGTGCACAGACACATACCCAGACACACTCACCCTGGGCCAATTTAGGAATGACAACACACACAAGTCTGTGATGTTAAATCAACATTTATAAATAAGTTTAAATTGAACATCCTATTCCTACCCAGGCCATGGAACGTAAGGACAACCACAAGAAAGGGAAGTAACTAGTGAATGGAGGTACATTTCATATACGGTTTTACAAAATTATCCCTAAAATTTGTTTTGCAGTCAATGTCAAGCCACAACGTTCTAACAACAGACTGATACTATAGAACAGGCTGTATTACTTTCATTCTCACAGTTTTCTTCATTTTCTTCCATTATAAGGAGAGAAGAAAACTGCCCAGTTGAGTGATATGTTTCAGAACAATTTTAGTACCAGAAGCAATGCATAAGAACTCTTCATGCGAATTTCACAGCCTTCTGATCAATCGCCTCACACCAGGGACAATGACAGGCGGGAAGTTTGACTGGAGCAGTACACCTGTCACACCATAAGGCAGGTGAGCACAGGGAGGAAAGAAACCTCCCATGGTGCAGAAATACAAAAGCTTAGCTTTTATTTCTCTGAGTTGATCCCAAGCTAAAGTACAATTGAAATCCTTTCCATTTTATTCTTGAAACCTTAAAAGGAAAGACAAAGCTGACCTGGAGCTAAAAAAAAAAAAAGACTGCTAAGTAGCGTAACTAGACAGTGGTATATTATGTGTATAGTTTAATATAGTGAAGATTGGTACTCTGGCCAGAAGGGTTCTGATGACAGAGAGGTGTAGTGGCCTTTCAAGAATATGCCTCTATGACAGCGGACTGCATGATTTAGAGAGTAGAGTAGCGTAACAGCGGCAGAGCATAACATATACAGTAAGTGCAGGCTGTTATTCAGACCAACAGGGTTATGATGGCTGTTATACCGGCCTTTCAGGTATATACCTTTATGCGGCTGGCCCTAAAAATGGTCTGCCAGGTTCCAAGGGTTAAAAAAAAAAAGCAACAACTTGTACTCAATGTGCGTGATATAGTCATTTACATCCCTTGTAGAATAGGCAGCGATATATACTAGATGTCTCTCCCAGCCCTAGCTCCTTCTAGTTGCCTTCACATGCTCTCAACTGGCTTGCACTTTGACTTGCTGTGCATTCACACTGATGGTTACACCTCACAGCACCAACAGGGACAGAGATAACATCATTTGCACTTACTTTCACCGACTCCATAGACTAATCCAACCTGCCAGCAGCCACATGCCCAGACCAATGGATTTTAGCAATAGAGATGTGTTTGCAGGTACATGCTCTCTAACTATGCACCCCACTATCAATGCTCTGGAGCATAATAAATTGAGCAGATAAAAAACAAAAAGGTTGCAAAGGAGATAAAAATTAATGTGTTAATGGCACAAATTTTATTCATGGCAAAACACAATTTGTTTCACTGCAAATTTAATTAATCGTTTCACTCACCACTAGTAGACAACAAAACCAGCAGGCCAAAAACTAAAATGCTAAGCATAAAGGTCAAAAGTGTTCAGAAACCCACATATCACTGACTAAAACGACCATACAGTTGACAATCAATTCCTTATATATATTTTTTCTGAATGACCCATTAATCCACAACATATACTATATACTTCAAGAAGAAAATGCAAGGAAAGGAAATGAAGAGATTTCCAGCAAGAGAAAGTACACAATGAGGAGACAGAGGTCAAATTCTGAAACATGGAGGTAAGTATTAGGGACACTGACCTGATAGATTTAACAATAGGGGTTAAAAGCCAATCTGCATAGGCATAACCGATTCATGAATTTAAACTGAAAATATTGGTGATGAGGTTTTTGAAATAGAGTGAAACTTATTATTTTTGATTAGCAGACACTATTAACTTGCTAGGTCACAGTTCATGGCGGATGTTTGCATTTTTTTACACAATTGGAATACATGACTCATTCAGGTTTACATGATGGGATTAGAGTGAGAGTTTTGCGGTTTACAGTCCATAATCCTCTACAAAATGGTTGCAAACACATTGAAACTTGGACTCACAGTTTATCCACCATTTGATTTTGTGAAGGCACTTTTTTCATTATAGTGCATATTCCAGAATTCCAAAGCCTATTTCAACAGCATCAAATGCCAGCCTAAAGGCAATCTGAGTGTGACATCTGTCATTTGCATGCGCTTCAGAAACAGCTTAAGGGCTTTGGTGATGGTAGTTGCCCGCCCCAACCAGGGGTTGGCACTGTGTGCTAATGCCACCTCTCTTTCTTCCTTTGCATAACAGAAGACTGGCCACCATTCCACCACTGACGTCACTTCTAAGGTCCGCCCTCCTGGACCCACCTCTTTCTGCTTGAAAGCCATTGACGGGAAGTTCAGACATCTTTGAGTCAGTTCTACATTGGACTCCAATTCAAAAATACATTATTGATATCTTTGTTAAAAGGTAATTCCTTTCTGACTTATTTTCATTATACAGAGTCACAGATTTGCCACAAACCTATATCATATTTGCTTCTTGTCTTACACATCAGTTATTCAGAATACATACTGTACATTGTCAACCCACCATACTCGCTCATTATCTATGTTAACCTGTACATCTTGGAGATAAAGGAGGCACTAATCCTTGAATCACTCTGCTGCTTCACCAGCAACAAATAACTTTGTTTGATATGTTTCAGATAAGGTGGTGTTTGCAGTGGTTAGTACTGTTGTTTCATAGATTCCTCCACTTTGGTTAGATTCACAGGCCCAATTTTTACATTTTATTTGTTGCTGCATGTGTTTTCCTCCACCTACTCATATTTTTCATTTTGGATTTTTGCACAGGTTAGAATAATTGGAGATTCAACTTGTGAATATAAATGTGGGTGTATGAATGAGAGGCCTTGCAATGAACTGACTGAATAACAGTGGTGGGCATTCAGTGCCTCTCCATGGGCATGTTGTCACAGTAAGAAACAAACTACTTGCCTTTATGGCTACCACCCAGAGCTTTGATGCAAAGGGGGGACTCCTATCTTGCACTCAGTGCTGCTAGAATAGTCTTTTGCTCCTCTGATTTGGACTAAGAGGGTTTGAGAATGTTATGTTATTTTGAATCACTCACGCAATATGCTCACCTCTGCCATGTCATGAGGCTGCACTGCATTTCATTGATAACATGCTGTACTGACACCAGATGAATTTTCCAGTTGGAAAGCTCCCATATCTTTAAATGTGTGAAATAATGAGCCATATATAATGTGTGATATTGCTGTGCTAACTTGTATGACCGTCAGGATTAACCACCTCTTATTCTGATATATGTGTATAGATTATATGTCACCTTTGAGATATTACAGATCAACTTAAGGTTTTCCCCTTGGGCTATACAAATGTGATTTGTGCCGTCACAAGATATCACCAATAGAATGGGCTTTTTCATGTTTCAGGGGGATACAGAAAGACTTTAATTTGTAACTCATTGGAAGCGATATGAGCCTATAAAGGTTCATATGCAAAAACAGCAGCATAAGGAATGGTAACCTTACTTTGGTTTGAAAAAATGCAAACATTAGCTACAGTAGCTGTTTAACTCACAAATACACAATTGTAACCGACAATTAATCTTTAAATGAGACGTGACTGAATTTTTCTAATTTAAAAGAGTAAATAATTCCAGGAGCTGAAAAACTGGAAAAAAACAGTAAAGTAGACATAATTACACAATCAGAAGCCTACTGTGCATTTCACAAAAATTCTCATTAGTGCCAGCCATCCGTATGAGTGGAAAATACAAACAATCAATAACAGAAGAGCAACAGTTACTCATGCAGAAAATAAAGTTAGATTAAACATCCCAAAAGTTGAATTCACTGTCTTCTTTATACCATCTGTACCTTCATCATTGAGAGTTACTATTAATATTAGAGAACCCAGTTCAATAGTTTATAGGACAGAGAGGGATACAAGCTTTGAGAATTTCGTGACAGCCTTGCAGGGATTTGGAGGGTCAGTACGACTACATAAAAGTGCTATGGTTATAGAAATAGAGGGAGTTCTTGGGTGAATCACGGGGATCATTTGAATAACTGACCAAGAAAGTATCATGGAATGGGAATCACAGAAAATTTAGAATTACTTTATACACCTCAAAATGACTCCTAAGCCAATCATAAATATCTGTGAGGTAACTTCAGGGTGGAATACAAAGAACTAATAATTGCTAAGGAAGCAGAGCACAGATAACGGAGAGGAAGAATGGAGTTGAATGCTCAGGTCACTCAATGGGGAACTCATACCAGCTGCTCCAAACTGTCAGGTACTCCTGAGGGTTTTGTACTTGTATGCTTTGTTTTCTTTGTTTTCCATAGTATTTTGTGTACCTGATAACCTTGTATTTTGCAAGATGTCAACAGTTTTCAGATGCCAAAGGGATGGGGTCAGAATGCACAATCGATGTTGCCATGTAAATCACTGCTTGTTGTTAAATTGGTTCTCTCTAAATAAATGCATGGGATTATGGTAAAATCATCAGTTTTTTTTTTCTGATTAATTTGTAAAGCAAAGGAGGTTATTTATTGTCTCCTCATGTATAGCTTTTTTGCTTTTGAGCTTTTCTTTGGTTTTCATATTTCAGTACTTTTTATTTGTGCACATTAGAGCCTGGTTGGTTGCAATCAGGTATTCACACTTGGCTAGGAAAATTAAGCCAGTTTTACCATAAAGCCCCCATTATTCAGTCCCTATTTTCAGGCTTATATTAGAGCTGTTAGATGTTCCAACACCTGACTCTTTTTTCCTTGTTTTGTCTCCCTTTTTCTGATTAAAGTGTAACAACCCAGAGGGATGCTTGTGTATCAGCTGAGTACTCATTTCCTCTGTTTTGCTCCCTTTGTTATCTTAATAACTAAAAACCTTTTTAATTATGCTAAGTAAAGTCTGTGTTCAAGGAAGGCAAAGCAAGTGCATATCTTTACAGGCTTAGAATGCATTCATACATCTGTCAATCCATCATGGGAGCCATTGATTTCCTAAATATGTCTTTTCTGGTCATAGCTCTTGAGAGCAAGATCCTCTACCAAATCCAGGGTTGGACTATAGTCCATCACAGACTACATTTTGAACATAGATACACACAGATACAGATACACACAGACATGACAGAAGATAAAAAACAAACACCAAAAGCTTCACTACTTTGGATTTAAGTGGAAAACAATATTTTCCAAAGTACATCTATGTTAACATTAACAAAACATTCAGAATCCACACAAAAAGCATCCCCACATAACTGAACTGGTCAGAAACTGGAAAAAAATCAAATTCGCACTTAGAGGATCTGTACAAAACTTCTTCAAAACCTGGCAGGAACTAATCAATAACATTTTAGAATAGGCATTTAAATTGAGGAAGCAGGTTCTCTCCCATCTTTTACTCCATTTATCGTTATTCATTTATCAATTTATCTATTTACTTATTTTTACTAGCATAAAGTTTTACTCTGCTGGCCTAGCTCTCTTTCTCAGGGGTGGGGATTGATTTGTTTTTTTTTTTTTGTAAAACTTGAGTTATGTGTATGGAATGTTATTTGAATTTAATAAAATCAATAAAATTAAAAAGAAAAAAAAAGCAAGTCTATGTTACTGTTGGCAGACGACCAGGGACCTTGCCCCACCGGAATGCCTGGAACAAAGAAGGACCGGGAGAAGGGCAATATATTCCCCTGGACGCAAGAGGGCAGCCTCCCTGGATTCTATCAGGGCCACGGATACAGAGCTGGGAAGCTCATCCCTGTGGGGTCCGTGGCTGCCACCAAGGGGCGCCTGGATGGTTCCCGAGTCATGGACTGCAGGACTTCCGCCCCACCAGGAAGTGCTGCCAGAACAGGAACCAGATACGCTCGGAGTGCTTCCGGAAGGCAGGGAGCACCTGGAGCACATACGGGTGTGCCATAAAAGGGGCCGCCTCACTCCATCCAGGGAGCCGGAGTCGGGTGGAAGAGGACGGAGCTTGCGATGGAAGGAGTAGAGGCGGCAGAAGAAAAGGAAGTCTAAAAGACTGTGAGCTGTATTGGGCTGAGTATTGTATTGTGTTGTGTGCCCAGGAATAAAACATGTGTGCTTTTCGACATCTGGAGTCCATGTCTGTCCGTGTCAAGACTGATCTTCCAAAGTTATATATAAAATATACTCTTATCGGCCTTTATTATCTAAACCAAACCCATTAGAAACTGGTCCCCCATTTGCCATCACAAAAGTTTGAATTCTTCAGGACACATCATAATGTGGCAAAGGGAGGCTGCCCATTGTCTCCACTCTTGTATGAATTACCTAATGGAGAATATCTACCAATCAATTTGGCAGGTGAAAAACATATTGACATATGGATACACGGTTACCATAAAGGGATGCAAATGAATGTTAACAATCTTCAGAGGCCCTATCCTATGCAAACTATGCTTTACACATATTAAAGGAGTTAATCAATTCTACAAGACTAAATAAAAACACACACTTACATCACCACAACAAGCCTGTACTGCTGGGACTCAGAAGAATGAACCCATAGATTCATGGTGTCCTTGTCATGCCCTTTTCCTTCCATCAGCATGAATCCAAAGGAAACAGGATTCATTACACCAGGTCAGATTTTTGTAGTCCTCTACTTCAACTCTTTTTTTTTTGTTTTGTTTTGTTTCTTGCTAAAGTAAATGGTGCTCTATTTCACAGTTCTCTTTAAATAACCCTGTTCTATAAATGGTGAGCAGCCACTCACTTACCAGTCCTATTTTAGATGAAAGTTATTTATGAATTGTGATGTATCATAGTCTGATCCAAGATTGGTTCCTGATTTGTCCCTAACACTGCACGTTCAGAAAATGGATGGGTGGGTTGTTAATTAAGGATCAGTCAAGTCATTATCCCTCTCAGGGACAAGGAGATTACAAATTGGATGGATCAATAAGTTCCAGTTAAGGATGCAATGGTTAATAAGGGTCTCAGTTTGAAACACAGATTAACTTTAAATTACTTCAATATTTGGGAATAACATTTCAGTCACTTTGTAACACGCATTATGTATTTTAGACATATCATTCAGTTAATTAACTTGCAATTCTAAATCTTGAGAAACAAGTCATTTAAGTTGACCTTTAAGATTTTTAAAACTCTTTAAATCTATAGATGCTCATAATCACTACAGACATTTAAAGACTAAGGAATATTTTACAGAAAACAGGAGATAAGCACTCTTTAAACACTCCTGTCATTCTATACTTTAAAACACAACAGGTAAACATATTAACCTGACAGTGGGTTTTCACTGAGCTGCAATTTAACTGATCTGCATTCAAAACCTGTTTCCATGCTTCTTTTCTGCAGAGCCGATTCCCAAATGATATTCCAATTGCAGGCAGAGCAATTGGAACAATGTGAAAATGAAAAAAATCAGATTTTTTGTTGAGGCACTAGTGCTTCAGCTACATGCAGCATTTGGGAATACAATTAAACTTATGTAAAGAGGTGCCCAGTCAGGAAGGAGACTACAGGGTAGAGGGGCTGCTACATGGGGTCCTCTTATAAGAAATAAGCTTTGCAGCATTAACATATATTGTCATGGCAGGTGTCATGAAGATTGTATTCCACAGAGCAAAAAGGGTTTGGGGCCTCCTAAAAGACCCCTAAACTAGGCTAGGCCTTCCCTAGCCTGCCTAGAATAGGCTTCACCCAAGAAATCTTAATCCCCCAATTCTTCAACAGGCTTCAGCTTTCTCAAGCCCAAAAGGGGGATTTGGCTCCAAAATTCAAAATACAATCATGCGCTGACCAAGTTGAAGAGATTCATACTCACAACCCAGAGCCATAGGAAATCAATAGAGTAATAATGTTCTAGAAATTGGCAACACCAGCCACAGTATACAATTTTTTTGTTGTTATTATTTCACAGGGTTTCATAAGTTTTCTGATCCTTGGAGGACCCTTTAAGGTTTGTTTTCATTGGTGCTGCTTCATGTGGCTCATTCTTATTCATTTGACCTGCACCACCTTTCTTACACAAGTGTTTATCAACCTTTATGGTCCCATGACCCAGTTTTGCTTTTTTAGCTTCATCGATGACCCACTAACAAGCATGATTGGGGGTCACCTTGGTGAAACAAGCTAACTTAGAAATGAGACACATCACACAGCACTGCTGTTCGCTTAAGACAATCCACTGCAATCCACTTGAGCATGACGGCAACCTGTAACCTACTGGTGGCAACTCGGGTCACAATTCAGTGGTTGACAAACACTTACTTAGGAGACCTAATTTGATCTGATTGTGCACCAATCAACCCACGACTCACTGGCAGCACGACCCAGTGGTTGAGAAACACTGCCTCACACAGACCCAATGTGCATATGCTGAGACCTGAAGATTGGTTTTTGCAACCCCATAATGGCAGTTAAAGTATGCTTACTGGTGACCCACACCAGACCCACAGATCCTCATTTGCAATGACCTATACACTTTGTAACTAATATACAGTATTGCCAATCTGACATAGTGAAAAAAATACAAGGCTAATACAGAACCTTTATATATAGATATCTTTTTGTAGTAAACAGATGAAGCACCCAAACAGAAGAGAAACACAAAAAGGGCAAAAGGGTTTGCCTCTAAAGGCAAACTAGAGCAGACAAATTCCAAATTGCAATTAAATAATCAAAAACCCTAAAACAGAAGCAATAATCTTAGAATCCAGAAAATCCATACTTACGATGATATACAAACGTTCTGCCATGACATTAGGTTTAGGTTTAGGTTTATTTGTCATATATAGGTTAACACAGGGTCAACATACAATGAAATGTGTATGACGAGAAAAACAAGTCACTCAGCCTAGATCCAATAAAGCTTAAAAAAAAGATTACAAGTTAAAAATAGACAAGTCATATAAAATAAAATGTGTATGTTTTAAAAGAAGTTATAGAGCAATATGAGTTGAATGAGCAGCAAGTACAAATGACAGTTATTGCACAGATAATGTTTTATAAGTGCAGATGCATATTCCATAAAGTGCAGATGCATGTTCCAGTCAGTATTCTGAGTGTGTGCAGGTACAGTTTGTGTGTGAGTAGTGCAATGTAGATGTAATGTAAGTGTGTGTAAGTGTTCAGGTGTTGCTGTTGAGGAGTCAAATGGCCTGGTAGTAAAAACTGTTCTTAAGTCTTGTAGTCCGAGCAGCCAGACTCCTGTATTGTCTGCCAGATGGTAACAAGGAGAACAGCTCCTTGGATGACTGTAGTCCTTTATGATGCTGCTTGTCTTACGCAAGCACCGATGGAGGTAAATGTCTTCAATGGCAGGAAGACTCTTGCCCGTGATGTGCTCTGCTGCCTTCACCACTCTCTGTAGTGATTCCCGGCTGCTGGCAGAGCAGCTCCCATACCAGACTGTAATGCAGCCCGTCAGCAGACTCTCGACCACACTCCTGTAAAAGTTTGAGGTGATGTTGGCATTCATGCCAAACTTCCTCTGCCTCCTCAGGAAGTAGAGCTGCTGGCGAGCTTTCTTGACCACAGTGTCTATGTGAAGGGTCCACGAGAGATCCTTGGTGATGTTTACTCCGAGGAACTTGAAGCTGTTAACCCTTTCAACTTCTATGCCGCTGATGTAGATGGCCTGGTGTTCTCTGCCTTGTTGTTTTCGATAGTCCACAATCATCTCCTTGGTTTTGCTGACGTTAAGAGACAAGTTGTTATCTAGGCACCAATTACTCAATGCCAGCACCTCCTCTCTGTAGGCCGTCTCATCGTTGTCAGTGATAAGGCCTATGATGGTTGTGTCGTCTGCAAACTTGATGATGGTGTTTGTGCCGTGTTTTGCAACACAGTCATGGGTGAACAAGGAATACAAGAGGGGGCTAAGCACACAGCCCTGCGGCGCTCCTGTGTTTAAAATGAGTGATGAGGATGTGTGTTTGCCGACTCTCACCACCTGGGGCCTGTTTGTGAGGAAAGAGAAAATCCATCTGCAGATGGTCGTCCCCAACCCAAGGTCGTCAAGCTTCAAGACGAGTTTTGAGGGGATGATGGTGTTGAATGCCGAGCTGTAATCTATGAACAGCATTCTTACATATGTATTTCCTCTTTCCAGGTGGGTGAGGGCAGTGTTTATTGTTAGTGCAACGGCATCCTCTGTCGATCTGTTTGCTCTGTAAGCAAATTGGAGAGGATCCAGCGTGTCAGGGAGGGAGGAGCAGATGTAACCTTTGACTAGTTGCTCGAAACACTTCATAATGACCGATGTCAGTGCAACCGGGCGATAGTCATTCAGACAAGAGACCACCGGTTTCTTTGGGACAGGAATGGTGGTGGATGCCTTGAAGGAAGTGGGGACCACTTCAGGGAGAGATTGAAAATGTTGGTGAACACACCTGCTAGCTGGTCAGCACACGCCCTGAGGGCACGGCCTGGGATGCCATCTGGTCCCGGAGCTTTGCGAGGATTGACCTTTTTGAAGGACCTTCTCACATCAGACGTTTCAAGGATCAGAGTGACAGACTCACTGCCCCCTTGAGGATATAGCACCTGTTCTTTGTTGGCTGCATCAAAACGAGCATAGAAAGTGTTGAGCTCGTCTGCAAGACATGCAGTGGGCTGAATACCGACTGTGTTTTTCTTTTTATAGTCAGTGATGCAGCACAGTCCATTCCACAGGCGCTTGGTGTCAGAGCTGTGGTAGCTTGACTCCACTTTGTCCCTGTAGTCCCGTTTAGCCTTCTTGATGGACCTCCGGAGGTCGTATCTGGCTGCTTTGTATGCATCAGAGTCCCCTGAGCCAAAGGCAGAGGTCCGCGCCTTGAGCTTAGCCCGGATCTCCCTATTTACCCAGGGTTTCTGGTTAGGATATATGCAAACGGTGGTTTTAGTGACAACATCGTCAATGCACTTGCTGATATATCCTGTGACAGAGTCTGTGAATTCATTGATGTTGCTATCAGCTGCATCCTCAAACATCTCCCAATCAGTTGTTTCAAAGCAGTCCTGTAAGACCCCCTCAGCTTCACTGTCCCATTTGTAGATGTTCCTGTAAACTGGTTTTTCCTGTTTAAGTCTTTGTTTATATGCAGGCAGCAGCAATATAGAGCAATGGTCTGATTTTCCAAAAGCTGGTCCAGGGAGAGATTTGTAGGAGTCCTTGAATAAGGTGTAACAATGATCCAGTGTTTGATCACCTCTTGTGGGGGGAGAGATGTACTGATAGTATCTAGGGAGAACTTTCTTCATGTTTGCTCTGTTAAAGTCTCCCAACACAATAAATGCTGCTTCTGAGTTAGGGATCTCTAGTCCACTGATAACATCATACAGTTCATCCATAGCCGAAGCTTTATCAGCTTGTGGGGGGATGTAAACAACTGAAAGGAGAACTGAACTGAACTCCCTCGGGAGGTAAAAGGGTCTAACTTTAATGGTCAGCAGCTCAAGAACCGGTGAGCAGTGTGTTTTTAAGACACACACATCTGTAGCCCACGAAGAGTTAACCATAAAGCACACACCCCCTCCCCTTGACTTGCCTGAGTCCTTCTTTCGTTAGGGCGGCCCCATCTCTTGGGATTCAACCCACAAAACAAAAGGAACATAAGAGAACACAATAACACAACATGTACAATTTTCATAATAAAAGAAAACATAATCAAACCATAAATAAAGCAAATTATATTTGAAAAATAACAAAACCATGGAATAAGCAAAAAATAAACACAACCCTGGCTAATCCATAATACCAGAGCATGAGATTAAATACCACCTGGATGAGAATTGACAGTTCTTATTTTTAAATTGATTTTTGAAGAACAAATATTGGAGAATGATAATATGTGGGACAATTCAGAGTGCAAGATTTGGCAAGGTTCACTTTTGGGTTACATTTGGACCCCCATTGCACATTGTGGGGTACAAGCTACTTGGTGGGTTACTGACCTCCCTAGATGATAGCTAGTGCTTGGGATTATAAGTACACCCTGGGCTGTTAGAGGAAATTCTAAGAAGATGGCACCACGGTGTACAGAACACACCCATGGAAAAGTAATCTGAGAATACATCAGAATTAGACTCAATATGGTACTTTAAGATTCTCTAGAGGTTAAAAGCTAGTGGAGATCAGAGTAAGGCTATGAGTCAAGACTAGGCCTTGTGTTTTGTCATGTGGGTCCTAGGGTTACTCAATTCTCCCTTCATACTCTTTATTATGTGGACCTTAACAAAATTCCCCCAAATGCCTGCTACAGCCCCCACACGTTACATGACTTTTTATATTGTATCTAAGACCTCAGGCAACAAGACAGAGTACCAGATCAGGCAAAAGAAAGTTACACATTTATTTATGTATTATAGATAATTTGCT
Organism: Erpetoichthys calabaricus; assembly: GCF_900747795.2. NCBI lineage: Eukaryota > Metazoa > Chordata > Cladistia > Polypteriformes > Polypteridae > Erpetoichthys > Erpetoichthys calabaricus. Next base: position 62,095,966 of record NC_041395.2, read on the forward strand.
CAAAATAAAGTGCATATGTTCTATAATTTGATTGTCTAATCTATAATATGACTGTCTGCAGCCTTCTCTAATTGTGCTTTGTAGCTTCCAATGCACCTCCTGAATCACAGCCCCCATTCTAGCCTATTCTTTCTTCTTGGACAGGGTAGGATTACTTAAAAAATGCCTCTGATATGTTCACAGGGTTATAATAAATTAGCCTGAAAAAATGGTTGCAACAAGATTGATGCAAAGATTTCTAACCCTCTCCAGTTCATTTGCTTTGTTCAGTTGTGGTCTGTTCATGGCCTGTATTTCCCCAGGCTAGCTGACCAGCTTCAGAGATTTACTAGTCTCTTCCTAGTGGGGATAGCTCAATTGAATGTTCTTGTAAAGATTAGATTGAAGAATGCCTGCAATCCCCTACCAGAAATTGTATTCCATTAAGAAACACTTAATAAAAATTCTTATCAATGAAATCATTCCTAAAACTTTGGGAGGTTTACAATGACTTGCTTAAAGAAAACTGTTTCCTTAAGTTACTAATTAGTTCTTAAATGAGCATTTACAAGCAATTAGTCAGTCAGTCATTGTCCAACCCACTATATCCTAACACTGGGTCACAGGGGTCTGCTGGAGCCAATCCCAGCCAACACAGGGCGCAAGGCAGGAACAAAACCTTGGGCAGGGTGCCAGCCCACCACAGGACACACACACACATCCACACACCAGAACAATTTAGGATCGTCAATGCACCTAACCAGCATGTCTTTGGACTGTGGGAGGAAACCAGAGCACCCGGAGGAAACCCATGCAGACACGGGGAGAACATGTAAACTCCACACAAGGAGGACCCAAGAAGCGAACCCAGGTCTCCTTACTGCGAGGCAGCAGCGCTATCATCGCACCACCGTGCCGCCCTTACAAGCAATTATCAAAATATTAAATATTAATCTATATTGTACCTTGATAATCTACACTGCACCTTGACTGACAAGAGGAAGACAGGCCAGAATTGGAGCAAAAGATTCTGGCTTGTTGGAAGGATTGCTGAGTTGGGTCTGTGTATAGCTGCATAAATGGGTTAACCAGACTTTTTTTCCAAGGTGGTTAGGCCTAGAGATAGAGCAGGTATTTATTGTTTTCCTTGTTAATATTAATTTGTCTTCTAGTTTTTTCCATCTTTCTCATAGCTTTTTTTTTTTTTTCCAAATTAATTATTTTGGGTATTTTTGGACTCCTTGGCGTTACAATAGTTTTGGGAAAGAAGACTTGCAGTGCCCTGAATTGTTCACAGAGTCTATCCACCTATACTGTATAGGAGGAGTCTCAAACCTTTTCCCCCTGACAGTTACTTTTACAAAATGAAAATGGCCGAGAGCTACTCATGTTTTCTAACGTTTATTCTCGTAGCTTATTTCAACCCAAACAAACTGAATAAGCTTGTTTTGACTGAACATCTACAAAATGTTGGTGTCCACAACATTTGCATTAAAACAACAAAAAAATATTTAGTTCACCTGCAAGTGCATTTTGTATGTCTGTATGCATTTTCTAGTATATCTCACACTATTGAATTAAAATATGAATGCTGTCAAAACAAAATAATGTAATTCCAAATACACAGGTATTACTTATTCATTTGTCATTTTGTTCCATGTCACTGTTTCACTTCACAAGAGTACTCACTTGTCCAGTTGCATGTGTGATGTGTTTTTTAGTTAGTCAGATGACTGACACTGCATGGAGTCAACAAGAGAGGTGTATGGTGGAGTGTAGCCACTTAGGTTCACTCTTATGGAGTCATTTAAATGTTCATCTCTCAGTCTTGTTCTGAACTTTGATTTCATGACATTCATGTCAGAAAAGGCAGACTCACAGAGGTATGTAGACCCAAACAAAGTAGACATTTTCAGAGCTACTTGGCGAAGATTCTTATAGTTATCTGGCTCTACTTAGCTCCAGAAATGCTGAGAATGCTGTTGAGTTTAATTGCACATCATTTTGAAGGTTTACTAATATATATAATATATAAAATCCAAAGTCTGTGTGTATGGCTGTCCGCTTTTCACGAGAGAACTACTTAACAGATTTAGATCTGTTTTTTTTCTATAATTTGCTTGAACATTCCAGTTGATTTTGCGAATTCTCTCATTTCGCTATGTATCATAGTTCGCTTGCTGTACCGATTTATTTGCGCAAATCCGAGAAACACGCAGCAGGCCAAGGGGAAGGGCCTTCCTCACTCACTTGCCAGCTTCGGGGCGTGTTCTTTAACTCTGCTTAGCTAGCAAACGAGAGAAAAATTGAATTCAACTTTGTTTGATATCTAAAATAAAGTGTTACTTAGGTCTTGATGAGTTTGAGTCCGGATATTCTCTTAAGTGTATGCCACATTGAAAAGACAGATTGCAGTTCGGATTGTGGATTGTGATTTTGTGTTAAAAGGATTGTGATATGATTTTTTGGAAAGATCGCTCACCCCTAATTTGACTAATCAAATTTTCAAATTTATGTAGCATTCATTAACCCTTTGGCGAGCTACTTGGAAATGGGTTGCGAGCTACCGGTAGCTCGTGAGCGATGTGTTGGAGACCCCTGCTGTATATCGTACATACATTGGTTACTTCTTAAATAAATTTACAAACAATTGCAGTCTTTCTAAGGTGAATAAAAGTTTGTGAAGGAAGTAGTGAGGTATAGACCTGCTTTACTTAGAAGGTGCTATACACTTAATTATGCTGTAAGTCTTAATTACTCTTAATCCACATAGAAAAGTGATTGTAAATATATACCGGAATGAAATGTAAAGACAACAACATACATTATGGGCCAGGCATTTTTTAGTGCTTTTTGTAAGGAATATATCAGTCATTCCAATATGCAACAGTACCAAGTAAAAATGTCATCTTGCAGGTCTATTTATAGCATTGTGCAGTAAACTGAGGTCTAATGAGCTTAATTGACTTATATGAGATGTGATTTGATAAATTTAGTATATATGTATGTTTCTTGCATGGTGTCAGAAATTGGGACTAGTTTTTTTGTCTCTGTTTTCTATAACATTCTCTTCTTTACCATCAGTGTTGGTAAATATCACATTCTTTCTTTTTTATTCTTCTTCTCTAAACCAGTTTCCACAGCCTGTTCCTTATTTTGTGTGGTGTTATAGAGTTTACTTAGATTTACACTTGATATTCTAGATAAAAAAAAAAAGAAAAACCTTTAACCATGTATGGAATCTCATAGGAAGTAATACTGGAAGGATCATTTATTTCATTTGAAAGAGAGAAGATCATTGATTGATTTTAAAATGTAAAACAAAATGCATAAAATAAGTAAGAAGTACCTACTATAATTACAAAATACAGTATATTTCCTATACTTTCTTAGTTTGATTGTACTTTTGTACTGCATTTCAGGCTTAATTAGCATGAGCAATGGACCATAGCATATATTTGATTTGCACAGTAAATCCTGGGAAACAAAAGAAATTAAAGAAGCCCTTCCATATTACATACTTGCTGTAATGCTTGACAGTCTGTGATGGACTGGTGTGCTGTTCATGGCTGTTTTAAGCCTGGGACGTTAGAGCTGAGCTAGTAGAAAGGAACGCAGGGAGATTTGATAGCCTATGTGATGTTCAAATCCTATTTACAAGACAGTTATTTAAACTACATGTGTGCAATTACTGAGAAACTGCCTAAAAGGCATAAAATCTATTAAAATCCCATCTCATGACAAAAAAAAAAATCTTAATTATAAAGGTCATGCTGACCCCTCCAGGGCAGTACAACAATAATCTGTTATCGACACCTCCCCCTCATCTTAATCTTTCACTCTGTCAGCTCTCTACCTTGTTATTTTCATGTTGTTTCCACTTCCTATACTTACAATTTTCAATGTTGCTTTCCTGTAATTGGAATGTAATGTTCTTACTTCAGTCCATGCTTTTAGTGGATATGAGAAGTAGCTACCTTCTTCATTTCCCTCCTCTGAAGGCAGCAATCAGAGAGTGACATAGAATATAATACAGAGATTGTTTTAAATATACTACAAGACTACAGTGGGCCTGCTCACATGCTTTTAAAATGTGTTGGCTCACTTTGTGATTAGAAGTAGTTTATCTCTTATAGTATATTAAAAATCCATTGTCAGTCCTTCAAAGTAGGGGAAAAATGTATTCAGCTTTTATTTCAAACATTATAGCTGGGTTATAGCAAACACTCTAAATGACTACAGATGGAATAGCAGAGATTTTTTGCTTGACCATTGAAGTCACTGAGAACTCCAATATCTGACTTTTGAGACAGCTCAGTAGACGTCTGTTATTACTCCTAAATATAGCTCACAGTCCTCTAACCTTGTTGTGTTCACCCCTTCTACGTAACACTTGTAGAGTAATTCAGCCATTCTTTTCCAAGGCACAATCTGCGGCCCTGGGTGAATCAGATTGGACATAAGTGTCACAGCTCAACATGATACCAAAGGCTTATATTGTTTTTAACACCTGTGTGTCACATAAAACTAAAACATGCACTGATTTATTTATTTATTCACTGTGATACTATGTGCAAGGGTTACGCAAATGTAAATTAAGGCATTTACAGACTTCAAAAGAAAGAAATAAGCTGCGTGTACTCAGGGGACAAAGAAACAAGTTCAGAATGGCCCCTGTTCACAGTTCACATGTAAATGCACTGTGCCTTGTTAAGTCCTGGTTCCACTAATATTAAAAACAGATCTGTCTATAAACAGATGTTCCAACAGTGTTGCCTTAAAAGCGTTGCATCACAATGCAGACAATGCGAGTGCTAATTTAGCTAAGATAATATCATTTTTTTCTTTGTCATCTTATCTTGTTCTAAATCAAAAGTATTGCTATTTCATTTGAATGACATGATAGCTTTTCTGCCTCATAGACTTAAAGTTCTATTTTCAAATCCCAGCATGATCATTAATTGTGTGGATTCTGGTGCTCTAGTTTTCCTCCTACACCCTAAAGTGCACATTTTAAGTTAATTTTTGGTTCTATTTGGGCTCAGTAATATTTAAGTAAGTGATGTGTGTGCTTCACAATTGTCATGATGTCCATTTCGTAGACTCTTATTTGATCTCACAATCATTTTTCATTCATTTTTAATCATTACAGGCAGTCCCCGGGCTACGTACAACATAGGGACTGTAGGTTTGTTCTTAAGTAGAATTTGTATGTAAGTCGGAACAGGTACATTATCTTAATAAATGCTATTGTTGACCAACTATAACCACCTCTCTCTGACCTTTTTATTATTTCTACTTTATTTTCCATGGTGATGGTTTTTCTCTTCTTAAGTGTATCACCAGCACTTGCATCAGATTTGTGGGTTGGGGACATTGTTGAAGGGTGAAGACAAAAGGTTAAGATGAGCTCTTCTGCACAGCACTGTACACGCTATCACAGCAGGAAGGCCCCCCTTGTCAGCACGTCTGGTGTACTGACGAGAGACAACTTCCTGCTATGTACGTTAAACAGTGAGAATGAATGGGAACGGCGAGGGGTGGTTCAACACCCACCAACCACACAGTCACCTCCACTTGCATACAGAATACTGCCTGCAGCATTCACCCACCGAGAACGAACAGAATGCGGCCAAAGGCGGGTAGTTAATTGCCCACCATCGCCACCATTCAACAGGCAGCCAGCTGTGGCACATTACAATGCTGCCCCCTGCCGCCCCATTCACCCTCAATGGCCTCTGTTCAGCCATAACCGGGTCACCGCTTGCAGCATCACCAGTCGCCTACCGAGAACGAATGGGGCAGCCGTTCGAGGGACACTGAAAGGTTGTGTGGTGGGCGGGCAGTAAACCGCCCCCCTCCAGCCTTCATCCAGCCACCGCTTGCAAAATCCCCAGGCCGAAGATGACGGAGTGGCAGTAAATGAGGAGCCTGTGTCGCATCCCCTAGACAGATGAAGGAGCAACTGCGCCCCGTTTGTAAGTCGTATGTCAGATGTCCGTAACTTGAGGACTGCCTGTATTCTAAACCAGTAACGGCGCACTGCACGATAACGTGCAGTGAATACACTTGACTGAGAGCATTCTAGCAATTCACACGCAATCAGCGTCTCTTTGTAGTCGATGGATGCTGTTTTGTTCCGTCTCATTTGTCTTTGCAATTCTGGCATGTTTGACCACTAATTGCCGACTTCGATTAGCCTCTTCCTCAGTCTCATTTGCTCTTGTGATTCTCTTTCATTCAATGTCAGCCTGTCTTTGTTGTATGGTCTGTTCTTTGCTCTCAGTTGCTCGAGCAATTCTCTTTCACTCTGCGTCAGCCTGTCGTAAATACTGAGTGCGTTCTTCATAACTTTCATACTCTTTCGCAGTATGTTTAGCATTCGTTTGCTCCGAGGTTGATACACTTGCTGCTTCCTGAGCAGCTCTTGTTTTCTCCATCTTAGCAGCCCGCTTCCTCTCTTTTTTCGTCAGCATCTTTTCGCATTAAAACTGATTAAGTCAGTGTTTGTGTTGCAAATACTTAGTATGTTTTCCATAATTTTTCACTTAAGCTGGCACTTAAGTCTTCAATCTGCCTCAAGAATGATTTAAGATATGAAGTGGTAGGGGAAGTGACGGCGAAGGTGGTAGGGATGAGAATGGTGCCCATACGCATGTGCCGCACGGCCGCCCTTCTGGCCGCTGCCGAGAATTGATTCTACAATAAAATAAAAATAAAAAAGAGGAATAACCTTGGAGGTCAATCATCACCCCAAAAGCGGATTATAGACGTCACGTAGTATATGTGTGCCAAATTTCACATAAATAGGTCAAATGGTTTGCAAGCTACAGGTGATTTAAAATCCTGGACAGACAGATAAACAGACAGCCACAGTACTGTATTATATAAGAAGATGTTATATTTTTAACAGTTATATTTGGAATCCATTTGTGCATGTTTTCTCTGTCTGAAGGCATATTGTTTACAGTTGCCATGACCGTTGTCAGTCACAAATCATGCTATCAAGTTACAGTTAGGTCCATAAATATTTGGACAGAGACAACTTTTTTCCAATTTTGGTTCTGTACATTACCTCAATGAATTTTAAATGAAACAACTCCGATGCAGTTGAAGTGCAGACTTTCAGCTTTAATTCAGTTGGGTGAACAAAACGATTGCATAAAAATGTGAGGCAACTAAAGCATTTTTTTAACGCAATCCTTTCATTTCAGGCGCTCAAAAGTAATTGGACAATTGACTCAAAGGCTATTTCATGGGCAGGTGTGGACAAGTCTGTCGTTATGTCATTATCAATTAAGCAGATAAAAGGCCTAGAGTTGACTTGAGGTGTGGTGCTTGCATGTGGAAGATTTTGCTGTAAATAGACAACATGCGGTCAAAGGAGCTCTCCATGCAGGTGAAAGAAGCCATCCTTAAGCTGCGAAAACAGAAAAAACCCATCCGAGAAATTGATACAATATTACGAGTGGCAAAATCTACAGTTTGGTACATCCTGAGAAAGAAAACAAGCACTGGTGAACTCAGCAACGCAAAAAGACCTGGACGTCCATGGAAGACAACAGTGGTGGATGATCACAGAATCATTTCCATGGTGAAGAGAAACCCCTTCACAACAGCCAACCAAGTGAACAACACTCTCCAGGGGGTAGGCGTATCGATATCCAAGTCTACCATAAAGAGAAGACTGCATGAAAGTAAATACAGAGGGTGTACTGCAAGGTGCAAGCCACTCATAAGCCTCAAGAATAGAAAGGCTAGATTGGACTTTGCAAAAGAACATCTAAAAAAGCCAGCACAGTTCTGGAAAAACATTCTTTGGACAGATGAAACCAAGATCAACCTCTACCAGAATGATGGCAAGAAAAAGGGATGGAGAAGGCGTGGAACTGCTCATTATCCAAAGCATACCACATCATCTGTAAAACACGGTGGAGGCAGTGTGATGGCTTGGGCATGCATGGCTGCCAGTGGCACTGGGACACTCGTGTTTATTGATGATGTGACACAGGACAGAAGCAGGCGAATGAATTCTGAGGTGTTCAGAGACATACTGTCTGCTCAAATCCAGCTAAATGCAGTCAAATTGATTGGGCGGCATTTCATGATACAGACGGACAATGACCCAAAACATACAGCCAAAGCAACCCAGGAGTTTATTAAAGCAAAGAAGTGGAAAATTCTTGAATGGCCAAGTCAGTCACCTGATCTTAACCCAACTGAGCATGCATTTCACTTGTTGAAGACTAAACTTCAGACAGAAAGGCCCACAAACAAACAGAAACTTAAAGCCGCTGCAGTAAAGGCCTGGCAGAGCATTAAAAAGGAGGAAACCCAGCATCTGGTGATGTCCATGAGTTCAAGACTTCAGGATGTCATCGCCAGCAAAGGGTTCTCAACCAAGTATTAGAAATGAACATTTTATTTCCAGTTATTTAATTTGTCCAATTACTTTTGAGCCCCTGAAATGAAGGGATTGTGTTAAAAAAATGCTTTAGTTGACTCACATTTTTATGCAATCGTTTTGTTCACTCCACTGAATTAAAGCTGAAATTCTGCACTTCAACTGCATCTGAGTTGTTTCATTTAAAATTTGTTGTGGTAATGTACAGAACCAAAATTAGAAAAAAGTTGTTTCTGTCCAAATATTTATGGACCTAACTGTAAGTCATGCATTACTTATCGTCATTTTGGCAAAGGATAAAGGTAAGGTTTTTAAGGCAGTGGTTAAGCAAAGATGTATGGAGCTAAGACATGTGCAGTAAAAGGGGTGCAGGAGAAAGTGTTAGATGTGGCAAAAATGAGAATGTTGAGGTGGATGTGTGGAGTTACATAAAAGACAGAGTAAGAAATGAGACAATAACAGTTAAAACAAAAGAGGGAGAGATTTTTAAGAAGATAGAGAAAAGTAGGTTGAAGTGGTATAGACATGTGATGAGGAGAGAATGATTGCAAAAGAATGATGGTTAGGGAATTACAGGAAAGAGAAAGTGAAGGAGGACAAAGTGGAGTTTGATGGATAAAGTAAAAGAATATCTGAAGGAAAATGTTTTGTCTGAGGAGGCAGTACAAGGACAAGGCTAAATGGAGAAGGCTGATCTAACTTATCAGCCCCACAAAGAAGTGGGAAAACATAAAGAGAAGAAGATTGAGGAGGAGGAGGAAGATGACATATCGACATGATAATGTATTACGTCATCACAATCTTCCTATATATGATTGCAGCATGAATGACTTAGTATACTTGCCTGAATCAAATTCTTTGCTTTATAATTCTCCTTAGTGTTAGTAGAAGCTAAAATGTGCTTTCAAGAAGACCTTACTGTGGGGTTTTGACTATGACTTGTGCATTGTTTTTTGGTAATTGGTTTCATAGTTTATTTCTCCATGTACTGACCTTGAGCCTAACTTCTGATTGTGATTCATTTCAGTATTTTAATCTGTTCATCAATTTCTAAAATCTTTCAAAGAAGTTCAGAAAAAGTGCATAACAACAGTAAATGGGTGTTCCACACAGTTCTCGTCCATTCGTTGCACCCAAGATAATGTCTAGTTTTCCATGACACAATAGGGGATAAAGTGTATCCATTAAACCTAATGGATAAATACCATTTAACATTTGGCTTCCCATGAGCCACTACTGGAGAAATTGCACCTTTGAAAATAAACAGAATCGGAAACAGATTTAATGTTGTTTAAATTGTGCATCTCTATACGCAAGTATCTGCAAAAGATCACCAACTTCTCTAATTTAAAGATACCCTAGAACAAATAAAATGCTGGGGGAAAAGGATCGTGCAAAACTAGTTAACTTAAGGCAGTATTTAAATATAAATAAGCAAGCTGTAGTGTCCCTGTGTATAGAAACATGTCCCCACTGAGGAGTTACACACATAAGAGAGATAAATACATGGAATGAAACGGCTGCAACATGATCATTCCTTTACCTTTATGAGATAAGCTAAGAAGAACAGAAGCGAGGCAGTAATCTCCAAAGAATGCAACTTGAGTGCTTCACTCACTTTCTTTTTCCCTTTATATCAAAATGTTTTATTCATATGCCTTTATGAGATTCACTGCAACTTTTTACTCTGTGGCCAACTGACAGAGCTGCGCTTATATGCATTTCACAGCACTCACCGCTACAATTCGTCATCGAGCATATCTGCACTTCACGACAGTGAATGTCACTAAAAAAGAACTTGGAAAAATAAAAGGATGACTTTATAAATTCACATTTAAAGAAACAGGGGTAAGATGCCAAGTCTTGCATTAAAGACTTAAAATAAGGTGCACATTTCGAACCATTTATTTTGTGATTATTCAGTTTTAAGCAAGAAAAGCCATTTTTTTTTGTTTAAGTTAACTCAAGCAATCAGGATACATGGGAAAAAGTGTATCTAAAACTGAAGATTCAATGATAAGAATAATGAAAAAAGTTTGCGAACTGTCTGAGAAGCATACTTTGAATGTGTAAAAAGAAGGATATGACCAATTTGCAATTTTTTTCAACAAGTTTATTGACTGGCCGTTGTTTATCCTTAGTCGGATGTAGTTAGCACAGTGTTTTGTTTTAACTGGTGCTTATATCATTATAGTGTTCCTGCATGCTTATTGTTTTCAGCAAAGCACTCCATCAATGTGTTTTGTCCCTATGGCCACTGGATTTAGATCCCTGTGATTTTTTTTTTGTTTCCAAGTTAAAAATCTCTTTTAAAGACTACAAATTATTCACTAGTAGTGTGACACAAGATGCATTCATATTCTTAAATAAGACTAGGGGGGCCTGCCTCACTCGCCCACCCCCTTCCCTCCCCCCCTGCCTGCACTATACACCTGCTGCTCGCATTGTGAAGATGGGGGGTGAATGCACCCCAATGTGATGCGGTCACTCCTCCGAAACCCCCTCTTAAATGGTGATACAATGGGAAATAAATACAGTTTTTCTTAACCTCCTCTTTGCTCAATCAGCTGCTGGCTTGCTGTTGCTGCCATGCTGCGTCCTTTGTCCATACATTTGATCTCTTTTCGCTTTTTACTTTTCATCAATATCGCATTGAATTTTGATTCCATGTTTGGAATTACATCGTGACAACGCAATGTATAACTGCCCGTGAGTGAATATCGTTTCTTTCTCTCTACAAGAAATGAGTCTGACAATAGCATTCACACAAATGAGAAATGATTGAACCATGTGTGTGCTTGAAATTTTCTTTTGTAGGTTTTCACTTTCACCAAACAACAAATCTTTTAATTCTCGCGAATACACCTCTTCATTGGGAAGAAACACTGCTATGAATTACACGATCTACAAGTCTCCAACTTAAAGTTTAATTCTGAACAATATATTTGATCTCTTTTTGCTGTTCCGTTATTTCACCAAGTAATAATTTCTGTTTGCGCTAATGCGATCTTTACTATCCTTTTTTTGAGACTTTAGAATTTTCGTATTTCCATTATCTGTAACCTGCTTTGCATGTGTACCATACCAACGTTTTTGAATTCTTTACGACGTTCTACTTTGTCATCTACTCTGTCTTTTATTTCCGGCCATGGGCGTGGTTAAATCTCTTGGCACAAAGACTCATCTCCTGGGCATTTAAGTGTCTCTCCGAGAAAATCATGTCTCATCTCCTTCTAAGATTTTTTTTATAATAAAGAGATAGCTAATTTAGATTGATACTACATGCTCAGACTTTCATACTTTACAAAGATACTGTTTACATAAGCTGTGCTATTTTGAATATCTAATCTAAAGCAATGTGAGTATGGTGGTGTTTTTGGGTACTTCACTCATCTGAATAGTCAGAGGTGAGCACCTGCCTAAAATACACTAGCTCCTATTTACTAAAAAAAAAAAAACCATCAGAGGAAAAGCCATCTGATATGCTTAGAGAGCGCTTTGGGGAATTCTGGAATAGCCGAGAAGTAAAAAAAAAGAAACAAAACAAAAGATCCTTTGCAAAAGAAAATAATGACTTCAGAAGATTTTTTTTAAATCAAGCAACACCAAATAAAACAGATGGGTTTAGTTATTCTCTGAACCTTTTATTTTAATAGAAATTCCGTTGCAAAAAATATACTGAGTGTGAAAGTTCATCAACTGAAAATCAGACACGACCTCACAGGTGCCTCCTCATTTTATAGAGATGTAAGAATAAAAAGAAACTGGCAATGTTATGGAGCCATCTTGTTGGGAGCCTTTCGGTACAGGTATGGCCATGTTGTTTTCAGTTTCAATGCTCTGCTGCTAGGCACCATGGGAGGTCAGCACACAATTTCTGTTTTAAAGATGGTGGCGTACATTCACAGGCATTCACTTATTGGATCTACAAACAGAAACAAACCGCCATTTAAAGGTTGTTGAGGACCTGTAGTAATTGAATTAATGTTATAACATTTTTGCTTTTTTCTCTCTGACATTGACTTCTTATATCTGTCTTCTTGCTTTGGTTTTTGAACTTAAGCCTGTGCCCTTGCTGAATGCCCAGAGATCATATCAGGATCACGTGTGCATGTGCATTGTGACAGGCACATTTGCCTTATGATAATGTGGTAATCTTTGAGCCTTGGAATTAATAACAGAGCTACAGTATTTCAAAAACAGTGCAAAAACCTGATCAACTGGCTATTGAAATGGACGTGGACATGAGCAAAACTATGAGTGCTCCACACATGAATAACTGGATTATCACTTATTAACGGTTGCCTCATACTTTATAAAATGTGGGAAGCATCAAGAAAATCAAATTATGTACATCCTCTGCTGGACAAATGCTCATATCAAAATATTCTTGGATATAGTAATTGTTGGCAAAAGCAAAGGGTGAAATGGTAATTAAAAAAGCCAAACCTCAAAGAAAACAAAACCTGTCCACCATGCCATAAAGACAGAAATTCTGTAAACCACAAAACAGAACCAAAAGTTGCGCTTACAAAATGAATCCAATACAGAGAGCTGATAGACAGAATAAGATAAAGTATAAGATAATGTCCGAGCAAGGAACTGACCCTAAGTATACAGGCCAGTGAGTGGTACCTCAGCTACAATACCGAACTCCATCCAAGACCTTGCTCTTGAGGCTCAATTTTGAATGCATATAAGGCACACAACAAAAAGAATAAATGTGGACACAAAACAATATGTTAAATAAGATATTCATTAAGAAATAATATCTGACAAAGAAGAATATTTAGGAAATAAAATTTGAAAAACAAAAAGAAGACACACTTGATTATGGGATAAAACCTTGGATGAATTATAATACTAATAGAAAGCAAAAGAGATAAGATATTGCAAATACGGCATATTGTGATGGATGCACCCACCAATCACTTGCAATATTTTACTCTTGTATTACTTATGTGGTAAAAATATACTAGGATTACAAAATAATATATTTTCAAGAATAAAAAGTTTTGCTTATTACATTAAATGGAAAAATATTATAAAAATGACTATTTAAAACATTGATCTTAGAATGCTAAGCTTATAAAAGTACATTTTAGAAGAATAATTTGATTTAAAGAGAACTGAACATCAATTTAGTAGTTTGTTTACTTATTTTGCACCCTGCTGAATATTTTTTTAAATAGACTAGTTTTGCTCTTAACTTTAATCTCTGTCTAGCACCTTCAGCACCATCCAACCTCTGCTCCTTAGGGACAAGCTGACAGAGATGGGAGTAGATTCATACCTGGTGGCATGGATCGTGGACTATCTTACTGACAGACCTCAGTATGTGTGTCTCGGGAACTGCAGGTCCGACATTGTGGTCAGCAACACAGGAGCGCCGCAGGGGACTGTACTTTCTCCGGTCCTGTTCAGCCTATATACATCGGAATTCCAATACAACTCGGAGTCCTGCCATGTGCAAAAGTTCGCTAACGACACTGCTATCATGGGCTGCATCAGGAGTGGGCAGGAGGAGAAGTATAGGAACCTAATCAAGGACTTGGTTAAATGGTGTGACTCAAACCACCTACACCTGAACACCAGCAAAACCAAGGAGCTGGTGGTGGATTTTAGGAGGCCCAGACCCCTCATGGACCCCGTGATCATCAGAGGTGACTGTTTGCAGAGGGTGCAGACCTATAAATACCTGGAAGTGCAGCTGGATGATAAATTGGACTGGACTGCCAATACTGATGCTCTGTGTAAGAAAGGACAGAGCCGACTATACTTCTTTAGAAGACTGATGTCCTTCAACATCTGCAATAAGATGCTGCAGATGTTCTATCAGACGGTTGTGGAGAGTGCCCTCTACTACGCGGTGGTGTGCTGGGGAGGCAGCATAAAGAAGAGGGACGCTTCACGCCTGGACAAACTGGTGAGGAAGGCAGGCTCTATTGTAGGCACGGAGCTGGACAGTTTGACATTCGTGGCAGAGCGACGGGCACTGAGCAGGCTCCTGCCAATCATGGAGAATCCACTGCATCCACTAAACAGTATCATCTCCAGACAGACTGCTGTCACTGTCCTGCTCCACTGACAGACTGAGGAGATCGTTCCTCCCCCACACTATGAGACTCTTCAATTCCACCCGGGGGGGTAAACGTTAACATTATACAAAGTTATTGTCTGTCTGTATACCTGCATTGTTATCACTCTTTAGTTTAATATTGTTCTTTATCACTATGCTGCTGCTGGACTTTGTGAATTTCCCCTTGGGATTAATAAAATATCCATCTATCTATCTAACAATTCACTAAATTGTTGTTCAGGGTTTAATGCTGCCTAAAGAGCATTATATGGGGCTCCTTGAAGGCAGGGAAGTGCTGAATATTTGTTGTAACTACTGCATTTTCTTTATTGTATGCCTCACTGTCTCAAAAGTTTCACTTTTGTGCTTAAGTAAGTATCTGAATACTAATGTATTCTGTTTAAACGATAGATACAAGTAACTGTCGTGATTTGGCTGGCAATTTATATTTTTATTTCTATGCATTTGTAACTATGTCGAAAATGAATTAGATACTCCCATGGCCAGTGCTGGTAGTGGGTCAGTACACACCGGTATGGTGTACCGACAGAATTTAATTGAATCATATCTGTAAGTGCACGAATCCCCAAGGGAGTACCAACACCTTAATATAATACAGGGCTATTCAAAATGAAAGAGCAGATTTCAAAAATGTATTTCAAACAAACTGTATAAGACAAACACATTCCGCACATCACTGGATAGAGGAAAGTTCAAAGTTTAAAAGCCAGCCTAAAAGTACCAGTGAATGCCACCAAGCGCTGAATTCATTTTCATGTAAGATGGTGCCCCGCCTCATTTCCACTTGGAGGTCTGGTGTTACCTGAATGACACCATTCCAGGACGATGGATTGGAAGAGATGGACAAAAAGATCTTGCTCATCATCTATGGCCTCCCAGGTCTCCAGACCTTACCTCATGCGATTTTTATCTATGGGGGTACATTAAAGAAAGAGTGTTTGTTCCACCTATGCCCACTGATCTTCAAGATTTGCAATATTGAATTGAGGAAGCTGTGAATTCAGTAACTAGGGACCAGTTGACTCGTGTGTGGCAAGAAATGGTCTACCGTTTTGATGTTTGTCGTGCTACACAGGGTGATCTTGTTGAGTGCATGCAGCCTCAAGGACCATAGGACCAAACTTTGAACTTTCCTCTATCCAGTATTGTGCGGAATGTGTTTCTGTCTTATACAGTTTGAAATACATATTTGAAATCTGCTCTTTCATTTTGAATAGCCCGGTATATGTCTATGAGCACAATCAATACACCAAGATTATACTCACCCCCATGTTCCTTGAAATAATAATCCTTGATCAAAACTCTTGGTTTTCAATGCAATGTACATATAACAATGGGAAGTCAATTACAAAATCGCAAGGAGGAATAGGAAGTCAACAAAAATCAAGAGCACCAGCAATTTTTCGTGTCCATTTCAAGCGCTACCCTTGGTGCTGTATTGCTTTATTATGGCTGATAAAATGATGAGAACTTTTCGTTTACTAGGCACAATAAATGGGAGTGTGCGATTCATGACGTCATCAGTATGACTGCATAAATCATTGTTTGCTTCCTGGTCATCCGAGGTTAGATTCTTCCTAAGAAAAACTTTACCAACCGTTCTAATTTATGTATTGTGGTTACAAATATTCCTCTGTTCTTTGACTACTATAGTGCCACTATGGCAAATAAGGATGGGTCAGAAGAAGTGCATAGCCAGGAATGTGAAAAGGTTGGAGACCAGAAAAATGAGTCCTATCTTTATTCAAAACCACCACATTAAACAAAATTGAAGACAGAAAAGACAGTTGTTTAAATTGGAGCCTTAATTAGGAATCTGAAACACATAGAAAGTTAGTGAGTAGAAGTCATTGCTTCAACATTCATTGCTTCTCGCCACTGGTTCATAAACCATGACATACCTGATCTCACCCAATGTGACTTCCAATGCCCACACCCCTAGCAATTCTTTGCAATAATGGAACACAAAATTTCAGCCCTAGTAATTAAAACAAAATGGTGCTTGATGATTTTCAAAACAAATGCTGATTAATTATCAGAACACCATTACAATAATGTATAACACAATTATGGAACTACATATTTAAAAATGCAGAAAAAAAGAACAAACATACTATCGGCTATAAATAAATTCTGCTCGATTTGGCTCTAGTTAAGTGTTTTCCTTTGGCTATGAATTACCTCACAGTATTCTGACTGTGACTCCTAAATCATGCCCTGAGCTTTGTTTATTAATTTACACCTTCACAGCCATGACCCTTGGTTTGTTATTTTGACTTCTAATTTTCTTTTCATTCAAAGCTGTAGATACTTGATAATTTTTTAAATCTTATGTTAAAGCATGCTGGCCAACATTAAGCTTTACTTTTATTGTTTTTCCAGTTGCAGACCATAGTCTAATTTGATGTGTATTAGATTGTTGCTGTTCATTTATCTGTTGTCATTTATGCAGTGATTTTGTTTTAGATTTTATATTCTTTACTACAATAATCACCCAAGAATATACTTTAGGATCAATTTTAACCTGTTAATTCAGTCTTTGCTAACTTTAATGGCATTAGACTATAATAGATATCATGACAAAACAAGAACATTCTCTGTAAATATACTGTATATAACAACTATGTATTCTTATAACTAACCTCAATTCACGATCATGGTGAGCTGGACTTCCTTCATTATGGGGAATATCTATTCATAAATACAATGATACAATTTATTGGCACTGATGAACTTTCACGTCTTTGCCAATATGTATCCATTTACAAATAGCATATTCTGAAACTGTCATCCACAGAGGAATCCTGACAACCATCTTGTAGATGTTACCTTTAATATGTGCAGCAAACTGGATTTTCTCTTGTTTCCTGCCATTAAAGATTCTGTCACTACCAAGGGGTCAGGGGTTACCTATCCTTGTTACATTACAGGAAGCAAAATCAACTCAATTTGTGAACTGCTTGCATCTCAAAGGAGTTCCTTCACTGTGTGCGTATTGTATGGCAGAGTTTTAATAACAGGCATCGGCCAGATGTTCATGTGCATCAAGGAAATATTTTTAGCTTTGCATAAAGCACTTTCACATAGAGTTGTGTTTGGCCGAAGGCTTTCTGTTTCCCCAGAAGATTTTATTTTGTAGGCTGTTTATTTGAAGAGATGCTTTTAAATGCCTACCTTTAAAAAGAAAAAAACATTTTAGAGATTCCAGTACAAACCTTGTGGTATACAAAGTGGGGAACGTTGAGACAGATGTTATGCATGTTATTTTTGTTTTCAATATTTTTCAAACTTTACTCCTCTAAGGAATATCAACATAAACATTTGCAAATATTATAATAAATCTAACAGGAAAGCCAGTATAATGCCAGCAGAGATAAAATTCCAGTGCTCAGTTTTTCCTAGCTAGACTGGGAAGAAGTGGCACAAACTCCACTTAGTTTCATTTTCTGCTTTATCCAGTACCATGGATAGCTGAAGCCTATCACAAGAAAAATGGGCACAGTGGGCACAGTGGCACAGTGTTGGGAAACCAGTTTTATTTACTGGACAAACTTATACCCACATCAACACACAATTTAATTTACCGATCATTTCTTACACAGTGGGCCAAAAACCACAATCTTACTGAACCAAGAATATAGCATCAGTGGTATGAAAAGGGCAGAATAAAGCTGACTGTAATACAGAGAGCTTTTGAATGCAGGAGTTTGGTTCACAGCACAGAGGCAGGCATTGCACATTGTATAAGGTTGGGTACACTCTTTATCTTTGCTATGTGGCACGCGGCTGGGGGTGGTACCCAGCCAGGATGCCCAAGAGGACCGGAGGAGGGATTACGCCTCCTTCAGACCATGAGGAGGCGACCACCCTGGTGGCTTGGGGGACCACGGGTAGACAGCTTTGAAGCTCAGCCCTGTAGGGGCCCGTGGTCTCCACCAGGGGGCGCCCCGATCGATACCTACGGAGCCCTGGACCTCAGCACTTCTGCCACACCTGGAAGTGCTGGGAGGAAAAGGATCAGGGACACCCGGAGTGCTTCCGGGTACACAGCCGGCACTTCTGCCACACGGGGGAGTGCTGGTGGAAGCGCATCGGAAGACACCTGGAGCACATCCGGGTGATTATAAAAGGGGCCGCCTCCCTCAATTCGGGGGCTGGAGTTGGAAGAGGACGGAGCTCGGAGGAGAGGAGTGGAGGCGGTCTGAAGAGAAGAAAGGCATTGTGTAGGGGGCCTGGACTGATGGTGATTGGTGCTGCAGCACTGGGTTATGCACTTCACTGCCGTAAATATCTGTAAATAAATGTGTGTTGGGTGACAATACGATGTCCGCCTGTCTGTGTCTGGTCTGTTTCCCACAATGGCATCCCAGATGGGACTCTCCACCTGTTACAAGGCGGGGACCCATCATTAAAAATAATTTTGTGGGCAGGCTGGTAGCAGGTAAGCTCATACACGCGCCGCGGGAGCGGCACACGCACAACCCCGTGGGAGCGATTCACCCAAGGGACCGCCACCGGTCCACAGAAGGGCCGTTTCCCCCTGGTGCGGAAAGAAGTCAACGGGCGTTGCCGGAGTGCAGTGGGCTCCTACGAGTATGCCGTGGCTGAGGATGTCCGGGACGGCATCGCGTCTAGGAAGGCCATGCCGAGGCAGGCGCCTCAGACAGATGGGACCTGGGAGGTAAGTGCCCTGTCCAATGACGGTCGGCCCTGCGGGGTCGGACTTACATTCTCTGTTGCAGGCAGGGACTGCCCGGATCCGTGTTGGTGGCAGACACGTGCCGGTCTGCAGGGCTTCGTTGGCATGGCAGCAGCCGGAGGAGCTGCAGAAAAGGAGCCGCTGCAGCTCAAGAGACCGCGGCAGTTGCGAGGCTGCCCAGAGGCATGTCACCGCACTGGGAGAAAGGGAGACAAGATGGCCGCAGACCGGAAGTCCCTCCCCGAGACAGGCACATGATTGGAAGGTATGTCTTGCGTGCCCGCCAATGATTGGATGGAGGTGGGACCAAGGAATGTCCGTCTCGTGCCAGGGAAGGACCCGATTGGGCCGGAGGAAAGTGCCCACAGGAAGCAGCCAGCGTGTGTTGTTGACGGACAGGTAAGCCCACCGTCGGCTGACTTTCTGTCCTTGCCGGCTGACTTTCTGTCCTTGCTGGCAGCTCTGCGCGAGTTGGAGGAGTGCCTTCAGCCCGTAGAGTCGCTATTGCAGGTCATGCACGTCCTCCGTAGAGGTCTGAAGGAGCTAGAGGTGAAGGCAGTCGCATCCGTGATGACGCTGCGACAGTGGGCGGATCGGTGCGACACTGGAGTCTTCAAGCGGATGGATGCGGTGGGGAAGGTAAGTGGAACTGACTCTGTAAAGGATAAGGGAGATCTCACCGAAAAGGCCCGTGATGCAAATGAGCGAAACCAAATAGGGGGGTCTCCGACAGTGGACGCGGTGGCGAGTGCTGCGTGCATGGTGAGGGGAGAGACAGCGAGATGGCTGGCAGGACGCGGGCTGATGTGTGCCCCAGGTCCTAGCGCCCTACGCTCCAAGCCAGCGACGGCCTCGCGTCGTTCTACAGGGACGCAGACGGGACAGGGGCTGTGCTTTTGCCACAGGCAGACCCAAGAGAAAGAGGAGGAATCGAAGGAAGAGAGCCGGTTCCTCCGATAGGAAGGGACGTGATGCTGGGTGCTCATGTCCAGAGAAGGGCCGCCCCCTGTGGAGGCAGAGGGAAACCCCACAGCTGGCTGAGGTGACAGGGGCGCGTGCGGTCCCGTCCGATGTCCCAACACGGGGGGGCATGGAGGTCTTGAAAGCGGGGCCAAGGTGGCAAGCACCGGGGTGCCGGTCAGAGGGGGGAGCATTGCCCATGTATGAAACGAGGAGACACCGAGTGGCGGCATCAGGGCAACGTCTCCGCCCCTTGCTCTGATTTATTTTGCAGGACCGGGCCCTGGAGTGGAGTATGTCGGCTTCCTGCTGTGGAAGACCTGCCCTCGCAGGAGGGGTCGCTGGCCCCTAGGGGTCTCAGCTTGTGGTGGGGTACTGTGGCACGCAGCTGGGGGTGGTAACCAGCCGGGACACCCAAGAGGACCGGAGGGGGGCTTACGCCTCCTCCAGACAACGAGGGGGCGACTGCCCTAGTGGCTTTGGGGACCACGGGTAGAGAGCTTTGAAGCTCAGCCCTGTAGGGGCCCGTGGTCTCCACCAGGAGGCACCCTGATGCCTACGGAGCCGTGGACCTCAGCACTTCCGCCACACCTGGAAGTGCTGGTGGGAATAGGATCGGGGACACTCGGAGTGCTTCCGGGTACACAGCCGGTACTTCCGCCACACTGGGGAGTGCCGGCGGAAGATTGTCGGGAAGCACCTGGAGCACATCCGGGAGGTTATAAAAGGGGCTGCCTCCCTCCATTCAGGGGCTAGAGTCGGGTGGAAGAGGATGGAGCTCGGAGGAGAGGAGTGGAGGCGGTCTGAAGAGGAGAAAGGCATTGTGTAGAGGGCCTGGAGTGAGGGTGATTGGTGCTGCGGCACTGGGTTGTGTGCTTCACTGCTGTACATATCTGTAAATAAACGTGAGTTGGGTGACAATACGATGTCTGCCTGTTTGTGTCCGGCCTGTTTCCCACAACTATTTCTCTTTTATTCCATGTAATTTTTGTGATCTGCTCTTAAAAGCTGAGCTAACCTTAGCTAACCCCTTTCTGTACATCAGTCATCCCCTTACAGCTACGATAACAGCTCCTTTTGTATGCTGAATGTGCTGGCACACTGTTTGTAAAGGAAGTTTCTTTGGATTTGAGAGGGAGTACAGGCTGCCTCTGATTGTCTCTATTGCTGTTATTTTACTGTCAGCATTCTCTTTCAGCCTGGATACTCACTATGCACATCTTCAAGCTTCTTAACTCCCCCTCCCTTGTACACATTTACTCTGCATCCTCATTCCTTCTGATACCATCTCTACAAAATGAAAATTGGATTAAATTGCCTGCGGGCTAAAAGCTACAGCCATAAAATGACAGACATGCCACTCATACATCGAGATTCAAACTTTCATTCTAGTTTGGAATTAACTTTGACCTGATTTTGTGTTGGTGGATATTATATGTTGATGCATTTTTCTATAACTCCTACATTTGATTACTCTGCCACATTAGTGAGGACCAACTTAAAGGAGACCCAAGTAGACCGTGTTTGCAGTTGTGCAAGTCAAATGTCTGTTATCACTCTGTAGGCAAAAAGAGACCAGACTAGAGCAAGACCCGTGAACCAATCATCTCACTCCTTTCTCCCATCAGAGTATGCAACACCCACATGTACCCATTCTATCATCTGATGAAATTAAGATAATATCTAGAAAGAAACTGGTGCTGTCCCAAATCTGCCACTTGCTTACTACTCTCAACTCCTGGAATTAAATTGGGGTTCTCTTTTATGACCCCAACTCTCCTTCCCAAGACATATTAACACACACCTGCTCTCAATCACACTGGGCCAATTTAGACTAACCAATTAACCTAACACACATGTCTTTATAATATGGGAAGAAAAGCAGAATACTGAGAAAAAAATCATGAATGTCTGCTCTATCACAAGGCGAACCCTGGACACACTGGAAGCTGTTGTGGAAAAGAGGATGGTGGCAAAATTGTATGGAAAAATCCTCTCCGTCACCTCCAGGAGGCACTCTCTTGGAGCACTTTTAGCCACAAACTCCTTCTACTGAGGTGGTCTGGGGTCTCTTCTGCCCACTGCTATCAGGCAATTCAGTGCTTCCACTTGATGACTTAAGTTTATTTATCTATCTATTTATTTAAAGACGGTGATCAGCATGAGCTCAAGCGCGTGCAGAAGGAACTCCGAGTCCAGCTCAGGGCGGCGAAGGAGCAGTACAGGAGAAAGCTGGAGCAGAAGTTGCAGAACAACAGCATGAAGGAAGTGTGGGATGGATGAAGATCATCACTGGCTGCAGCTCGAAGCGGGGGTACCACCATCGAGAGAGACGTGAAGAGAGCAAACCAAATGAACATCTTCTTTACCCACTAACCCACTCTCACCTCGGAGTACTGCACTCTCTACACATCCTTCTGCTGATACCAACATAGGAGAGACATCCCCACCCACAATTACAGCAGCGCAAGTGAGCAGAGAGCTGAGGAAACTTCGTGCCAGCAAAGCAGTAGGTCCAGATGGAGTATCGCCACGACTGCTGAAGGTCTGTGCATCATAGCTGGGGGGTCCTCTACAGCGCATCTTCAACCTGAGCCTGGAACAGGGGAAAGTCCCGAGGCTTTGGAAAACATCTTGCATCACCCCAGTCCCAAAGGTATTACGTCCTGGTGAGCTGAATGACTTCCGGCCTGTCGCTCTAACATCACATGTGATGAATACCATGGAGCGGCTGCTGATTCACCACCTGAGGCCACAGGTCCAACACGCCCTCGACCCTCTGCAGTTCGCATACCAGTAGAAGGTGGGAGCGGAAGATGCCATCATCTATATGCTACATCGATCCCTCTCCCACTTGGACAGAGGCAGTGGCGCTGTAAGAATTATGTTTCTAGACTTCTCTAGCGCCTTCAACACCATCCAACCTCTGCTCCTTAGGGACAAGCTGACAGAGATGGGAGTAGATTCATACCTGGTGGCATGGATCGTGGACTATCTTACAAACAGACCTCAGTATGTGCGTCTCGGGATTTGCAGATCTGACATTGTGGTCAGCAACACAGGAGCGCCGCAGGGGACTGTACTTTCTCCGGTCCTGTTCAGCCTATATATATCGGACTTCCAATATAACTCGGAGTCCTGCCACGTGCAAAAGTTTGCTGACGACACTGCTATCGTGGGCTGCATCAGAAGTGGGCAGGAGGAGGAGCATAGAAACCTCATCAAGGACTTTGTTAAATGGTGCGACTTAAACCACCTACAACTGAACACAAGCAAAACCAAGGAACTGGTGGTGGATTTTAGGAGACCCAGGCCCCTCATGGACCCCGTGATCATCAGAGGTGACTGTGTGCAGAGGGTGCAGACCTATAAATACCTGGGAGTGCAGCTGGACGATAAATTGGACTGGACTGCCAATACTGATTCTCTGTGCAAGAAAGGACTGTACTTCCTTAGAAGACTGGCATCCTTCAACATCTGCAGTAAGATGCTGCAGATGTTCTATTAGATGGTTGTGGCGAGTGCCCTCTTCTACGCAGTGGTGTGCTGGGGAGGCAGCATTAAGAAGAAGGATGCCTCACGCCTGGACAAACTGGTGAGGAAGGCAGGCTCTATTGTTGGCATAGAGCTGGACGGTTTGACATCCATAGCAGAGCAACGGGCACTCAGCAGGCTCCTATCAATTATGGAGAATCCACTACATCCATTAAACAGTGTCATCTCCAGACAAAGGAGCAGTTTCAGCGACAGACTGCTGTCACTGTCCTGCTCCACTGACAGACTGAGAAGATCATTCCTCCCCCAAACTATGCGACTCTTCAATTCCACCAGAGGGGGTAAACGTTGAACATTATTCAAGTTATTGTCTGTTTTTTACCTGCATTTTTTATTACTCTTTAATTTAATATTTTTTGCTGCTGGAGTATGTGACTTTCCCCCTGGGATTAATAAAGTATCTATCTATCTATCTATCTATCTATCTATCTATCTATCTATCTATCTATCTATCTATCTATCTATCTATCTATCTATCTATTTATTTTTAAAATTTATTTATTGATTTATCAATTGATTGATTGACTGTATTATCTGCACTGTAAGTCTGTATTATTGCTTTTATGTTTCTGCTGCTGTATATATAAAGTTTATCTAATCTAATTTAATCTAACATATGGGACGACCATGCACTCATGGGCCAAGATTCAGACATGAGACACTACAGCTATGACTCTCTATGAGAGCTAAGCACTCTCTTTTAATTCTCTTGACTACATTTGCACTGCATTGAAAACTACTATGATGTTTAGGCCTCCAAAGTTGTGTATATTGCATGCTTCAATTTAATTAACCAGGTATTTTAAACTTCTGTATAACTTGTGAGGTATATACATTTCTTAGGCTATGCATCACTTAAGAAATTCACAACTGTTTTCCGGGTCTAGGGATTGTTCCAATTGGATAATCCAACATTTTTCACAAGCAAAAGATTCAAATAGATAATCTCAAAAATAATATGTAAGGTAAAGATATAACATAAATATTTACCGTACGTAAAGAATATTACAAGAAAAGTTTTTAGTAAAGCCAAGTCTAGTACATACAGTATGAAACCTTCAGTAAAAGTAAGTTTTATGATGGTTCACTCCTCATAAATCAATTATTCAGTTAAAGAATATTCATTTTGAGAAATGTAATAGTAATCCAATAGCAGATCCTGACATCTCTTTAGATTGATAGCACAAGGTTGTTACAGTTTTACTTTATAATTTTAATGAACAACAGTCTAAATCATGTGAATTCTTCACATGTCTAACCACTGAGCTCCAACGGAAAAAAAAAATAAGTTCAATACTCCAGGTGAATATTTATGAGCTTTTTCCAAGTCCACAAAGCACATGTAGATAGGAACAGAAAATTCCCATGATTCTTCAAATATCTGTGCAAGGACAAAGAATTGATTTAGCAGTCCACAGATCAGTACTGTTCCTGTAGCTGAGGTTTCACAATTGGATGGGGTCTTTTTTCTAGTACTCTGGCATAGGCGTTTATTAGAAGATTAGAGGGTCAATCCCTCCCATGGTTGCAGCCTTGGAATTCCACACAATACTGAAGACACATGTCAGTCAAAACACCCTCATAATATCCATTTTAGAATTTCAGACTTCAGAGCTCAATCAAAGAGATGGACCTAAAGAGATGGACCTAAGCCCATCCATTGCTTCTGGCATTGTCTCCTCGAGGAGGACATAATCAGTTTCATGTCTCTGCAAAGTGCTGAGATGTTGACACATGCTTTCATTTTTAAGCTACCAGATTGCTGTAATGTACCTTTAACAGAATTGTCCAAGAAAGAAATAAACAAACTACAGCTTGCACAAAATGCAGCAGCAATTGTTCTAATCAAAAAGCAAGTATCTGACCATATAATGTAACATCAGATTTACCTGCACAACAATTATTATTATAAAGAAATCTGTGTAACTGTCGGGCCTGATTTCTTGACTTTGACAACTTAATCATTAAATGTAATAAGCATAAACATACTGTGGCTGTCTTTGGAACTGATTACAAATGATATTTACTGTAAATACCACATTTGAAATTTTAGATTTCAGTGACCCTTTACTGTTAAAAAACATATCTGCACTGCTCTAACTTTATCACTTTCCATCCATTCCAAGTTGTATAATAGCAAAACAAAAACTAAATATAGATAGATAGATAGATAGATAGATAGATAGATAGATAGATAGATAGATAGATAGATAGATAGATAGATAGATAGATAGATAGATAGATAGATAGATAGATAGATAGATAGAAAATTGGCTTTTCACAGAAGTGGATTAAATAAATAAATAAATAAATATGCAGACACACTTTTGTCTGAACATACACTAGAATAGCTATAAAGCAAAAAAAATTAAAAAGAAAAAGAAATGTTCTGACTTGACTGTCACCATCACAGTGAGGTATTATGCAGACATATTACTGTTGGTATAAAGGAGTCCTCATAGTGTTTCTTGACACATTTCTCCTAAATCATGTTTTGGCTAAAAGTCCTCAGTGTTAAGGATGTACAGCATTGTTCATAATGGCAATCAGTTTTCTTTTAATTCTCTCCTTTGCTGTGACCTCCAGGGAGAACAGAGTGTGTGCCATAACTGAGCCTACCCTTTTGATTAGCTATTTGATTCAGTGGGCCTCTCTAGAAGTGATGTTACTATCCCTACCCTCCACAGCATAGAAAATTTCATTGGCCATCATGGAGTTGTAGAAGGTATGAATGCCAGTTCCCACATTAAAAGAACACAGTCTCCTAAGGAAGAAGAGCCAGCTCTGCCCTTTCTTATATAGCCCCTCTGTGTTCCGAAGCCAGTCCATCCTGTCATTACAGTGGACCCCCAAGTACTTGTAGGATTGGACCACCTGTACATCCACTTTTTGAATAGTGACTGGGCATAGAGACTTTTTACTGTGGCGAAAGTCAATGACCAGTTCTTGGTAGATAATAATGTACAGTAATTCCCACTCTATCACTGTTCAGCTATCGCGCCCCCACTATATCACGGAAAAATTCAATAAGTACATCCTACCTGTAGTGTACTTTGCAGTCAATTCATAACAAAGCATATGGTTTTCAGCAGCACCCAAATGATTTCTTACAAAGCCTGTTGTTGGCTGAAAGAGGAGACTCAACCAATCAGAGCAGATTTTATTCTCTTGGGTTCTGATTAGCTGCTGCTAACGTGGTGTAATCTTGCACGAACAGCGGGCATTGGTCCCCAACGAATCGCATATCACATAACTTGCTTGTGGTCCGACTTTTGTGAGCAAACTTTTGTGAGCTTTTTGTTTGTTTTAAGCCCTACGATGGCTCCCAAGCGTCCTGCATCTTGTAAGCCTTCTGGTAGCAGTGAGCCTAAGTGCCAGAGGAAGACCTTGACCATACAGGAGAAGGTAAAACATGATGATTATTATTATGTTACTCATATCTTGAGCCCGACATCTGTGTATCATATGTGTATCCAAAGTGTGTTTTAATAAGTTTACATGTGTTTAAATCGTGCAGGAGGGGTGTTTTAAGGCATAAACTATAAAAAAAATCTGGTCTTTCTATATCGTGGATTTTCACCTATGGTGGGTGGGTCTAGAACGTAACTTCCACGACAGGCAGGGGATCACTGTACCACAAGTTCTACATTTGTCAAGACCTTCATCCATGCAAAGAACATTGTATGGTATGAGGATCTTTAACAGAGTAATGGCAGTGAATTTTCATATCCAGCATGAATCTTCCATTTTGTTTATTTATTTAATTCTTTTATATTTATTAATATTCTGAAGGTGGCACAGTGGTAGCGCTGCTGTCTCGCAGTAAGGAGAAATGGGTTCATTTCCCAGGACCTCCCTGCGTGGAGTTTGCATGTTCTCCCCATGTCTGCGTGGGTTTCCTCTGGGTTCTCCGGTTTTCTCCCACTGTCCAAAGACATGCAGGTTAGGTGCACTGGCAATCCTAAATTGTCCCTAGTGTGTGCTTGGTGTGTGGGTGTGTGTGCCCTGCGATGGGCTGGCGCCCTGCCTGGGGTTTGTTCCTGCCTTGCGCCCTGTGTTGGCTTGGATTGGCTCCAGCAGACCCCCGTGACCGCGTGTTAGGATATAGTGGGTTGGAAAATGACTGACTGACTAATATTCTGAAAATTACATGATCTGGTAAATTGATTATTATGGATTCAGGTCAGTAGCACAGTGAATAGCTACCCTGGGTAAATTTTATGTTGTGTTGACTCTTTGTGAAATGTGCAATTCTTCCCATTTGTCTTCAGTTAGTCAAGCTTTTTCTTGCATCCCAAAGATGTGCATAGTCTTGAAATCGCTGGCTCTGGATTGGTCCACAACAACTGATTGACTGTTAAAGTATCCTGTAGGTTTCTGTTATGCACCCTCTCATGCACCACCACCCTGTTATGCTACTATATAAAAGTGTTAAGTCTGCCTATTATATAATGAGGAAACAAGTTAAAGAAAAATGCCTAATAATTGCCATTAATTACTAAACAATAGGTTTTCTCTTAAGGGACTCGCTAAATTAGCAAGTTTGCAATTAGACTCAAGATCCTTCAGCACATACTGGGTGCAGCTTCCTGACAGAATTAACACCAGTGATGTAAGCATTTACCTCCTGAGGGCTTGTCAGTCCCATGAAGCACAAACTACTTTAGCTTTTTTATTTTAATCAAATAAAACAAGTCTGTGTCCTTAGACTGCCATGGTCAGATAACTCAAGATCACCGATTCTCCTAATTTGCCCCCAGTTCCAGTCTATTTATGAAAAGGATGTAACTCATACTTAATTTATCATTGAGCTGATGTGTTGTTAATGAATATTTTCTGTACAGACAAGGCCAAATTGTACTGATAAATTGAAAAAGCCTGTTGATCTTTCATCTGTGTTGAAATGCTATTTATCAATGTTATTTATCATTTTTTTAAATAAATTAGCACACATTTATTAAACTAACTTGTTCGTTGGGTGGATACCTACTGAAGTATGTTTATGGAACTGTGATGATACACATTCAGCTGCTGATGATATATCAGTCAAGTAAAAATAAGTGATATTTATACACAGTTTAACTTTTTTTAGTTCCATCCGTCTAAATTCCAAACTAGTTTGACCCAGTTTTGGGGGGCAAAATCTTATTCAGGCAGAATCAAATGGAAGATAGGGGCCAAGCCTGAGTGATACACCAATCCACTGCAGAGCACACTGGTGGACACACTCACACTCACTGCCTCACAAAGTGGGGGCTTAGAATCACCAGTTTACTAAACACAGATGTCTCTGAGAGGGATGATTACATTTGGAGTATCAAGAGAAGAACCTTGGTCCACACTGACCGGTGACCAGGTTAGCATCTGAACGTGCTGTACCACTCACCACTGCATTACCATGCTGCCTTTACCTTTAAAATCGTCATTGGCTTAAGAGTTTGCATGTGCTGGTGAAGTAAAGTTGTGAAGTAAAAATAGTAGTGAAGTAAATAATAGAATAGAGTGAGAATGAACAGGAAAACACTATATGCCAATTGACTGAAAAAATAATGAAGTGGTGGAGGTTAGTTGAATGTTATGTAATGTTTCTTTCCAAATATATATTTCTGCTCTCCCAATAACATTCTATTGCTTAAACAAGAAAGCTGCAAAGCACCGCAAACATGAACAATGTAACTAAAGAAAAACAAATTAGAGGTATAAAAATAGCTCTTGCAGTAAAACTCAAACAATGCCCATGAACAAAAGCTTTAGCTTAGAGGATGCTATACTATACATGTACATATTTAATTCAGTATAAAATGTGATGCTTTCTAATACAGAATTTGTCATTAATGAAAACTTCTGGATGATATGGGGGTGAAATGTTTAAGGCCTCTGCCTCATAGTTCCGAGAAACTAGATTCAAGTACTGTACCTGGGTGGAACATTTGTATGGCTTTGTCTGTACGTCTTCCTTCAGCATTCAAAATATGTCTGTTAGGTTAACTAATGGCTCTAAAATGACTCAATGCAATGTCTACATTGAGCATCTGCATTTTAATTTAATTCAGCACTTAATTGGACTATGTGGGTTTGAAAATGGATAAACTTAGAGCATTTGATATACAAAATCTGTTTAATCCTGGGCGGAATGGTAGTGCAGTGATTTGTGTTACTGTTTCATGGATATACAGGTTCAAATTCTGCACCGGATCACTGTTTGTGTACAGGGGTGTTCTTCACACATCTTTAAAATGTAAGTCAGGATGAATTATGGATCTAAATGAAAGGACATCAGTGTGTATGTACTGAGTGTACTCTTTGAAGGAGTGATGCTCCATTCATGATCAGCTTGATTTGTACCTAATGTTGCTGAGAAGTGGGCAAGTGTAGGTGGCAAAATAAATGAAAATGAAATTCCTTAATTTTCAAAAAGCCAGTATCTCTGCGCTTTTCTCATTGCCATTGATATTGTGCAAAAAAACCTGTTTACTTAGAAGCCCACTTGAACCCATGTGTCTCCCTTACTCAAGAGCAGGTTATGGTACTGAACCCAGAAGAGCAGCAAGAACATGAATATCCTTAGTATTGACTTTATTCAAAACAAAATTCAAACAGCACAATTTAATTGAATACAATTTGGCAGCCCCCGTGACCCTGTGTTCAGATTCAGTGGGTTGGAAAATGGATGGATGGACAATTTGGCAGGCGAAGAATTTAATGCAGGTTCCTGCATCTCCAATTCTATCATTTATAACAAGTGTGGCGGACGGCCAGGGTCCATGCCCGGCTGGGACACCCCTTCATTATATGTTCAGGGGGAGCAGCCATGGACTTTGCAATACCTCCCCCTGGATGCCAGATGGCAAACCCCCTGGTTTGGAGCGGTGCCTCGGTTTCCCGCAGGGCTTCATGGGAATTGGAGTTTTGTGTAGCCCTGTTGGGTCACGCAGGTGCTGCCAGGGGGTGCTACAGCTGGGACTCCTGACCCCTTATGGGCAGTGTTTTTGCCACACCTGGAACTTGGCAATCAAGCACCTGGAGCACTTCTGGGTTGACCATAAAAGGAGCCTGCAGACACCACTCTGGGAGCCTGAGTCGGGAGGAGGAGGACTGCGCTTGCTAGGAGGAGTGGTGGTGCAAAGAAAAGGGTGGTGTTTTGGGTGCTTTTGTATACTTGGGACTGTGTTGTGCCTGTGGGGGTCACGGGGAAGAAGAAAAATAAAAGTTTCTTGGTTTTATATGATGCGGTGGGCTGGCGCCCTGCCCAGGGTTTGTTTCCTGCCTTGCGCTCTGTGTTGGCTGGGATTGGCTCCAGCAGACCCCCATGACCCTGTAGTTAGGATATAGCAGGTTGGATAATGGATGGATGGTTGGTTTTATATGTGCCTCCAGTGTGAGTCTGTGTTGGGTCAGGCGCCTATATAGTGCCTTTTGTTACACAAGTTAGAATAATCATATACCGTGTTAAACACCCAAAGAATACATACAGGAATACTTTAAAGTACTGTCTGACTGCATAAAGATGTACTTTGAGGCTGTTACATTAAAAAATTCCAACATGACATGAATCTACTTTCCAGATTAGTGATGTGTAGTTTGGACAGATGTGTCCACATCACCATGAAACAATCTGGAGAGAGGCCAGAGCATACGCATGCATGCTGAAAACAGACCAACACCATAACAGGTGGAGGATGCAGACTATTTTTGGATCCATAAGACCTTCTACTGTCGGTGATCAGAAATGGTAAAGAGGAGGCCAGTGCAACATGTGAGGAGTTTAGCCCTTTAAGTATGGAACGAACCAAAAGACACACTAACATAATATAAAATTCCTGCTTAAACTAATTCCGAGTCTCGAAGGGGGTGTAACTGAATCCTGCAGCATCGAGCACAAGGCAGAAATAAGTTTTTGATACGATTCAAGTCTGTCATTAGATTTTAAAATGGCCTATTAGCCTCTCCTGTATATCTTTAGAGTTGTGGGAGGAATTATACAAGAAGAAGGAGAATAAATATGAGATATATATTGTATAGTGCTAGCTAGACAGTGTATCAAAGTTGCAGTCAAAGTGCACAAACAGATATTTTAGTTATTTTGTTGCATTTGTGCTTTTATTGTCATATTAGGGTTTCCAGTCTTAGAGTTTGAATCTGCTCTTCTCACAGCCAGCAGAATTCTATGGCAAGCTATCCACAAAACACCACTGAAAGGAGAAAGGTTCCAAATTCTGATTAAAACATGCACATTCAGAGGACTGAACACAACATAAATGTCAGCAATCTGTTCCAATCATTATGAAACAGAAAATCATCAAAGATTATAAAGTCATGAGAAAATGGCAAGCAATTGAAGCCACCGCTTTCTATCAAAAAGCAGCTCTCCAAGCAGCATTATTCCTTCACCTTCACCTTTTTGATCTTATGATGCAAACACAGTTGTTTGATGCTATTCAACATTCAGCACACTTGCCTCAAATTTATTAATTCATTTTGCACATCAACCATGATGAAGCAGTTTCCAGAGAGCAGAGAGAGAATTTAAATAAAGCAAGGTATGTGGTTCTGACACAGTATCACAGCAACCGACTTACAGATTTGAAAGAAAAGAAAAAAGAAAAAAGGCAGTAAGATGTCTGCCTCCATCAGTAGTCTTCAGGTCTTTCGTCAACCTCCCAAACTTCACTGCTAGTCTATTTTTATCTGTGCCAGTCATGGCCCTGTCTTCCAGTGTCCTTCCACCAGCGTCCCCGTGATACTTACTTGGCTTAGTCTTTCAGAATTGCGCAGATGCTATCTTCAAATGATAAATTGCAGTAAGCTAAGCATATAATTGATATAGAGTTTCTTTGCCCCCTGGCAACCTCTTGCTGTGGCATTCTAAGGGACTAAATGCTTCCTAGAGAATGTTGATAGTTTTCAACCCAAAACAAAATGTACTTTTAAGACTTGCAATGAGGATTTAAAATAGAAATGTTTGTGTCTTTAGTACAGAGAATATATTTAATCAAGTTCAAATAATCTAGCAGTGACAATGAAAAGTATCAGGGACAAGGAAAGTTGGTTTGGCAAGCTCCTTTCCTCTTTTTAATTGTGTTCAGACTACAGTATTTGAAAAACAAAGGTTGAAATTTTCAACACACTATAGCATTTAATTCTGCAATTTTACTGTCCTTTTTAAAGGAGAGCGCAATTACTTGCAAAAATACAATTTTTTCCATCATTAACCACAGTAGGTGGTCACATGTCTAATCATCCATCCATCCATTTTCCTAACCGGCTTTCCTGGTGAGGGTCACAGACTGTCTAATCAATTAGAATAATTCCAAACTCTAAGCTCCCTGACACTCGACCTGAACAAAAGGTTGATCATTCTTGCTGAATGCATGATTTTTAAAAAAGCATCCTGCAGACATACTATACTAATTTACTATTTTAAAAAAAAGTTAAACCAGTGGGTGCATTGTTTTTAATCGTCATTTTTAGAATAATACAAAATTTTTAAATAATTACCTATTACAATGGTAAGCCTTGCATGTTTGTGTAGTTAAGAGGAAAACGGCTTTAAGTAGATTACTTAAATACTTCAGTTAGATGGGACATTATATTAAAAGAACTAATGGATCAAGGCATTAAATTGATAAACCAGTATTATCAAATTATGCCTCCTTTTAGGTTAAGTACCAATGCATTTACAGGTGCAGACAGACACACAGACAGATCGACAGACAGACAAACAGATACTGTAGTGACATGATACTTTGTCTGTGTGCAACAGTGCAATAGATGACATCTTGTGCAATAGTGTTCAGGTGCAATTAAGGTCTTATGTTGAATGTAAGTGTTCTACCTTATTTCTTCTTATCCTTTCTTATCCTTTTTTAATTATATTTTACAGTATTTATATTTTGACACCTCAGCGACTGCACCTAATTTCGTTGTATTTGTTACAATGACAATAAAGATATTTTGATTCTGATTCTGATATCTGCAAAGTAGGGCAGCCAAGAAGACAGACTGAGTCAGACTATACTGGGAAATGAGCAGACACAACTAGGACAGGTCAAGTTAATATTTCTGTGTGATTCATGTGAATGCGTGTAAATTATTTTCCTTACTTTTAACAGCTCCCTTCTGTCAGTTTTGCAATGGCTACTGGCATTTGTCTCCCACTTACAAGGTTATTCAATATATTAGTGGCAATTTTTGAAATGTAAAAGCTTTACCACATTGCAGTCCATATGGAGACTAAAATAATATACCCACATCTATGTATATTGTATTACCTTAGTATGCAGCTTGAGTGATTATAACTGATAACTGCACAGCTCCAGTAATAGTAATAGACAAAGCATGCAAACAAGACACTTTTAATAATGCTACATACAAAAATGAGTTTTTATCAATGCGTTTTCTCTAAAGAAATTCTTCTTTTAGATTGTCTTTCTAGAAATAACATTGAATAGCATTTTTATTCAATAAAATAAATACATTGAGCAGTGTTTCCCAAACTCGGTCCTAAGGAACCCCTGTGGCTGCAGGTTTTTGTTCCAACCAGATTCCTAATCAGTGACAACACCTGATAGCACAGATCTCATTTAGATGGGTTTTTTTTTTTCTTTTATTCGACATTCAGAAAAGCACAGCAGCATGACTTTTACATTTATAAGACATTTTGAAATATTTCTGCTTTTGCTATAGATTTAAATGCTTAACTCTCTTTTGTTGATTTCATTATACTTTGCCCTTTCTCTGTGCAGTTTTCCCCCTTCATTGTATCTTAATAATGACAATTTAAAACGAGCAGATCAGACACGCTGGCAAACAACACGGAATAATCAAAGGCTGCAACTACTTTAGAGTCAGACTCACTAATTAGTAAATAATGGATTAATTAAACAATTAGAACACCTAGAAAAGAAGAATGTAAATCAAGATAAAAATATTGTTAATAAGAATAAAAAAATACATTATTCCTATATAACTGCTTGGTACATTTTAGTATTTTTTTTTTTTTTTTTAGCAAACTTAGTTTTCTAATTTCTGTATTATTCCCTAAACCAGGGGTGTTGAACTCCGGGCCTGGAGGGCCGCAGTGGCTACAGGTTTTCATTCTAACCCTTTTCCTAATCAGTGAGCAGTTTTCACTGCTAATTAACTCATTTTCCATTCATTTTAATAGCCCTGTTTTTAAGAAATCAGTCCACGAATTGATTCCTTTCTTCAGCAGCCAAACAGAAATGAGACGTGAAACGAGCCAACAGATGACCAGCTAAACTGGGATTTCAAACTCCAACCAATTTCACTCCAAACACTCTCTTAATGAGAAGCTGATTCTTGCTGTTAATTAAACTCTTTATTTAATTCCATGGCTTGTTGCTGCTCTCATTCTGCCACAGCAGACATTTCCAAATCTGTTGATTTTTCTGTTTTTTCTAAGAACATTTTCAAAATGTTTTGGTGACCTGAGAGGTCAACCTTACTGAGACCTTCACCTTTATTCATTTTCAGATATTTTGTGATGGGCACAGGTGAGCTGGTCATATGGTGGCTTGTTTGATGTCTCTACTACTACTACTAAACACAGAACTTGGGAAATATCAGTTCACTTAATTAGCCCAGGGGTTCAATTAAAAACAGAAGCTGTTTAAAACAAAAACCTGCAGCCACAGGGGTTCCCCAGGACCAAGTTTGGGAAACACTGACATAGAGGCATACATACATTTACGGCACAGGTGTCGAACTCCGGTCCTTGAGGGCCACAGTGGCTGCATGTTTTCATTCTAACCATCTTCTTCATTAGTGAGCCGTTTTTACTGCTAATTAACTTCTTTTGCTTTAGTTTTAATTAACTTGACTCAGGCCCCTTAATTGTCTGTTTTTCCTTAATTAGTAGCCAAACAATAATGAGACCTCAAACAATAATGAGACCTCAAACAAGCCACCACATGACCAGCTCACCTGTGCCCACACGATATCTGAAAATAAAGAAAGGTGAACGTCTCAGTAAGGTTGATCTCTCAGGTCATCAAAACATTTTGTTGGTGTTCTTAGAAAAAACAGAAAAATCAACAGATTTGGAAATGAGAGCGGCAACAAGCCATCGAATTAAATAACGGGCTTAATTAACAGCAAGAATCAGCTTCACATTAAGAGACTATTTGGAGTGAAATTGGTTGGAGTTTGAAATCCCAGTTTAGCTGGTCCTCTATTGGCTCGTTTCAAGTGTTATTTATGTTTGGCTGTCATTTATTGAAGAATAAATCAATTCAGAGGACTGAATCCTTAAAAACAGGGCTAGTGAAATGAAGGGAAAAGGAGTTAATTAGCAGTGAAAACTACTCACTGATTAGGAAAAGGGTTAGAATGAAAACCTGCAGCCACTGCGGCCCTCCAGGCCCAGAGTTTGACACCCCTGATTTAGGGTAATATAGCGGCACTGTGGGTACTGCTACCATCTCAGACTTGGGGTCAGTTTCCACATTCTCGCCAAGTCGATGTGGGTTTTCCAACAACTGCCTCATTTTCTTTCTACCTCCTCAAAGACATGCTGGCAAAATTGATTGATCATTCCAGATTGCCTCTGTATATGAGGAGGCATAAACAGGTGTGGGCTCTAAAATGGATCATCGTCCAGGGCTGTTTCCTTCCTTGTGTCTAGTACATTGAATTGAATCTTCTGACACACTGCATCAAATCCTTTAGGAGGAAGTTAAAGAACTACTAAAGAACGTTTATGTTAAATTAGGTTAAGTTCTTCCATGTGAACCCTGAATACAATGAGGACTGATTGTGAGGTCATTTATGTTAGGTAGAATGCCTAGAGGGGGCTGGGTGGTCTCGTGACCTCGGAAACGCCTCCAGCCATCAGGAGTTTTTTTTTTTTGTTATTTCTGTCCTCCCTGGCCATCGGACCATACTTTTATTCTATGTTAATTAGTGCTCCCTAATTTTATTTTCTTATTTATTTTGTCTTTTTTCTCTTTCTTCATCATGTAAAGCACTTTGAGCTATGTCATTTGTATGAAAATGTACTATATAAATAAATGTTGTTGTTGTTAAGTATAATGCACAATTTGGGGGCAGTCTTTTGCCCTTGGAACCCCTGAACATTTTTTTTTTCTTTCCACACAATCTAAAAGAAAAAGTCATTCATCAGATCAAGCCATCTTCTTCCATTAGTCCAAAGTCTAGTTTGGACTCTTCATGTGTCCAATGTAGGCAATTTTAGTGGTGGATTGGAGTCAGATTGGGTACCCTGACTAGTCTATGACTAACAATTGCATTCTGGAAACACCCTACAAGGGGTAATCTCCACTAACATAATGGAAGTTCTTTGATCCTCCAGAGTGCAGTATGCAACCCCAGTGGAGAGCTTATGGGCTGCTGTAAACTATGCAACTCTGTGAGGTTTACCTGGCCATATTGTTCATGGTTAAAGCACAGTAGTGTAGAAGTACTTGCAGCCACTAGAAGGCGCTCTAGGAACACAGCCTCTGGTCTTGATTCTATGGGTTTACCCTTGGAGTAGTCACTGACTAGAGCCTAAAAACCCCTTCCATCCATAAAGCTAGCAAGTTTTATGTTGGGCTGTGAGACAATTGTATGAGGTTGGCTGCTGGGAGGAAGACAGACCTGTGCATGTAATCTGTGCATATGGGCAAGTAGGCCACCACCCCACATAACAGTCAGAGACCACCATATGTGGTAGATACTATAAGCCCAGTGAAGCATGTGGTCTTTTTTCGATTTTGTTTTCTCTATGTAAGTACTCTACCTTTTGGTCTTCTCATATATATTTCATTTGCATTTAAATTAGCTCTTTCATGATCTCTATTATCCACAAAGATATTTTGAAGTGCATTAGTATAATCAGAGTTTCAACTCTGGATTGTATTTTACAATTCATCCCCGAAATTTTGGTGACTTTATATGAAGCCACAAAAATGAACTACTTGTTGAGATAGGATCTAAAGCAGGAATGCCCTGCTCACAAGCAATTTTATTTAATGATAGAGGTCTAAAAAGAAGGCAGATGCATTATTAAAATAATGAACTACCTCTTAACATGAGTAAGTCTGAAGTGAACCAGAAGAACTGCAGTAAAAACCTTGTCATGCATCTATGCAGAAATAGAGATACACAAAATGTGATTATTGGATCAATCCGTCTTTGATTTGGAAGCTGGTTGAGCTGATCATAGGTCTGTTTTAATGGCAGATTCTAAAATTCTGAATTTCTGAAGCCTTTTGTTTTCCCATTGACACTGAGTTTTCAAATCAGGCTTTTAAACCAAGCTTACATTTAAATACTCTACACCAAACATGTTTAAAAAAAAAACTAAAAGGCACAACAATTATTTATGTATATTTTCAAAAGTGAAGTTAGAATTGTTACCATGGATGTTGTGGCATTAAAAGCACAGGTAGCCATTCAAAAACCTCAGTCGTGGAGACCAACTCAAAGTGAAAAAGGAGAACATTGTGCAGTCTCCAAGTGCAGTTCCATGCATTTACACTTCTCTTCTATGTATTCATCAATTTTAAAACCCACTTAATCCAATTTACAGTCACATGGGACTATAACCTCTCCTGGCAACATCAGATGTAAGACAGTAATCAGTGACAGGTGTGACCACAAGGAGGACCACTGTGCCCCAAACCCCAGACTCAATGTCACCCAACACAACTTTGGGTTCAAATAAACAGATTTGTATTTTCTCCGGCACCTCCTCAAGTTATACAATGATACAATAATGGACACAGTAAATGGTCTCTCTCCATCTACTCTTCCAGGGTGAGTTTTGCCTCCTGCATCCTGATTCTAAGTCCCCGAGGAGAGGCTGTGGGCTTCTTTTAAACTGGACCTGGGACTGTTTACGGTGCCACTGCATTGGTTGTTTGGAGCACTTCTGGGTCGTGCAGAACCGGCAGGGCCCTCTGGTGGCACCCAAGGATCCAGAGAGGGTAATGCTTTCTGACTTTAACTCTTTTAGGGCGGATGTTGACTTTTGTCGACATTCGCCCTCAACCCCTCCTGTCGACAAAAGTCAACATCCGCCCTAAAAGAGTTAAAGTCAGAAAGCATTACCCTCTCTGGATCCTTGGGTGCCACCAGAGGGCCCTGCCGGTTCTGCACGACCCAGAAGTGCTCCAAACAACCAATGCAGTGGCACCGTAAACAGTCCAACAAAGTATTAGTGTGTAGCGCTTGAATACTTATGCAAACGCTAACTTTTGAGTTTTTCTTCTTCAGTTAAATATCTATAGAAAATGGCTTATTTTGACTTTGGAAATGTATTTTTACAGCACAAGAGTTCACATTAAGTGAACAAGTTTTGTGCAAATCTTTTCTCATGCAGAAAATTATGATGACTTTGAAGGGGATTGAATACTTTTGCACACCACTGTACGTACACTAATACTCATTCTGGGACACTTAGACTTACTAAGTAGAAAAAAAAAAGTTTTCTGAAACAGGGAAAATATGATAATGGAGAGATATTCATTGAAAAAATCACTTGTGATCTGTGTTGAAAAACAACACAGATGATTCTACAAGGAATGATGGACACTTTTGATTGCCATTGCTTTATCACTGAGTATGAACTATATCCAAAAAAAGAGACACTGACACTAAAAGAAAGCAGGTTTGTAGTGTAGTGTTAATTTGTGAAATAATCAGAAATTCCATTGGACTTGAATAGTAATTTTAGCGACAGGAAAGATGAACCAAATGTATGGGACATTCATAACAGCAAACAAGGAACTGGCAAGCACAGTAGCACAGAGATATGGAGGACTAAACATCAAAAGCAAATCCCCAACCAAAAATTCAGGTCAGATTGTTTCCAAAGTCGAACGCTAATTAAACTCTACAATTATTTTTTTTTTTTAACAAACTGCAGAAAGAGTGCACAGAGGCCAAAAGTGAGGATGCAGAGAAACTTAAATAGCATTACTACACACATGCACAAAGGTTATTTTTTTAGTTATCTGCAAACTCGAATGTTGACTCATTTAGCGTGACAAACTTTATCTCTGGGCTCCAATGATGCCAATTGTACAAACTCCGACACTGTGCTCCATAGCAATCATTCATTGCATCTTGATGAAAGTGGCATAAAAATGGCAGCACCAAAAGACAAACAAAACAACAATGAAAATGATACAAAATAATTCTTCATAACTGAAGACTGAAGTCCAAATTAAAATTACAAATACCAGAATATGTGCCAAAAAATCCACAATAGGACTGAGAAGGAAGCAAAAAGGCAATCACATACATTTTTTTTTAAATACTGAATGAAAGTATAATGGAGACACAGTGATGTCATACATCATGTTACCAGCTGAACACGTGGTATCAACAAACATTAATACTGACAACATCAATAATTGTGCCATCAATAAAACCTTCAACAAAGTGGGACTGCAATGATGTCACAAAAGTAACAACAAAAATGAAAGACTAAAAAACAACATTAATACATTTAAAAATAATTAACATTATTTAAGGTAATCTTAATCTACTTTTAACATGTAGCAGGGGATACATACAGTATTCCTAAACTTTCATAAGCACTTTTGATCCCAGAGTTTAAAAACTATTCAAATATATATTACGAATTTGAATATACAGTGTTAGTATTATTAGTGGTATTTTGGTGCTTTCACTGCACCCACAATTTTGTATTTTGAATTTGATTATGAGACCTGCTATTGTCATGTTTTACAAGTGAGTTCAACTGTGCTGTGAGAACTCGATAACTTTTATTTCACCGAAAAACAACGTCTTATCGCCACAAGCACTTCCTCCCTCACCCTTCCACCTCTTCCGGTCCATCAGCATTCCTCTTGCTGGAGTCTACATTACCCCTTAACACTTGACAGTATTATACACAAATGATCCCATAGCTATTAAATGTTTTTTTGGATGGCTGAAGTCATGTTGTTGATAGCAAGGCATTTGACTAAGAGTTTTTTGGTATCTTGGTTCAAGTGATCTTTTACCTCAGATCTCAAACTTCTTTATGACTTATGAATTTATTCTTTGCCTTTCCTTAGCTTTTTCAGCATGGTGGAACAAAAATGATTGATTAGTCTAACAGCAAAATGGCAGACAGACATACATAACAAGTTAGTCATTCAAAAGTTAAAATGGCAGCATAATTCTATGCACATAGCCTGCCATGTGTCAACAGTCCAGGCTGGTGGTGTTAGTGATATAATGGCATGGCAAATGTTTTCTTCAAATTGCTTCACCAACAGTCATTCCTTTTGAAAGTCTAATAGCCCACACATTGCTCAGTTGCACTGGTAAATTTGAAAGGTATGGCTCAAAAGACCTGAATATGGCCATCAAAAAGCATCAATACAATCAAAAAATGAAAGGAAAGAGAAAAAAATTACAATTTAAATACTGTGCCATGAACAACAAAAAGCAATAAAATGGATCACCACACCAGCTACTACTTTCATGGTATAATTAATAATTTGGTGTTAAAAATTAAATAATCATATTTGCATATTTCTCCCTGAGCTTGTTGAGCTTGGGATTGAATCTGTTTACTGTTTAGTGCAAGTTTCAAATAACTGTTTATGTCAGAGGGGAACAAAGCTTAAAAAAGAAGTGTTAAGGTTTATTTAAAATGGGTTACATTTCTTTTAGTGACCTTCAATCTAATGGGATTCACACAAAGCTTGTTTAATTGCTATTTTTCCCTTCAGTGCTTTTTACATAAGTGCATGGAAAACTAATGGCTGCTCTCAGTATACTAATGCTCTTCGTTAAACACTGACTTGTTAGATGCCAGTATAGTGGAACAAAATATTCCATCAAATAATCCAATGTCATTTTGTATCATCCTTTATGCATATTCATATTAAGACACTAGAGGATCAACATTTAAACCGACTTAAGATTTCTCATCTTGTTTTCATTTCAAATGAAATTCAATTACATCCTTAAAAAGTTTAATTTAACATAACTGTGCTTATGAGCAATAAGTAAGGTCTTATTTTAAAAAATACAAAGTCCCAAGATGTTATTAAAAGTGGCCCATATTTACATTAGAAATCTTTTAGAGCAACAAAATAATTTTTTATTTTATGATTTGAGCATGTACATACAGGACAGACAGAGTAAATCTATGTTACCAGCTTTTTTCAGATTCTCCCACATACAAACACTGAAAGCGCTAAAGAGAAACGTGCATTCAACAATCACGGAAAGTGAAGGAAACAGACTAGACCATGACTTACCAAATGAGTTTATTTATCAGACAGGAGGACTCTTTTTCTGTTGAGATGAGTTCCACACTAGTACTACAAGTCAGAAAGTCTTCTCTCTCTGTCTTTTTTAAATGCCTCATTTTTTTCATTAGCTTTCCATCTGGATTGCTAAATGAACAATTACAAAACTTTCCTTCCAGGTCTTAAATTCATTGATTCTGCACATCACAAGATTGGTGGGAGTCAGGACTCCCCTGCGACAGCTCAGCCCTATGAATAGCTACAGTCTCCTGAAAACCTTTCACATTTTTCTATTAACTTTGGACTCTGTGAAACATAAGGGATACTGCAAATGAGATCTGTATAGGATGGAGTCAATGTTAAGAGAGTTGCCTAATTAGCACATCCTTATTGCACTACAAAAATGAATAAACAGAAAAATGAACACTTAAATAGCTCCATTTGTATTTTATGTTATCTTATATCACATTCACTGTTTTGATGCAAAGCATTTGACACGGTGAAAAGGATAAAAAAAATAAAAGCCTAATGGAATTATTAAAATATTTACTCTGAAGTGGAATACAATAATGGCCATATTAACACTCACTGAGCAAATTATTAGCGACACCTGCTTACCCATGCAATTCTCTAATCAGCCAATCAAGTGGCAGCAGCACAATGCATGAAATCACACAGATACTGGCCAGGAGCTTCAGCTAATGTTCACATTATACACCAGGATGGGGATCTCTGCGATTGTGACTGTGGCATGAGTGTTGGTGCCAGACAGGCAGACAGGCTGGCTTATTTCTGTAACTGCTGATCTCCTTGGATTTTCACACACCACAGTCTCTGGAATTTGCTCCAAATGTGTAAAAACAAAAAACTTCCAGTAAGTGCCAGTTCTGCAGATGGAAACATCACAGGAGAATAGACAGACTGGTTTGAGCTGACAGAAAGGCAATGGCAACTCAGAAGACTATGTTCCGTTGAACTCCTGTCAGCCAGTCAGAGGCAGTAGTGGGCACAGGGTCACCAAAACTGGACAGCTGAAGACCAGAAAAATGCAGCCTGGTGTGATGAATCTGAATTTCTTCTGAGGCACACAGATGATAGGGAAGGAATTTGGCACTAACAGCATGAATCTATGCACCCAAGAAGCCTTGTGCCAACTGTCCAGGCTGGTGGTAGTG
The DNA here is from genome assembly GCF_900747795.2 of Erpetoichthys calabaricus. NCBI lineage: Eukaryota > Metazoa > Chordata > Cladistia > Polypteriformes > Polypteridae > Erpetoichthys > Erpetoichthys calabaricus. Next base: position 62,139,077 of record NC_041395.2, read on the forward strand.
GTGTAATGGTGTGGGGAATGTTTTATTGGCACACTTTGAGCTCATTAATACCAATCAATCACTGATTGAATGCCACAGCTTATTAGAGGATTGTTCCAATCCACATACATTCCTTCATGTTCACAATTTACCCATCTTATAATGGCTGCTTCCAGCATGATAATGTACTATGCCATCAAGCAAAAGTCATCTCAAACTGGTTTCAAGAACATAACAATGAGTTCAGTGGCCTTTTCAGTCACCTGATCTGAACCCAATAGAACAGGGATTTGGCAGGGCAGGAGTTTCGTAGCATGAATGTGCAGCTGGCAAATGTGCAGAAATTGCGTGACGCAATCAAGTCAACATGGACCAAAATCTCGAAGAAATGCATGCCATGAATAATTGAGGTGGTTTTGTGCGCAAAAGCAGACTCTACCTAGTATTATTATAGTGTTCCAAATAATTTGCTCAGTGAGAGTATGCGTGTTCTATTAGTGCTTCAAAGAAGCAAACAACTCTTTACCTGAACCTTTTCAGCTTTCCTTTAAGTCATTTATGTTCCACATGAAGTTGTGTATGTAAAATGTTGCCATATACGTTCCTGAATCTTGGTTAATGTGTTGTTTAAGGTTTTACATAATTTGACAGGAGATGTCATGTTTATCTGCTCCTCATGATGTGTCAGGAGCAAGTTTACTTCACACTTCAGTGGGTTAACAGTGTTCTGCTTCAGCAGATGTCTATGTAAACCACTAGCTGGTACTGTCCATTAAAGGTTAAGGTCAAGCAGAATAGTAAAAAAAAAAAACAAAATAAAATATCTAAAATAAGAAGAAAATATGCTTACCTATTATAATAAAACACTAAAGTCTGCATGTCTAGTCCCTCTGAGCAATGTGATCGGTCAGTTTAGCTTTGGTGATGTGACGAAAAGGAAGTGTGAGTGTGAGATCCACAAGGAGGCATACAAGGCAAGCTGAAAGCATCATCTTCAAAGATGGCAAGTATAAGAGCGGACAGGAGGAGAGTAAGGCGCCTTGAAAATAATGACAGAGTCTGAGAGGCAGGCTTTATGAGAACACGCTTGAGCGAAGGAGCGTTGGTGAAGAGACTTTAGTAAAGGCGTAAGACACACGCTGACAGAGTTGCCTTCAGAGACTGAAAGTACAAAACTAGATAGGAGGCAAGAAAGGCACCTTGAAAATAATGACAGAGTCTGAGAAGCAGGCTTTACAGGAAAGCACTTGAGAGATGGAGTGCCAGTGAAGAAACATTCACACACCCGCAAACAGAGGGGAAATGAGCTGAAGGTACACGCAAAACAAGAGAGCAAGTATTTTTTAATTATTCTATTACCTGTCTTCTATAAGTGCCATGACTAGTTTACACATAATGTCCTACTGAGATACTTACTCTACATAGTCTGCTGAAGGTCCTGTATAAGTAATATGTTGCATTGCAGGGTTCAATTGTTTTTCAAACTGGCATTTATAATATAGAGCACGAGTAGGACCTGTAAAGATTTTACAAAACCCTCCTCAGAAGAAGTCTTCATTCAGCTGAACTATTGATGATTGATCAACTGCTATGATCCTGCTTTCTGCTGTAGTTGATCTTTTACAAAACTAAACAAAACTAAATTTTCCAAAAACACAAATCAGACCAGAAGACAAAACACTCTGCAAAACAGATGTGTAAAATTATTGTGAAATGTAAAATGTAACTTTGAAAACAACTATTATTGTCAATGATTTTTCCACATTATTTAACAAAATGCACAGATGTGATTCTGAGCTGAACACTCCTTGGCTGCACCTAGAAATTCTGTGCATAAAAATGTATTGATGACAAAGGTCAGCCCTGGTGGAGTCCCACACTCACTGGGAATGAGTTTGCCCTACTGCCAGCAATGCAAACCAAGTTTTCACTCCGATCTTACAGGGACTAAACAGCAGGACTCTTCCTCGAGCAACACTGTTGTATGCCTTTTCTAAGTCCACAAAACACATGTAGACTGGTTGAGTATACTCCCATTAACCCTCCAGAATCCCTTATAGGGTAAAAAGCTGGTCCAGTTTTCCACCTCCAGGATGAATTCCACATTGCTCCTCCTGTGGTTCAACCAACGGTCGGACCCTCCTTTCCAGAAACCTAACATAGGCCTTCTCAGGGAGGCTGAGGAGTGTAATCCCCCTTAAGTTGAAATACTCCCTTAAAATCCCTTCTTAAAGATAGGAATGACCTCCAGTTTCCTTAAAAGGCAATTTGCTCTCTGGAAATGTGTTCTTTTCAATTGTGGCGTTTTAATTAACCTGAATTTAAATAATTATAAATAAACAAAAAGATATACTCCCCACCCAGCATGCAATATGACGGTACAAGATTACACGAGAAGTATAAAGGATAATCTAGCTAACTTTACTGACGGGTTCACGCGGTATTACAGACGGGAAGCTTATGACAGACTCTATCAAGCAATGTGGGGGTCTTGACATACGCAGTCTGCCATCTTTTGTTGCCACACTGAAAGGATTTTCACCAGACGGAAGACATAATCTTCCGCCCGGCAGCTTCAAAGTGTTGGCCGTAGGTCCATCCTTATATTCTGGTTGCTCCATGTGCAGGCTCCTTCTATTCTGGTTGCTCCATGTGCAGGCTCCTTCTCTGGATCCAAACAAGGACAGGAAAGGACTCAAACCCCACTTTCAAAAATACAGGAATAGTACAATGCCTACATACAGTTCTCATTCTCCCAAAAAGGAAAGAGGATAGTGTGCTGACAGAAGACAGAAATATACTAGTCTGTCTTTAGGCTGACTATTCAATTCTCCAGTTGTCTTTGGCTCTCTAGTCCTGTGCTTGGCTCGGCAATTCTAAATGCTGATGCTGAGCCCCTGTGTACCATACTTGGTCTGCCTGTATGAATGAGTCCATAACAGTGGGCACAGAGAACAGTGACATTAAACTTAATAACAAAACATATTATAACACCTCCCCAGTTGGCCAATTCATAGGCAGTGTCCAAAATCCCAAGCAATGTTGAACAGGCATGTCAGCCAAGATACCCCAACAACATTCAGAAGCTTTAGGAACTCAGGGCGAACATCATCCATCCATCCCTAGGGGCCTTGCCACCTAGGAGGTTAGTTTAACTACTTCAGTGACCTCACCTGTAGCAATGGGTGATTCCTCCTCCAAATCCCCTGACTTTACTTCCACAAAGGAATATGTGTTATCAGGATTTAGGAGGTCCTCAAAGTGCTCCTTCCCAAGACTTTATCCCAAGGTGAGGTTAGCAGAAATCCAACTGTTCCATACACAGAATTATTATTACTTTAAGATGCAACAAATGGATTTCAAGGTAGCTTGAAAGAAGATCTTGTGTTAAAGTGCACAATAAACTCTTATTAAGTAACTTCCTGTCCTTTTTTAGATGTATAAAATGCATTTTTCAGATATCTTGAAATAACTTTTGAGATGCCTCAACATTCTTGTCTTTCTTCTTGTGACTTGTGATATTTAAAAATTGACAAGAAGATATTCTAAGATATCTCAAAATGCATTTTAGATATTTTAAAATTCATCCAGACATCCATTTTTGATCTCAGTTAATTTATTTCAGAAATGCAAGGAATCAGAGTTAATGACAGCAACACTGTGGGCAAGGCAAGAATCAATCCTGGATGGGATATTTTAAAATGCAATTGAGACATGTTGACATTTAACAATATTTGAGATGTGTGACATACATTTCAGATATTTCAAAAGATATCACATAATTATTTTCATCATTCTTTAAGATATTCTGAGATATTTTAATAATACCTGTAAAAATATTTCAAGATATCTGAAATGGCTTGAATTTGCACAAATTCTTAGATGCTTTGATGAAGCAGCACTAATGCTACCCTTCTGCCCTCCTACCTTTACAAATTCCATAGATAAAAATTAAACTGTATATGTATGAAAAATGGGACTTTTAATCTATTCAGCATACAACAACAGTAACAAAACAGAAAACAATTAATTTATCCTAGTGATGCTGCACACACATACAAATAATTGACATTAAGTTGCTTTGGAGAATGTATGGTATAAAAGTATAGAATTCAGAAAAAAAATTCTGGCCATCAAGAGAACTGAATATATACTGCTCAAAAAATTAAAGGAACACTTTTTAATGAGATTATAGCATCAAGTCATTTAAACTTCTGGGCTATTAATCTGGTCAGTTAAGTAGCAGAAGGGATTGTTAATCAGTTTCAGCTGCATTGGTGTTAATGAAATTAACAACAGGTGCACTAGAGGGGCAACAATGAGACGATCCCCAAAACAGGAATGGTTTAACAGGTGGAGGCCACTGACATTTTTCTCTCCTCCTCTTTTCTGACTATTTTTTCCCTAGTTTTGCAATTGGCTACGGTCATTGTCACTACTGGTAGCATGAGGCGATACCTGGACCCTACCAGAAACTTCTAGTAGTCCAACTTCTCCAGGATGGCACATCAATACTTGCCATTACCAGAAGGTTTGCTGTGTCTCCCAGCACAGTCTCAAGGGCATGGAGGAGATTCCAGGAGACAGGCAGTTAGTCTAGGAGGGCTGGACAGGGCCGTAGAAGGTCCTTAACCCATCAGCAGAACTGGTTTCTATTCATATTGGCAAGGAGGAACAGGATGAACACTGCCAGAGCCTACAAAATGACCTCCAGCAGGCCACTGGTGTGAATGTCTCTAACCAAACAATCAGCCTGACGTCCTATAGTGGGCCCTGTGCTCACTGCCCAGCACCATGGACGTCAATTGGCATTTGCCATAGAATACCAGAATTGGCAGGTCCACCACTGGCACCCTGTGCTTTTGACAGATGAGAGTAACTTCACCCTGAGCACCTGTGACAGACATAAAAGCTCTGGAGAAGCCGTGGAAAATGTTATGCTGCCTCTAACATCGTTCAGCATGACCGGTTTGGTGGTGGGTCAGTGATGGTCTGAGGAGGCATATCCATGAAGGGACGCACAGACCTCTACAGGCTAGACAACAGCACCTTGACTGCCATTAGGTGTTGGGATGAAATCCTTGGACCATTTGTCAGACCCTATGCTGGTGCAGTGGGTCCTGGGTTCCTCCTGGTGCACAACAATGCCCAGTCTCATATGATGAGAGTATGCAGGCAATTCCTGGAGGATGAAGGAATTAATACCATTGACTTGCCCCCACGCTCGCCTGACCTAAATCCAATAGAACACCTCTGGGACATTATGTTTTGGTCCATCCGACACTGCCAGGTTGCACCTCAGACTATCCAGGAGCTCAGTGATGCCATGGTCCAGATCTGGGAGGAGATCCCCCAGGACACCATCTGTCATCTCATTAGGAGCATGCTCCGATGTTGTCAGGCATGCATACAAGCACGTGGGGGCCATACAAACTGCTGAGTACGATTTTGAGTTGCTGCAATTAAATTTCAGCAAAATGGACTATTTTTTCACTTTGATTTTTGGAGTGTCTTTGAATTCAGCCCTCTGTAGGTTGATACTTTTCATTTTCATCAAACGATGTGGCATCCTTTTGTTCCTAACAAATTACCCAGTTCCTATCAGTATAGATATCCAGCATGATTTTTTCCCATTGAGATCTGATGTGTTTTCAAAGTGTTCCTTTAATTTTTTGAGCAGTTATAATAAACACTAAGCCATGTTTCAACTTCAAGAAAAAAAAGGCTTTCCTGAAATTAAATGTTAAGTTTTCAATAAAAGCACAAGGAAGGGCAAACAAGGTAGAAAACAAAAAAGAGAAAAGCAAATAAGAAAATAGAATATATTCAGATTCTTTTACCATTTTTGTCTTACTGGAATGTAAACGGATCCTGTTCGTGCAGAGTAGTTAGCCTGATCATATGACTAGTTACGGGTAGAACTTACTTGTTGCAAAGTAATGCTTATTTTATTTCTGCAGGTTGTGTTAATTGCCCTCCAATTAACTCCTAAAGACCTTCAAGCTCAAGGGAGGAAAATATTCCTATATCAGGTTTAAATGATGGTGGATCAAAAAAATCACTGAATAAAGATAAAGGTATCTTGTTAACACAAATACAGAACTAAAGCCTAAATATACTCTCTATTCATTTCTGGATGTAGAGATGTGCCCACATCTATGATACAGACCGTATAGTTATACCACACTGCCGACTCGAACATCACATCAAGGGATCATTTTCCTGCAGATCATCTAATGTAGTCTACCTAATTTTCTGCATGAAATGTCCTGACACTGCACTCTATGTGGGAGAAACTGGACAAACACTCCGCCAGAGAATGAACTTACACAGGTTCCACATTAAACATGGCAACACAGATGTTCCTGTGGCGGCCCACTTCAACAGCCATGGACACTGTGAGAAGGACTTTAAGGTCACAGTGCTTATGGGCAACTTCAAAACACAGCAAGAGAGAAAAGAATGGGAAGTTAAACTCATGCTAAAATTTAATACTTTACAACATGGATTGAATAAAGACAAGAGTTTTATGGCCAGATATGAGGATTGTTTACATCTCTCAGAATGACAGACAACCTGTCTACAGACCCACATTGTTTTAAAAAAACTGCATTACAAACTTCAAAAGACTTTGTTGGACAGTTATCTTATCCAGAGATCTTGACAATACATTGTTCTTTTCTCTCTTGCTAAATTAACCCTAGCCTGAATGAATCTATTAATTTTTTACATACAAAATCTCTTATTTAAAGATTTACCAATGTTGTTTCTTGTCCTAGAGTGTGTATATAAACATAGGAAAACTTCAGTTTCTGTATTACATCTTGCCTGAAGAAGGGGCCTGAGTTGCCTCGAAAGCTTGCATATTGTAATCTTCTAGTTAGCCAATAAAAGGTGTCATTTTGCTTGGCTTTTCTCTGGATGTAGAGAGTAAAGCTGGACTATCCATGTAGGCAAACCAGGTGATTACCTCGAGCAGTACTTCAGCAAGGGTGGCCAAATGTGCCAATTACTCTATGTCAGGGGTGGACAAAGTCATTCCTGGAGGGCCGCAGTGGCTGCGGGTTTTTGTTCCAACCCAGTTTCTTAATTAGAAAACAATCCTTGCCAATAATTACATTTCATGGCTTGTTAGTGCTTTAACTCTGTTATGTCAAGTCATTCTCATATCCTAGATTTTCTTCCATTCTAAGGATATCATCCAAATACTTTCAAGTGTAAAATGGATGGGTAATTCTCAATCCTTCACTTTTTTCTCTTCTCTTTCCTTCCAAGTATTTAATTAAACCAAATAGTGCACGATAAATACACACAGGTGTTAAGGGTAACAAACAAAATGGATAACTGCTGGTTTCTTTTGTCATTTGCATCTTATTGCTAATAAGGAGCAATTAAAAACCAAGAATGCAGCTGTTTAAGATTTAAATAAGCAATAAGGGTTCAAAAATCTTAATGAGGGAGATAACTAAAATGAAGCAGAAGTGTTTCCAGAGCAATAAGTGCTTCTTATTAAGCAATTGGGTTGGAAACAAAAACCTGCAGCCACTGCGGCCCTCCAGGAATGACTTTGCCCACCCCTGGTCTATGTGATGGAATGTGGGGAGGACCCCATCTTGCATTCCTTTGCCAAACTATTTTGCAACCTATTAGGAAACTGACTGTAGAGCATGTCATGTCGCAGGCTGAGGAATGTGTCAGTTCCTACTTGGACTGTTCACTTTTGACTCCATGGCTCTGTTGCCATTTCTTTTCAGAGGGATGAGGGACTATCAATCAAGAGCAAAGTGCAGCATGTTTAAACAACCAAAATGACACACCAAAACCACAAAGGCTCTGTTCTATAAGGCACTGTCTTAGATTTATTTACACTATTGTCAAGACATGAAGTTACTGATTTTACTAGATTTGTTGATTTGTTGTAATTGTGACTGTAGAGCGTTCTGCTCCCCAGCATAGTTTTAATAGTGGTGTCTCATCTAAAACACAGGCTGACCCGCAGCTAATGTAACAAGATGAGGCAGTACAATGAATAACACAGGATGACCTTGATTGACTGGCTTCCTGAGGATCTGAAAGTCCATGAACTGGCACATAACATTCAAATAACAGTTGCACTTAAGACCTTGTCTGGCACATACATCCAATGTGTATACTTCTGAAGGCCAAGCTTAATGCAAACACAGTCATTCTGGCTTGTATGGCTCTTCATTTTCCATAAACATCCAGTTTGTGTCTGTTGATATACAAGAATGAGGGAGAGAGAGAGACCATCAAACTGTTTTAAACGTTTCAGAAATCTTGCAGAGCTCAAGCTGGCCACCATGTCTTGTACAGCTCATTTAACAAGGGTTGAAATAGGTAAATGTCAAAATATTTACTGTATGTGTGTGTGTGTGTGTGTGTGTGGGCAGATCTGTGACAGTCCAGGTTGGCTCCATGTGCACTGGCAACTTGAACCTGGAACCATTGATAATGAAAACAAGGATGAGCAGGGCAAATGAGGAGCAGAGTCAGCAAAAGTAAGTTCAAGTACTCAAGTTCTTTTATTTAAAACAGTGTCCCAAAGTGCAGCGTGCTTCATATGATTAATAAATAATAATCCATAAAATCTAAGTGGTTGTGTGGAGGTTAAAATTAAATAAACAATAAATAATTCTTTAAAATGAGGTTATAATCCAAGACAGAATCCATCCTTTAAAATGAATTTTTCTTTCTATCCCAGATGGGAACCTGTAGCAAGAGGACATCCTTTCTGACAGGCAAAGTCACCCTTCAGATCCTGCTCTGGTCCGCGCCCGGCAGTCTCCTGGCATCTGTGGGTCACCATGCCGAGCAGTGCCCCCTTTCTCCCGCCATGAGCCCCATCCATCATAAGATCCTGGATTGAATATGGATTTTAATGTGTTGTTTATGTGTAATTGGGTGTGATGTTGACAATGCAAGAGCAAGGTGCCTATAGTTGCCTTTACTACACCATTGGCACGTTGACTTACCTTGCTCAACTAGAAGGATCCTAACTCTCCTATTTTCAGTGGGTAACTGATATTATATACTATTTGAAATTGGGAAAAAATCAAATTCTCACTTAGAGGATCTGTACAAAATTTTTTCAAAACCTGGCAAGAACTAAACAATAACATTTTAGAATAAGCATTTTAATTGAAGAAGCAGATTTATTTTTATTCATTTATTAATTTAACTATTTACTTATTTTTACTAGCTTAAAATTTTACTCTGCTGGCCTAGCTCTCTTTCTCATAGATGGGGGTTGATTTGTTTTGAACCAAGTCTTATAAAACTTGACTTTATTTGTAAGGAATGTTATTTGTTATTAAAATCAATAAAATCCAAAAAAAAAAAAAAAAAAGAAAATGCAAGAACTGTGTTTTGCCTAGAGCAGAATGGCTTGGCACTGGTAAAGCATGCAGCTACAGTAGATCCTTCATACCTGCTTCAAAGGTCTTGAGGTACACTACTATTTACAGAGCTACACAGACCACCAAGTCTCAAAGTCATAAAGCAGACTGCTTAATTCTGTGCTTCCAGACACCAATTCATTGCTCTGCCTGTAGAGATCTATTTTGGGTTTGTCTACAGAACTGCTTTATAAGTGGATCACCTCCAGTCCATTTGCTGAAGATACTTAAGGACTATATTAATGTGCCAGTTGTTGATCTGCCACTGACTAGAAAGTGTACCAAAAAAAAGATTATATTATGCTGTTTAAACTGCTGATATGTAATTGAGGCTGACTTGTCAGGGATCCAATAATGTTACAAAATACCGGTAGTGGCTTTAAAAGTCAATGATAATGTCTTTATTCGCTAAATAATAATATTTGCTTACCTTAGACATGAAAAATGAAAAGACTGATACTACAACAGGCCACTAAATGTCACTGCAACTTTGGTCATCTGTCATCATTTTTTGAAAAAACAGCTACAATTTAATCTTAATAAAACTTGAAAGGAAAAACAAAGGTGGTTTCCTACCATGATGGATTAACAAACAGACTAATCTTGTTTATCTGTAGCATTAAACACTTGCCTGACAGGCTTTTTTTCCTCATGTCCCCTAGCTAGATCTGATAAAGAAGAGGACCTCCAATATCTTTATGGTCAGGGTTGTCTCTGCTGCTGCTATATGTGGCAGCATTTACTAAAGGAATTGGTCGCTGTATATTATTAACAATCTAGGTGTTTGTTGTCTGCGGTGGGTTGGCACCCTGCCCGGGATTGGTTCCTGCCTTGTACCCTGTGTTGGCTGGGATTGGCTCCAGCAGACCCCCGTGACCCTGTGTTCGGATTCAGCGGGTTGGAAAATGGATGGATGGATGGTGTTTGTTGTCTTATAAGACATAATGGCAGTGTAAGAACTGGCAGTTAGATTCCATGTCACTTAGACTAATGCGTGACTCAAAGCAAACTGAAGATTTTTAAGAAAAGACAACATGCACCTCAAAGTTATGAAAATGTATGTGTCATCTTTAAAAAAAAAGTCAACTATTCTGATGCTGCTATGCACTTCCCTGTCTTTGACCTTTCTATATTTGTTTTTTCTCTATTTATGGTTTCTATGTATTGCCCATTGTGTATATATGCTGCTCATTTTATTTATTTTATTATGGCATTTTATTTTTAATAGCATGTTGAGTACTAAACCTCAGACACAATTAACCCAACACAATTCTGGGTTCAAATAAAAAGGTGTATACCAGCCAAATACATCAAACAAACCGATTTTCTTCCTCCTTCCGCCTCCAGTTGAGTGTTGCTGTCTCCTTACTCTCACTCCCCAATGTGAGGTGGTGTGCTCTTTTTAAGCTGGACCCAGGAATGCTTCCAGTGACACAGCGTGTACTCTTGGAAGCACTTCTAGGTCATATGGAAACCAGGAAAGTCCTCGTCCGACAGCACCTTCTAATGGAACCCAGGGAACCTGCCAGAGTTGCACTTTCAGTCTCCAATTCCCATGTACCCCTGTGGGTGTCCAAACTCTTAACGTTATGGGAAGACCACTTCCACCTGCCATATGGGGGATAGAAGTGTTGCTGTCCTCCGGCTTCTGCTGGTCCATCATTTACATGACTCCACCCGGGCAAGAAGCCATTTCCTTATCCAGCCAGCGTGTTTGTCTGTCCTTTCATACTGGTCTCCCATCCAGGTAAGAAATTATCTTCTACCTCATCCAGGATGTCTGTCCTTCCTCTAGGGGCAATTATAATTTATAGTAATTTTAAGGTACTCTAAAAGGTCATTAGTTTACTTTAACATATATGATACTCATGATTTTCAAAATTTTATTCAACAAACATTCTTTACGTTGGTGGATCACTGGCAAAAAGGGAAAAATACATGAGTAGATGAATATGAAGAATGCAGAAGAAATAAAATACAGAGCTTGAGTGTTTTTGACCCAGTTGGGCAACAATGTACTTCTCCATACTGCAAATAAAATGTAACTAAAGCCTGCAAAAGAGCAGAAATGGAGAAAATGGAAATTCAACAGATTAGAAGGAACTCTGTCCTGATGAAGATTTCAGTTAAACTGACCTTTTGTAGGATGACAGTAGCTTAAGTAACATTCTAAATTTTTGAAAATATTGTACCTACATCAATATACCTGTCAATAATCCTTTGCCAGTAACTTCTACATATTTACTGTAGACATGAGAAGTAATTTTGCATTTTTATCTTTATCTCTTTATAAAGCAATGCTAGTCATGCCGTCCACTTTCCTTAAATGCTAAATAATCCCAAACTAGATTTGGCAGGGTGAGACTGGAGCAAAACCGTGCAGCCGCAATTACATAGCAGAAACCCCTTCCTGGACTGTGTACTGTAGAGTATACTAACTCACACAAATATATTCACACTTGGGCAATTAAAAGCACGAATAAGGAAAAATAAAAACTCACTTTCAATGTTAGATGATGCATGCACTTAATGTGACTTAAAATTTTCAAACCTGCTTCATTCAATTCAGGTTTACAAGAGATGGAACCTATCCATGTGTCCATGAGGAAAAGGTTGACATAACTCCAGTCCATAATATGACATAATAGACACACAAATGCATTAATGTGTAGGTAACTTAAAGGCATATAAACACAAAATCATGCAGATTTAATGTAGCAAATAGAATGTACAAATGTGAATAGTGTTCTGTGTTAGGTAATGCTAAAATAGATAACATATCCTTCTCAGATCCACCTAACCCAGTTCAAGTTTACAGGGAGCTGGAGTTCATCCCAAAAGTATCAGATATAAGGCATGAGCCAACCCTACATGGGATACCAGTGCACTGCAAGGCCCACTCATGTACACTCAAATGCTCATACTCACTTGAGACTAATCACCAAATCAACCTTTTTGGACACATCTTTTCTGTCAACCACTGTGCCACTGTCCTGAATAAATATGTTATAGTGATATATCTACTGATTCTAAGCACTGATGGCACATTACCTGGGGTGATCAAGTGTTTTGGGTAGACACTCAGACCCAGGTTACTCAACTGAGCTATATCAAGCCTCAACTTGTGGCCTAGCAGCAATCTTCTTTGAATCTGCTTTCTTGGAGGCTACTGTGCAGGCACTGCAATGTTATAGATGTCTCTTTTCCTTTTTACACCTGTGATGCCTAGTGCAGACTATGCTCTCTAGATAGACTTCCCTGCATTTCCTCTGCACCCTATCTTCACATGCATACACCTCAACCTCTAGATTGTCTGTGGCAGTCACTGGAAATTCATTCGTAATTGGTCCCCATCTGATAGAAGCCCTTCTACAAACACTTCTCCCAAGGCACAGTAAGCTCCAGCATGTCCACATCCTTTGTGACTATATCCCTATGTCCTATCTGACAGCCGTCTTGCCAGTGTGCTGTGGGAACCTCAGTCGCCTGTGCTGAGCAGTCCTGATGGTATTTTTGTTTCTGGCTTCTCTCCACGTCCAATGAAGCAGATGAATGGCCTTGGGTGTATGGACCTCTAACATGCAGTGATGGTCTCTGCAATGGTCTTAAGAACCTGATTGTACCACAAGTGATATTATCCTGCTATCAAAATCTTCAGCTAGCAGATAAAAACGTGGTTGGGAGTCCCTTTTCCAATGCAAAAATGTGAATCTGGTTTCTCCACCACACTTTAACAGTGCAGGTTGAAAGAGGTTTGGAGGACATCATACAATGCCTGGATCAAGAACTTAATGGGGTGGGGTTCTGAACCCCAGTTGTCAGTCCATGAGAAGTAAATAAATAATATTTTCTTTAAAAGATGTGAATGATAAGTGCTTCATAGTTCCAACGGTTTTGATAACCTATTAGGCGTTTGCTTCTATATCGTGTCGTGGATGACCAGGGCCCTTGCTTGGTCAGGACAACTCTTCCTTGGAAGGACAGGAGAAGCAAGTGTGGCAGCCCCCTGGGTGGCAGCCGTGCCTCAGACTCCTGCAGGGCTTCATGAGAGATGGAATTAGATACAGCCTTGTGGGGATCCGGGGGTGCTGCCAGAGGGTGCACCAGGTGTTCCTGAGCCTGTGTGGGCGGTTCTTCTGTCACACCCAGAAGTGGGGAAACAAGCACCTGAAGGACTTCTGGGTGCCTTAATTTAAGGGGCCAGTGGACAGTGCTCGGTGAGCCAGAGCCGGAATGAGGGAGACAAAGCTTGCTGAGGGGGAGTGGAGGAGAAAGAAGAGAGAGAATAGAAAAGAGTATTGTGTTTAGGTGTTGAGCTTGTGCTTTAGGACTGCGTTGTGGCTTGTGGGAACGGGGATGACGTTACCCACGGGTGAAGAAAGAAAATAAAAAATGTTTCTTTTTTATCAGTGTGCCTCCTACATACTGTATGTCTGCGTTGGGTTGAGTGGCTGCTATGCCCTCTACATTTGTAGAAATATAAAAATCAAGATCCTTGAGAAAAAAGTGCTGTGGAATTTGCTATTTAAGGGTTTGCTGTAATTCATTTTTAAGAAACAGCCTTTGCATGAATGAATATTTTCTGTGGTTGGGCTTGGAGTTCTACCTCATAGCAGAGCTCTAACAGTTTATTGTAACATCTTAAACTAGTCAGTTAAAGCCACCTTCCTCCGAGAATTTATGGAGATCTTGAGTTTTATTTTCAAATCAATAGACACACAAAGTATAATATAAGGTTTTCACTTTGCCATTATTCCTTCAAAATGTTCAGAATGACCTCCTTATGATTTGATTTATTGATGCTTACTTATTTGTGAAATGACCAAATCAAAAATTGTTTCGATTAGAGTTCTGCATTTTATGGCAGATGCTACATTTCCAATATAAATAAAAATACTAAGTTCACATTTATGGCATATAAACAGCAGTTTTATTTAAGGAAATATTTATCTACATGTTACACTTTATTTTATTACCTATTTTACCTAAATTCTGGAAAGTAAACCTTTGTCATCCTTGAAAAAGTCCATTAGTCGCTCATGGGAGAAAAAACAAATCTTTATAAGATAAACAGAAAGAGTGAGTTAAGAAGTTCAAAATAGCCAAAATTAACTTGCAAGGTCACTGGGTTTAGTCTCTGTGAGATATCTAGCAACAGAATAGATACTTGGAGTGGAACCACTGATCCTCGATCAGAATGAGCCAGCTGGGGTAGCTTGTACATATACAGTAGTTAGGATAGCCTAAGTGCACTGCCCATGGTAGATGTAGCAAGCATGACACACTGGCAGATGTGCCAGAAACAGGGCCAGGGTATGTCTACTGCACAAATTATACTTCTTGGCTAGCCGGAGAATTGTACAGGATGTGCTGGAAACTGTTGCTGATGATAGGGTGACCTAGTTTGTCCAGCTTGACAGAGTGACCCTCAGAAGAAAAAGCAAAGTAAAGGCAAACAGAGCTGATTTCTAAAAAAATCAACTAACTTTATTCAGGATATCGACCTTTGGGATGTAATCAATATGTTAACTAGCAAAGTCTAGAGCTTTCCTTTTCTGGCTGCCAGATTCATAATTTGGTTTCGGCCTTAGCTATCCTTTTGGACTCAGTACTTTGTCACTACTCCTCACATTGTGCAATCAGTTTTCCAGACTGCTCATTGTCAATCTGACTATCTCTTCATTCATTTCGTTTTGTCACTGAGTTATAATCTGATCAAGTAACGCACTGCAGATGGCTCAAGCCCTGAGACCTGGCATGTCTGGAACAGCTTTCTTGCTTTATAATGACAGATTGTTTAACTTATGCTTCCCTGCAGTCAGTTGAATCATAATAGTAATCAGCTCTTTATCAGAAGTATCATCATTGCACATTTATTTGTTTACCATTTTACATGAAAAGCATTTGTAAAAGTAATTTTGCACATAGCACTGGACTTAAAAGGGATAAAACTGATTCACAGGCTGAGCTTATGATGTACTAAATCTCTGGAGGTTCCAAACATAAGCTGTTAAACGAACGACAAGACAACAAATTAGCCTATGTATCAAACAGTGACACCAGGCCATATCTCCAGTAGATTTCAGGTGCAATAGCATACAATACACCTAAGTTATGGGGTACATAACTCTAAACACAACAGTGTATTTATCATGGTGACACTGCTGTATTCGGCTTAAAACCATTAGGCTGTTGAGAAAAGTGATGTGATTTGTCTTCCACCTACTTATACAAAAAGGAGTTTGTAAGCATTTATACTCTAAAAAAAAGGACAGACAACAGATAACAACCCAAATTAATTAATTATAATCGCGCAGGAGAAGCAGAGCTCTCTCTCTCACAAAGGCAGGCGCACTCTATTGATCATTGCACTGTTTGGATTCCATTTATCTACATCGTTTTGTCACTTAACCTACAGCTGAACAATAAGCACATTCATGCAGCACCCAGCTGAAGAATAAAGCTTTAAACTTTGTACGTTCAGCAAAAGCACCATTCATTCAAGTCATTTTCAATTGTGGCTTGCACTGTGTCCCACTTGAAAATATACAGCAGGTTATTTTTATTTATTTATTTTTTATTTCCCCTGGTGAATGCTGTCGTTTGCTATTAATTGTGATGGTCTGTTATGGTACAGCAGGACAGGCATAATGAGACATGCAGAGAAATACAAAGATGTATCCCGTCAATAACCAATTCTAACATCTGATGTAACATGTTTTTTTCTTTTCCCTTGGTCAATTTGATGTATAATAAAAACTTGACATGGTGCTTTCAACTGGGACACCCAAAAGGGAATGCGATAGAAAAAGAAAAGTCATTATATTTTACTTTAATACAATGGCTTCTGTGCTGAAGTGAAAGTCAAATTATACATTCAGATCTACAAAGAAAATATAGCACATTTTGAAAGTTAATCAAAGCTGAAATTTTCAATTAATCTAAACAAGTGGCGGCAAAGGGCTGTGTGTAGTTCATCCCAGTTTGAGTGTTAACAGCAAAGGCTATAAAGTACAGACTTAAAAAAGCAAAAAATGAGAAGAGAAATTCTTTGTGCTCACTGTGATTAGCTATGCATGGGTGGCTATGTAATTATTTCTTGTCTTATACTTGATTTAACACCCTCATTTATGGAGACATTGCTTTGGGAGAAATCAAAAAGGGAGAGAGTCAGTACTAGTCAGGCATGCCTCTCCATGGGGACATCTGATTGGTCACCTGAAAACTCTGTCTCCACCTCAAAATATATACAGTAAGAGCAGTAAAAAAAAAATGGCAGACAACTTCCTGTCCTGGGACACAAAAATATGCACTCTTTCAAAGGCAAAGAAGAATTAAGAGAGAAAAAATTAAAGGAAGAAATAGACAAAAAAGAGAGAAATAAAACAAGCATCAGTAACTAAGGAGGAAAAATCTCAATGAAGGTCTTATTCACATAAAGCCAAACCAGAAAGTCATGTCTTCTTTAGTGGCATATCCAAAACCACAACAATCTAAAGGGAAAATAAACAAATTTAGAGAGCCATAGGTGGATATTTGTTAGGATTTTAACTGCTATTAAGAATGTTCTATTATACAAGATAATTTAAAATGACCAAAGGTAATCAGGAGAAAAACAAGTGGTACAGAAAGTATTCACACCCTTTCACTTTCTGCACACTTTACTGTGTTGTAGATTTCAGTTTAAATGGAAAAATGTGCTATTTTTGCCCATCAACCTGCACCCAATAACCCATAATGACAAAGTGAAAGCTTTGCAAATTTATTAAAAAACAAAAACTCTCACTCGTTTAAGTATCCAGGCCCTTAATTCAGTACTTTGTAGATGCCCCTTTGGCAGCAATTACAGTTTGGGTAAGTCTCTACAAGGTTTGCGCAGCTCGATTTGGGCAGTTTATCTCCTTCTTCCTGGAAGATCCTCTCAAGTGCAGTAGATGGGAAGTGTCTGTAAACTGCCATCTTTAGGTATTTCCACTTGCAGTATGTTCTATAGGGTTGAAGTCTGGGTTTTGGCTGAGCCACTCAAGGATAGCTCATCCCTAAGGTATTCGAGTGCTGTTTTAGCTGTACACTTCTGGTCATTATCGTGCTGAAAGGTGAGGTCACATGCACTCCAGAACAGGTTTTCCTCAAGTACCTCTATGTATTTGACTGAATTCATCCTTCCTTCAATTCTGACCAGTCTATCCCTGCAACTGAGAACCATCCTGATAGCATTTTACAGCCACCACCATTCTTCACCGCAGGGATGGTACTAGGCAGGTGATAAACAGTGCTTGGTCTTTACCATGCCCAGTGATTGGAGTTCTGCCTAAAATGTGAAATTTTGGTCTCATCAGACTAGAGAATCATCTTACTCATGATCTCAGGGTCTTTTAAACTGTTATATGCCTTTTACTCCAGAGTGGCTTCTGTATAGCCACTTCCTGAGATGGTCATCTATCCAACTGACTCTTCCATCCAAGCAGAGCACTTTTGAAGGTCTGTTAGAGAGAGACAACTGGGTTCTTGATCACATCCCTGACCAAGGCCCTTCTTGACCAGTTACATAGGTTGACCAGATGACCAACTCTAAGAAGAGTCACTGTGGCTGAAATCTTCATCCATGTCACCATTATTGAGGCCTCTGTGCTCCTGGGAATACTCAAAGTTTAAAAAATGTTTTTCTCCCCTTGCCCTGATACATACATCACCACAATATGGTTGTGGGGGTCTAAAGAGAGTTTCTTGGACTTCATGGTTTAGTTTTTATCCTGATCGGCAGTGTGAATTGTGGGACCTTTCCAATAGATGTCCAATTAATTCAGTTTGACACAGGTGGACTCCAGTTAAGTTCTAGACACTATGGAAGCCGGAGCGGACACAGACAGGCAGACAACGATGGTTGAAAACCACACACACGTTTATTGTACAGTACAGATTGGAACTATTTACAAAGTACCGCACACACAACCCAGTGCCCCAGCACCAATCACCCTTTAGTCCAGGCCTTTCCAATGCCTCTCTCTCTCTTCTGGTCTGCCTCCACTCCTCTCCTCCGAGCTCCGTCCTCTTCCGCCCGACTCCAGCCATCGAATGGAGGGAGGCGGCCCCTTTTATCCTCACCCGGACGTGCTCCAGGTGCCTCCCAATGAGCTCCTACCAGCACTCCCGGGTGTGGCGGAAGTGCTGAGGGCTAGGGCTCCTCAGGCATCTGGGCACCCCCTGGCAGTGACCACGGGCCCCTATAGGGTTGAGCTTCCATGCTCCTTTCCCGTGGTCCCCATAGCCACCAGGGCGGTCATCCCCTCATGGTCCGGAGGAGGCGTAATCCCTCTTCCGGTCCTTCCGGGCTTCCCGGCTGGGTACTGCCCCCAGCCGCTCGCCAAAACACATTTCAAGGAGAATTAAAGCAAATGTGATGCTCTTGACCTCAATTTTCAGTGTCACAACAAAGTGTCTAAATACTTATTTGAATGAGAGATTTCAGTTTTATACTTTTAATAAATGTGGAAATCTTTCTGAAAAAAAGTTTTCACTTTGTCATTATGGGTTATTTAATGTAGATGGATGGGAAAAAATGGCAAATTTATCTATTTAAAATTAAACCTACAAAAAAAAAGTAAAGCGAATGGGTCTGAATACTTTCTGATTCCACTGTATTTAATGGGACAATTTTGTTTCAACAGGAAGCACTACAAGTACAAAGTGCCTGCAGAGAACATTTAAGAACTAAATGTACAACAGGCAGTCTGGCCACAGTCAGCAAAGGCAGTGGTTCCATTAGAGCTCTTTCACTCACCATGGCTAATAAGGGTAATCTGAAAGATGTATTTGAGCCGGAAGCAGCAGCCCAGCCAGCACAACACAAATGCTTTTTTAACCTTTGGTTTCTATTTGTACTATTTAGTATGTGTAAAGCGTTAATGAAGAATGCAGTGTATGAACTCAGGAGGGTGGCCTTATTTACACTGAGGAGAGTTCTCTCTATTACACAACATTACAAACAAATCCATTGTGACCACAAAAGGGCACCGGACAGACCCAAACCACAGTCACAGCAATACAGCACACAATATATTAATATAAAAAAAGATTTTTTAATCTTTTTTTTTAATCCTCCAGTAATCAGCCACAGAAACAATACAAATAAATTCAACAATTCTTCCTTCTCTCTACCTACCGCTGAGTGTTGCCCGCTGCCTCCTGACTCTGACTGTTCCTTTGTGGAAGTGGCCTGCTTTTTAAGCCGGATCTGGGAATGCTTTTGGTGCCGCGCAGTACTTTCCTAAAAGTATTTCTGGACCATTGAGAAGGTAGGTAGGTCCTCTCCTGACAGCACCCTCTACCGATCCACTGGGACCCCCGCAGGGCTGCATTTCTGGACTCCATCTCCCAAGCACCCCAGTGGTTGTCCCGATTGGATTGCTGTATGAGGACCACTACCACTTGGTGTATGAAGGATGGAACAGCTTCCTACTCTCAGGTTGTGCTGGTCCATTTATTAAACCATACTGGCTAGGTACAGATGTATTTTCCTATCCCACCAGCCACTTTGTCTGCATTGTTGTACTGGCGCCCTAGCCAGGTAAAGAATTATTCTCCATTCCAGCTGGGGTGCCTGTTCTCATCCTACACCATCAACAGCAAGCAAGACAAAAATATATAAATGTAATGAATTATTATTATTATTATTATATACAAGTCAGACATCTGATCAGCCACCACTCAGTGATATTTTCATAACGAAAATGAGAACTAGAACTATAAACATTAATTTTCATTTTGCAAGCATGAAAATTAAAATTAGGCAGAGAAATTAAAACTAAATAAAAATAAAAATTAGTGATATGTGAACAAACTAAAATGAGAACGAAAATTGAGTAAAAACAAAAAAACAGCAATAGCATTTTCTTTTAATCCGGTTCAATTGTGCAGAGGGGTTGCTTGTAGGTCGCCCGGAGTGTTCAGTTACGTTGTGCTGTTTACTATGCGGTGACTTGTTTGTTTGTTGCGCACATTTGGTTCGTCGGGTTGAAGCAGTAAGCACGTGTGGTTGACGAAGGTGAGTTTTGCACAGATGTTTGTGGGTAGAAAGCGAGAAGGTAACGTGTGGAAATACTTTAATTACAACTTAGATGATAATAAAAGCAAATGTAGCATGTGAGAAGAAGAAAAGGAGTGCGGTTTTTTAGTTAGTGGGAAGAATACTATGAATCTGAGAGCTCATTTAGCTCAACATCATTCAACGATTTTAAGTGCATTAGATGAGGAAAATGAGCCTAAATCTGAGAAGAGAAAGGGAGAAGGTAAGCATAGTTCTTGGAGTTTCAGTGCAGGACCAGCTGGATTAATACTTAGTGAAAGTTTAGTATTTGTCTGGCACCATGACTGCAGTTCAGTATTGACAGCAGAAATCATCAACATACAGTCTGCTGGCGCCAGTGGCCGAGGAGCTTGTCTGTGCACCTGCATCACAGGCGCTCGTCAAGCAAATATTTTCACTGTGTGGCTATCTGTGCAGTGGACATTGTTGCAACAAGAACAAATCCCCCGAAATGTGTGCTTGTTTAAAGCTTAACAGCAACAGACTTGCACAGACTGGTTGCTTGGTGTGAAACATTTGATCTTACTGACTATACTCATTAGGCCACTTAATCTGTTTGATCATTGCTAGTCAAGCTATGTTTAACCAGCATTATGAACTGTGAGTATATTTTGTTGATTGAAAGATAACTTGCATTGAAATATGTGCAGGCTAGCGTTTGTGGTCTTGCAACAGAAAAAAACTATAATTGTACTAATATTATGTAAAGAGGGCAGAACTAAATAAAATAAAAACAAAAATTTTAGATACAGAACTAAATAAAAATAAAAATTGTTGACTCCACTGAAAACTAGAATGAAATAAAAATAAAAATTAATTTTATAAAATAAAATAAAAACTAAAACTACAATTAATATCAGAACTGAAATATCACTGCCACCACTTTAGATGACACCAGGTACATCTACTGCCTTTACATTGCTATGTCTGGGAAAGAGACCATCAGGGTGTCCTCATTTCAAATTTAAATAACAAAACAGCTTCAACCTTGGCAAAGATAATTTTCACATAACATAAAAAAGCGTTTTGTGATACAACTTCATAGTACAGTAAAAACCATGGATTGCGAGAAACTTGGTCTGCGAGTGTTTTGCAAGACGAGCAAAAATTTTTAATAAATATTAACTTGATAAATGAGCGAGGTCCTGCAATGCGAGTAGTACATATACACTTTATCTGCGGATCATCATGTGATCACAACTGAGCCGATGGTTCTTCTCTCTCTCTCTCTCTCACTACAGGATTGTGGGTAATTATCTCCCATGCTCGGTCTCAGTCAGTGTGTCTCACTCGTATAGTCAACATCCGTACAAGCTAATACTGTTTACTATAGCATTGTGATCACTTGTGTGCGTAAAGCATTTTTTAATTTTTTCTACGAGCGATGAATCTGTTTAACGACAATGCAATGTCACATTTCCGCGAAATCCTGAAATGGAGGCAAAAGTAACTGTCATTGGATAGGTTCCTTGTTAAAGTCGCAAAAAAAGAAAAAGATTCCAGTGAACCAACAGATAGCAGTGATTCTGTTAGTTATAGTGAAAGTCGTCCTACACAATAACCCTCCTCCTCCTCTCTTCTCTCTCGTCTCCCTTACATCAGCCACGATTCTTTTCAAAGATAAAGGGCAGGTTACTTCCCATGGGCTCACCACCTATGGGAGGGGCCAAGGAGGTCGGGTGCAGTGTGAGTTGGGTGGTGGCCGAAGGCGGGGACCTTGGCGGTCCGATCCTCGGCTACAGAAACTGGCTCTTGGGACGTGGAATGTCACCTCTCTGAAGGGGAAGGAGCCTGAGCTAGTGCGCGAAGTTGAGAGGTTCCGGCTAGATATAGTCGGGCTCACCTCGACGCACAGCTTGGACTCTGGAACCAATCTCCTTGAGAGGGGCTGGACTCTCTACCACTCTGGAGTTGCCCCCCGGTGAGAGGCGCCGAGCAGGTGTGGGTATACTTATTGCCCCCCAACTTGGAGCCTGTACATTGGGGTTTACCCCGGTGGACGAGAGGGTAGCCTCCCTTCGCCTTCGGGTGGGGGGACGGGTCCTAACTGTTGTTTGTGCGTATGCACCGAACAGCAGTTCGGAGTACCCACCCTTTTTGGAGTCCCTGGAGGGGGTGCTAGAGGGCATACCTTCTGGGGACTCCCTCGTTCTGCTGGGAGACTTCAATGCTCACGTGGGCAATGACAGTGAGACCTGGAAGGGCGTGATTGGGAGGAATGGCCCCCCTGATCTGAACCCGAGCGGTGTTTTTGTTATTGGACTTCTGTGCTCGTCACGGATTGTCCATAACGAACACCATGTTCAAGCATAGGGGTGTTCATATGTGCACTTGGCACCAGGACACCCTAGGCCTCAGTTCGATGATCGACTTTGTGGTCGTGTCGTCGGACTTGCGGCCACATGTCTTGGACACTCGGGTGAAGAGAGGGGCGGAGCTGTCAACTGATCACCACCTGGTGGTGAGTTGGCTTCGATGGTGGGGGAGGATGCCGGTCAGGCGTGGTAGGCCCAAACGTGTTGTGAGGGGCTGCTGGGAACGTCTGGCAGAGCCCCCTGTCAGAAGTAGCTTCAACTCCCACCTCCGGCAGAACTTCGACCACATCCCGAGGGAGGTGGGGGACATTGAGTCCGAATGGGCCATGTTCCGTGCCTCTATTGTTGAGGCAGCTGACCGGAGCTGTGGCCGTAAGGTGGTCGGTGCCTGTCGTGGCGGCAATCCCCGAACCCGCTGGTGGACACCGGCGGTGAAGGATGCCGTCAAGCTGAAGAAGGAGTCCTACAGGACCCTTTTGTCCTGTGGGACCCCGGAGGCAGCTGATAGGTACCGGCAGGCCAAGCGGAATGCGGCTTTGGTGGTTGCTGAGGCAAAAACTCGGGCGTGGGAGGAGTTTGGGGAGGCCATGGAGAACGACTTTCGGACGGCTTCGAGGAGATTCTGGTCCACCATCCGGCGTCTCAGGAAGGGGAAGCAGTGCAGTGTCAACACTGTATATGGTGGGGATGGTGCGCTGCTGACCTCGACTCGGGACGTTGTGGGTCGGTGGGGGGAATACTTCGAAGACCTCCTCAATCCCATTAACATGCCTTCCAATGAGGAAGCAGAGCCTGGGGACTCAGAGGTGGGCTCCCCCATCTCTGGGACTGAGGTCACCGAGGTGGTCAAAAAACTCCTTGGTGGCAGGGCCCCGGGGGTGGATGAGATACGCCCGGAGTTCCTCAAGGCTCTGGATGTTGTAGGACTGTCTTGGCTGACACGCCTCTGCAATATCGCATGGACATCAGGGACAGTGCCTCTGGATTGGCAGACCGGGGTGGTGGTCCCCCTCTTTAAGAAGGGGGATCGGAGGGTGTGTTCCAACTACAGAGGGATCACACTCCTCAGCCTCCCTGGAAAAGTCTATTCAGGGGTCCTGGAGAGGAGGGTCCGTCGGATAGTCGAGCCTCGGATTCAGGAGGAACAGTGTGGTTTTCGTCCTGGTCGCGGAACAGTGGACCAGCTCTATACCCTTAGCAGGGTCCTGGAGGGTGCATGGGAGTTTGCCCAACCAGTCTACATGTGTTTTGTGGACTTAGAAAAGGCATTCGACCGTGTCCCTCGGGGAATCCTGTGGGGGGTACTCCGAGAGTATGGGGTACCAGCCCCCCTGATAAGGGCTGTTCAGTCCCTGTACGATCAGTGCCAGAGCTTGGTCCGCATTGCCGGCAGTAAGTCGAAACCCGTTTCCAGTGAGAGTTGGACTCCGCCAGGGCTGCCCTTTGTCACCGATTCTGTTCATAACTTTTATGGACAGAATTTCTAGGCGCAGCCAGGGTGTTGAGGGGGTCCGGTTTGGTGGGCTCAGGATTGGGTCACTGCTTTTTGCAGATGATGTTGTCCTGTTTGCTTCATCAGGCCCGTGATCTTCAGCTCTCTCTGGATCGGTTCGCAGCCGAGTGTGAAGCGGCTGGGATGAGAATCAGCACCTCCAAATCCGAGACCATGGTCCTCAACCGGAAAAAGGGTGGAGTGCCCTCTCAGGGTTGGTAGCGAGATCCTGCCCCAAGTGGAGGAGTTCAAGTATCTCGGGGTCTTGTTCACGAGTGAGGGAAGAATGGAGCGTGAGATCGACAGGCGGATCGGTGCGGCATCCGCAGTAATGCGGGCGTTGCATTGGTCTGTCGTGGTGAAAAAGGAGCTGAGCCGCAAGGCGAAGCTCTCAATTTACCAGTCGATCTATGTTCCTACCCTCACCTATGGTCATGAGCTATGGGTAGTGACCGAAAGAACGAGATCGCGAATACAAGCGGCTGAAATGAGTTTCCTCCGCAGGGTGTCTGGGCTTTCCCTTAAAGATAGGGTCAGAAGCTCAGTCATCCGGGAGGGGCTCAGAGTAGAGCCGCTGCTCCTCCGCATCGAGAGGAGTCAGATGAGGTGGCTCGGGCATCTGATCAGGATGCCTCCTGGACGCCTCCCTGGTGAGGTGTTCCGGGCACGTCCAACCGGGAGGAGGCCCTGGGGAAGACCCAGGACACGCTGGAGGGACTATGTCTCTCGACTGGCCTGGGAACTCCTTGGGATTCTCCCGGAAGAGCTAGAAGAAGTGGCCGGGGAGAGGGAAGTCTGGGCATCTCTGCTCAAGCTGCTGCCCCTGCGACCCGACCTCGGATAAGCAGGAGACAATGGATGGAAGGGCAGGTTAATTTGTTTTATATATTTTTACGGGCAGCATGGTGGTGCAGTGGGTAGCGCTGTTACCTCGCAGTTAGGAGACCTGGGTTCGCTTCCCGGGTCCTCCCTGCGTGGAGTTTGCATGTTCTCCCCGTGTTTGCGTTGGTTTCCTCTGGGTGCTCCGGTTTCCTCCCACAGTCCAAAGACATGCAGGTTAGGTGCATTGGCGATTCTAAATTGTCCTAGTGTGTGCTTGGTGTGTGTGTGCCCTGCGGTGGGCTGGCGCCCTGTTTGGGGTTTGTTTCCTGCCTTGCGCCCTGTGTTGGCTGGGATTGGCTCCACCAGAGCCCGTGACCCTGTCGATAGGATATAGCGGGTTGGATAATGGATGGATGGATGTATTTTTACTTTATATTTTGTATTTATCATTTTTATATGAATATTATTGGGTTATGGAGCGAATCATCTGAGTTTCCATTATTTATTATGGGGAAATTCACTTTGATATACGAGTGCTTTGGATTACAAGGACGTTTCCAGAACGAATTATGCTCGCAAACCAAGGTACCACTGCATTTGACTTGAAGAATGGTAGAAAGTGAAAAAATATAACAATTTGAAACCCACTTAATCCAACTCCAGACCCTATCCAGGCAGCACTGAGCACAAGAGAGAAAACAGTCCTGGACTGAGTGGTGGTCCGCTGTGGGCCCATCCATACATACACCCACACAGAGCCAATCGGGATTGGTCAGTTAACCATAACTTTCACATCTTTAGGGATGTTGGAGGAAAACCCAAACAGACAAAAGGTGAATTTGAGAACTACACATGGATAATGGCAGACAATGCATTCCCCAATTCACAAATATTAATATAAAGAATTATATAAAGAATTTGGTTCAAACAGTCAAGACATTTTTAGCAGAGATGGACAAAAAACTGTGCTAACTCTCTTTTTGCTTTTTATCTGTCCCTATAAATAAAAAAACTTTCTTAAAAGGACAGCTCTTTGTCTGTATACTGTACCTGCTTAATGTAGTTTTAGGCTTTAGTGCAATAACAACAACAACATCTATATATATATATAGCACATTTTCATACAAACAATATAGCTCAAAGTGCTTTACAAGATGTCAAAGACAATATTACAAGAAAAGAAAAACAAATAAGATTAGGCAATAATAATAAAGAATAAAAAAGAAAAAACTGAATCTAAACTATCTTAAAAACAGATAAATATCAAATAGAACAGTAGTGTCCTTATTTGGAGTGTCATGTTGTAAGCCTGCAAGGATGAGCCCAGTGATAAGGTCAGATGGCCAGGAGGACAGAAAAAATGAAAAAAGAAAATCTGCAGGGGCCCCCAAGTCCAAAAGACCACTCAACCCTGCACCATAAGACATTCAACCTAACATAAATGATCTTAATTCATTCTTCTTTGTTTCCAGGTTACATATGATAGGATTTGACGAAGTGGGTCTCGTTGACAGATGGGTCATCCGTCTTCATTATTTTTATCTTAGGTGTGTGATTAACTGTTGTGTGTATGCCGATTATGTAACTTTTAATTGGAGAGTGACCAAAACTGGAGTCAAGTTAACTGTATGCATGCATACTTGGCCAATAAATCTGATTCTGATTCATTCCATCATTAGAGGTGGCTGCATGGTGCCTTTATCAAGTGGTGTACTGCAAGGTAAGTACCACCCTAGATAGGGTGCTAATAACCCCGTGTGTCACCCTGACAGAGCAATCACAAAATATGCATGTGTTATTGCGATAACTGGCTAAGAAATGTAGACATCTACAGCTACTGCATGTGTGATTCTGTTTCTATTCTGTAGGTTGTCTATGCGACTGTCATCTGCTGTGAGCAGTGTCCGTTGCTCCTGAAAGGTTCTAGTCACCTTAAGAAATTAAAAGTATGTTTAAAAAATGTGACACTATTAAATGTTTTAAGTAAATAAAGAAGTTTGTGCATCTATTTGTGAAGCAGCTTCTTCTTTCCAGTGAAGAGTCACAACCACTCCCAGAAATGTCAAACAGGAGACAAGATTTACTTCTGAAATGAATTCAAATCATCATATGGTAGTTTAGATCCCATTATGAGTTGGCAACACAAATATGGTGGAAGGTTGTGAGGCCTTCAAAATGCACCACACAGCAGACCAGCACTTTAAGCAGCCTGGCCAGATAAGATTCATTCCTAGTTGGCCAATCCCCAACTCCTACCTGCAGGTTTCAGACCATGAAAGCTCAAAATAGGGAGATGACTTTAAAATGTATTATTAATGTCCCAGAATTCAAAAAAATGTCATAAAAAGGAAAGGGAAACTGTGACTGTCTACAAAGTTGTTTCACAACAGGAGTTTTGGAGATCAGACCACAACGCTATTTTTCTCATACCAGAATATAATCAAAAGTTTCATCTGGAAGCTCCGGTCATGATGAAGGTAAAGTGCTGGTCTGTCCAATCAGAAGCAACACTACAGGATGTGCTTGATGGAGTAAACTGGGTTATGTTCTGGTCATGTACAGGCGACATCAACGAGTTTGTGGAAGCCGTTGTTAGCTTCATTGACATGCTAGAAAATTACATTATTCCCATGGTAACAATAAAGGATTTTACTAGCCAAAAACCATTGGTTGATGGAATTATCCGTAAGGCAGTGAACGACCATACTGCAGCGGATAATGCAGGACTCACTACCGATGATGTCACTGCTTAAAAAGCAGGCGCCCTGTAAAATACGCACAACACCAGTACCTGAAGCATGTGGAGTCATCCTTCAATCAGGGCACTGAATGTGTCACGGACCGTATGCAATTATGAACTTTAAAAGCAAATGCAACAGAAATGCAAGTGCTGACTCTGCATTCAACAATGAACTTAATGCATTCTACACCCATTTTGAGGCTAACTGTCCTAACGACAGAGACAGCAACAGCCTGTTGACGGCATGTGGTGATGTCATCACAATCACAGACTGTGACATGTACAGAGCGATGCAGCGGGTCAACATCAGGAAAGCTCCAGGACTGGACGGGATCTCTGGGCGCCTGCTGTGCTGAACAGCTGACCAGAGTCTTCACCTCCATCTTTAACAAATCTCTGGTTGAGTCTGCGGTCCCTATGTGTTTTAAAAGATCCACTATTGTCCTGGTACCAAAGAACAACAAGCCCTCATGCCTGAATGACTACTGACCTGTTGCACTGACCTCAGTACTCATGAAGATTTTTGAGAGACTCATTAAAGTCTTCATTATATCATCCATCCCCAGCTCCACAGACCCACTCCATTTTGTCTACTGCCCCAAGAGATCAACAGAGGATGCCATCTCCCATGTCCTGCATACATACCATCCTTGTGAATATGGAGCATGGGAACTGTGTGAGATTGCTGTTCATTGATTACACTTTAGCTTTCAACATCTAGCTGAGGGATCTGGGACTGAACAGCTGCCAGTGTGCCGGGGTTTTCAATTTTCTCACTGGAAGAACAAAGGTGGCAAGAGTTGGTAGTTGTGCCTCCAGCTTCATCACACTCACTACAGGAGCTCCATAAGGCTATGTACTCAGCCCTCTGTTCTATGCCCCCTACACTCATGACTGTGTGGCCACACACACCTCCAACTCCATTGTCAAATCTGCTGATGACACAGTAGTGTTGGGCTTCATCTCCAACAATGATGAGACAGTATACATGGAGGAGGTGGAAAACTTGGCACTGTGGTGTCAGAAGAACTGAATCCAACATTAAGGACCAACAGAGAGTGATCCGGGTGGAGGAACGCTGCACCAGATCTGATTTACTTTCTCTGCAGGATATTTATATCAGGATTCATCTCACCCCAGTAACTATGTGTTCGACCTGCTAAAATCAGGCAAATGCTTTGGGGGTATTATGGCTAAATCAGATAATCTCAGTAGGAGCTTCCATCCACAGACCATAAGACTTCTTAACCTGGACTTGTCACCACAATTTTTTTCAACTATTCAATACAGTACAAACTGAATTTTCCACCTCACTGTTTCTTAGCTACCACCATATCATTTAGGTATATTTACATTAACCAGAAAGTTACTTACATCATCATTATTATTATATTCTATTACATTTGCACACTGTTCAGATCTTGTTTAAAATTGTAATGCTTATTTGGATATAGGCTTGGATAAAGACTATTGTATCACCTTAGTTCTACACTTTTAATTTTTTTTTAATTTAATTTGTTTAATTTAAATTATTTGTTAACTTTATTGCACAGGCTGATTCAGGGCACCTTTCACTACATGTTGTACTTATAGTATAACCGTGTATGTGACAAATACAGAATCTTGAATCTTGAAACAACGACCACAGGTGAGGACAAGGATATACTGTAGATTGACTGATAAACCAAGAGATTTGTCTTTAGACACAGCTCTTGCTTCACCAGCACAGAACAACACAGCACCTGAAGAACAACTCCCTTTTTCCATCACTCATGAACAAAGATCCTGAGATCCTGGAACTCTTCCACTAAGGGCAGTTATTCACCCTTCACCTGAAGAGAGCAGTACACCATTTTCCAATACAGGACCATGACTTCATACTTGGAGGTGCTCATCATCATCCCAACAACTTCAATCTTGGTAGCAAATCACTTGAACTACAGAGGGTATAAATGTTAAAAGCTGAAACCAGAACATTTAACAGCATTAAAGGAAATAAGCTCTCCACATTGATCATGTAAATATTCCTGCTTCCGTATAACTGTGACAGACGTGCCTACACATCAGAACACTTCAGTAATATAAGTAGATAACACACCATAAAGATTAAACAAATAAACCAGAAGCTGTCAGTCACCTTTCCACTTAGATGGCTGCTTTGACTGTTTTACCCTGAGGCAATAAGATAAATACTAGGCATAAGGAATCAGTTCCAGTTCACAGCAAGGTAATCTTCAGCTTCCCTTGTGTCTTTGACCTAGCCTTTCGCAAGTTTCTACATTGCTCTTTTCAAAAGACAAAATTGATATGACCCAACACCCTATGTCCTAGCTACAAATGAATAAGAAGGAGTCATCTTTTAAAGTAATACAAAATAATCACAGCTTACTGTATGCTGCCACAGGGACTGAAAGGCTGGAGTAAAATAGCTGTGATGATTTGGTTTTCACAACATTTGAAAAAAAGCGCTTTTAACAGAGGGGTGGGTGGAGACAAGATAAAATAGATGTCTGGGACAATGTGGATAATTTGTAAGTAATAGGGAGGTACTTTCTTTCAAATGAGAAGAAGGCAATAGGTTGTTAAATGTGAATGAGAAAAGCAGCAGACAGTTCAAAGCCCTATTATTCAGGCTCAACAGAAAAATGGAGTACCATTCAAAAAGACTATTTTATTAGCGTGAATCATATCTCAAGCTTAGCTTTGATTTTTCTTTTTGCCTTTCTTAAGGTTTTTGAGAGAATCTGCATTTTGTTAACAAAGATACAATTGAGAAGTCTAATGTAAGATGTTCTGTCAGCTTTGAACAACCCCATATCCCTATAGATCTAATTTAGCTGGAGCTGCTGCTTCTGCGCTTGCAAGAGGCACAGTTCCTAGTTATGAGGCATTTACTTTCAATAGCTTTCTCAAGCCATTACATAAATGCTCCCTATAATTTATGAAAATCCACCGTGCACTAAGGATTGCATTAAGACAAAATCACGTTTTCTAATGCTTAAAATGAATCATCATGCTGTGTTCATTACAATAATCCCTATTGTTTGTTGCTGTTGTTTCTTTGTTTTCATATTTTTTTACCCATTATTATAATGACATTACAAAACAACAGAGAACAAAGAAAATAAATACTAATTAAAATATTAATCACTGAAGAAAACAACTGAATATTCTTTCTTTGATTTAACACCTTCCCCATAAAGAAAGAACACTGGTAATACAGCTAAGCCATTACTAATGCAGCTCAGTGAAAAAGGTTTAATCCTGAAACTGTTACCAGGCAACCCAGTAGTCATATTTCATCCAAACACTTTATTTTTTCCCCCGTAGTGTTTGTCTAAGAAAAGTGAAAACATGTGTACAAACTCTTTAAATGAATCAAGCAGGTATAACGTTCCTCTGTATCATAGTGTGATGAGTCACTGCCATCTTTCAAATACTCTACTCTCACACTTGATTCTTACTATTGTTTTCATGGCAAAAGAATATAATAAATGCTACAAAGAACTGTATTAATTAATTGTGAAAGAAAGAAAGAAAGAAAGAAAGAAAGAAAGAAAGAAAGAAAGAAAGAAAGAAAGAAAGAAAGAAAGAAAGAAAGAAAGAAAGAAAGAAAGAAAGAAATTTAATGCTTACATTCATAATTAAATGGATTTAGTCCAATTCAGGGTGATAGAGCCTTTCCCAGTAGAACTTGACACAAAGTCAAAACCAGCCCTAGAAAGTGTGCCAGGGCCTGCCAAAACACACACCTACTCTCACACCCACAGAGTGCCAATTTTGCAGTCATTAAGTAATCTAACCTGCAAGTTTTTGAGGATGTAGGAAGAAAATTAGAGCGCCCAGAGGAAAACTTACATTGACATGGGGTTACAATACAAACTCCACATAGACAAGAACCAGGTATGATATTCAAACATTGAAGTCTTTGGAAATGTGAGAGGAAAATATAGACAGTTACAGAAAGAATGTGCAAACAATACACAGACAACGTAAGGCCAAGGGATCTGAACTCTAAGATCAAGGATTGAAACAACACTTTCTGTAATAGTGCACCAGGCTAATTTGCTTTAAGATTGTATGAAAGGAATCATCTAAGCCAAAATGATCAGAGTAGCACATGATAGTAAAGTGTATTTAAACAGGACTGGGGTTTTTGAATTAAAGATCCATCTGCCCCTTCATTCAATTGTCAAAAGTCCTGTCAAAAACTCAAAAAGCTTGATCTCATTTGAACGCACTTCACTTTTGTGCCCAGGGGAATGAAAAATCAAAAAAGAGATCTTGTTAATATCTTTTTGGTTTCTCCTAGACAACAATGAGTTCAGAAAGAAATAAAATGGGACAATTTCTTTTGTCTCATATTTCTCAGATTTTCTCCTGAGTAGAAAAAAAAAAAAAACCTCCTCTTAATTTTCAGCAAAGTCACACAATGGGCTCAGATTTATCAAGTAATGTTTTCACGTTTTTTGGGGTTTTTTTTTTTTGCAATTTGAAAGTATCTTTATTGTGTGCTCAATAATATATGGTGAAATGGATGGTCAGTTGTTTGTGATAATGAAACAATTTACTGTGATTTCAAAACTATAGATCTTGCTTCTGAATAATACTGTTCATTGCTTTAATTCATATTGCTGGGCTCCAATTAGATCACACTCTGTCTGGATGAAAATGCAGGTAGTGTGTTGCAGTGGTTAAGACTTCAAACCCTGATATTGTACGACCACAAGTAAGTCGGTTCATCTGCCTGTGCTCTAATTGGAAAAACAAAATGAAATGCTACCAATCGTATCTCATATGTTGTATGTCATCTTGGATCAAGGCATCAGTCCAATAATGTATAAAAAATATGAAGTCTTAAAAGAGATTAAAACAAGACTAGAAAGAGATCTCGCAAAATATAACATGCTTTTCAAACCAGTCTTAACTTTGACTCCTTTTACGTCAGTTGTATCTCATATGTCCTTTTTGAGTAAAGCTATTTATCCTAAGGAATTTTAGGAGGAACATCTGTTAAAAAAACTCGATTCTTAAATAAAACACACATGAACATCTCTTTTATGTCTCATGAGGTATCAAAGGTCAACCTATGAGCAGTAAAATTTTTCAATGGTTGATTTTAACTTAGGGCGGCACGGTGGCGCAGTGGTAGCACTGCTGCTTTGCAGTAAGGAGACTCAGGTTCGCTTCCTGGGTCCTCCCTGCATGGAGTTTGCATGTTCTCCCTGTGTCTGTGTGGGTTTCCTCCAGGTGCTCCAGTTTCCTCCCACAGTCCAAAGACACAGAGGTTACGTGCATTGGCGATTCTAAATTGTGCTTGGTGTGTGTGTCCTGCGGTGGACTGGTGCCCTGCCTGGGATTGGTTCCTGCCTTGCGCCCTGTGTTGGCTGGGATTGGCTCCAGCAGACCCCCGTGACCCTGTAGTTAGGATGTAGCGGGTTAGATAATGGATGGATGGATGGAAAATTGATGGATGGATTTTAACTTAACACTATTTTAGCAACAAATATACATGTTTTGGATGTTACAACTGGAAAAATGATGTGGATTATGAGACACAAGTAATATGAGATTTTTTCGTGCACATTTAAATAAACTTTTTGGTTCTTCAGCATTGGCCCCAGCTGGCCTCCATTGAAACCTACTGCATGAGAAACTTTGTTATATCTTTTTCCATGAAAGTATAGCATTAAAATTTTTTCTTGGCCATCACTACAAACACAAGAGGTTATGAAATTATCCTTTTTGGGCAAAGTATTCCTTTCCTACACAAATATCTATTAGCAGACTTTGAAATTCTGTACATAAACCCGGCACCTCCGTGTATTAACAGCAGGAAATATCCTAGGTATGTGATGCAGGCCATGGCAGGAAATAAGCAGACACTCACCCGGGCAGTTTTGAGATGTCAGTTTACTTAAAAGGCAAGTCTTTATGATTTGGAGGGAAAGTGGAGTACCTGGGAAAAAAAAGCAGAACATATCCACAAGGACAACTGACAGGCAAAAAATCAAGCCTGGGCTTCAAGATGAGTGAGGAAGCAGCACAAACTACAATGTGAATATGCTGTCCAACATCACAAAAAACAACTTGTGTATAGCTAATCAGTTACAACAATGGCACCTTTAACAGTAACCAGAACAGAATACAAGGAATTTTAGTCACCCCATTTAGACAGAATCATAAACTGTTCGAGTCTTCTGTCACAATATGTGAACATTATGGTAGAGAAAAAAGCTCATTTTTATTGAAGTGATTATTTAGTTCTTGCTTTCTTTTTATCTTTCTGGTTTTTTTTTAGCAAACACCATTACTAAATGTCACATCTATTTTTGTTTTTTGTGGTGTTTTGCTTTAACTTTCCTGTTATGAACTCTCTTGTCCATATGTCTATTAAAACAGGGAGAGGATTCAAGTATATTATGAAAAATGAACACAGGCAAAATGAATATATACGCTACCGAAGTGCAGCTTGCCCACCATCACTTACATTGGAGCTTGTGTAGTTAACGGAAAAGACCAACAAGCCTTTGGAGTGAATGTCTCCCGGTGGACCTTTATTTCTCAAATTTAATGCATAGAATAGCTACATTTCAAATTGCAGATTAATAATAAATTTACCTCTGTACACAATAAATAAATGCATAAATAAAAATAAGCTTGGTAACAGACAGAAATGCTTTTCTAAATAAGAAATTGGAAGTGACAAAAACATAAAGTCATTGGGGCATTCCCAGGATTAAGTTAAGTGGCACAGGTCTAATAGTTAATAAAACTCGACCCTGTGTGACACCATGAAATAAAGCTGCAGCCAAGGAGGGAATGTTTGAAAAGATTTCAAATAATAGATTTTCTTTAAACGATTTTAACTCATTAAGTGCTTTTTGAGACCTATAAAAGACCAGTTACTGCCTTGCACCCAGTGCTGCTGGTATAGACCTTATTCCTCAACCCGACTGCCACCTTGAATTAAATAAGTTGTAAAGAGCCATTTTATGTTATGTAACTGAATTTTAGCTCTTCAGACGGACAGTAATCATATTCAAAGTTAGTTCCTGCCATGGACCTGTAGATGCTGCTATAGACTTGGGATCCATGTAATTGAGGATCAAGGAAGACGATTAACACAAAAGATGGAGTGTTTATTCCAGAAGTCAAAACTACTAAGAACAGGAATCTTTTTTCCAACCTGCTGTTAAAGTGTCCAGTCCAGCTTAATGTCTCTCTCAACCAGTACTAAGATAGACTTCAAAATATTCATAGATAACAAAACATTTTTGGTATTTACTTATCTTGAAATAAATCCAAACCATCTTGAAAAGTCAACTATTCATTCAAAGCCAAACTATTTAATTTAGAGAAACTGTTGGCATCATCATTACTATCAAATAGAACTTCTTTTTTGGGAATGAATACTTTTGGACATGCTATTCAAATAAAAGTCCATCCATCCATCCATTTTCCAACCCGCTGAATCCAAACACAGGGTCACGGGGGTCTGTTCTTCTGGAGCCAATCCCAGCCAACACAGGGCACAAGGCAGGAACCAATCCCGGGCAGGGTGCCAACCCACCGCAGGACACACACAAACACATCCACACACCAAGCACACACTAGGTCCAATGTAGAATCGCCAATCCACCTAACCTGCATGTCTTTGGACTGTGGGAGGAAACCGGAGCGACCGGAGGAAACCCACGCAGACACAGGGAGAACATGCAAACTCCACACAGGGGGGACCCGGGAAGCGAACCCAGGTCCCCAGGTCAAATAAAAGTCATGCTGTGTAAATAAATGATCGTTTTACTCTGTGGTAAGTCACACCAATTTCCTGATCTCAAACCATGCAGACTAATCAAAGAACAAGGCCTGGACTCAGCTGAGTAGCCTGTGTAGTTCAATTTGGCACAGTGGTAGTGCTGCTGCTTTGCAGTAAGGCGATTGTGGGTTAGCTTCCTGGGTCCTCCCTGTGTGGAGAGCGCTTTGAGTAGTAAGAAAAGCGCTATATAAATGTAAAGAATGATAGTTCAATTTAGATGAGGTGACTGTCTGTCTGCAGTTAACTACACACCCTTGTCAGTGTTATGATGTGTGCATTTTGACATTTTTTGCCCGATTTACTCACCTACTTTTTATAGTGCTTTTTATTTTCTGTTTTTGATTTTCTGGAAAATGTTCATGGTATTTAATGGTATTGCCACCATTTTTGCAGATTGTTGCTATATGGATGACCGGATTTGCGCAGCACATGATGTCACACATAAACTTACTCATAGTCACAGACTATGATTGTTCTATTTGGCGGTTTAAAATTGGTGGCTATAAACTTTTGTCAATGGCTGTTGAGGACAATTTTTACTTTGTGCTTCTGTTTAGATCATGTTTTGGTTCAGTTTTTGGTAATGGATTTTGGACTTACTTTGACTATACTTTATCTTCTGATCCCTTTTCAAAACAAACTTGGTTGATACCTTCTTTGGCAGAACAGTCAGGATGACTGACCACTGTTTCCTTTGACCTTTCAAGCTGTTTATACTTGGCCACTTAAGCTAACTTTAAAAACCAAAGGTTTAGTGCAATTTTCTTCTTTACTGCTCAAATCTCATTTTGTTGAGAACAGAAAAACAAGTGTGGTCTTTAGAAATTATTTTCATACAAAACAACCAGTTCTCAGACATCATGTGCAGAATGCAAAAGTTTTCCCCTTTGGTCTCTCTGTTGAACAAAACATGGGTCATGATTACTCTGGATGAGTTAAAATTTGTTTCATAGTTTAGCTTGTCAGTTTTCCACTGAAACTCATCTGGAGATGAGATTATGCCAAAAGGCAAGTCGACAAATTGGTAGCTGCTATAGTTGCATGTGGGTATGTTGATGTTTCTGCGTGACTGTGATGACCTAGATCTTGCAGGATAATAAGCATCACAGTCTGATTACCTTGTATGTGATGTCAGTATATACTGAAAATGGTAGTCTGGCAATTTGACAGTTTTCTTTGTTTTTCTTACAATCTGGCAAACCCTAAGTCTGCCTGTGCACCACTTCTCCACCACATTGAAGCAGTGTGTTGACTAACACTGGTAGTGATACCTGATTTCTCAACACATTGCTCCTCACTCTTCTGCATGACAGGACTGTGTCTAAATGTTTATAGCTTCAACTTTGTAACACATCTAAGGTCCATTTTTGAGATATAACTTTTGTCTCAACTTGATATGTTTCTGTGCAAACAGTTTTAGATTATCATTAAGAAGTCCATGCGTGATCAAGCTTTCAAATGTAGTAGTGGATGTATATGACTTAAAATTTTCCTTATGTTTCTGTTTACATTTTAGTGTGCATGATCTAAAGAATAAAAAGAAAAAAAGAGCACACACAAATGTAGTCAGCCATGTTTCACTGTATTATTTTGATGTGGTTGGCTGAAAAATATAGCAATAGTTCAAGAAGCTACATAAAATATCCTTTGATTGGTAGAGTATGATAGCCATCCACATACGAGTTACTACCATTGACAGATTGGTGATGCCATTCGGTCAGATTGCATGGGGGTGCCTTGCACGTATACAAGTAATATATTCCACAATACTGGAAAGCTCAGATTCTTAACTTTCACATGAAGGTTGATGAATCTTAATATTTCTGGCTTATTTATTATAAACAAAATTTAACACAAAAAATGCCATTGAAAACAAGTAAGGCTTGGCATTTCCTTTTGTTAATTTCCTATGCCTTGAATGGCCACGGTAATTTGAAATGAGACTTTTTGGGTGTGTTACCAATACTATAAATGGTCAAGAAAACTCTTTTATGTTTGAAATAACCTCTCTGTTTGGAAAACATTAATGTTCAAAAACATGATGTGGTGTAATATCCAGAAAGGAACAGTGCCAGAGAGAAGGGTGAGATGATATCTTTCAAAGGAGAATTCACAGGGAAGGAAACAGCATACAGAGAAACATGGTGTCCTTTTAGAAAACTGTTTCTGTACTTTAACTGTCTCAAACCAATATATATTTAATAAGGCTTGAATAAAAAAATGCAAATGTATTGGGAAAAGTCTTTCTGGTAAGGGTTTTAACAACCTGCTGCGCCCCATCAGACAGTTATTGATTATTGAAATGTATTTGAATGAATAACACCAAATTACACAGTTCTCTGTACAACTGGCTATGCCACCTGCAAGATAAAGTACATTAGTACAATACTCCATGGCATTAACATTACATTATTAACAGACACTTTGCATTTATCTCCAACATTATTACTATTGGTGTCTGATCTTGAGCAACAGATCTATGCAAAATAGTTGATTTTATATATTTAAAGGACATTTTGCTATTTTCTGTCCCTGTTATTTATGACCCTTGTCTCCACAGTTTCCACTTCAGAACTGTTTATATGCTCAGACTCTTTTGGAGTCACATGTTTCAAGGGGTGTTTTGCCTCTGACCACAGAAGCAGATAGTTGCATTTCTCATCTTCCCCCATCTTATTTAAACAGTTTTGAAAACAATAATTCAATATACCGGTGCAATATTTACCATATGAGAATCAATATTATATCTTGTCATCTAAAAGCTGTTTTTCTTCCCTAACCCTAATCTTTTCTCTCTTTTGCAATTCTTTTGACTCTAGCACAATGTCAGATCCTTGTACTCTGGAACCTGTTTTGCTTTAGCTCTTTTTGTAGAGCACCATCCAGGCCGCAGTCATGTGATCTTAAATCACAGGCTGTTGTTTATATCACCTGTTACTATTCTGAAGCTGTTACCCATAATCCCTGTTGTGGGGCATCCAGTAAATTTAGTTTTGATGCAAACCTTAAATTACTTGATAACCAAAAAATAAGGTGTATAATTAGACTAAGGGATAAAACCAGACCCTTCACCAGGGACATCTGTAATAGAAATTTACTTCAAATTAAAACAAAAATATATCACCAGTTCAGAAAGAAGCATGCAGTTTTAAATGCTGCTTATTGAACATTCGCTCTCTTGGCAGTAAAGCTGTTCTGGTAAATGATATTATATTGAGTACAAAATCTGATCTGTGTCTTCTCACTGAAACCTGGCTTAGTAATATTGACACTGTTCCCCTAACTGAGGCGTCACCAGATGGATACTCGCTCCTTCATAAATCTAGAGATTCTGGTCGAGGAGGAGACCTTGGAATAATTCATTGTAACAAAATGCAAATCACATCTAAAAATTTAGGCGACTTTACATCCGTTGAGGCGTTCTTTTTAAATATTAAAACAGATTCCAACACAATTATTGTGCTAGTCTACAGACCACCAGGGCCGTATTCATTGTTCATGTCTGAATTTAACAACCTTTTATCTGATTTGGCTATAAATTATGATCACGTAGTACTGATGGGGGATTTTAATGTACACATTGAAGTGGAAACTGACACTTTTAGTAAATGTTTTACTTATTTGTTAAATTCAGTAGGATTTTGTCAGATTGTCAAAGGTCCAACTCATAATCATAACCACACATTAGATTTAATTATAACTTACAAAGTTGAAATTCAAAATGTAAATATTACTCCATTAAATGAAGTCATTTCCGATCACTACTTAATTACATTTGATTTACAGTAGTCCTGCCCTTGTCAACGCACTCACAGATTAAAACAAAGACAGTGCTACATCTAGATTGTAATTCTGCTTCAAAATTTATAGATACTTTGAGTAGGTCAAGTGTAATTGTGGAAAACTATTTAGATCAGTTAACATCAAATGTAAACATGGAAAACCATTTAGATCAGCTAACATCACATTATAACGTGACCTTGAGAGACACAGTGGCTCCCCTTAAAACAAAAGTGATCAAAGCACATAGAAACTCTCCCTGGTTTAATGAAAACACTCGAGCTCTTAAATTAGAGTGTCGAAAACTGGAGCACAGATGGAGAACAACAAAGCTACATGTCTTTCAATTTGCATGGACAGACAGTGTTAAAAAATATAAAAAAGCTCTCTTTAAAGCTCGCTCAGAATACTATTCTACAATAATCGATAGCAATAATAAAAATCCTTGAGTACTGTTTAGAACAGTTGCTAAACTAACAAATGGGAATTCAGATCTACAGTGCAAAATACCAACAGATATTAGCAGTACAGACTTTATGAACTTCTTCAATGACAAAATTAAAAATATAAGATCCCAGATCTCAGCATCACAGTACAAACTACATACTAGTTTAGCAGACCCCACCTCACATTGCATTCAGCACTTTAGTAATTTTAATCCTGTAACTGAGCAGGAAGTCTTAACTTTAATTTCTAAAATGAAACCCACTACTTGTTACCTTGATCCAGTGCCAACAAAACTAGTAAAAAAGTGCAATGGATGTTCTTGCAGCGCCTATTCTGAAACATTATCAATAGTTCATTATTGCATGGTACAGTACCTGATGCCCTAAAAGTGTCAGTCATTAAACCATTACTTAGAAAGTCAGACCTTAACCCACACATGCTAAATAATTATAGGCCTATTTCAAATCTACCGTTTCTCTCTAAAATACTAGAAAAAGTAGTCGCCAATCAGCTTCAGTCACACCTTACGCATTACAATTTATTTCAGAAATTCCAGTCTGGTTTCCGCACTGATCATAGTACAGAAACGGCACTAACGCGGGTTGTAAACGACATTCTGATATCCTCTGATGAAGGAAACTCCACTGTAATTATGTTGTTAGACTTAAGTGCAGCATTTGACACCATCGACCATTCTATTTTACTGCACAGGTTAGAAAATGATGTTGGGCTTACAGGCACCGTGCTCGCTTGGTTTAGTTCTTACTTATCAAATCGATTCCAATATATACAGAAATGTGCTGACAGTACTCCATCATTATACACAGAAGTGAGATATGGTGTCCCGCAGGGCTCAGTACTTGGACCTTTACTGTTTTCACTTTACATGCTTCCACTGGGATCTCTCATTAGGAAACATAATGTTAAATTTCACTCGTATACAGATGACACCCTGTTATACCTTTCATTTCGATCAAATGAAGTTTCTCCGATGTTGTCTTTAATTAGTTGTGTTAGTGAATTAAAGGAGTAGATGGATGAGAACTATTTGTCTTTAAACACAGATAAAACAGAGATGTTAATTTTTGGAGGGAATGACACTGATCACAACAATATTTCGTCATCATTTAACTCAGTTGGAATCACCATTAATTTTACTGAATCAGCCTGCAATCTAGGAGTTATCTTTGACTCTAGCATGTCATTTTAAAGCGCATATTACAAAGTTGTCCAAAACATGTTTCTTCCATCTTAAAAATGCTGGGAAATTAAGGCGCTTTCTAAATAAACAGGATACTGAGAAATTAATTCATGCATTTATTTCTAGTAGGATTGACTACTGCAATGCGGTGTTCACTGGATGCTCAAACTATTCTTTATACAGCCTCCAGTTAATCCAAAATGTTGCTGCAAGAATTATTACAAGAACAAGAAAGTACGAACACATAACTCCAATTTTTAAATCCTTACACTGTCTCCCGGTAAAGTTTAAGGCAGATTTGAAAATCCTCCTTTTAACATATAAAGCAGGCATGTCAAACTCACTACCACTAGTGGGCCGCTTCAACTGCCATACTTGCATTAGCGGGCCGCACTGTAACAAATACTATTATACTATTATACAAAGTTACTGTAGCTTTCTTTCCAATACTGAAAACTTCAAAAAATGTAACACTTAAAGTTTAAAGTTTAAAGAAAAGCAATTTATTTCCATACACTCTCCGTACAACAGCATACAATTAGAGTCTTAGCCTCTTAGCTGGGTCCTTATATAGGAGTCTTACAGTCTAAGATCTGTTTCTTTTGTCCCGACACTTGGCATCTCTTGTTAGTAATCAGTTCGTCAATATCACGCTTGAAATCTTGTGCAGCTGCAACTTTTATGAGGGATGAAAGGTGCTCAACAGTAAGTCTTGAGCGATGTGGGTATTTTGGTAGCTTTCATTAATGAAAACAATTGCTCACAAAGGTAAGTGCTTCTGAACATAGACAGTACTCTCGATGCGAACTTACGGATCTGCACATGCAAGGGTGGCAGGTAAGCATACAAGCCTGGCACACCAACTTCGTTGTATTTTGCCTTCAGAATAGAATCTGACTGCAGTTCAATTCCATTTGGATATTCTCAGGTGCATTCTCAATGTTGTAAGAGTATGGTGACATAAACAGCGCAAAGTCCTGTTCGTGTGAACTGAAATCACAGAAACGCTCACTGAATTCATTGCTCAGTAATTCAAGTTGGAAAACAAATCCTCCAAAAATCAAATTTTACTTTACTAAGTTTACTTCAAAGTTTATATTGTAAAATAAGCTGATATGCAAAAAGCCCCCTGACCTACACTAATTTTACAAACTCAAAATCACAAAAATTTGTTAATAAACAACTCACCAACTTCTCACATCCACTTCAGATCTTCAGCTGTAGTCTGCACTAACTGTTCGTTACAATACTAGCACAAAATTACATAAAACTAGAGCAAAAAAACGTGAAAACATGCAAGCTATTACTACTTGTGATGGTCAGTTCTGCCCAGTGGCCAGTCTCAGCAGCCCAGCCAGTAGTGTAGCCTGCCAGGCTGCTGCAGCCTAGCACTTCAGTTGTGACGTCGCGGCTCATTAACTTGGGTCGAGGCTCGTGGATGGGGGGGCAGTGTCATGCCTAGGGTATCAAGAAGCCGACGCTGCAGCTGCAACTATACTAGCAGATGACATTTCCGGTATCATAATGCCATGGGAAAACGTGCTTTTGTAAGAAGGCGGAAGTAAGAAAAGTCAATAAGTATCGCCGAAGCTGCAGAATGATTCAATCACAAACGATAGTAATCATTTTGTACAAGTTTAGTGCTAACTAGGATCTGTCACGCAGGCCGCACAGATTTCTGTTGCGGGCCACATGTGGCCAATGGGCCACGTGTTTGACATGCCTGATATAAAGCATTAAATGGCCAAGGTCTGGCTTACTTGTCTGAACTTACCATGACTTACAAACCAGAGCGCACATTAAGATCTCAAGATGCCAGTCTGCTTATGATTCCAAGGATTAATAAAATAACAGTGGGAGGTCGAGCTTTTAGTTACAGGACCCCTAAACTGTGGAATGGTCTGCCTGCTACTATAAGGGATGCCCCTTCGGTCTCAGCTTTTAAATCCCGGCTGAAGACTCACTACTTCAGTTTAGCATATCCTGACTAGAGCTGCTGATTAACTGTACAGACTGCATCACTGTTGTTATTCATTAGCACTAAAACATAAGTAACATGAGAGTTATAATTTGTTACTAACCCTCACCTATTCTGTTTCTCTTCTCGGTACTCAAATGTGGCACTTGGTGCCACGGCCCACATGCCAAGTTGTTTTGCCTGCCTAAGGTAAAGTCATCCCTGATGGAGGATCGCAGGAATTGTGGGGTAGAGGGGTCCTTTCATCGGATTGGCTGGCCCAGCGCTGTTTCAGCTGTGGAATGGCCAAATGGGAGAGGCAGCTTGATGGCTGAGGTCTCTAGGACTCTAAACAAATCCAAATCATATTATAGGATATCATCTACTGTTAAATTCTGCCCCGTACTTGTAAAATTTTTATTTTTATACTGAATTGAGGATTTTTTCTGTTCTGTGTATTGTATTGTATTGACCCCCTTCTTTTTGACACTCACTGCATGCCCAACCTACCTAGAAAGAGGTCTCTTTTTGAACTGTCTTTCTCAAGGTTTCTTCCATTTTTTTCCCTATAAGGGTTTTTTTGGTACTTTTTCCTTGTCTTCTTAGAGCAGTGGTTCTCAATCTGTGGGGCGGGCCCCCCTAGCGGGGCGCAAAGTAACATAAAGGGGGGCGCGGAGATGTGAAAAAAAGAAAACAAGAATTGAAAATATGAAAAATACATCTATTGAAACCACAACAAATTAACTTAAACTACATTCTGATACTAGAAAAATAAATATAGAGTTAGATAAATGTCAATAAAAGTTAAGTAGGTATAATAAAATATGCATCTATGATATATCATTAATTAAAAAAGAACAAATTGGTATTAGTGGGCTCCTTTCAAAAAAACCTTACGGGGGCGCGATTAAAACTGTTATGAAAACTCATGTCGCAAATACTTAAAGGTTGAGAAATGCTGTCTTAGAGAGTCAAGGCTGGGGGGCTGTCAAGAGGCAGGGCTCGTTAAATCCCATTGCAGCACTTCTTGTGTGATTTTGGGCTATACAAAAATAAATTGTATTGTATTGTAAATAACAAGTATTAGGATTCTGATGTTATTACACATAGAACTAACTGTTTATTAACAAAATTAACTGTTTAGAGGAGGCTTCTCAGATTATACGATATGCTTGGGTACTCCCAATTGTCTAGCATCTGCCTCTTTTATATGTTGTACATTATACAAATATAACTTTATACTTTGAGATTTTTTACAGTTTCCTTAAAAAAAGATTGGTGTGTTTTGTTCAGCATATAAAGAGATGCAATATGAAAGACCTTTTCAATTAGTCTGCATAATAGGGTAAAACTGATCAAAATATTTTTAAAGTAAAAAGCATATAAAACTACATTTGTTTTACTTGTTCCTTCTCAGTACTTCTTCAATTTCAAGAAATCTTTAATGGCTAGAGTAAAGTATAAAAAAACAAAACAAACGCCGTTACTCTTATTTGTCTGTGTGATCACAGTTCAAAGAACACAGAGATGCTTTACAGCTGACAAGGTAACAGAAACTGTGTAGCAGAAGAAC
The DNA here is from genome assembly GCF_900747795.2 of Erpetoichthys calabaricus. NCBI lineage: Eukaryota > Metazoa > Chordata > Cladistia > Polypteriformes > Polypteridae > Erpetoichthys > Erpetoichthys calabaricus. The sequence goes on from NC_041395.2 coordinate 62,183,704, forward strand.
ACCTGATGCCAGCCTTTCTATTTATTTGTTATACATAGATTTGAAGAACCACACAGCTGGTCTTTGTAATGTTATAGTGGAGATTTCCAAAAAGGCTATGAGCCAATATTTCTATCAAACATACTTTTATGTCTATAGTGAAAGCAACTGAAAGCCTGAAATACATATTCATCACCTGAAATACTTACTCCATGTTTGTCTCCCCTGAAAACTGAGAAAAATCACACAAAAATGCCAGCAAAAATGCTGTAGCAAATGAGTTTCCTATATACAGATGACACTACGGCAACTGGCAAATTACTGAAACTCTCGGTCGCTGCCTTGGCATTTCATCTTTACATGTAGTGTATAGAGAGACTCAATTTAGATTTTGTACAAATGTCAGCTATATAGAGAGGTACAACTATAAATTTAAATTGAATGAAATGGGTTTTTCCTCTTGTCAGAAAAATAATTTTCAATCTTACCCAAATTTAGAAGTATCAGTGAATAGCATACCAATCTTCTCAGTCTCGGTTAGGGGTTACCAGAAAGGCTTCTGAGTTGTATTTCAAATAGAAAGGTAGAAAACACAATGAAACAAACTATCTCTGATTCTTTGTGCATTCCTTCACAGCTCTTGGACATTTTTCATGAAGCAGAGTAACATGCCAAACTCCTCTCTTTTTTCCACGCTTTCTCTTTCCAACTAGACCTCTCCTTGTGGTCCAGCATTGCTTTTAAACCACACACTGGTACTACTTCACAGATATGTCTATTGTAGCAAGATGAAAATCAGCACTATCCAAGATGTCCCAAAGACCAATCCGGAATAAATTCATAGAATAAATTACTGAATGGTTCGTACAGAGCAGGACTTCAGGAAACTTTAAAATTCGACTTGATTGACATGTGAGGATCTTGTTTATGGACTTTAGCTCTCCTTTAAATACTATCAGTCCAGATCTTCTAGATACATTTCAAACTGCTACTGGATTACAGACTTTCTTACAGACAGGACACAGAACGTGTGTCTGGACAAACACATGTCTGACCCTTTAACACTTTGGTACTGGTGTGCTGTAGCGCTGTGTCATTTCCCCACTACTTTTGTTGCTTAACACTAGAATCCCTGAAGCCTACAAAAAAACTCATAATACCGGGCCACCTTAAATTCCTTTGCACTTCTCCTCACAAGCATCTTATGTTTTATAAATTTGTCGATATCTGATAGTGTGATGCAGCCAAAATAATCTGGATCTTACCACTCAAAAAACTCAGAAGATGATCAGAGATTTCACTTATTCATCTATCACTTGCAATAAATGGTGGAGCCATGGGGATGGGAGAATCATTTACGTTTCTGGGAACTGTGGTGTCACAAAACCTTAAGTGGTGATGAAAATATCATAAGTACTATCAAGAAAAACCTGCAGAGTTTGTTCTTTATGGGCCAGCTGAAGAAATTCAGACTCTACCAAGCAATAATGGTGTTGTGAACTAAAGAATCCCAAAGCATGAAAGTCCCAAAAATTGCTCAAAAATGTCCAATAGAGGACACCTTCTAGTGTCTTTCTAGTCACACAAACTGCAATGCAGTATGTTTATAAATAAAAATATTTTAATTCAAAAAGTATAACAATAAACTCTGAAAAGCACAAAAATTCAGAGGGCAAAGCATGGAAAATGATCAATTCAAAGCAAACACAGTCCCATTATGAATCCAAAAAAAGTAACTGAAAGGCACAAAGTTTGAAAAATTTTGAAATTCAAAGAAGAAGACTCACTACCAGCAGCAGCACATTCAGAATGAACGACAAGGGACTGTGGGATTTCCCAGTCTTTATAGGGGTGAAGGCAACCCCTTCAGCAAACACCTACAAAGCACACATAACATCAATGAAGATACACAGATACATAGAAACTAAACGACCAATAATATTAACATAACAAAGCAATCATAATCGATCAAAGCAGACATAAAGCTGGCATTTGACCCCCAGCCAGAAGAAGAATTTTGGATAAAACGTAACAGTTGGTCCAGTTCTACACAGTCATCATTGAATCCATTCTGACCTCATCTATAACTGTGTGGACTGGTGCTGCCTGTTCTTAGAATAATGCCAATCTGCAGTGCATCATCAGAGGTTGTAACTTATACTTATATGAGTCCAAGGTAAGAAACTGTGCGGCAAAGATCATTGCTGATCCAACTTACCCAGGGCAACACCTATTCCAAAGACTTCTCTCCAGCAAATGCCTTTGTGCAGTGAAAGCTAAAACAATGTGTCACTAAACTGTTTTTTTTTTTTCCATATGCAGTTATTCTGACTAACTTGGTCTTAATTTGTACCCACGGATGTATGCCTGCACAATGGACAACCTAGACTTTTCTTTTTTCATATTTTATCTCTTTATATTTTGTGTTGCCCTTGTATAATGCATCATATTTTATCTTTTTTTTTTTTTTGTATTTTCTGTTGTCTTTGTATGTTGCTTCAATACCACCGAGACAAATTCTAATACACATTAGTGTACCTAGTCAATAAAGTGAAGTTATTTTGGAGAATGCAGGGGAATGGGATTGCCTAGCTTTGTAGGCTGAATGGTCTGTTCTCATCAAAATTGGTCTACTGTTTCCAATGGAAAACAAATAGAAAGAATCAAAAGAACAAAATGGTGTTATTTGAGGCCCAAGAAGAAGGTAGTCAAATTCAGGTAAATGCCATAAGCTACAGAAAAGAGTACCAGAACCAAAATAAAAATGACAAACAATTGGGAAATCTAAACTGATACTAGTATAAAAGCCAAATCCCTTAGGAAAAGTTTGGTATTTCATCCATCCATCCATTTTCCAACCCGCTGAATCCGAACACAGGGTCACGGGGGTCTGCTGGAGCCAATCCCAGCCAACACAGGGCACAAGGCAGGGAACCAATCCCGGGCAGGGTGCCAACCAACCGCAGGACACACACACCAAGCACACATTAGGGCCAATTTAGAATCACCAATCCACCTAACCTACATGTCTTTAGACTGTGGGAGGAAACCGGAGCGCCCGGAGGAAACCCACGCAGACACGGGGAGAACATGCAAACTCCATGCAGGGAGGACCCGGGAAGCAAACCCGGGTCTCCTAACTACAAGGCAGCAGCGCTACCACTGCGCCACCGTGCCGCCCGTTTGGTATTTCAATCAAGTTGTAATATGTTGTACCCTTTTAACCGAAAAACTTGTGGCTGCATGCCACCAGCTTTTATAACTGAAGGAAGTAACATAACAAATGTAGCATCAATGCCAACAAGTGACTATCAATGTCCGTAGCATCAACAAACAAGATGAAAAAAAAAACATACAAAATGGGGATGATGATGATGGGACAACAGAAAGGTGTCACGAAATTAAAAATAAAGGCAAAATATAAATACTTTACAGTTGCATATCAAAGCAAGATAATAGCTAGGAATCACATCTAAAGTTAAGGATGGCTCTACAAATTCAAAGAGTTACTAAACCCACCTGAGACGACAGCACCCCTGAACTCAGTTCTGTCTAAAAAGGGCAAAGGACTGTCCTCTAATCTTCAGGTCCTCTCAAAAAAAATGGCACAGAATCTGTGATTTTCCCCAGCAGCATTGGGAAATTGCATCAACTTCCTGGTGTCTTTCTCTTCATTTTAAGTCTAACTTTTCTTCGTCTAAGTCAAACATTTCCAAATTTTAAGTCTAACTTTTTTTTATTAGTTTACAGTTTACAGGAATTGCTCTGGAATAAACAGAGACTCAAAGCTAATGTACAAGTATGTGTCTATTGACCAATGCCTTTATCACTGCCCTTCATTACATGCAGAGATGCACACTATATGTTTTTATCATAGATTTTAGCATGTGAGAAATTGATTATTTTGGGTCTCAGTTTCATTTCCATTTCAGTTATTCTCAACTAAATTGGAACAACATTCTAAAATGCTCCCCATATTTGGCTCCTGCTCACTGCAATGGAGATTTAAGCTAACTATTATCCAACGAAGAGAGTGTAACATTCTTTTATTTAAAGGTATACTTTGGGTTGTTTGTTGGGGTGTTGTGGGCTCTGTTTGGTAACTGACTCTCACCATTTGGCCTAAAGAGAGTATGCTGTCACTGAGTCAACCCCCAGGAGACTTTTCTCGTGGCACTGGGCACAAGGCAGGAGCAAACCCTAAATGGGGCCTACCAGAAACATACATGTAACATAACATAACATTCTTAGACTTGTTAAGTAACATTCAGATTTGTGTGGGTTAGAGACTGTCCTGGGCTCAGAGCATAAATCAGTCCTGGATGAAGTGCCAGGCCATGACAAGGCCCACTTATTTACCTGCCAGGCTCCACACTGCGAGAGACCAGATGCAGTACAGCAGACTTATGAGACAGCCGCAACAACCACAGCATCACTAAGCAACCATTTAAAAACATGTTTTCACCTTAATAAGCTAAAACATCTAACATTTTTTTTGCAATTAAAAACATATAGGTATTTATTATTTTTTATAATAAAGATAACATTTTGATGTTTTAAATGTGACCAAAATAAAAAGAGTGATTAAAGGATTAAATTAAACAAGATCAGTTAAAGGTAGAAACTGAAAAACATATTGACATTAAACTTGCTTTCTCCTCAGGCAAGTTCAGGAACTCTCAAACTAGTCTACTTTTTTGAGTTATTTAAATTTCTCCTCAACAAAGCCTCATTCAGTAGCATTTACCTAAAAACTTTACCTACTTTCTTGTTTTCAAAGCCCCAGCAGCTGCTCTGGGACTATATTTCTCGAATATATTGAACAAACTATATTAGCAGACATGTTTCAAATACTTTGTAGGCCAAATAATGCTGAAAAAATGGAAAATGGAAAAAAATGAGTATTATAGATTTTTAATTTATTCATTAAAAATTAGAAAACATCTTAAGGCAGAATATGGCAAAGAAAATTGTAAATCTGTTTGCTCAGGGCTGTATACAGATTTATAAAAATGTAAATTAATTCAATTAAAATCCAGGAAGGCAAGTGTTGAAACATGTTATAAACTTTTATTCTCCTCTAAATATGTTGACAGTTGTAAATTTTGCCTTAAGACGCTCTCAAACCGTACGTTTACATTTTGAACAAGAAAGCTTAACATGTGTCCCAAGGACTTTCCAAAATAATCATCGGTGCGTGTTGAATGTAGAGAAAAAGCTACAAGGCATTCTTAGAAAAATCTATAAATGCACTCAAATTTAAATTACAGTTGTCCCCTGTAGTTCTGAAGAGAAAAAAACATAGATGATGATTATTATAATTATTGTTATAACTACTATTATTTCTTTATCAGCATCCATGCCTTGAATTTACAACAATGCCTTTACACAGACATGTCTCCAAACTCTCAGGACTGATTTCTTGTCTCTGTTTTACATTTATTGGTGTGTAACAACCACTCCACCAGTGCTATACGACAAACACAGTTTTCTGATGCCCCATGTTGAATTCAAGGCTCTGTTTAGACACACTGGTTCTATCTGTGCGGTTGCCTCTTGGAAGCTCACGTTGTTATTATACATAATAGAAGTGCATGTTTTTGAGCAAGAGAGCAAAAGAAACCTTTATTAGCCACCGAATTTTGTTGGTTGAAATAAAAATCTTTCTATTACTTTGCTTTTGTCCAAATGTTTCTCCAGAAGGCCTTTTATCTTTTTGCATTGGTCTTGGAACAGTTTTGCTTCATGCTATGTGTAATATTTCAATAGCAAATTAATTTTGAAATTAATTTATTCTTACAAAGCACGTCAAAAACAGTACAAAGAAGAAGTGCAAAATAAACATTACAACAACATAACGCTAAAGCAAACTTCTTTTTCTTTCTTTTGCTTGAATGTAATGAGAGGTTAAACACAAAAACCCTAATCTAATGACAATTCATACTTCTTTTGTGGCCATGAGTCCTCTCAATTCACTTCTTTTTGAACAGAACCATAACATTTTCATAATTACAATGAAACTTCTTATAACTAGCTTATTTTGTCTATAGCTTATTATCTCTTGCCTATAATTTCTGAATTTGTTACTGACATTGGTGATTTATTGTTCATATTGTTGTAACAACGTATGACATGGTGGACCAGTGGTTAGTACTCCTGCTTTACCTGAGTGACCTGAAGCCTCATGTATCTTTGTTTAGATTCCATACTAAAATTTTTCTTACACTGAAAAGGAAAAAGCAATGTATGCCAAAAAAATAAACTGGACTGGATGGACAGGAAACCCAGCTTTAGTTGGGGATGATTCCCTACCCTGGCTGGAGTCCATAATGGACAAAGTACAAGACTGGAGGTACAAACCTGGGCAGGATGGTCCTCAGTTTCTGTTCCGGTCAGGATGATTAGATAATGGACAGACAAGGGACGAGTGGATCTTTTGCACAATGTGTCCCCCTACACCAGAGTTGGCCATGCTCCCCTGGCTGGGGCTTAGTCTGGACACCCACAAGGTTACCTGGGGATTGTAGTATGGAAGATTGCGAAGATTGGACTTCCCTACTTTGGAAAGCTTTCAAATGACCTGGAAGTGCATCCAGCATGCAGTGCTGTGACACTGGAAGTACTCAAGAGTCCACCATAAAGAATGCATCTCTCCTCACTCATGGAGTCCGAATCAAGAGAAGAAACATTGGAAGGGATGAAGAAGGTGCATTTCAACTGAATGGCATATGCTGGAACGATCTTAAAAGCCAGTGATTATTCTCCTTTACTTTTAACACTCAAAACTGTATGTTGCGGAGTTGTGCCTAGTGTTTGGGGGTCGGTGGCTCCACTTGTGGTCACAAGGCTCTTTTAGCTTCTCCCAATCACCTCTCGCCCATAACCATGAATTGATTAAAAAGCATCTTGTTTGAATATTAATGATTTAATTATCATATAACTTTGGCCATGATCCTGAGTGACATCTTATATATAAACCATTGGAGAACAGAGGAAACTAAAACTTCAGATGAACAGTGTATTACTGACTGAAGTGGAGTAGCTGAGTGGAATTGCAATAGCAATTTGTCATCATTCAGACACAAATGGAAACACAGCATGAAATGACGCAGGCAGTATGTGCTGAACTGTGAGGTATTAGGAACATTCTAATCGAACTGGTAAAAAAATGTAATCACTTTCCCAAGTAAATGTCAATGTTGCCATACATAACAGTCTAATGTCTTTGAATTGCCACTACGTTGACGACCTGAGGTAGATGATCAGGGTCATCCATGCACTTATCTTATTATCTCAGGTGGCAGAGGCAGTCCATGTTTCCATGTTCTTGTGTGCATTTCTGCACAAGCCACCCCAATGTGGTAAACCTTTGTGGGGCTGTACAGCAGTGTACCACCTGATGAGCCCAAACACCAGCATCTAACTTTCAATGAACATATGGTCCATTCTATCACCTCTCTTGTGGTGTTTGCAGATTGGTGAGTGGTGTGAGGAGCCTGGCACCTTCACCTGAAGAATTACACAAGTTTTGCTGTCTGGTGTACGACCTAAATGGCAATAGAAACCATTGGTTCTTTTGGAGGATACCTCCAAAAACAGGCTACGCAGACATTGAGGTTTCAGGGCTCACAATTATTTTTTGGCTCATGATGACGACTGGCTAATAAACAGATTTAGACTTCCTAGAGCTGTCCTCTTAGGATTGTGTGGTAAATTGGAGTCTAAATTACAGAGGCCATCACACAGAAATGAAGTATCTCCTGTTTTGCTATATGCTTTAACAATAGTAGGGTATTTGGGGACAGGCACTTTATAGTGGGAAACTGCTGAACAATCCGGGATGTTGCAGTCATCTCCGAGCTATGCCATGCCATCTGTATGGGATAGTAAAATTAGATACTACCCAGATACATCCAATTTCCTTACATTTAGGCCGAGTAGGCCATAATCAAAATGTAATTTACAGTGACTGCTGATTTTTTCTTATGTGATCAGTGCAATTGACTGCACACATGCTATGAAAAAGGCACATCACAGACTTTGCTTTTGTAAACTGAAAGCATTTTCATTCAATTAACATACAACTAATATGTGTTGGAGGGGCGGCACGGTGACGCAGTGGGTAGCGCTGCTGCCTTGCAGTTGGGAGACCTGGGGACCTGGGTTCGCTTCCCGGGTCCTCCCTGCGTGGAGTTTGCATGTTCTCCCCGTGTCTGCGTGGGTTTCCTCCCACAGTCCAAAGACATGCAGGTTAGGTGGATTGGCGATTCTAAATTGGCCCTAGTGTGTGCTTGGTGTGTGGGTGTGTTTGTGTGTGTCCTGCAGTGGGTTGGCACCCTGCCCGGGATTGTTTCCTGCCTTGTGCCCTGTGTTGGCTGGGATTGGCTCCAGCAGACCCCCGTGACCCTGTGTTCGGATTCAGCGGGTTGGAAAATGGATGGATGGATAATATGTGTTGGTTACATGTGTTTGACTAATGTTGTTGTGGAAAGCAACAATTTATTTTATCAAATAGTAATGTAGAAAGCAGACTTCAGGGTCATGCTGGGTGCGATGGTTGGCATCTTGGTAATGCTGCCATTGCAAGTTATATTATACTCCATACAGCACACTCTTCTTATAGACGATATAGATAGTTTACACACTACGTCAATTAACATTAAGTGTAGGCATTAGGCATTATTACAAACATTGAAGACAACTAAGAAAACATATCAGTTAAACTGTGATATAACTAGTTCAAGAACATTGGAATATGACTGACATGTCATTGAAATGCACAATGAAATACGATTTTCTGTTCTTTTCATTGTCCTGTCGCCTGGAGTCATTAAAATGTCAACATCAAGAAAGTCTGCGTAGGACTTACAGATGGTAGAAATTTACCAAAACGTCAAGCATTTAATGTCATCTTCATGTTTTATACATCGTAATTTTTGTGTAAGAAAAGGCTTACGCATGTTTCTGAGCATAAATATGTTTTATAGATGAGGCCTCTGGTTTTAAATCCTGTGGTCGGTTCTTGTCCATTTTGAATTTGTATGTTTTTGCTGTGTCTACATGCATTTCTCTTCAGGTGCTTGGGTTTCCTCTCACATACCACATGCAGGTGTATTGCTTTAACTGGTGAATCTAAGTTTTCCCAATGTGGTTGTGGGTGTGAGTGTGTCCTGAAATGAAACGGCATCTTATCCACTGCTGGTTACATCTTATGGCTGACCCTGCTGGGATAGACTTTGACCTGCTACAGCTCAGAATTGCCTTTGAAGACATTTTGTTTTGTGCTGAGTTTTCTTGTTTGGAAACCTGTCTAATATTAAACAGCAGTTATTTGGAATGTAGGATCATTTTTTCATAAGTTTATCATTTTTTAATGTCATATAATTAACCTCACAATGACACTATTTTGTGCCTTTTTTCAAGGATTACCACCATTTTACTATTCATTTCTTTTACTGCTGCCATGTTCTTTGTAGCAATGATTTACTTGATTTGACAGCATCATAGTGTGTGGCGGGTGACACAGTGGCGCAGTGGGTAGCACTGCTGCCTCGCAGTTGGGAGATCTGGGGACCTGGGTTCACTTCCTGGGTCCTCCCTGCGTGGAGTTTGCATGTTGTCTGCGTGGGTTTCCTCCGGGCGCTCCGGTTTCCTCCCACAGTCCAAAGACATGCAGGTTAGGTGGACTGGCGATTCTAAATTGGCCCTAGTGTGTGCTTGGTGTGTGGGTGTGTTTGTGTGTGTCCTGCGGTGGGTTGGCACTCTGCCCGGGATTGGTTCCTGCCTTGTGCCCTGTGTTGGCTGGGATTGGCTCCAGTAGACCCCCGTGACCCTGTGTTCGGATTCAGCAGGTTGGAAAATCGATGGATGGATGGATAGTGTATGGCATCTCTACCTTGCCTCATTACCTAATGGTAAGCAAAGAGAAGGCGAGGAACCTGAAGGTTATAAGTCACAGAGATAACTTTTTCTGAACTAATTAAGGAAGAAAAGGTACCAGCTATATGAGCGCATAACAATGCAATAGTTTTAGTAGAGAAAGGCATACTCAGATTTGAGTCTAAAAAGTTTTGAATGCCAGAAGGTTGAATGCAAATGGAGACACTGTCCACCTTATATATTTATAATGTCAAAAAAATTAAAGCACTACCGCTAAGGATATAAATATGAGGTATCCCACCGCCTACCAGTGGCATATGGCAACTAAATTTATTTCTTTTTTGTGAACAAGAGTATATCACGTGGAAGATTGGATGCTGTCTGCAGACATTGTAATGCACTGCCAACCCACATCACCCTTGAGGGATTCACCATTTATGGTTCAACTTGCTCCGCAATGTAGAGAAAGGTGTGAATATCTGGCACCCTGGCAGAGGGGCTGGCAGGACAATTCCTGGACAGGAAGCTAGGATAATGGAGAGACAGCGGAAGACTAATGTGTTCCCCCAGTATGCAGGGTGGCAGAAAACTTATGACACTTCTGAGGTATGCCTGTGACATATTGGAAACACTCCTGACACCAGCTTTAAAAGATGTCTCTCCTCCTGTGTCAGAAAAGTTGGATTCAGGAGTAAGACAACCCGTACCTAGAGTAACATTAACAATTCTGGAGAAAAGTTTAGGTTAAAAAGTATCCTATTATCCATCCAGATATGAGAAAATAAGATCTTTTGTGGATCAGAGACTGTGTAAATTAGTGGTGTTCTCGGTTTGTGGTTGCAAGATGCTTCCTAACATTCACTATATACAGTATATAAATAAATATATATATATATATATATATATATATATATATATATATATATATATATATATATATATATATATATATATATATATATATATACAGTGGTGTGAAAAACTATTTGCCCCCTTCCTGATTTCTTATTCTTTTGCATGTTTGTCACACAAAATGTTTCTGATCATCAAACACATTTAACCATTAGTCAAATATAACACAAGTAAACACAAAATGCAGTTTGTAAATGGTGTTTTTTATTATTTAGGGAGAAAAAAAAATCCAAACCTACATGGCCCTGTGTGAAAAAGTAATGGCCCCCTGAACCTAATAACTGGTTGGGCCACCCTTAGCAGCAATAACTGCAATCAAGCGTTTGCGATAACTTGCAATGAGTCTTTTACAGCGCTCTGGAGGAATTTTGGCCCACTCATCTTTGCAAAATTGTTGTAATTCAGCTTTATTTGAGGGTTTTCTAGCATGAACCGCCTTTTTAAGGTCATGCCATAGCATCTCAATTGGATTCAGGTCAGGACTTTGACTAGGCCATTCCAAAGTCTTCATTTTGTTTTTCTTCAGCCATTCAGAGGTGGATTTGCTGGTGTGTTTTGGGTCATTGTCCTGTTGCAGCACCCAAGATCGCTTCAGCTTGAGTTGACGAACAGATGGCCGGACATTCTCCTTCAGGATTTTTTGGTAGACAGTAGAATTCATGGTTCCATCTATCACAGCAAGCCTTCCAGGTCCTGAAGCAGCAAAACAACCCCAGACCATCACACTACCACCACCATATTTTACTGTTGGTATGATGTTCTTTTTCTGAAATGCTGTGTTCCTTTTACGCCAGATGTAACGGGACATTTGCCTTCCAAAAAGTTCAACTTTTGACTCATCAGTCAACAAGGTATTTTCCCAAAAGCCTTGGCAATCATTGAGATGTTTCTTAGCAAAATTGAGACGAGCCCTAATGTTCGTTTTGCTTAACAGTGGTTTGCGTCTTGGAAATCTGCCATGCAGGCCGTTTTTGCCCAGTCTCTTTTTTATGGTGGAGTCGTGAACACTGACCTTAATTGAGGCAAGTGAGGCCTGCAGTTCTTTAGACGTTGTCCTGGGGTCTTTTGTGACCTCTCGGATGAGTCGTCTCTGCGCTCTTGGGGTAATTTTGGTCGGCCGGCCACTCCTGGGAAGGTTCACCACTGTTCCATGTTTTTGCCATTTGTGGATAACGGCTCTCACTGTGGTTCGCTGGAGTCCCAAAGCTTTAGAAATGGCTTTATAACCTTTACCAGACTGATAGATCTCAATTACTTCTGTTCTCATTTGTTCTTGAATTTCTTTGGATCTTGGCATGATGTCTAGCTTTTGAGGTGCTTTTGGTCTACTTCTCTGTGTCAGGCAGCTCCTATTTAAGTGATTTCTTGATTGAAACAGGTGTGGCAGTAATCAGGCCTGGGGGTGGCTACGGAAATTGAACTCAGGTGTGATACACCACAGTTAGGTTATTTTGTAACAAGGGGGCAATTACTTTTTCACACAGGGCCATGTAGGTTTGGATTTTTTTTCTCCCTAAATAATAAACACCATCATTTAAAAACTGCATTTTGTGTTTACTTGTATTATATTTGACTAATGGTTAAATGTGTTTGATGATCAGAAACATTTTGTGTGACAAACATGCAAAAGAATAAGAAATCAGGAAGGGGGCAAATAGTTTTTCACACCACTGTATATATATATATATATATATATATATATATATATATATGCTAATCTTAAAAAGTTTGGAATCAACCAAAATTTTACATGCACAGGTCAGCTGTCTTAACTTAGTTACCGGGATTTCTCTAATCAGCAATTAGCATTTCAACATGATTAGTTAGGGATAAGAGAGTTTACATTAGGACACTGGAGTATTGGCTGTGAAAAATGGGCTTGATGGTCAAATGTGAATAATAAATAAAAAAATCAGTCATTTCAAGCAATAATAAGAATAATTAAAACACCATTGCAGTATTATAAGCCCCTAAAAATCAGTTCTGTTCCTCCTTCCTCATTGACTTTAATGCATTTTGCACAGTCTGGCAAAGTTCCTAAAAATTTCCATGATTTTGCCAAACTTAATGGTGAAGCAAACTCCATGCTGTTCACTCATCACTAATATTGATGTTTAGGTAACTGATTATATAAGCTGTGAGAACAGCCTTATAATTCACTTGCATCTTGCATTGTGCAAAATGCTGCTAGGATAAGTCCTATAAGACCTATTAGTGGGAAAAAAAGGAAATAGTGAATGTTGGGAAATGCATTTGTAGTTCAGGAGGTTTAGTCATAATAGCAAACACTGATGTCTAAAATACACTTAATAAAATCTACTCAGCTGCTATATTGAACACATGCAATTAACATTTGCAAATATGCAGAATTTTAAGAAATAATTTAGATTCAGTCACTATCAAGAATTTTAGCAAAGCATTAGTAGAAACATAAAACAAATAGTGCTTCATAATCTGACTCAGAGCAGTGGATTGAGAGAGGAATGGTTTATGATTATTTTAATTATTCAGTCATATACTTTGTCACACACATGCGCATGGGAGGCAGCTAAAGGGTCTAAATGAGTGTAATTCCACGCCAGACCAGAAGGTGGTGGAGTGCACTGACCTTTTTTCTCACTTTCCTGCAGATGGTTCACGGACAATTCTGCCTGGCCCTAATGACGTCACTTCCGGTGAAGAACCCAAGACAGAAGAGACTCCCTGTTCCGGCCTTTTTGATGATGTCACATGCGGGTCCAAACCTATGGAAGAGGACCCTTCTGCTTCTGCCCTCGATTACTTCACTTCCTTTTCTGGCCTTTAAAGCCGCCATATTTGACAAACCTAATCAGTTCTGTTTTGGACTCTGTTCTGAGCACATCAGTGCTAGCAATTTACCCATTTGCAGCCAGGGAATATTAAACTGGTGGCTGCCCCAAACCTTTTTATGATTCTTGCGTCTGCTTTTTGTAACAACTTGTAAATGCATTCAGCACTGTAGAATTGCAAAAGGGTGTGAGCTTTATTAGAATAAAATTGATTGAATTGAATTCAAATTTGATAATAAAACTGTTGCTTAATCAATTGAATGAAGGAATGCCTTGATGACTGGGATAGTGGAGTATTCCTGTTTAATAGGAATGTGTGAACAGGCTGATTACATACAAAACATTCTTGAAAACATATTTCCATTTTAAATATAAGCAATCCTTAAATGTGAGATTTATTGCAAAGTGGTAGTTCTTACTGATCAGTAATTGAGGATTGCAAAATAATTGCTTAGGTGTCCATTTGCCATTTTTGCACAGCTGCATAGAGTAGTCAGCCTTTAATATAACTCAGAAGAACAGAGGTGATTATTTTTTTTAACAGCCTGCTATGTAGCCTTCATAGCCTCCACAAAGGCAACATAACATGTCATAACAACATTCCACTTTTTGTACAACAAATACAAAAATATATATTACCTATGGCCCTCATGAAATAAACATTGTTGTTCTAATGTGGTAAAATCTTTTCACCACTTTTAGTCATAACTTGAGACGGAACTGACATAAGACTTCCATGACATACTCTAACATAGAAGATAGCTGCAATAATTGTGACAAGATATGTAGGACATGGCATGTACAGTACTATAAAAAGACCAAACCTATCTCCACATCTGGCCCTTCCCAACATATTAAAAATGATTATAATTTGCATTTAACAGTCTCAACAAGATGACATATGGTCTTGTACTACTTTATTGCTCATCACACAACAAGTTGATTATATTCCAGCCCTGCTAATAACTATGCATGATGGCAGGGTGAGAGGCATACCATAACAGAATCCTGCACAAAATGAAAACCAGCTCTGAAAAGAGATAAAATATGGTATACCATAGTCATACCTGCTCAGTTAACAAGCAGTCAGACTAACCTGCACATCTTTGAGAAGAAATAAATTGTAACCTTTTTAATGTATTAGGGTAATGGAAGCTGAAGACAGCTTGGGCAGAATCATGTGCAGGACAGGAGGTAGAGGTGAACGCGACACCAGGCCATCATTGTTTACATGCACACACTGACCAATTTAGAATCATTGAATAATCTAACATGCACATCCTTGGGGATGTGTAGAGTAAACCAGAATATCCAGAAAATACCTGTGCACAAATGGAGAGAATGTATATACCTCACATGAACAAAAATAGGCATGAGATTCGACCCCAGGATGTTGAACTTGTGAGAAAGCTGATCTAATCACTGCAATGCTCTGCTGCCCACCTTTAAAATGTGCTGTTAAATAAAACCACATACTGTATTTATTTAGTAACATGCACTATAAATGAGCTATCTAAAGATATCTTCCTTCAAGTGGAAATGTAGCTTTCTTCGGTGGTTGTTGTTGCAGATTTTCCAATCACATTTATTGTATCTGTTCAAGTAAAGAATGCATATCATTTGCATGAGTTTAATCAGACTTTTCCATAGCGAAAGCGCTATATAAATGTAATGAATTATTATTATTATTATTATTATTTGGAAAAAAACAGTGAAGAGCCTCACATTGGAAATGTAGTCACGCCTCTGGGTCTACTTTGCTTCGTAATGAAACAAAAATGTGAACAAGAACAGTTTTCCATTGATTAAACGGATGATACCCATTTGTATCCCATGCACAGTAGCATTTGGGAATACAACTGTGCAGAGCTGAATCAAAGGTTTATTGACTATTTTTATGTCAGGAAAGAAAAAAAAAATCTGCCAATACTTAATAGGTCATGTACATAAAACATATGTGTAAATATAGATAGGTCATGTATATAAAACATATATGTGTAAATGTCTACATTTACGAATCCACTACTAGAAGAAATTAATACATCTCTTTTTCAATTGTACGAATTACTGTGATTTTAGCAATTTATATTCTTTCAGAAATAATATTTATAGCATTTATAATTGAAGTTAACACATACAAATGCAGAAGGTCATGAAAGTCTATAAATATTAAACAATCAATTTGTGTATCTAAGAGGATAAAACATGATTAGCACCACATCAATGTGTTGTTGGTTTTCAGACAATCCACATCTTTCAGACTGTAATTATAATTCAATGCATTAAACCTGTTATCACTTTAAAATTACTATTCTGAAAGAGCTCAGGGTTTGCTTCAGTAAACTACCAAATAATTTATAATTTATTTGCTGCTATACAGCAATTTTAGGATTATACAGACCAGGAAATAAATAAATAAGTGCAGACCTTGTCAAACATGAAAGCATACAAAGCCTAACAATGGCAGAGGATTTTTTTTAATGAATGATTAGTTCGGGAAGCTTCCGAGTTAGGATAGCTGATTGAGGAAGACTATTTATTTACGGTACTCTTTCATTTTTATTATTATTACTAGAAAACTGGTAGGTGCTTTGTGGCAGTATCTGGAGCAGAAAAAGAAAATGAATGACTTTCTATTCTAAGAATTAAAGGGTTTGAATCTGAAGCCAAATTTCTGCCGCTTTTTTGCACACAACTTTTCTTGGTGTATGACTGTTTTTAATAGATCTAGAAAACAAACATTTTCTGCATTTCCCAAGTATAACTGATATGCCTAAAGACTGGCACTTTCTCTCTTTGTGGTTACTGTCGACAATATGCGGCTTTAGTGGCACCACTACATTATGCATTATGGTTACGTACTTCTTTAATCAACCTGTTTTCACAGATCACACCATCTCCTTGTGCCAACAGTTCAGGTGGCACAGGGGAGACCACTAAAAAGAGACATGAGAACTCCAGAAGCCTCAGGCCTTCTCCTCTTCACTTTTCCGGAAAATTTTAGAAGCGCGTACACTAAGACACTCTCAGGGAAGGCATCTGGAACTTAAGGGACCACTAAGAGAGGTCATGAAGGTGAGTGGGGGGCAATCCCTTCCAGTCATGCCACTTCACATTATAGGCATATGAAAGCAAAATGTTACAGGAAGTGGGCAGTTCATTGCATTTCTTCCAAGAACTTGAATTCTGCCTGAGAGACTGCTCCAGGCATCCCAGAGGGAACCAGATCCACCAGACAGATCTAAACATGCAGAGCAAAAAGCTTTACTCTGACAAATTAAAAAATGTGATCAAATATAACCATAATATCTGCAGTTAGAAAATTAGCTTAGAAATACTAAACACTTTTTAGTGATAACAACATGTATTGAGTAGTTAAACATATTTGTTTCAACATGGATGTTGAGGGATCCAAAACAGAGTCTGAATTTATTTCTGTAAACCCCACAACATAAAGAAAAGCTTTGAGCAGAACTCTTGATACTGTAGTAAGGAGGACTTCAATCACAAGCAGGAGGCACTTAATAAAGCTGTGGCAAGTTAAAGTGATGATCAGAGAGTAACGTTTTGAAATTCCATTAGAAAAAAAGTAGCCAACCATTGAGAAATGAAAGTATAGTTAGTTGTAGAATAAAGGGAATGATGAGGAGAAAAGCATGAGATTACCTAGGTGAAAGGGTTAAGCAATTCAAAATACAGTAAATCAACCAAATTCAAATCAGAGACATATTTGCATAGTGAGCAGGTCAACTGAATTTATCAGGCAGCTGGTCCATTAAGTATACATGTCCATGTCCAAAACATTCTCATAAACTTTCAGTTTTAGGATTTGGATGATTATGTACAGTCGAGAGCTTCAGTGATAAGTAGTTTGATAATGTCAGTTAACATTTCAGAATCTACGTAGTTAATCATACCATGCGTTCAACCTTTTTGTTTATAACTTGCAGCGAATACTGTAAGAATTATCATTATCACTCCTAACTTTTTTGAGCTGCCAGGTGGTGAAGCAGTATCAAAATGATGCTTGCTTATTGCCAAATCTGGTCACATCTCTAATTAGCAATTTGGATTCTTGTAAAAATTAAACAATCACATTTTTTTATGCCACAAGTGAGCAAGCACATGTGTCCTTTCAACCTTGGTCCCAAGCTACAGACATTTCACAAAGCTATTGAAAGATTAGCCATTAAGAAGAATGACAAAAATACAAAATACTGAGAGAAGAAACTACATACTGATATGGCTCATAAAATACAACAAATGAATGAGCAAACCAAATATGCAAACCAAAGGATTATAAAATAGAATTATGAAATTCTGCAGTAAGTTAACAATAAAGGGAACCAACTTTACCACCTGGGGCCTCATGTATAACGCCGTGCGTAGAACTCACACTATAACATGGCGTAAGCACAAAAGCGGGAATGTGCGTACGCACAGAAAAATCACGTTCTTCCACTACATAAATCCCGATCAGCGTGAAAAGTAACGCACGTGCACGCGCCTTCTGTCCCGCCCCAACTCCTCCCAGAATTACGCCTCTTTGAATATGCAAATCAATATAAATAGCCTTCTGTGAAAAGACAATGGGAAAAGCACAGGGGAAAATATAAGAATTTCAGCGAATACCAAGTGGAGGCAAAGGAAAAACGTACTATTTGTTGGTTTAAACAGTGGTATAATCAACAAAAGAAAGTTGATCGAGTGACAGAGTGTCGGAGAAACTCAAAAGATCGAGTTCACAAAGTCGCACAGTGCCCGAAATAAAAAAGAAATCACATATCAAAGTCGCCGTGAAAGGGCAAGTTGTAGCCCACCGTCTGAGTGTCATATGAAAGCTTATTAGGGTACAGACAAAAAAAATAGGCACACAGTAGGAAAAAAGCACGAAATTTCAACTTTAATCTCGAAATTTCCACTTTAATCACATAGTGTATTTTGCCATTAAAGTAGAACATCATAAACTTCATCTTAAAATCGTTTATTTTACTAGTTTCTCAAGTAGCACGTTAAATGCTTTGTTCTGTGTTTGATCTTCTATGTGCTCTATGTGTGTGATTCACTACGTGCTTCCGTTCTTTCTCTTTCTCCGACAGGACACATAATCCATTACATTCGTGATATTACAGCTCTCTGAATAATTAAAATACTGAGATGTATACATGAAATCTTTTTCATGATGATAGGAATGAAAGCATGTCATTAAACATGGGAACACGGTGGCGCAGTGATTGTTCATGTCTCACGCAAGAGGCTTGCTGCGCCATGCGCGACCTTCGATGAAATAATTTATTACAGAAGTACTGTCTCTTTCAAACGTACTAACCTCCAATTCCTGTCCTTACTTTTCTTTCTCCAAAAACCCAATCGCCACACAATCAGCTCTGTAATAGACGTTAAGCCATCTGTAAGCTTAGAACGCCGATTCTTCAAAACATTTAAGGAACATTGAAATATCTTCGGAGTACATGTTTAATTATTCTATTCGTCTATCCTTCCAGTGTCGTGTCAGCACTAGCAAGAATACAGCGCAAGGCAGGAACAATCCGTGAACTAGCTATACGCTGCGGCACCATGTCCTCACATGTTTAATTATTAACAATACAGATTATTTAAATGAAGTTAAAGTTTTATCTGTATACTATAAGCAACATATTTTGCTGCATTTCATCTTTAAAATGATATTGTCATCATACGCGCTTTATAAAGTAGCGCAGGTTGTGCAATATTATAACTGTAGTGTAAGTTTACAGTGAAGTGATTGTACTTATAAGTAAACAGTTCTACAAGGAGCACTTGATGGACTGATTGAGTGCGTTTAGAGTTCTTGGGATGAAACTGTTTCTGAAACGCGAGATCCGTACAGGGAAGGCTTTGACGCTTTTTGCCGTGGTTGAGGTAGTGTGTGCTTGAAACTGTATACCGATAATTCTCTTTCCGATCAGCTGCTGCTGTGATTCACACTCAGATACAGTGATATAAATACTCCGAGTTGTACAGTGAGAGTAATATGGAAAAAGATGATCCGCAGTGGCAACCCTTAACGGGAGCATCAAAAAGAAGAAGAAGATGCAGTGAGAGTTACAACGCTAAAGCAGTTATGGTATTTGGAATACTATGGCTATTCCCTGGACCATTATATTGCTGTAGGTTAATTACAATCAGATGCATTACACTAATAAGCAATATGCAGTTAGTTTCAGTGTATTTATAAAGCCGCGTCAGGAATGTGGGTCTAAGAAAGAAAGGGTGACCACACAGGAACAGTAGCACTAGTTTGACGCTGGGTGCCGCCAGTCTGCAAAACCGAGCGGAGAAATTGCGTACGCCAAGGTATGAGTTACCGTGGAAATGTGCGTGGCTTTACGTCAAGTTTAGGTTTTATACATCGCAATTTGAGCGTGGAAAGGTTCGTACGCAACATTTCTGTGCGTACGCACCGTTTATACATGAGGCCCCTGGTGATAATGGACAGACACATCACTCCAACCAAAAATATACACACAGTAAGCCTCTTAAAAAACCTAAAATAAGTAGGTCATTTCCGGAGTAAAAAAAGACCCTCTGGAAATACTATCCATCCATCCATCCATTTTCCAACCCGCTGAATCCGAACACAGGGTCACGGGGGTCTGCTGGAGCCAATCCCAGCCAACACAGGGCACAAGGCAGGAAACAATCCTGGGCAGGGTGCCAACCCACCGCAGGACACACACAAACACACCCACACACCAAGCACACACTAGGGCCAATTTAGAATCACCAATCCACCTAACCTGCATGTCTTTGGAATGTGGGAGGAAACCGGAGCGCCCGGAGGAAACCCACGCAGACACGGGGAGAACATGCAAACTCCACGCAGGGAGGACCCGGGAATCGAACCCAGGTCCCCAGATCTCCCAACTGTGAGGCAGCAGCGCTACCCACTGTGGGAAATACTATGCAACAGAAAAAAAAATTGAAAAATATGTCTCTTTATTTTATTAAAAAATCCTTTGACACAACGAGACTTTTGGAAGAGAGATTTTTTCAAGTCCCACGAGACAAGACTTTTTCCTTGACATTTTTTTAAGTCACACCCTCCTCTCAAACATTTTCAAACAAGACCTCAACTTTCATTTGTGTGAACTTTCGTCAGACATACTTTCTGCGCACTCAGCTCTTTTCCTTACTTTAAGTTCCCAATTATAGAAGACGTATTATGTCCAAATCGTATTGAAGAATTTCATCACAAAGGTTATCAACATAAAAAATGAGTACACGTGCAATCCTAGCACCTAGAAACGAAGGAAGTCAAACGAATTAACACAAAAAAATGTTGATCGGTTACACATCAAATTGGTGAAATGCGTCAAAAAATGTCGAACGGTTACATGGCAAATTGATTAAATGCGTATCAATAGACTATGCTGAAACAGTTAATGGTGATCGTGCGGAAGATGAAAACAACAACTTACAATATCCCAAAGAATATCTACAACTGTTAGCAACGTCCGGTCTTACAATGCAAGAATTACCGTAGAAAGAAGGATATACCCAAGAAAGTTCATGTAGTACATCTTCCGCAGATAACATTAGACAACAAAGGAGATCTTGATATGCCATTTATATTAAAACATTAACAGTTTCCAGTTAAAATAGCTTTTGCAAAGACAATTAACAAATCTCAGAGGCAAGCATTTGAAACAGTCATTTTATTTAATAGAGATAAAGAAACGAAATTCAATCACGTTGCGTTGATGCATATGTAACATGTAAATAAAAATCTGTTTAAATTGTACATCCACATGCCCATACGCAAGCGGCAGAAGTGCAAAGAGGCTTGCATGTAGTGCAGGGCAGGGGGTTGGCGAGTGAAGCGAGCCTATATGAGACATCAACAATATTAGTATTGCTGAGAAGATCAATGTGCTTGAATTAAATGGATTAAAGTCAGGTTAAATGTTTCTCTTACAGTTTCTTGCAGTTTACAGGAACAACAGAAGAACCAAGGACTAATGCCAATGAGAGAACTTTTCAACTACCTGACATATTTTTCTGGGGAGTTAAATACCTAGTAAGAATTATTAAGGACAAGATTCAAGGATGCAGGGTAGCGAAAAAATGGTAGCAATCTAGCTTCTTTCACCCTTTTAATAACCATAGAATAATCTGCAACTATGGACTCTCTGGTGGGTTATCTCAAGATTTTTGTAGGCCTTGGCCAGCACATGTTGCTTTTTCACATATCTTATGCAATGAATGATGAGACTGTGAGTCCATACATGCTGGGGAGATTCTTTCAATTTCAAAAGTAACACCGCCTTGACCAGGTCTTTAACAGAAAAGTGGTTATAACTTTTTCTTCTCAGAATTTTCAGGCAATCCTACAATCTTTTGCATTGATATCTGTGATCTTTTTGATCTGCCAATGTTACTGTAACTACAGCAGTCTCTGTGTGCAATACTCACTGACATGTCAAGAGACAGTAGAGTGAACAAAGTGCGCCTTTTTTTTGATTAAGGTTTATTTTGACTTAATGCTAGATATTTTGGCTGCCAATTCTGTAAAAGTGACCTTGCATTTTGGCATTCCATGTATCTGTATGATTCATAAGGAGATCCTTCATCATCTCCCAGGATAAAAAGCCTGATTTGCCAGCATCTACTCAAGACTTTGAGGATGTTTTCTGTGAGTTGAAGGCTTTTGCCTTTTCATATTAATTTTAATTTCTATATTATGTCTGATCTTACTTTGAAACTCAGGTTGATTTTAGTTTTCCTTCATTGTATATTTTTAGTTTTTGTTTAGTTTTAATTTCACAAAGGTGTTTCTATTTTTAAGTATATATTAGTTTCACTTCTTTAGTATTTATGGTATGTTAAAGAGTTATTATGGAGCTTAGTTTTGGGCCGCAATCAGACAGAACTGTACATTTAATGGGTTTAGATATATTAATTTATAGTTAGTAGATGCTTACAGGTGTGTCCTGTTAAAAACAAGCAAAACAAAACTAAATACTGAATATGAACAACTTTATAAAATTGTACAATTTTAAAATAGTTTCCTATCTTGTGATCATTTGTGTTGAACAAATATGCACTTTGATTTTAGTGCTTTTCATTCATTTTTTACTCTTAATTTCTACAGCACACAACATACCATGCTCCAACACAATGTGTTAACAATTGCCTCCTTTGATGTTATATTCAAAAAGCTCCTATACTCAGCTTTGCCCTTTTCTATTAGCCACGCTGATCTCTGATGCCACCGCAGTCACATAAAATTTACAGACAGAATTTTGCCACCTGCAGGCCTGAAAAGTTATCAAAAAGCAGAAAAAGGATTCTACTATGTTCTGACAGATACGATCACGAAAATCTGTATGTTTTTGAATCAGTGGTCAGGCCCCACCTAGCTGTACTGAAGGAAACACAGAAAAACCATCATGTAGCAACAAGGCTTAGAAATATCTAAGACTTTAATAACCAATCCACAAGAAAAGCAAGCACATAATGAGCAGAGAGGAAGATAAGGAAATAAGTGTATGGACAGCCACAAAATGACAGAAACAACTTCTGAGATTATGAGCAATACATACTGCATCTACATCCAGTTTCTAAACCTGGAGTCTATCCCAGCAAGCATTGGGCACAAGGCAAGGATAACTCCTGGACAGGATTCAGCCCTTTGCAGCACTACTATATATATATTGTGGAGACAGGCTCGGACACAGACAGGCGGACACCGATGGTTCAAGCCCCAACACATGTTTATTATACATAATTATTTACAAAATACCGCACACAACCTAGTTCCCCTATCACCAATCACCCGTCAAGTCCTGGCCTCTCAAAATGCCTTTATTCTTCTGGTCCACCTCCACTCCTCTCCTCCGAACTCCGTTCTCTTCCACCCGACTCTAGCCATCGAATGGAGGGAGGCGGCCCCTTTTATCCTCACCCGGACGTGCTCCAGGTGCCTCCCAATGAGCTTCTGCCGGCACTCCCTGGTTTGGTGGAAGTGCCAGCTGTGCACCCGGAAGCACTCTGGGTATCCCTGGTCTTCGTCCCCCCAGCACTTCCAGGTGTGGCGGAAGTGCTGAGGACCAGGGCTCTTCAGGCATCTGGGTGCCTCCTGACAGTGACCACGGGCCCCTATAGGGTTCAGTTTCCATGCTCCTTTCCCATGGTCCAAATAGCCACCAGAGTGGTCGCCCCCTCGTGGTCCGGAGGAGGCATAATCCCTCCTTCGGTCCTTCCGGGCGTCCCGGCTGGGTACTGCCCCCATCCGCTTGCCACAATATGTATGATATGTATGTATATATACTGTATATGTATATGTATATATATGAATATGTATGTAGGACATGTCTAATGTTAAAAAAAAGAGGTGATCTTTCAATTGTCTATTTTAAGAGATTGAAAAGAGAGGGAAAAATATTTTAAAGAATTATTCTGCTACTGAATTATTTTGCCAATATTAGGTGTTTTTAGCTGTGAATGTAAAAAATAAATAAATAAATGAGCATTAGCAGGTTCAATTATTCACCAGTTTGCAAATTTGCTTCACTTTTGTCAAGCCACCAATAAACTGTACCTGTAATTCAGTAGAGACACTGCCAACCTGGGAATCCTAGAAGGTTTGTATCACTTCATTGTCAAGCAAACTTTTTAAAGCAAAAGTGATTAATCAACAACAACTTGCTGCTCACGTACATATACCCAGTGAGTCTCTCTGTCAGCACAGTTTTATTTTAAAAAAGGATTTCTCCTGCCTGAAGTGACAGATGAATTGTTGTCAGCAAAACAGAAACACCTGAGAAATAAACACATTATTCACTCAAGATTTTTCTGTCCGTATGGTAAACGTTTTCTTGACCAGTAAATTTTGACTTCAGGTGTTTGAATTGCTCCTTTATGTACAGGTCTTCATAACAGAAATCAGACCTCATGTGCAGCCTGGAATTTAGCTTAGTGTGTGCTACTGTATTAGTTGCTGTGTACTTACTGCATGTTGGGCTCAGTCATAATTACAGGTAACATGCTGTCAGTTATGAAGAGACTGAAATTCCAATAAGGCAAACGTCTGTCTTGAGCCCTGGAGATCAGTGAATGGTAGCTTTGAAAGTCACCCAGCACTCTTAGGATGAACACATATTCAATTCAATAGTTGCATCATAATTTACTTGTTGAGAAAAATCATCACCTTGGTATGCTTCACTAAGACTAGAACTAGAATCTATCATGCTGTCACTGTCAATTTCCAAAGAACTGTCACTATTACAGTAAACACAGTAAATCACTTTCTCATTTACACTTTTTGCATGCCTGTATTCAGCTGGCTCTGTCACCACAAATGGTTTTTCAACACCCACATGGTGTGCGTACGGCTGGTAGTGGAAGAGTAATATCTGACACAACGGAGAACGGGTTTAAAGAAGACTCAGTAGGCCAGTCTACTGGCAGGAATATTTATTTGAAAAACAAATGCAAAATATTTATTAATATATTTGGATTAATTCTAGGGTTGCTGCAACCCAGGTTATCCCATGCATGCATACATCCGGCTCTGATGAAGAATAATGATTTTTTTTTGTAAATTAATATTTTATTTCAGTTAGTCAATCAACTATGTTATTTGTTTCATTTAGTTTTAGTTTCAGTTTTTCAATTTGATTTTTTTTTCAGATTACATTTTTTTTTTTTTATATTTTTATTTTATTAATTTTCATTGTAATCATTCCATACAAACAGATCCATTTATAACCCAACAAATTTGAAAACAAATCAAACCCCACCCCTGAGAAGGAGAGCTTAGCTAAAGGAAAATTTCTTTAAGCTTTTTAATAAGGCAACATTAGACAAAAGAAGGGGAGAAGTAAATATCTATATAAATAAGAGATGGAGAAGGGAGTTAAATACAATAATAGTTAATTCTCTTATTCTAAAATAATATTGATTAAATCCTGCCAAGTTTTGAAAAAATTTTGTACAGATCCTCTAACTGAAAATTTGATTTTTTCCAATTTCAAATAATATAAAACATCAGTTTCCCACTGACTTATAAGAGGAGAATTAGGATTCTTCCAATTTAACAAAATAAGTCTGCGTGCCAAGAGTGTAGTGAATGCAATCGCCATTTGCTTGTCCTTCTCCAATTCAAGTCCATCTGGAAGGACACCAAACACAGCTGTTAGTGGGTCAGATTACATTTTTTTAATAATAGTTTTCATCTTCATTTTTGCTTTTGTTTCCAACTAACTAACCAAACAATTATTTTTCAGAGTTGAGATATTGAATGGGTTGAAAAGCATGGGTTGATCACAGCAAAAGCACTATGCTGCCTTCACAGTCAACAATCTAGGTGATCTCTTGGGTGTTGAGAGTGTTGACCCCTGTAATGAAACATCGCCACATCCAGGGTTGCAAGGAGAATCTTGAGATGATGGATCAGCAATGGGAAAAATTTAACAAGCACTTCATAATTGGGGATAACACTTCAATGGATCACTATGACCCAGACTCCAAATAACAATCACAACAATTGTGATTTTTCCAACAAGAGATTCAAGGACCAGTCTGTGTCAACAGGCTTGTGTAAACAATTTTTAATGATGCTCGGTTGATTGTAACCCTTAAAAGGCCCACATAAGTGGTCAATATTTTGCTGATTTGCTTTGGTGTCTGTGGCAGTCAATCAAGAAAAGTGGTAAGTACAGCTGTCATCCACTCACGACAACACTCCCACCCCCACTCCACACATTGCAATGACTGTTCTGTGAAACTGTGTATTTGACTAGCATACAAAAGCTATGTGAATGATATAACAGGTGTATTATGTTTGGACATGTGCAAAGGAGAGATGCTGGGTATATTGGGAAAAGGACGTTAAGGGTAGAGCTGCCAGGCAAGAGGAAAAGAGGAAGACCTAAGAGAAGGTTTATGGATGTTGTGAGAGAACATGCAGGTGATGGGTTTAACAGAACAAGATGCAGAATACAGGAAGATATGGAACAAGATGATCTGCTATGGCAACCCCTAACAGGAGCAGCCAAAAGAAGAAGATTAGTGTTTAAAGACTTCTTTACTTTTTACTGGTTTTCTTTTAAGAAGTCAGGCTCAATCACTTTGATTGCTCCTTGTATACTGAAAGTTACAACAAAGGAACAACTTGACAAATCCATTTTGTACTAAGATAAAGTGTCATGAGACAAATCCCTGGCCACCATCTACATGACATTAACCTGAACATCCCGATTTGAATTCAATGTAATCTTTGACATCTACGTTTAGAAAGCAAAGACTTGTCTAATGTCCCGAAGGTTTACATTGAGCAGAACTGTTGGGTTGATTAATCTTTAGTGTAAGAATGATGGGTAAAATCAGGTCTGTTGAAGGCCTAGAGAAAAAGGTGCTTTCTGAGATCACTGCAAAAAGGCACACCTCACCAATGTCTGCATTTACAGTGGAACCTCGGGTCACGAACGTCTCTGAACACGTACAAATTGGGTTACGACCAAAAAAGTTTGCCAAACTTTTGCATTTGTTCACGACCACACACTCGGGTGACGAACAAGCCAGTTTCCCTTCCGGTTCGTATGTGCCGATGATTTCTGCATATGTTCAGTCTCTCCCTGTGCATTCGCTGTGAACTCTTTGTGCTCAATTTCGTTTCCCTTCCGGTTCGTACGCGCCTGTGATTTACGAACGTGTTCAGTCTCTCCCTGTACAGTACAGGGTGGTCCAGATCTAATTATGCAATTTTCATTACGCTATAACTTATTAAGTTTATTACACAGAAAATCACACGAAAAATCCCAGACCATCGAGAAGTGCGCGAACTGACGACATGAAGAATCGTCTTCGCACCGAACTGGAATCATTCGCATAAATCAAAGTCATCCAGACGATCTGGATCTGCATAATTAGATCTAGACCACATTGCGCAGAGGGACTTTGTGGTATAGCGGGTCCACAGCTCATGTCAAGAAGCCAGTTTTAAATAAATAATCGCCGCGCTACAGCTGCCACATCCTCTTCATAAATAGAAGCACGAGGCGGCTAAAGGGAGGAAAAAGAAAAGAAAGACGGAGGTTGTGGAGTGAGGAAGTAAGCAGGAAGCAGTGTGGAAAGAACCGGTGTGAGCGAGCAAGTGAGCGAGTGCGTGCTCGCAGGCAGGCAGCTGGACAGTGAGCCGGCAGAAGGAAATGGTCACTCCAGCTGAGCAATCAAGGAGCTGGAGTGACCAGAAGAAGGATGGCTAGCCGCGTAAGGCTGAGAAGGCAGCGGGGGTCACAAGTTAAAGAATGCACCGGGCTTGTTTTTAAAGAGACTGCTTCCAGCATTGTGTTAACCTCATTGTATTTAATGAAGACTTTTTTCTATTGGATTTTAACCTCCACTTCACTTCTGTTTTTATAGGATTATTTATTTATTAAAGGATTCTGAAAGCACTGCACTTTATTTAATTTGGACTTTATTTTTGATTGTTGTTTTGTTGATTTTAATAAAAGCACTTGGCACTTTTTACACCATCGCCTTGCTCCATTGTAGTGCCTCACTGTCATGCTCATTGGTAACATTACTGATGGTGAGGGGTTTAAGGGCTCATGGAAATGATGAGAGCATGCAGAGAACCTGCATCGTCACAGACTTTACCTCAAAACTGTAATCTCCTCTCCACCCAGTTCCTCCTCACTTCCTTTATGCCAGAACTCGACTCATGCAAGGTTAGTTTTCTTGGTTGTTTATGGTTAGTTTTTGTATAAATTAAGGATTTTTCAAATGTTCGTTTTTTTCCCTGCGCTTAAAACTCATTAAAAAAAAGTGTTTAGAGTGAGAGGTTCGTTAAGGCTATAGGGTGAACTCTTGCAATGTTAGTTTTCAATATTCAAGGTTTTCTCAGTGTTATTCAATATTTTTACATCTGGTTTACTAATACACTGTGCATTCTATGATATAATTAACTATATTTGTGTTTATAAATCTTTAAAAAAAATATATTTACATACAATTCGTACAGTCCGGAATGGATTAATTGTATTTACATACAATCCTATTGGGAAAATTACTTCGGGTCACAACCAAATTGGGTTGTGACCAGAGTTTTGGAACGAATTACGGCTGTGACCCGAGGTTCCACTGTATAGCTGAAGTATGAGGGGGAACCAAAAATTCCCATTATTGTTTAAAAAAACAACTTTATTATAAAACTAAAAGCAATTCCTCCTTTAATCATCTTGAAAAATATTCTCCATGAGATGCAATATACTTGTCCCAGCGTTTCTCACATTCCTGTACTCATCTTTGGCTACTGTGTCTAAAGCCTTCAGTGTTTTTTCCTGTGTTTCTTCTATAAAAAAAATCTTCTTCCCTTTTGTCACAACTTTAACTTCAGAAACAAAAAGATGTCAGAAGGAGTGAGATCTGGCAAATACATAAGAGGGAATGTGAAGCAATTGCCACACTTTCGTTTTTAGTCAAAAACTCTTTAACTGTAACCCGGTGTGTGCAGGTGCACTGGCATGGCAGTATATGGTGGTATATGCATGTATGCTGTCTTGGTGCAAAATACAGTTTTGCATGCGCCACTACTCCGGACACTTTCCCTGATGCTTTCCTGTAGAAGCCTCAGCAGTTCAATATAATATCACTGATTAATAGTCTGTTGATGGGGAGCAAACATTTAAAGTCTGTCAATGTCGAAAAAATGTCACCATCACAATCTTTTGAAAATCTGCCATGATGGCTTGGGAAGAAATATCAACCAAAGTCACCTGTGCGATTTTAGAATAAACAGCGGAAATACTCACTCGATTAACTCAGCATGATGCCACTTGGCAGAGTTGTAGGCAGATGATAACTAGCAGTATATTTGAAAACTACGCCCAACATGCAAAAAGTTCGCTGACGACACTGCTATCATGGGCTGCATCAGAAGTGGGCAGGAGGAGGAGTATAGGGACCTAATCAAGGACTTTGTTAAATGGTGCGACTCAAACCACCTACACCTGAACACCAGCAAAACCAAAGAGCTGGTGGTGGATTTTAGGAGGCCCAGGCCCCTCATGGACCCCGTGATCATCAGAGGTGACTGTGTGCAGAGGGTGCAGACCTATAAATACCTGGGAGTGCAGCTGGGTGATAAATTGGACTGGACTGCCAATACTGATGCTCTGTGTAAGAAAGGACAGAGCCGACTATACTTTCTTAGAAGGGTGGCATCCTTCAACATCTGCAATAAGATGCTGCAATTGTTCTATCAGACGGCTGTGGCGAGCGCCCTCTTCTACGAGGTGGTGTGCTGGGGAGGCAGCATAAAGAAGAGGGTTGCCTCACGCCTGGACAAACTGGTGAGGAAGGCAGGCTCTATTGTAGGCATGGAGCTGGACAGTTTGACATCTGTGCCAGAGCGACAGGCACTGAGCAGACTCCTGTCAATCATGGAGAATCCACTGCATCCACTAAACAGTATCATCTCCAGACAGAGGAGTAGCTTCAGCCACAGACTGCTGTCACTGTCCTGCTCCACTGACAGACTGAGGAGATCGTGCCTCCCCCACACTATGCGACTCTTCAGTTCCACCCGGTGGGGTAAACGTTAACATTTTTCAAAGTTATTGTCTGTCTGTATACCTGCATTGTTATCACTCTTTAATTTAATATTTTCTTTATCAGCATACTGCTGCTGGAGTATGTGAATTTCCCCTTGGGATTAATAAAGTATCTATCTATCTATCTATCTATCTATCTATCTATCTATCTATCTATCTATCTATCTATCTATCTATCTATCTATCTATCTATCTATCTATCTATCTATCTATCTATCTATCTATCTATCTATCTATCTATCTACTTGCCCTTCACCTAGGGGTAAGTGTACTCATCAAATTTGTTACTGGTTTGATCTACTGTTGCACCTTAAGATTAACACACACATACATAGCTATATGCATACACACAGAAACTCAAGTGTCCTATGAATGACACACACACACAGCTGCTTAATCACTAGCACTTTAAACAACACAAGTGTGTTATGAATAACACAACTTGTCACTCTCCTAGCACTTCATGATACGTACATACACACAGACCCTGATCAGAAGAGTGCCCTATGAATGACACACACACAGCTGGTTAACCTCTGGCACTTTAAACCACACAAGTGCCTTAAGAATAACTCAGCCTGTCACTCTCTCAGCACTTCAAGAGACTTACTTATTATCAAAATGAACAACATACAATATTTTAAAGATACCTCAGACCTAAATATTACTTTTTGGTCTCCAAGAATACATTTAAACATACAAAGGCTCAGCATCCTTGACTATAGGCCATTTATCAGCCAAGAATGCCTTATTTTACGTACTGTTCCCTACTTTTGGGTGGAGCTGTCACCCTCAGCCCTTAATAAACCTCACAGAACAGAGGTAATGGCAAATCTCTGGCTGCACCAGGTGCTCAAAGAAATCTACCTTATTACTTCAATCACTGTAGACATTAAAATAAAGCATAGAAAAAATTAAAAGCAGCATGGTATTTATTACAGGAGTAATAATAATACCATTGGAACAAAGAAAAATAGAAAATAGGACTAGTAATGTATGGATATATATAGTCTTTATAAAAAGCTTAGGAAAAAGTAAAGATGACAAGGACAAATGTCGCAGGCAGCTTGTGATCTAGCACTCATAGTTGTTCATGAGATGCTTTTCTGATGATCAGATGGAAACGATCACACGTTGCCGACGGCCTCTTCTGATGTTGCTCTGTTCCCCTCTCCTGACATCTTCATCTCTTTTCTTCCTCCCTCTTAGGTTGCTCTTCAAACAGGGCATATTTAATCTAAAATTCTACCAGGGGGTTTTGCAAGATGTGATTGTTAGATATTCTGATTGGTTGGTTGTCAATATAATGAATGAATTCACTGTCCATTTTTTCCAAACAATAAAACTTTTTTTTATGTTGGTTAGTACCTACTGGCATATCTTCCTTTCCCAGGCTGTAAACCCATTTAGCAACTTATTGTCCCAGATGTCTATCCTTTCTCAGGTTATAAAGTAATTGATAGTCTTAGGCACCAACTTGTCTTCCTTTCTTTGTTGGAATAGCTGTTTTAAAAGTGAGGTACAACTGGGAAGAGGATATGCGTTGATGTGTCCTGAATTTAGTTCATCTGTTGTTGTCTTGAGCAAAATATAATGAAAAATACACAACAAAATTTACAGATTCTGAACCCCACAACAACGACCTATTCAGGGACGTTTTATGTCCCCCCATCTCATATGTGAAATCAGAATCAGAATATCTTTATTGTCATTGTAACAAATACAACGGAATTAGGTGCAGTCCCTGCCGTGTCAAAATATAAGTAAAATATAATTAAAAAAGGATAAGAAAGGATAAGAAGAAATAAGGTAGAACACAAACATTCAACATAAGACCTTAATTGCACATGAACACTATTGCACAAGATATCATCTATTGCACTGCTGCATTGGAGGTGATTAGGTGGCATTCAGTGCCCTAATAGCAACAGGGTAGAAACTGTTATTCAGTCTATTAGTCTTTGTTTTGATGCGCCCATGTCTTTTGCCTGATGGCAACAGTTGGAACATGTCATGAGTGGGGTGTGAGGAGTCTTTTAAGATGTTCTCTGCTTTCCTGAGGCATCGAGAGCTGTGCAGTTCACTCAGAGAGGGTAAAGACCAGCTGATGATCTGAAAGCAGATCATATTTGGAATTTGTGAGAGCAAAATGGCCATTCAGTAGTATGTTCACAAGGTGTTTCCCCTTAATGTCATTTCCTTCATGTGCACCATCAGAAATGGGGATTTAATTCATGTTAATGCACAGCCACATAGCTTCTTTTACCAGGGGAGTTCTTTGAAATACTGAAGGTACTTAGTGGTGCACATATCTTGATAACTGGGGCTTCTAAACTGGCCCTGTATGAGGGATTGAAGATGTGTGCACAAGTGGACTGGTGCCCCACCTAAGGTTTTGTTCCTGCTGATCTACTAGGATAGGATCCTGTCCTTCTGACAGTGAACTATAATAATAATAATAATTCTTTACATTTATATAGTGCTTTTCTCACTACTCAAAGCGCTCTCCACACAGGGAGGACTCGGGAAGCAAACCCACAATCTCCTTACTGTAAAGCAGCAGCACTACCACTGCGCCACCTGTGAGGACTGAATTAAGAGAGTTTGATAGGAAATGACTAAATATTAGTGTACTAAATTAAACTTTTCTTTTTAAAATTTCACTTTGTAATTTTCATTTTCTTATAAATGCAAGTTTATTTGATCATTTAATATTTTCAAATAAGTAGCAATAACATTCAGATATATATATATATATATATATAGACCTGTCAAGTTTATTTATACTGTAGAATAGAGTGCACCCATACACAGTGGGATATGCCATGCTTAGATCTAAAAGGGCTCAAGATTACATAATAAATCTTTGCTGAAAATCCTAAATAGCAATGTAGTCAATGTGATGGCAGATAAGTCAGTGTATATAATTTAAGCACTTTTACAGGTAAATTCAGTAAAAACCATTCTGTAAATTTTAATGTTTGGTCACATCTATCTTTATTTGCTGCTAATTTCTGAATCATTTTACTGGAAAAAGGAACTTGTGTTGGTTTTGATTTCCACTTAAATGGCTCTATATCACTCATGTTCATAATCCCAAGGTGGAACTAAATTTTCTGTCCACTGACCTTGCAAAAAAGAGGAAAGCTGGCTATAAACTTGGTTTACAGGTCAGGAAACAGCAATTCTTTCAGCTGACAAATCCCCAACAGTGTCCCAAAAGTATTTGCAATCCTATCAGGTGGAAATATGAAGTGAGTAAATGGTGGAAGGAAAATAGTAGACCCTCACAATCCAAAGCCCCTCTGCAAGCATGAATGGCAGGTCAATCAGCGGTCACTGAAAACCGAGACATTAAAAAAAAAAAACCCTTGGATAACTTTGAATTAAATTAATCATGGTTTGCTCCTGCCTTTATCCTATATTGCACAGTTACAATTAAAATGAAGAATAAATTCATCACCTCAGTGACTACTGATATTTCAATAAATGCTTAATATTTTGTTCATGAAGAATTAACAATTGCAATAATGTAGGAGAAGAGGAGAGAGCTCTGACAAGGATAGGTCACTCAGAGCAACACTGGTGATAAATTCTTTTTCTCCTGAGAATATTGTCCTGAAATATAAACCTATTACTTTGAACTATAAAGCTGGAACTTTCAACAAAGTCAATCAAGGTGTCAGAGGGTATAGCGAATAATGCTGCAGTAAAACAACAGCTGAGCTCATGTTTAATTATGTATTCTGATACTTTCTATTAGGAGTCTGCATCACTATTATTATTATTATTACTATTATTTGACTTTGACAGACACATTCAACCAAGATGTCTTACAAGATCTAGAAACACTATAATTGAGAACATATTTTTTAGAATTGGAGCATGGGGGGGTTAACTAGCCTTACTCAAGGTCACACATTAAATTGGAAGTGGAGATTGAAAATGCAGCCTTGTTGTTTAAAGTCTAAGGCTGTTTAACATGCCCTACTTACTTCTACAGACTGCATGTTTGCCTATATCATCATAAACATTTTCAAGAGTTGCAGATTTTTTCAGTACTCACAAGATGTCATAAGTTGTTACCTGTAATGCGCAACTTACCTATAAATGTAAGGCTATACTTGTCCTTGTCTTGCTAAGAACCTTCCTCTCATCCAGGGCAGGTGCCCTACTTTCAAGTATTGTTGTAAAAATGCACTTCACGTCTTCTATTTTTCTCAAATTTCTTATGCAATAAACAATATATTCCAGTATATATAGAGTTTTCTTGTGAAAGTCAAAATACTATTTTTATTTCCTTAAGTACAATCCCATTGCTGGTTGCTCTCTTTGTAGAGCTCAGACTGTGTGTTTTTTTCCAGGTACTCCAATTTCATCCTTCATTTCAATGGTTGCCACGTTAATTTACTGGATGATTTTAAACTGTACAAACCTGTAATGATGAAATCTTGTTAAAACATTAATGGATCAATGGTCATTACTTGAATTTCTACAGCTTATGCATCGCCCGACATTGTATTCTTTATTACTGTTTGCTGAGATTATTTGGTTTGATGCTCTATCCTTGAGAGAGTAAACTGAAAACAGTGCTAAACCTATGAAATGTAAATTACAAAGAAAGGCTGCAACTACTTAGTGTACAATATAATCTATCTATCTATCTATCTATCTATCTATCTATCTATCTATCTATCTATCTATCTATCTATCTATCTATCTATCTATCTATCTATCTATCTATCTATCTATGCGTACAGTCGTGGACAAATGTTTTGAGAATGACACAAATATTAATTTTCACAAAGTTTGCTGCCTCAGTTTTGATGATGGCAATTTGCATATACTCCAGAATGTTATAAAGAGTGATCAGATGAATTGCAATTAATTGCAAAGTCCCTCTTTGCCATGAAAATGAATCTCAAAAAACCTGTTCCCACTACATTTCAGTCCTGCCACAAAAGGACCTGCTGACATAATTTCAGTGATCCTCTTATTAACACAGGCAAGGATATTGCTGCTAGTAAGATTGCACATAATCAACCATTTACCGGATCATGAAGAACTTCAAGGAGAGAGGCTCAATTGTTGTGAAGAAGGATTCAGGGCACTCAAGAAAGTTCAGCAAGTACCAGGACCATCTCCTAAAGTTGATTCAGTTGCAAGTTTGGGGAAGCAACAGTGTAGAATTTTCTCAGGAATGGCAGCAGGCAGGTGTGAGTACATTTGCATGTACAGTGAGGCGAAGACTTTTGGATGATGGCCTGGTGTCAAGAAGGGCAGCAAAGAAGGCACTTCTCCCCAAGAAGAACATCAGGGACAGACTGATATTCTGCAAAAGGTACAAAGATTGGACTGCTGAGGACTGGGGTAAAGTCATTTTCTCTGATGAATCCCCTTTCCAATTGTTTGGGGAATCCGGAAAAAAGATTGTCCGGAGAAGAAAAGGTGAACGCTACCATCAAACCTGTTTCATGCCAACAGTAAAGCATCCTGAGTCCATTCATGTGTGGGGTTGCTTCTCAGTCACTGGAGTGGGCTCACTCACAATTTTGCCTAATAACACAGCCATGAATAAAGAATGGTACCGCAAACGTCCTCCGAGAGCAACTTCTCCCAACCATCAAAGAACAGTTTGGTGATGAACAATACTTTTTCCAGGATGAAGCACAGTGCCATAAGGCAAAAGTGATAACTAAGTGGCTCGGGAAGCAAAACATCGAAATTTTGGGTCCAAGGCCAGGAAACTCCCCAGACCTTAATCCCATTGAGAACTTGTGGTCAATCCTCAAGAGATGGGTCAAAAAGAAAAACCCACAAATTCTGACAAATTCCAAGCATTGATTATGCAAGAATGGGCTGCCATCAGTCAGGATTTGGCCCAAAAGTTGATTGACAGCATGTCAGGGTGAATTGCAGAGGACTTGAAAAGGAAGGGCCTACAATATTGACTCTTTGCATAAACATTATGTAATTATCAATACAAGCCTTTGAAACTTATGAAATGCTTGTAATTATACTTCAGTATACCATAGAAACATCTGACAAAAAGATCTAAAAACACTCAAGCATATTATCTATCTTGTAGAAAAAATAAGACATTTTTGGTATGACTTTAAAATAAAGAAAACTATTAAATCCATCAAAGTACATTACCCCCCACAAAAGGTGAAAATCCACGAAGTAGAAACCATATGTTTATATGGTTATTTTTATATTGTCATGCTTGGGTCATAGATTTGCACAGAAACACAGGAGGTTGTAGAGAGACAGGAACTTTATTCAAACACTGCAAACAAACATTTGTTTCTTTTCAAAAGTTTAAACTGTGCTCCATGACAAGACAGAGATGACAGTTCCATCTCACAATTAAAAGAATGCAAACATATCTTCCTCTTCAAAGGAGTGCACGTCAGGAGCAGAGAATGTCAGAGAGAGAAAAAAGCAAACAATCAGAAATCAATAGGTGCTTTTTCTGCTTTTAAGTATGCAAAGCACCGTGCGGGAAGCATGTCGCTTGACAAAGCAGCTGCAAGGAAGGGAGCAATGTGAAGGTAGTCTTTCAGCATTTTTTAGATGAGCGTCCGTATCCTCTAGGGGTGCGAACAGACCCCCTGCTCACACCCCCTCTATCAGGAGCAGAGAATGTCAGAGCAAGAGAGAGAGAGAGAGAGAAAAGCAAACAATAAAAAATCAATAGGGCTGTTTGAGCTTTTAAGTATGCGAAGCACCGTGCGGGAAGCATATGCGCAACAAAGTAACCACAAGTAAGCCCAGCAAGGAAAGAAGCAATGTGAAGGTAGTCTTTCAGCATTTTTTAAACGAGCAGCCGTATCCAAGAGGGGTGCGAACAGCCCCCATGCTCACAATATATTTGAGGAGTTTTATTTAATACGTAATACGTGCTCTGGTTGGGTAGCTTCTCAACCATCTGTTAACAGCGTCCATTGTATGAAATCAACTGGGCAAACCAACTGAGGAAGCATGTACCAGAAATTAAAAGACCCATTGTCCACTGAAACCCACGAACCAGCGAAAAATCCGCGATATATATTTAAATATGCTTACATATAAAATCCGCGATAGAGTGAAGCCGTGAAAGTTGAAGCGCGATATAGCGAGGGATTACTGTACTCATATTAAACACATTGCAATAAACCATATGTACACTGTATAGCCAAAAGTATGTGGACACCCCTTCAAATTATTGACTCCAGTTGTATGACAGGTGTATAAAATCCAGCAGACAGCCATGCACTCTCGATTGCCAAACATCAGAAGTTGAATGGGTTGCACTGAAGAGCTCTATGACTTTAAATGTGGCACTGTCATAGGATGAATCCTTTGCCACAAGTCATTATGTGAAATTTCTGCTCTGCTAGATGTGCCCAGGACAACTGCTATTATTGTGAAGAGGAAGCATCTAGGAGCAATAACAGCTCAGCCCTGAAGTAGTAGACCACGCAAACGTACAGAGCAGGGCTACCAAGTGCTGACATATACAGGTGCTGGTCATAAAATTAGAATATCATGACAAAGTTGATTTATTTCAGTAATTCCATTCAAAAAGTGAAACTTGTATATTAGATTCATTCATTACACACAGACTGATGTATTTCAAATGTTTATTTCTTTTAATGTTGATGATTATAACTGACAACTAATGAAAGTCCCAAATTCAGTATCTCGGAAAATTAGAATATCAATTAAGACCAATGCAAAAAAAGGATTTTTAGAAATGTTGGCCAACTGAAAGGTATGAACATGAAAAGTATGAGCATGTACAGCACTCAATATTTAGTTGGGGCTCCTTTGGCCTGGATTACTGCAGCAATGCAGCGTGGCATGGAGTCGATCAGTCTGTGGCACTGCTCAGGTGTTCTGAGAGCCCATGTTGCTCTGCTAGTGGCCTTCAGCTCTTCTGAATTGTTGGGTCTGGCGTATTGCATCTTCCTCTTTACAATACCCCATAGGTTAAGGTCAGGTGAGTTTGCTGGCCAATCAAGAACAGGGATACCATGGTCCTTAAACCAGGTACTGGTAGCTTTGGCACTGTGTGCAGGTGCCAGGTCCTGTTGGAAAATGAAATCTGCATCTCCGTAAAGTTCATCAGCAGCAGGAAGCATGAAGTGCTCTAAAACTTCCTGGTAGACGGCTGCGTTGACCTTGGACCTCAGAAAACACAATGGACCAACACCAGCAGATGACATGGCACCCCAAACCATCACTGACTGTGGAAACTTTACACTGGACCTCACGCAACGTGGATTCTGTGCCTCTCCTCTCTCCCTCCAGACTCTGGGACCTTGATTTCCAAAGGAAATGCAAAATTTACTTTCATCAGAGAACATAACTTTGGACCACTCAGCAGCAGTCCAGTCCTTTTTGTCTTTAGCCCAGGCGAGACGCTTCTGACGCTGTCTCTTGTTCAAGAGTGGCTTGACACAAGGAATGCGACAGCTGAAACCCATGTCTTGCATACGTCTGTGTGTGGTGGTTCTTGAAGCACTGACTCCAGCTGCAGTCCACTCTTTGTGAATCTCCCTAACATTTTTGAATGGGTTTTGTTTCACAATCCTCTCCAGGGTGTGGTTATCCCTATTGCTTGTACACTTTTTTCTACCACATCTTGTCCTTCCCTTCTCCTCTCTATTAATGTGCTTGGACACAGAGCTCTGTGAACAGCCAGCCTCTTTAGCAATGACCTTTTGTGTCTTGCCCTCCTTGTGCAAGGTGTCAATGGTCATCTTTTGGACAACTGTCAAGTCAGCAGTGTTCCCCATGATTGTGTAGCCTACAGAACTAGACTGAGAGACCATTTAAAGGCTTTTGCAGGTGTTTTGAGTTAATTAGCTGATTAGAGTGTGGCACCAGGTGTCTTCAATATTGAACCTTTTCACAATATTCTAATTTTCCGAGATACTGAATTTGGGACTTTCATTAGTTGTCAGTTATAATCATCAACATTAAAAGAAATAAACATTTGAAATACATCAGTCTGTGTGTAATGAATGAATCTAATATACAAGTTTCACTTTTTGAATGGAATTACTGAAATAAATCAACTTTGTCATGATATTCTAATTTTATGACCAGCACCTGTACACCGTGTAAAAATCACTTATTCTCTGTGGCATCACTCACAATGGAGCTCCAATGTGCTTCTGGAAGCAACATCAGCACAATAACTGTAAGCCTAAGATCAGTCTATGCAGTGCCAAGTGTTGGCTGAAGCAGTGTAAGCAACTTGCCATTGGTCTCTTTTGGAGTGGAAGCATGTTCCCTTGAGTGATGAATCACACTTCACTGTCTGGCAGTCTGATGGACAAATGTTTGATGGATGCCAGAAGAATGCTACCTTCTGGACTCTATAATGCGTAACATTTGGTGGAAAAAGGATAAGTGAAGGTAACTGTTAATGTTGTGTAATACAAACACATCTTAGGCATATGTTTACTTCTAACTTTGTGGCAACAGTTTGGGGAAGGCCCTTTTCTGTGCCAGCATCCCTGTATACAAAGACAGGTCCATAAAGACACAGAGGAACTTGAGTGGGCAGCACAGAGCCCTTTGGGATAAATTGGAATGTAGATTGTGAGCCAGGTCTTCTCATCCAACATTTCTTTCAAGCCTCACAAATTCCCTTTTAGCTGAATGGGCACAAAGTCCCACAGACACACTCCAAAACATTGTGGAAAGCCCTCTCAGAAGACTTGAGGCTGTTATTACCACATAGGTGGGCAACTCCATATTAACGCCTATGCTTTTAGGATTGGCAGTGAAACAAGATCATATAGGTGTGATGGTCAGATATCTGCAAATTGTTGGTCTAATATCTGCAAATTGTTGGCATATAAAGTATTTATAATCAGCATATTTTACAGGATTTTTTATTTTTAATGTTTGTACAGCCTGCCATCACACTTTTTCTTAAGAATCTATACAGCAGGTTAATTGCAATCAGATAATATTTATTGGTCTCATCTAATATTCTTAGAGAAAAGCCAAGCAAAATGACACCTTTTTTTGGCTAACTAAAAAGATTACAATATGCAAGCTTTCGAGGCAACTCAGGCCCCTTCTTCAGGCAAGATGTACTCGAAAGCTTGCATATTGTAACATTTTTAGTTAGCCAATAAAAGGTGTCATTTTGCTTGGCTTTTCTCTACATTCATAATGGCTAACACAGTACAACACCCTAGTACTACATCTAATATTCTTAAAACATATTTTAACTTAATTTTATTTATTATTGAATAATTCCAATATTTGTAATATTTCTTTCTTAAAGAAAAAAAAAACAAAGCCAAAAACATAGATGCTTTGTCATCTCTTGGTTCTTAGTCTATTTGCCCTGCTAGCAGTACACAGGACAAGATTATATTTAACCAAAATATGTAATTGAAACCCACAAAAAACATTTGGCCGTCTGAAAAAATAACTGTGTCATTGTTTAAAGTTATTAAATGTTATATAGATATTCAGATCTGATGGCATAAACATATTCTCTGAGAAAATTATAAAATGGCCAATGTGTAGCTTTAATGTGGGGCCACGGTAGAGTGCCAAACTGCAAAATCACACAGGTAATGATCTGTGCACTATGCCCTGTTGTATGACTTTTCTCCCTGTGTTAACCATGGGTTTCTCTAAAAGTGGCTTTCAGATTTATCCATAATATGAATATATGTGTGGCAATTTTATCTGTACTTTCTGATGGATTTTTAACCATCCAGAACATGTTGTCTGATTTCCAGCCATTGTGGTCAGAATAAATTTAGAAATACTCTGTCAGAGATTACCAGTGCACAATGCATATAGCTGAATCTGGCTGAGAATTCTGAAGCAAATAAGTGACACCTTAAATAGGCAAATTTTAACTTGAAGTTATTGTCAGTTTATTGTAATACATGGCCTTCTTTCTAATCCTTGGTAAACTTTCTAAGGATAGTGATTTGAATAAATGGTACTTAAAACACCCCTGGATTTGCCACTTACATCACAACACAGCAGAAGAGTGAAAGCCAGAGCATTCCATATTTAAGAAGGACATGCAGTTATGAAAAGGTACTTTCCCCAGAAAATAGTTTAGGCAACAGGATGACATTAAAAGAGGATAAGTGCCTGCCTCACATTTCTTACATCATTGGCCATGTGGCCTACTTGCTACTAAATGGCAACAGCAAATGTTCAGCTGCCAGATGAAACCTTCATGGAGCCTAAAAACACTGGCTGTCTCATTGAGTAATATCTGTTTTGAAATTTGTTGCATTTCTTTTCTCAACTGACTGCATGATGACCATTGCTTGTGTATGATATTTCTATTCTTTTGTCCACCTGTCTCCCATTTTCAAAGCTTCATTTAATCTGAATGATCAGTCCGTTTTTTTTTTTTTTTCCATTTACTGTATCTGTTAACTTACTTACAATAGTATAGTACCTAAAAAAATCATTCAGCCTCTTGGACGTCTTTACATTTTACTAATGCACAATATTGAATGAAAGGGAAGTTTATTTAGCTTTTTGACACAGCTCAACTAATGTCAAAGTAAAAACATATCTGTTTAAAGTAATGCAAATTAATTACAAATATAAGATACAAAATAATTGGTTGCATAAGTATTCACCTCCCTTCAACTCAGTATTTAGGACATGCACCTTTTCAGCCTTGACAGCATTGAGGTTTTTGTGGACATGTCTCCTATCTGATTGCATTGCAATTTTTTTCCTAATCTTCTTTGTAAAACTGCTCCAGTTCTGTCTGTTTGAATGGCGCACATGAGTAAACAGCCTGTTTCAAATTCCAGCCACAAACTTTTAATTAGATTGAGATCTGGACTCACACTCGCCACACTAGGACAGTTGTTTATAAGCCACTCCTGTGGAGCTTAAGCTTTATATGTGGGCCTGTTGTCTTGCTAAAAAACAAATCTCAAGTGGCTCAAGTTTCCTACAGACTGCATCAGGTTTGCCTCCATGATGTTCTCATATTTTGCTGTATATATTTTACCTTGTATCCTCACAAGCCTTCCAGGGCCTCCTGCAGAAAAGCATCCTCATAGCATGATGCTGACACCACCATGCTTCACAGTTGGGATGGTGCGTTTGAGAGAGTATACAGTCTTTATTGGTGTTTAGTCTGAAAGCCAAAAAGTTCAATTTTGCTCTCATCAGGTCATAGAACCTTCTTCCTGCTGACTTCAGGGTCTCCAATGTGCCTTATAGTGAACTCTGTGTATGTGTGTGAGTGTGTGTGTGTTTTTAACAATGGCTTTCTCTTTTGACTCTCCCATAAAGCTGTGACTGGTGAAGCATCCAGACAACAGTTGCTGTCTCCAGTCTCATCCAAAGTAGCGTGTAAGTCCTTCAGAGTTTTCATAGGTTCATTGGTGGCCTTCCTCATTAGTCTTCTTCTTGCACAAATACTTCTGTGGATGGCCTTCTCTATACAGATTTATAGCTATACCAATAATCTTTTCATTTCTTAATGACTGATTTAAATAGACTCCACAGGCTTTTTATTATATTTTTATGTCTTCATCCCCTGACTTGAGTTTTTCAGTAATCTTTTGCACAGAGTTGCCTTGAGTGCAGGGCCTTCTTAATGCATGGGCATGCTGGGCAGTTGCCCGGGGGCCCCACGAGCATTGGGGCCCCATACTGCATTGGTTTACCAATTGAGTATCTTTTATATGT
The DNA here is from genome assembly GCF_900747795.2 of Erpetoichthys calabaricus. Taxonomy (NCBI): domain Eukaryota; kingdom Metazoa; phylum Chordata; class Cladistia; order Polypteriformes; family Polypteridae; genus Erpetoichthys; species Erpetoichthys calabaricus. Next base: position 62,226,578 of record NC_041395.2, read on the forward strand.
TGAAATTTTTGTGTTTTTCAAGACTCATGTTATATTGTTCAAATGTTTGTATTGATTAATCTTTGCTGTACAGCATATTTTTTAATGTTTAAACGCTGATTTTGTTGGAAGTAGCAATACAATAAATATAGGTTTAATTTTATCGACCATTTAAATTTTTATTCCAGTGAGTGGTTGTTTAGGTAGGGGCCCCAGTGCACTGCTTTGCCTGGGAGCTTATAATGCTGTTAAGATGGCCCTGCTTAAGTGATCTTTGATCTTCATTGTGCAAGTTAGGCCATCATACTGACTCATCACAAGTTGAACCTTCAATACAAATGACATTTATGCTACAATCAGTTGAAATTCTTTGAATGCAGGCAGGTGATTACCATTTAACTAAAAAAGACTTGACGTCTAAAACCAATTGGCTGCACCAAATGATAATTTAGGTGTGTCATATTAAAGATTGAGAATACATCTGTGATTATTTTGTGGTTTACATTTGTAACTAATGTGGACCACTGTTTTCAATTTCACATTACTTTGTTTTTTTTTTTTTTCTGCTGATCAGTGTAACAAAAAACAACTTAAATCTAATGTGATTCAAAGTTGTATAACAATTAAATGTGAAAATTTCTAAGATGGTGAATACTATCTATAGGCACATTACAACTGAAAATATATTTTCAATTTCAACAATTTAAAGTCACTCAAAGAATCATTGATAAGGACTAGACTGCCAGCAGATCAAAGGTTAAACCACCATATCACAAGGCCATCCTGAGGTACCTCAGACACATTCTGAATTTTGGACAAGGAACAGGCCCTAAAGATGGCTTTCTAGATATAATGCCTCTTTCAAGAATAATGACCGAAACTTCCACCATGACTAACTTGTTTGTCTTTATGTGTTTGTGTGATTTGAAGCTTCGCCACAACATACAGATGATTCACCAGTCCTTTTGAAGTTTGGTGGTCTCACTTGAGAAAAGTCTTGAAAACACCTTTTGTTTTTACTTTCTAGTATACAAAGGATAGGGAAAGTATTGTAATCGTCCAAAAATTTGATGTCAAGATTTTGATGAATCTCAACGTTTTAGACCTCTGTGACTTTCTCGTATACGAAGTATATGGAAAGTTTTGGAATCTTCCAAAATTTCCATTTCGAGATTTTGATGAATCTCGACATTTTAGACCTCCCTGAGTCTGAAAATATCATTTTTGGAATTATGTCAGACTGTGTGTGTGTGTGTGTGTGTGTATGTAGACACGATAACTTGAGTACGCTTTCACTTAGGTCAACAAATTTTGCATAAAAGTATTAGGTACAAAACGTAGTTTTCTATCAACTTTTGGGCTATGTCCATTAACTGGAAGTAGTACTTTACCTTTTATTCATGCAGCTGCAGAGTCCGATTTATTCAACTTTACTTTTAAATTAATTGTTCAAAACATTATTAATTTGATTTGATTTGTTCTTTAATGTACATAATATAAAAATATAATCATTGTCTTGCGGTTTACTCTTGAAATATCCATCCCCATATCTGAGTATACGAGAAAGTCCAGGGGAGACCACTCCCGATTTCTTAATTATGCATTAGGTTGCTAGGGTGTTGCTCCTTACGTTAATTTTTCTCAGTCTGTCAGCTCATGCTCAAGATGTATTGGAGCCACATTCTTTAAGACTGGATCCATAACTGAATGACATTAATGAAAAAAAAAAAACTAGGAGAACCTTAGGAGAGTTAGAAGAAAGCATAATACATAAATAAATAAATTGATAAATAAATTAACATCTTGCGTGTAGAATCAAATATTCTAAAATTAGAAAAATATTTATATTTTTTAAGAAAGAAGGCTTCTGTTTAACATTAAATACTTTCTACTATGCCCACATTTCTCAGAACATCTGTATATTTATCAGATGAAATTCTTCTTTCCATATTTTTTGCATCTTTCTTATGGCTATTATCATCAGCACTACAGTTACAATGACAAGATCAGTTTTGGTTCATCAAGTCCAAAATATGCAAATCGGCAATATAGTACATGACTAGCTTTAATTATACATCTGTTTCTTCTTATGAATAATATAGTCTATTTCTAGCCCACTTTCAACAAGTGAACTTAAACAATTGTTATAGACTTAATGCAACATGAATATTCATACACTGAACTTGTCCTGGAGGCTAATTATGAGCTGCATGGAGCTTGCATGTTGTCCTGGTAATGGTGTACACTTACTTCCCAAGTCCAAATACATGTTCATAGGTTGCCAGGTCTTTGGCAGAGGCACTTGACCTTGGTGAGGATGTGCTTGAGTGCATCACATAATTAAGAAACATCCCATGTTCTTACCTCATTTACATTGCAGGCCAGCTTCTTGTGATTTCAGCCAGAGTAAGCAGGCTTAGAAAATTGATAGAGGGATAGTAAGTTCACAAAAGCTGACAATAGAAAGATGTGTAAGGTAATTATGTCTAATGCCTTCACTACTTCTAAAACTTGTCTTGCAGTATAAAATGGAGAGGGAACAAAGTGCCACTTTGATGAGATCTGCTACTGTAGTTATGCAGCATACAAACAGAAGGTGTTTCAGATTCTTTGAGAAACATTCCACATATGTGTGTCACTGACGTTTGTTTGTTATGCATCCACTGGAATGCACCAGCCATCCATCCATTGTCCAACCCGCTGAATCCGAACACAGGGTCACGGGGGTCTGCTGGAGCCAATCCCAGCCAACACAGGGCACAAGGCAGGGAACCAATCCTGGGCAGGGTGCCAACCCACCGCAGGACACACACAAGCACACTCACACTCACACACCAAGGCCAATTTAGAATCGCCAATCCACCTAACCAGCATGTCTTTGGACTGTGGGAGGAAACCAGAGCGCCCAGAGGAAACCCACGCAGACACGGGGAGAACATGCAAACTCCACGCAGGGAGGACCCGGGAAGCGAACCCAGGTCCCCAGACCTCCCAACTGCGAGGCAGCAGCGCTACCCACTGCGCCACTGTGCCGCATTCACCAGCCATCATGCAGCTAAAGCTAATCAGTCATTTCTGGTATAACTGAAGTATTTCTGCTTGACAGATGTCAAAAGTTGTGTCTCTGGTGACAGGTTTCACAAACATAATCAAGAGTCACACAGAAATGAATTAAAACTTATCTTTTCAACCTCACTGGCAATGTTGTACACTTGTACTAAACTTTAACCATTAACATTGCAAATGATTATTTTTTATGTTTTATTTGTTATAGCACTGCCTAAAAATGTACCATACTGCTGTAAAATGAGTGTACACTTTAATAGACACAACTGCCTTCATCAAATAACTGAACACAGACAATGGCATATAAAGCAAAAAGGCAGATATCAAGAAACTGTATGTATGTATGTGTACAGGGTGGAGATAAAAAAGTTACAGTTAGATTATATTTGAAAATAACCAATAATCGTATTTTCCCTGATTTCTCTCCTGCAACAGCTGCTAAACGTGCAGCCTTCTACAACATTAAACAACGGCTACGACAAGCCGATATCAAATACAGCCTCTTGTACCCTGCCAAACTGAAAGTGGATGTGCAAGGACAATACTACGTCTATTCCAGCAAGGAGGAAGCAGAAAAGGAATTAAGAAAGCTGATCCCAACACTATTCTGAAACATAGTAGTGAGTTGCATCCTGTCATGGCATGGCAAGGAGATATCACCTGCTGTCTGATCCACTTGTAATGATACAGGTATTATAATTATACATCCTTTTCATTACTCGGACGCTTTCTGTTTGTGTTTTAATTACAGTTATAGACGTGTGTGTGGAAGAAATTAACTTTTTTTTTTTTTCATACTACCCTTGGTTTATTGTTATTATTGCATTAAGACTTACTATGCTTATCCTGGACCACTTTCTAACACCATCCCCTGGGTTTATTATCTTATTACTTTAAGATTGCTGAAGATTATATATTTTATGCTTATAGTTTGTTAATGATTACATATAATCACAGTTTGTTAATGATTATATTTTAGGCATATAGTATTTAGATAATATTGACAATATATATCTCTACTTTTTAATCCTAAAACACCGCTGCGTGGGGGCTTGTTTTTGCTTTGGACGTGCTCTGTCTATAGGTATGTCAGAGGACTGAGACTTTGTGAGGAATGGTACAGCCTCACGTGGGGAGGCAAAATGGGGGGGGGAAGGGGATAAGGGGGGGAGAGAAAGAGAGCAGGCTATATCTAATCTATCCTTTTAATTATTATAATTATAACTACCAACATAACAAGAGGCTGCATGGCAATAACTCATGGGGAAATAGGAAATTAAGGTTAAAGCTGTCTTACTTCCAGTTAAGACTATAAAATGACATCAAAAACTCAGAATCAATATCTCCATGATGGGACAGTTAACTTTGTGAGCTGGAATGTTAAAGGCCTGAATCACGAATTAAAGAGAAAGAAAGTACTCTCTCACCTAACAGGTTTAATGCTAAAATAGTATTTTTACAGGAGACCCACTTACTAAGCAAGGATCAATTCCGTCTGCAAAAGGACTGGACTGGCCAAATGTTCCATTCTAGCTATACAAACAAAACTAGAGGCGTGGGAATTCTCATACATAGAACAGTCTCATTTGTAACATCAGATGTAGTATCTGATCTGGAAGGGAGACATGTGATGGTCATTGGCAACTTATTTAACTGTAAAATGATTTTGATAAATGTTTATGCACCGAAGTCGATCATAAGGAATTCATACAAAACCTATTTGCATCCATTCCCAATGTGAACACTCATAAAATTATAATGGCCGGGGACTTTAATTGGGTTTTAAATCCACTCTTAGATAGGACTTCTGTCACAGGGGGATGACATCTAACAATGCAAACATAATTACACAGTTTGTAACTGACCACAACTTATCAGACCCCTGGAGGTTTCTAAACCAAAACCCAAGAACATATTCTTTCTACTCACCAGTACATCATTGATACTCAAGAATAGATTATTTCTTTATAGATAATAATTTCTTGCCTACGATTAAATCTTGCAAGTATGATGCTATCGTTATTTCCGACCATGCACCTCTGATCTTGGAGCTAAAGTCACAATGCCCCACACACTCACCTCATAGATGGCATCTTAACCCGCTTCTATTAGCAGACGAGAACTATGCAGAATTTATATCCAAACAAATCAGTTTCTTCCTAGAGACAAATACATCCTCAGAGGTTTCTGCAGGAATACTCTGGGAAACTCTAAAGGCCTTCTTAAGAGGACAGATTATTTCACATCTTTCCCACAGGAATAAATTAGAAACCAAGAAAGTATCAGAACTAAAAAGCAAAATTACTAGAATAGATGAAGAACATGCCAGGCTTCCAAGCGAGGCTCTACAAAGCAAAGGGCAGGCTCTGCATTCAGAACTCAACCTCCTGACAACTAAAGAAACTGAACAACTAATTTAAAAATCCAGACATCACTACTATGAACACGGAGAGAAAGCTAATAAGCTTTTAGCTCAACAAATCCATAAGCAAGAAGTTTGCAATGCAATCCCAGTAATCACCAACACGAACAGAGATGAAATCATTGACCATAAAAATATAATGCACACATTTAGAGACTACTATAAATCCTTATATTCTACTGAGTCTAAAGAAGACAACACATAATCTAATGCATTTCTGGATACATTACAGCTACCACAAATAGATACTTTTAGTGTGGAGGAACTGGATAAACCTCTGGCGCTATCAGAATTACTAGATGCTATAAAGTCACTTCAAGGCGGGAAAGCAGCAGGCCCTGATGGCTACCCTGCAGAATTTTATAAGAAATTCTCCGCTCAGCTAGCTCCCCTCCTATTAGCAACATTTACAGAAGCTAGAGACATTCAAATTCTGCCTCAAACGTTTCACCAAGCATTAATCACCGTGCATCATATAGACCAATTTCACTTCTGAATAATGATGTTAAGATACTCTCAAAAATCATAGCTAGAAGGATGGAGAAAGTGCTGCCTTCGGTAATATCACAAGATCAAACTGGATTTATCAAGGGTCGACACTTATCCTCCAATCTTCGACACCTGTTTAATGTAATATACTCACCAACAAAGTCAAACACCCCAGAAATAGTATTATCATTGGATGCAGAAAAAGCATTTGACATGATTGAATGGAAATACCTTTTCACTACATTAGAGAAATTTGGGGTTGGCCCGAACATTTGTGTATGGATCAAACTACTTTATACCAATCCAGAAGCTTCAGTTTGTATTAAAAACATTTGTTCAGACTACTTTAAACTAGAATGTGGTACCAGACAAGGATTCCCCTTGTCACCACTGCTATTTGCAATCGCCATTGAACCACTGGCGGTTCACTGTCGAAATGCTGATCAGATAAATGGGATTATCAGAAAAGGACTAGAACAGAAAATTTCTCTATATGCAGATGATATGGTACTGTATATATCAGACCCACAAAATACTGTGCCTACAGTCTTAACAGCACTTACAGAATCTGATCTCAGAATTAATCTGAATAAAAGTGTACTCTTTCCAGTGAATTCTCAAACATACAATATCATATTGGACACCTTTCCTTTTATTATTGCAGATCAGTTTAAATACCGAGGGGTAAACATCACAAGTAAACACAAAGCTCTTTATCAACAAAATTTCTCCGTCTGTATGGAAAAAATTAAGCAAGACTTGCATAGATGGTCGACCCTTCATCTCACTCTAGCTGGAAGAATTAACGTTTTTAAGATGAATATTCTTCCTAAGCTTCTTCTAAGCAATTAGATTCAACAATAACCTCCTTTATTTGGAACTCAAAACATCCATGTATCCAAAGAGTGACCCTACAAAGACCTAAGGCAGAAGGTGGCATGGCTCTACCTAACTTTCAGTTTTATTACTAGGCAGCAAACATACAAACTATAAAAACCTGGACACAAATAGATGAACATACACAGGCCTGGGCCCAGTTGTTCAAACTATTTAATTGGGATAAAAATTATCTGGATTTTGAAATCCCTTGTTTTGCTATCCAGGATCTGGTAATTCATTTTACTTTCATGCTGGTTTTTCAAAGCAACACTAGATTGGATCACTGTTATCCAGATACAGAATATTCAGGATTACCAAATCTGGTTTACTAGTGCTTTAAATGGAACCCACAGTGTAGCCTACTGGCTATGTAAAGAACAACAGGCGGACCAAAAATACCAGTAGCCAAATAGCCATCATGTGTGTTACTTGGAAGAAACAGAAAACACCACAATAAACAAATATTTTTCCATTTCATTTATAAACAGCCAGATTCCATTTCAATCTCACAAGAATAAATGAATGAATGACTGAAAGAATAAAATATTTCCCCACATATGCACTGTGGTTATTTTTATATAATTGTAAAACAAAAAACTCCAATAGTCAACAAAATAAGGAACATTTACAGTTCCTCACTGGTATAGAGACCAGCTCTTTCAATTTCTGCTTTTAGGAGTTGGATTTCCATTCTGACTTTAGTTTGTTGTAGTTGGGTAAGGAGGAGTTGTTCCTTTGCCAGAAGAATCTGCACTTCTGCTCTTTCAGCTTCTCTTGTAAGAAGCACCTCATATGCGTCACCATCCAGGTTTGGAGAATGCTTACGCTTTCTTTTTAAAGGTTCTGTGACAACAGCTGGCTCTATCTGTGAGGATCCACCTTCTTCCTCAACAACTTGACTGAGATTGAGGACAAATATTTCCTCTTCATTAGGAGGACCAGGCCCACCCTCCTCTGTAACTGTGGGCTCACCATCAACTTCAACACCATCAATTCCATGCAGAGCTTCTGAATTGTCACCACCAATAATGTCAAGGACAATGTCAGTATACCCACCCCTCTTGAAAGGCTTGTTACCCGTTGTGGGGTTTTTGGCCTCAGTAAGGTCCTTTGTTGCCTTGGCTATAAGGTTCTTCCATCTTAATATGACTTGTTTTGTGGTCCTTTTCTGATCAGCCCCTATAGCATTCACATTCTTGGTGATGTCCTTCCAAATGTTCTGTTTGCATTTCTTGGCCACTTCTCTCCCCTTTAATGAACTGAAGTATCCTACTATGGAGGAATAATGGCACCTAACACCCTCCAACAGTGCATGGTTTTCTGCCACTGTGAAATTAGGCCCTTTTGAGTCCATGGTTCCATCTCTTTTGTGTAGCTAACACTGATTTTATAGGCCCTGTGCTTGACTGGGGTAATTCAACATATGACCAACCAGTCAGCTCATTGTTGCTTAATTGGTGTGTGACCAAATAAAATCACCAATTTCTTACACACCTTGGTCATAGGTTTACAGAGGCATTGGCATGGCAGGTGTTGTTCATCGTTACCACAGGTTGGGAAGGAGAAAATACCATGAAATAATGTATGCTGAGTGTGCCAAACCACTTGCTCAATACACTATAGAGGAACTGTATGCCTGTTTTCGTTTTGGGAGGGATGATATCAAGTACATTGCAGACCTTGTCAGGCCAAAGTTACAGCACAAAACCAAAAGGAGTCATGCTCTGTCTGTGGAGGAACAGTGCCTAATTGCACTGCGCTTTTATGTCCTTGGGACTTTCTACTATATGCGAGTGGACAAATCAACTGTTAGTAATGTGGTGAAAGCTGTCTCAGTTGAATTGGCCAGTCTGGTCAATGAATTTGTTTCATTTCCCAAGGATGACCAGATGGCGCAAACTAAGCGAAGTTTCTTTCTTTTGGGGAACATACCTAATACTATTGGTGTTATTGATTGTACTCATGTGCACATTCAAGCGCCTCATGAAAGGGAGTGGCAGTATGTGAACCGAAAAGGGAGGCACAGCATCAATGTCCAACTTGTGACCAATGCTGACCTCATCATCACAAACTGTGTTGTCAAGTGGCCAGGGTCTGTCCATGATGCACGTATCCTGAGGGAGAGCGCACTATACAGAAAGCTCCAGTCCAACCAACCAAATGGCATAATATTGGGAGACAGTGCTTATCCACTCCTACCATGGCTGATGACCCCTTTTCCAGTTGCAAACACACCTGAGCAGGCAAGCTTCAACTCTGCACATTGCAAAACAAGACGCGCAATTAAACGCTTAAATGAAGACCTGAAGAGGCACTTTGCATGCCTTAACTACTTGCGGGTGGAACCCAAGGTGGCATGCAATATAATATAATATAATACTAGCCTGTATTGTCTTGCATAACATTGCCACCAGGTGTAATGTTCCTCTTGATGACATATATGATGGACCTGAGCCTGATGAAGTGCAACCAGAGCAACCTCCAATGTTCGCTCCAAATGAGGACCAGACTGGACGTGTGATCAGGGATGCAATTGTAAGACATTACTTCTGACTGATGACTTGAGTAATAGTAATTGTCATTTTCATTAAAATACAATGGACAGTAGAGCTTTTTGAGCTTTAAGATTTTGTTTGAGTACTGATATTTCACAGGGATTTTTTTCCTTTGACTATACCAAAAGGCTTCATGTCTTATTCCCTACTTTATTTACATTGTCACTGTCCTAGTTCAACAATTGTACAAAATATAAATAGATGTATACATCACCTGCAAACATAGCTTTTTTGATCAAGTTTTATTTTATTGTGTGCCAGAAATCCACACTGAATCCATCTCTGTGTTGGGATCAGGATTATCCTGATTTTTGGGATCAAATGTGTCCCAATTCATACACAAACTTTTGAACAACACAAAAGACTGTTTGATCCTGATTAAAACTGAGATTGGATTAAGTGATCTGATCTGATTCCAGAATCCCTCTTTTCCCTTTGAACAGCCCATTTTCAAGATTCAATCCAATCTGTTATCCCAAATCCCATTGGATTACTTTTGAACAACTGGGCCCTGGTCCGCAATAGAAGTAAAATGCTGCAGTACTTCTTTATATTCCCTGCTTTGTGCCCCAATCAATGCAAGGCATCGCCAATATACTAATAACCCAATTGTGCTTCACTCACTCACAATATGGAACCAATGTAGAAAGCATTTTAAGATGGAGAAGCTTTTATCTGTGGCACCTCTGCAAGAGAACCACCTCTTTCAAACCTCGCAAACATATGCAGTTTTTAATATCTAGAAAAAAATTGGGATTAAATTGCTCAGAGATCTTTATATAGACAACATCTTTGCATCCTACGAACAATTACATTCCAAATTAAATTTTCCAGCTACACATTTCTTTCACTATCTTCAAATTAGGATCTTTGTTAAACAGAACCTGCCCGATTTTCCTCATCTTGCACCCTCGTCCATGCTGGCAAAAATATTGCTTAACTTCAAGGACTTAGATATTATCTCTGCTACATATAAAATTATTTTATAGTCCCTCCCTTTCAAAGATTCGAGAGGACAATGGGAAAAAGATCTCTTAATCAATATATCAGAAAAGGAGTGGAAAGTAACAATGCAGAGAATTCACTCGAGCTCCATATGTGCAAAGCATGCAATTATTTAACTAAAAATTATATATCGAGCACATCTGTCTCACCTAAAACTGTCCAAAATGTTTCCAGGGCAAGATCCCACCTGCGAACGCTGCAATCAAGTCCCAGCCTCACTGGGTCACATGTTTTGGGCCTGCGCCAAATTATCATAATTTTGGACTAAAATTTTTAAGTGCCTCTCAGACAGTCTTGGTGTCACAATGTCTCCTAACCCACTAATAGCTGTGTTTGGTGTTCTTCCAGATGGACTTGAAGTGGAGAAGGACAAACAAACTGTGATTGACTTCACTACACTTTTGGCACACAGACTTATTTTGCTAAACTGGAAGAATCCTAACTCTCCTCTTTTAAGTCAGTGGATAACCGATGTTTTATACTATTTGAAATTGGAAAAAATCAAATATTCAGTTAGAGGATCTGTACAGAATTTTTTAAAAACCTGGCAGGATATAATCAATAACATTTTAGAATAAGCTCTTAAAGCACCGAGAAAGTAATTATCTCCGCATTTCTTTTTCCTCTCCATTCATCTCTACAGGCCTATTAAACCAATCAATTTAAGTTTTACCCCGTTGGCCATGCTCTCTCTCGCAGGGGTGGGGGTCGACTTGTTTTTCAATCCTATTTTTTGTAAAAATTGATCGATTTGTATGAATGATTACTATAAAATTAATAAAATTAAAAACATAAAAAAGTTACAACTTAAAGCTTAAGTAACTTAAGTAGCTGAATCCTGGCAAAAATCGTTCTAAAACAGTTCTGCAGTAGTAGTTACCCTTAACAGCTTCACAAGTTATGTGTGAATGGGTCCAAAAATATCCAGCCAATGCTGGGAGCTGTAGTGGAAGACGTGATTAGAGACAGCCTCTTGTATCGTGTCAAGGATGGAGCCATATAGCGAATGACTCAACCGGTTAGATAGATAGATAGATACTTTATTAATCCCGATGGGAAATTCACATTCTTCAGCAGCAGCATACTGATACAATAAATAATATTAAATTAAAGAATGATAATAATACAGGTGAAAAAAACAGACAATAACTATGTATAATGTTAAATATTAACGTTTACCCCCCCTGGTGGAATTAAAGAGTCGCATAGTTTGGGGGAGGAACGATCTCCTCAATCTGTCTGTGGAGCAGGACAGTGACAGCAGTCTGTTGCTGAAACTGCTCTTCTGTCTGGAGATGACATTATTTAGTGGATGCAGTGGATTCTCCATAATTGATAGGAGCCTGCTGAGCGCCCTTCGCTCTGCCACAGATGTTAAACTGTCCAGCTCCATGCCAACAATAGAGCCTGCCTTCCTCACCAGTTTGTCCAGGCGTGAGGCGTCTTTCCTCTTAATGCTGCCTCCCCAGCACACCACTGGGTAGAAGAGGGCGCTCGCCACAACTGTTTGATAGAACATCTGCAGCATCTTATTGCAGATGTTGAAGGAAGCCAGCCTTCTAAGGAAGTATAACCGGCTTTGTCCTTTCTTGCACAGCGCATCAGTATTGGCAGTCCAGTCTAATTTATCATCCAGCTGCACTCCCAGATATTTATAGGTCTGCACCATCTGCACACAGTCACCTTTGATGATCACTGGGTCTATGAGGGGTCTGGGCCTCCTAAAATCCACCACCAGCTCCTTGGTTTTGCTGGTGTTCAGGTGTAGGTGGTTTGAGTCTGACCATTTAACAAAGTCATTGATTAGGTCCCTATACTCCTCCTCCAGCCCATTCCTGATACAGCCCACGATAGCAGTGTCATCAGCGAACTTTTGCACATGGCAGGACTCTGAGTTGTATTGGAAGTCCGATGTATATAGGCTGAACAGGACCGGAGAAAGTACAGTCCCTTGTGGCGCTCCTGTGTTGCTGACCACAATGTCAGACGTGCAGTTCCCAAGACGCACATACTGAGGTCTGTCTTTAAGATAGTCCACGATCCATGCCACTAGGTATGAATCTAATCCCATCTCTGTCAGCTTGTCCCTAAGGAGCAGAGGTTGGATTGTGTTGAAGGCGCTAGAGAAGTCTAGAAACATAATTCTTACAGCACCACTGCTTTTCACTCTTGTCATTGAAAAAGAGAGTCAGTAGGTTATCAAATAAAAGCAGTGGGCAGCTTGTGAATTACAAAAACTCAAACGATTGGGCAAGTGAATGACCGGAAGCCAAGGAACTCATATAGCCAGGAATACATAATGCAAGTTGGTAGCAGTGATGGAAAAGTGACCTGAATTTGACCCCTTCATATAGCAGAGCAAGAGTTAAAATGACACTGTGTAATTTAATATAGTTGTTACATTCAGTCATGGCAATACTGCTTCCACTTGTATATAGCCTTCTACAGCATGATCCCAGCATCATGATAGTAAATACAGCTTAATGTGGTGGCCTGCCCAATTGCCAGAATTCATTCCAATTGACCTTTTGTTGGATGAGAAGACATGAATAATTCACAGTAAAGCTTAACCATCAGCTAATTTGTATCGACTAAGGGATACAGTGAAGTCAGCATAAGGTGAGTGAAACTAACAAAGTGTCCATGCAGGGTGTCTAAAATTACTCACAGAAATCACAAATGGAGCAAAACCACAGGAAAGACAATGTTTATGTGTGGTTTTAAGATGTTATCAAGGAAAAATGTCTGAATTTGTGAGTGTTTTTGACTCTGCCTGTCCTGTGCCACTAATTACACCCTCCATAACTGATACTGTGCAGTTAAATTTCCACACCTTGTTCAGTGAGATAAAACAGTCAATGCTCTCCTGGAATAACCTCTCTCTCTCTCTCCTTTCAAACCCATTTGGCAATCATTAAAATGAATATTGTTCCTCATCTAAATTTTGTTAGTTCATTGGTCCCTCTTCCCCCACCATCCTCATTTGGTGCCAGGTTTGATCAGCCATTACCTCTTTTTTATGGAGCAGTGAAAAAAAACATGCTATCAAACACTCCATTTTCACCTGAGCCCAATTGGGCAGAGGCATTTGTCTTACTAATTTTGAACTGTAACATTGGGCATATGTCCTGTACCCAATTTCCCGGTTATTAAACCCTCCACTCTCCCCTCCATCTTGGCTACTGTGTTTCCACTCACTCTTTGCAGCACCTGCTATTTATTAGGTTTAAAAGTAAAAAGAGAGTGGATGAATATAATCGTCTTATAAGTTAAGTTCTAAATGTTTGGCACAAGGTAGAAAAGCACCTTAGCTCCTTTCCACACTGGCACTACCTCACACCACTGTTTCACAATAGTTCTCTAAACACTGGTGGGCAACCATCTCATATCCAATTTGGGTTTCATGTGGTATCAGTACCCTCAAATATTTTTGTTTGATGGAACCAGGCTTGCCTCTTTCTAGTTTCTGAAAGACAGATACTGTATATTTTATCTTCCTCCTCTTTCTTTTTCTATTTACAGATTAAGTCTGCTCTCAGGACATGTGGAATAGGTTTTTCTGCCCCTGTTCCCAATCACCCATTATATTACTACTTTTTCTTGCCCTCGTTTTCCACTAAATGCATTTCCCTTTTGTAATGCCCACCTTTGTGATGTCATAACTACACCTATGCCAGTCACTCAGAAATGGATCATTGATCTGTCCCTGTCAATGCCATTGTGTTGGAACACAATTTTCAAAAACATAAAAAATTCCTGTAGAAAGTCTAATCATCAACACATCCAACATAAAATTGTCTGTAGTTTAGCATTATCCAAGAAAGCATTTTCTAATATGTTTATCTCCTGATCGACTCAGCCACTAGTGCTCCCTTAATGTATGGAGCCCTGTCATACGATTAAAAGTAGTATAAAAAAGAATATGTCATGAACATATTACTGTAAAGATTTAATTATACAAAATACATTTTTGTAAGAATAATGACCTCCTTTTCTAATATCATAAATGTTTTTAATTATCAACATAACATTCTCCACCTGCTTTGTCCAGGTAGAATTTTCAGGATCAAAACCTATCCAAACAGCTTTGGGCGCAAAGCTGGAACTGATACTGGAAGGACTGCCAGTCCACTACAAGTCAAATCAAGTTTATTATCATGTGTACAGAGTGAAAAGAAATGTCTCCTCAGAACAGATGAAAAAAACACAACGCAAAAAATGGATAAAAGGTATACATCTTGTAAAGCACTTTGAGCTACATTGTTTGTATGAATATATGCTACAGAAATAAATGCTGTCTAAGCATATACAAACACACCTACTGTATACATTTTTTATATACATATATACATTTAAATATACTGTATATAAGGTTAAGGTTTCTTTATTTAGTCATGTTTACACAAGAAAACATGAAATTTGCCTTATCAGTTGCATCAAATAACAGACAGAATAAAATAAAACAGACAAATAGAAATAAGAAAGGTTAAGGTAAGGCAGTTAGATAATACATATTTACATCAAAAAAAAAAGGTTACAGGATATATATCAAAACCTTAATCATTATCTCCGATATTTCTTATTGAAAAGTCGTATGGCACTAGGAAGAAAGGAATTTCTGGAGTGATTTGTGTGGGTTTTTAAAGCAACTATCCTTCCTGATTTACTGAACTTTAGTTCTACATGTAATGGATGACTGTCATCAGTTGAGATAATTTACAGTTTCTTTAACATTGCCCTCTGACACACACTAGACAAATTATCTACATCAGCCCCAATAACTTTAGCTGCATACTTCGTAATCTGCTGGAGCTTTTTTGAGTTTTGGTTTGTCAGACTATTAAACCAGGCAATGAAACTGAAAGTGATCACAGACTGGATCAGACTGCGATAGAAGGACAACATGAGGTCCTTGTCTACTTTAAATAGTTTTAGTTTATGGAGGAGAAATAAGCGCTGGATGCATTTAGAGAATAATTTTTTTGTATTTGTATTCCAGTTAAGATTGTTATCTAGGTAAGTTCCTAAGTATTTATATTCAGTCACTATTTCTACCTCCTCTCCCAGAACTACAATAGGTGAACATACAGATTTCTGTCTCTTAAAATCAAATATCATTTCTTTGGTCTTTTTTACATTCAGAGTGAGAGAGTTTTTATTGCACCAGTTTACCATACAGTCCACTTGATTTAGATAGTGGCTTTCATCCTCCCCAGATATGCATCCTATGATCTTGGTGTCATCCGCATACTTGATAATGGAGCAGTGGTCATTGTTCTGTCTCAGGTCACTTGTGTACAGAGTAAACCGTAATGGTGATAAGACACACCCCTGTGGACTTCCTGTGTTTGAATGAATGACTATTGAAAAAGTGTCCTGTCTGTGAACGATTTAAAAGAAAGTTCTGAATCCATAGTGTAATAAATGGGTTTATATTCATACTGTTCAATTTCCCAATCAGTATATGAAGCTGTATGGTATTGAACGCTGAAGAAAAATCCAAAAATAGTGCTCTGACATATGAACCAGGCTGATCAAGAAAGGTGTAGATTTGATGTAAGATAACAAGCAGAGCATCTTCCACACTTCTGTTTGCACAATAAGCAAATTGTTGTCTTGAAAAGACTTTGTTTCTGTCAAGTATAAATCTAAGGATTCTAAATGTGCAGAGAGTTGGAATATCATACATTTAATGTGCTCAGTGTGGCAATCTATTGCTGTTTGCCACTGCTGTCAGTACCGGAGGAAGCCCTAGAAAAAAAGACGGCACAGAAGACGGTATGTGAGACTTTTAAAATGTATTGTGTCATTACGATTGGGAATATGCAACGCTTGAATATAAAAGCACCACGAATGCATCGATATGTCGGCATTTTGCTTCACCACTTCGAACCATTCATCAGACATCGAAGCGCGCACACCGATCTCATAGGATCCGCAAAGCGGCTTTCTGTCACATGTAGATAGTAACCACAGACTCTGACGTGACATTCCAACTTTTAGCACACTGTGCCCCCCGACTTTATGCTGGTACTGCAACTCGCGCACGTGTCGCGTTAATTTCTGAGGACCTGCTCAGAAGACGCTTCAAATGAATGCTGGGAACGCGTAGCAGCCATGATGCGGGCGCATACGCATTCTGAGCATGAAGTATAAATGAGCCCTTAGACCCATTTTGGACTCAGTCCTTTGAGACTACTTCATTCTTGTGATAAATCTGTGTTTCAATATAGGGGGTGGATCCCCAAACCTTTTCTATTTTTGTCTCCCTTCTTACTATATATATATATATATATATATATATATATATATATATATATTGTAAGAAAGGTGCTATATTGCGCCGACTCAACACAGATTGGACACGGGAGGCACGTATAAAAATAAATAAACTTTTATTTTTCTTCAGCTGGAGGACACGTCTTCCCTGTAATCCTCCCAGCTACAACACAGTCCCAAGCACCAAAACCACACTACAACACTCCTCTGTCTCTTCCACCACCACTCCTCCACAAGCTTTGTCCTCCTCCTCCTGACTCTGGCTGTTGAGTGGTGGTTGCTGGCTCCTTTTATGGCCCACCCGGAAGTGCTCCAGGTGCTTGATCACCTGTTTCCGGTTGCACTCCAGGGTGGGGCAGAAGATTAGTCCAGCTGGGCTCAGGGACCCATGCTGCACCCCCTGGCAGCCACCCCAGATCAGAACAGGGCTGTGGAGAACTCAATCTCCCATGAAGACCTGCGAGAGACTGGGGGACGGCCATCCAGCATTTGGGGGAGGTACTGCACCGTCCAGGGCTGCTCCCCCTGAATACCCATCGAAGGGGCATCCACCCAGCCATCCACCACAATACATATATATCTCTATATATAATCTTCATTTGGATCTTGATCTTTGTTTGTCCGCAAATGAATTAGAAGAAGAAGCACTAGATGGCAGTAGAGAGACAGCTAAAACATAGGCATTGCATTAAGAATCTCCTCCAGGCTTATGCTACTGAAGACTGTAGTACTCCAGTCACACCTCAAAACACAGACATTCAAACTAAACAAATTGTTGTGCTTTAACTAATCTTTATATATAATCTTAATTTGGATCTTGATCTTTGTTTGTCCGCAAATTCCACGCATGCGTAGACCACCTTCCAGTTTAGTACGTTGTTGTTACTCACGGATGTCAACAATGTGCCGGAATAACGAAAGGGGTGGTGGACAGTGTTACGCTGGTTAGCTCCTGAGGCCTGGTTAGAGAATGAGATTGTCGAAGATAAAAGGTACGTGCCTACGTAACATATGAATGAAAGAAAGACAGTGGGTAAAATGAATGACAAAGTAACAGCACGTTCCGGAAATTATTATTGTTACATTGTAGCCGGCGAGTGCTGTGCGTCTCACAGTTGTGCCATGGCTTGCTCACATGTCAGTGAAGTGATCCCTATTTATGCTTTAAAGAGCCTGGATACCTATGTGTCCCCCTTTTATAACCATTGCTCCGTGTATATTGCCATACTCTTTGGATTGCCACAAAGCAACCTGTGAGACTGGAGAAAGGTTGAGAAGAGATCGTGAGAGGAAATGACAGCGTCATGAAAACGAGATGGACTGTGAATGGAGAGAAGTAGAAATGCTTCTACACCACCACATAATTACTATTCGGACAGTGATTCCGAGTAGGCCATTCCTATCGAATCAATGTCCAAGAGTTTTATTTTGTAATTTTGTTTCCCTTATAAAAAATCATAATGCTGTGCGACGAAGGGCCCAGTTCAGGACTGGCAGCCGCGTTTAAACAGGGAGCCCTTCACAGACAATTTTAACACGCGCAACGTAGTTGGGCGCACATGGCTAGTATACATATATATATATATATATATATATATATATATATATATATATATATATATATATATAATTGTGGAAGTTCAGTCCGGACACAGACAGGCAGACACCAATAAGTCCAACACACACTTTTATTTACACTATGTATAAGTTCAAAATCCCGCACAATACACAGTGCTCCTGCACCAATCACCCTTCTTTCCCAGACCTTCCAATGGTCCTTTGCCACCTCCGTCTTCCTTCCCGAGCTTTATCCTTTTCCTCCCGACTCTGGCTAATGACAGGAGGGAGGCGGCCCCTTTTATTTCTACCCTGACGTGCTCCAGGTGCCCCTTGATGAGCTTCCTACAGTACTTCCTGGTGTGGCGGTCCCTGGTATTTCTTTCGCCAGCACCTCCGGGTGTGGCGGAAGTGCTGACATCCAGGGCTTCTTACTGTGTTGACTGTGTTGTGCCTGTGGGACACAGGGAAGATGTTGCCCACAGGTAAAGAAAAAGAAAATAAAACATTTATTTGTTTTATCAGTGTGCCTCCTGTGTCTGTCTGTGTTGGGTTGACGGCTGTTATAGCAGCATTGCCACACAATATATATATATATATATATATATATATATATATATATATATATATATATATATATATATTAGGGGTGTGAATTTAATGCGTTAATTGCGATTAATTAATTTGAAAAAAAAAAAACGCGTTAAAAAAAAAACGCATTTAATCACACTTTAATCACATGCATTTAATCACACAAAGGGGAACTTTTGTCAATGCATGATTTCCTGGTACACCGATTACATTGATGCACACATCAGAGCTACAAAAATGGAAGAATCAGAAGAAAGCGCATTGCTAGGACTGATCGGAAGCAAATTTCATTTCAAAAGACTACCCGACGGAAGCTTTGATAAAAGCGTGGTTTTGTGCAAACTGTGCAAAAAGGAATTTGCATACCACCGAAGCACTTCAACCTTACAGTACCATCTAAACGCAAAACATGTTGCAGCAAGCACAGAAACTGTGGGAACTGTTAGCGCTAACAGTACAATTTCGAGTACCAACAAAAGGTGTCAGCAGCGCAAAGTTGATGAAACGACTGGCTTCGGGACCAAAATTAGTAAGTCAACATCGGTCAAACTTACAAATTCTCTCGCAAAATGGATTGCTCTTGACGGTACACCACTATCAGTGGTAGAAGATAGGGGGTTAGAAAATGTGCTACAGTTAGTGTCAGGTGATCCAACTTTCCAACTGCCGTGCCAAAAGACTATTTCAAGTAAAATTCAACAGCTTTATGACATTGAAAAGCAAGCAAAATTAGATGCATTACAGAAAGCGGACTTTGTGGCTCTTACTGGGGATCACTGAACTTCCGTAACCGTTAGTAATTCTAATTACATCAGAGTCACTGCACATATTGTTGATGTCACAGACGGGACATTTAATCTACTGTCTTTTGCCATGACTGTGCAGAAGACAAACACCAGAAAATATGCCGAAAATTGCGCTGAGCAGTTTCTCTTTGTGGCAGGGGAACAGACAGTGCACGAACCATGGAGGCTGCAGCAAGACACCTCCCATTCCAACACATGCCTTGTGTTGCTCATATCTTGCAAAGAACCATCACTGTTAGCCTTGCTGATAGTGGGTTTAGTGATGCATTAGCAAAATGTCGCAAGATAGTGGGTCACTTTAAACACAGCCCTGATAATATTGAGGAACTACACCAGGAGCAAACAAGACTGGGGCAACAGAAAAAGCCACTCATACAGGATGTTTCCACACGGTGGAATTCAACACTGGATATGGTTTCTCGTCTACTAAAGGATCAAGAGGCTGTTTTTGCTGCTTTAGACAAACAAAAGCACAAGCTAGTCATTTTAACTCCATCAGAGCTGGTAAAACTCCAGAGCCATGCAGGTAAATAAAACTTTTTTAACTTATTGTTACTGTTTCTTCACAAAGCTCTATAGTTGACAGTTATTGTGTAGATTAATAATTACTTTCTTGAACTGTCTACTACAGGTTTGTGACTGAGCTTCTTGGAGGTGCGACATATGTCTCATGTTCAGTGGTTTTACCTGCTTTCTGCCACCTGCATCACACCATGGAGGTCTCCGATGATGACTCACACTACATGGTGAAATTTAAGACTGCCTTCACAAAGGACCTATCCCAACATGTAGCTACACTCAACCATCAGTGGCTCAAGATAGCTACTGTGCTCGACCCACGCTTTAAGGATTTAAAGTGTCTTTCAAGGGGAGAGCGAGAAGAGGTTTGGACCAGCCTTGAGGCCCTGCTGCAGGAACAGTGTAAGGATGCTACCACAAAGGAGCCAGCAAAGACAAAGAACCTCCTTCTCTCTTCATTGTCTTCAGACTCTGATTCAGATGAGGAAGCCCTGTGTAACAGGGCCCTGAGTTTGTACAGAGCAGAATCCACCATCAGTGAGACAGACTGCCTGCTGTAGTGGTGGTCCAGTTGAGCAGGGACCTACCCACAGCTGTCTGTCCTGGCCTGCAAGTATCTGATTAGTCCTGCCACTTCTGTCCCGTGTGAGAGACTGTTCTCACTTGCAGGTTACATAGTAACAAAAAAGAGAGCTGCCTTGAGCTCTGAAAATGTGAACAGGCTAGTTTGTCTAAGAAACTGGCTGAAAGAGATGGACAATAAATAAGCATGGAGGTATTGTGAGTCCAATGGGTTTGTTCTTTTTTGCACTAAAATGTTCAATGATCACACTCTTTTAGCCTAATGTACAAAATAATTTTGGCTAAGGTTACTCAGAGTTTAAAGGTGAAGCTGGTCAAATTACCTTTTATGTTTCTGCCTTATTTTTTTAAGAAGAAAAACTGCACTTTATGTTGAAATTTTTATTATTATTATTTAAAGACAATACCATTCTGAAAATATACTTAAAGTACTTAAAATAGCACTTTATTTTTAAATCTGCCCAATTTTAGCCAGAGATATTATTTTTGTTTCTGTTTTGAATTGAAATGCAGTTTAAATGCATTATTTTTTTTCAGAAATTAAAAGAGCTTGAGTTTACAATATTCATGTCCATGTCTATTATTTGATTCTGTCGCCCACTAAAACCCTTTTAAATTAAAAAACATTTGCGCTTTGGGGCAAATTGTCTTGTGCGATTAAATGCGATTAATCAAGATTAATTAATTACAAAGCCTCTAATTAATTAGATTAATTTTTTTAATCGAGTCCCACCCCTAATATATATATATATATATATATATATATATATATATATATATATATTGTGGGATATGGCCGGCCTGTCACCCTGGCCAACACCCCCAGGCCGCCAGATGGAGCTGTCCCTGCTGCATGGAAGTGCCCCGAATACCAGCAGGGAATCACGGACGATGGAGTTTTCCTTTACAGCCCTGCTGGATATCACAGGGGCCAACAGATGACGATGCAGGGAGGCCCAGAGAGTTGTTTGTGCCCTATAACCCGGAAGTTCGTCGTAGGCAAGTTCCGGGTTGAAGAAAAGGACTTTTTATCTGACCCGGAAGTGATAAGAAATCACATGGACTGTAGGATGGGAAACACTTCCGGGTCAGGGAATATAAAAGGACGATGGGAAATCCCAGACATTGAGCTGAGCTGGGTGGAAGGAGGGCAACACGTCTGGGAGTGGAGGATTGTGTATTGGTTATTGTTTAATTATTGATTATTACTGAGTATTGTGGAGAGGAGGGTGCTTTGTGCACTATTATTATTATTATTATTATTATTATTATTATTAATAAACCATTATTTGGACTTTTACCTGGTGTCTGACGTCTAGTCTGAGGGTTCAAGGGGTCACGGAGACCCTAAACTGTCACAGTTGGCGTAGTCTCGGCAGGATTCTCTGGCCGTCGGATTTGGCAGAGGACCTGAATTTAAATAAATTTCACTGTGGACAGAACCCTGAGAAGACAACGTTCAGACACACTGCAACGTCGCAAAAACCTTCCATTTCCAAGAACATCATGGGGAAGAAAAAACTTAAGCAGAGCGGCAGCCCAAGTGGAGGTCCTATGTTTTATATGGCCTATGCTCAAGACGAGCCATGGAGCGGTTACACGTCTCGGGAGAGTCATCCGGAGGAGGACGACTTCAAAGAGGTATGTGCCGGGGAAGCATTTGAAAACCTTTTTAAAATAACCCATTTTGTCCCGTGCACATACCTCCCAGGTGTCCATCCGGAGACTCTGCGGAGGGCAGGAAAACTTCCTGAAGATGATGGTGTACGCTCATCACGGCCTGAAAATAAAACGAAGGACTTCCGCATGTCGGGTACTAGCGAAGGACACGTGACCACCCCTGAAAGAGTGGGGGAAGCAGACGGTACGCGTCCTGATATTTTTGGCTTCACCCAGGAAAAGACGGACTTGGTTTTTCCGAAGAGGAAAGGGGAGGCGAGCGAAGCACAGCTCTCCCTACAAAAAGGTAAGGAGGTCTGGGAAATGACTGAGCAGTCTGTCGATAAATTGAGAGAGACGGACCGCAGTCAGCCAAAAGCGGCACCGCGGACCTCCAAAAAGAACTCCAAATCCCAGAAGCCTCCGCGAATCCCGTCAGAGCACGTGCCGACAGCGGACGTGCTCATTGGCTCCCGGCTGGCAGGTAAGGAGAATGTGGAAGTGATTCTGCCTCCGGCCGAATTAAATAACTTTCTTGACGTTATTAGAGCCCGTACGAAGTATTTTTCAGGTGCTAAATGAGATCAAGAGGATCGTCGGAGATTTGGGAGCGACGGCCGAAGTCCCGATAAAGAAGGTGGAGAAGTACCTGCGGCGACTAGGTCGTGAACGTCCCATTTTATATGATTTGGCGGTACAAGTAGGAAATGCCGGTATCGTATATAATGAAATAGGGATGCAGTGTGAAAAGGGCCCGCATTTGATAAGTAGCGGGTGCCAAACCACTGCGAGCCCTACAAGAAATTGTGGTGCGATGACAGAAGGGGCGGAGGAAGCGCCAGTCAAACCGGAGCAGCTGAAAAGTGCTGTCTCTCGGGGCGATGCGGTGCTGAAGACGCCGCCCCTAATTAAGGTAAAAATGATGGGCGTTCAGACAGAAAAAGGGCTCTCTTTTACTAATAGAGAGATCCAAACTGTGGAAAAGCCCCAGATTAAAAAGGAGATCCTAAAAGAGAAACGGGAGTCTCCTGATAAAGTGATGAGGGAGTTGTCACTAGGTACTGGAGGGGCGGAGGAAGTGGCAATCAAACCGGGGCAGCTGGAAAGTGCTGTTACCCAGTGCGATGTGGTGCTAATGACGCCGCCTCCTAAATTGCATAGGACAATGGGCGTGCAAACAGCAAAGAGGCTCTCTTTTCTCCATAGAGAGCCTCAAGCTGAGCACAAGCCCCAGAGAAAGCAGGAGATCCCCAAAATAAAACACGGGTCTCCTGACACAGTAGAGAGAAGGGCGGAGTATACTGAGGCGGCTATAAAACCTCCCTCGTCAGAGAAAAGGGAGGAGTTGACGGAGTTCCCAAGGTGTTTCCAGTCACGCAGAGGGTTACAAACGGGAGGACGGCGGCTATGCTACGACTGCTGCCAGCCGGGCCACTTATGGCGAAGTTGTCCTCGGAGGACGGGGGATCAGAGGGATTTCCGATACAACGTTCCCCCTAGGTTCTCCGAGGAGTCTCGACGACGTAGCCATGGCCCGACCCATGGATCCTCCTGGAGGAGGACGTCCCTCGCGGGGCTGGCCGCTTCGAACTTTGGTTCTTCGCTGGGGGGGAATACTGTGGGATATGGCCGGCCTGTCACCCTGGCCAACACCCCCAGGCCGCCAGATGGAGCTGTCCCTGCTGCATGGAAGTGCCCCGAATACCAGCAGGGAATCACGGACGATGGAGTTTTCCTTTACAGCCCTGCTGGATATCACAGGGGCCAACAGATGACGATGCAGGGAGGCCCAGAGAGTTGTTTGTGCCCTATAACCCGGAAGTTCGTCGTAGGCAAGTTCCGGGTTGAAGAAAAGGACTTTTTATCTGACCCGGAAGTGATAAGAAATCACATGGACTGTAGGATGGGAAACACTTCCGGGTCAGGGAATATAAAAGGACGATGGAAAATCCCAAACGTTGAGCTGAGCTGGGTAGAAGGAGGGCAACGCGTCTGGGAGTGGAGGATTGTGTATTGGTTATTGTTTAATTATTGATTATTACTGAGTATTGTGGAGAGGAGGGTGCTTTGTGCACTATTATTATTATTAATAAACCATTATTTGGACTTTTACCTGGTGTCTGATGTCTAGTCTGAGGGTTCAAGGGGTCACGGAGACCCTAAACTGTCACAATATATATATATATATACATACACACACACACGCACACAAACACAGCATTTGAAATCTAATGACTGACTGTTCAGAAACCTTACAACCTGGGGATACAAACGATCCCTGAGTCAACTGATATGAGTGAGAAAAGTGAGTGTGCAAAATAGCTGAGGTCTCTAAAAATACTGTTTGTCTTTCAAAAGCAGAGGGTGTTACACATTGATATTCACACAGGAAAATTTGGAATTACTAGGTTATCAGTTTACTTAACCCACATGTTTTGACGATGTGGGAATAAAGAGGAGTACTTGA
Organism: Erpetoichthys calabaricus; assembly: GCF_900747795.2. Lineage (NCBI taxonomy): Eukaryota > Metazoa > Chordata > Cladistia > Polypteriformes > Polypteridae > Erpetoichthys > Erpetoichthys calabaricus. The sequence goes on from NC_041395.2 coordinate 62,251,433, forward strand.
GGAAAACACACACACACACACGGACATTGGGGGACTGAAAAATTCCTAAAAGGCAACGACTCGGTGCAGGATCTACCGTACGAGACAGTATTGCTAACCAGTGTGCCTCTGCTCTGCCCAGAAAAAATAATATATAAAAAATATTAATGTGTGATAATATTGCTTTTGCTGCTGGGCTCCTAGGAATACTACTGCATATTCTGATACAAAAATTCTGAGATATTACAAAAGGTATTTTTTAGTCTCTTGCAGTATACCATTTCATCAGCTTTCAAGACTTTACAGACTGTCGGGAAGTTTGAAATGAAACAGCCTATTATCAACCTAAGGCCACAGAAGTAAGTCTCAAACTGTGGAATACTGTTTTGATTGGCTGCTGGGAATTCTCAGCATTACCTTTAGAGTAAGAGTCAGAAATATAGGTAACATGTTTTGCCAATTTACCACATGTGAATTCCTATCCATAGCAAAATTTAATGTAGGTGAACACTAATCATTTCATAATGTGATAGATAGATAGATAGATAGATAGATAGATAGATAGATAGATAGATAGATAGATAGATAGATAGATAGATAGATAGTCAATGCATCAGCTACATACACCTGACAAAGAGTCTTGAAAGGAGCATTCCTTTTGCTTTCTGTCGAATCAGATATAATACAGAGAAAAGCAGGAGCACTTAACACAGATGCAAAGCCAAATCAAACAAAGCAAAATATGAAATTAAAGACAATGGCAAAATGGGCCAATAAAGGAATAAAAATGAAAAATGTTTACTAACAGAAGTATTGAAAAAAATTAATAGTGACCCATCTTATCATCTTTCCCTTTCTGTAATGATTACAATGGGCTCCTAAGGATCATGCAGTAGCTATCCAATTTTCTAAAGCTACACGCAGGGCATCTCCTTGTAGAGCAAATATCATCATATATAAAACATAGCATTCTTGATAAACCCAGCTGTCATAACTCGGAATGTCATTTTCCATATCTGCAATGTTCTAAATTGGGTTATCTTTCTGGCAGAAGAACAGAAAGCATATTTAATAGAAAAAAGTGAACTTGTGTATAGAGTACTCGAGTATCTCTGTCTTTCAATTTTTGTCTGTAGTTTTCTGAAAGATAACAATAATTCCTCTTAAATTTGTACTCTGATTTATAAAATGTTATCATTAATTAGACCCTTAAAAGAGTATTGAATATGTTTATTACTAATTAGGTGGTGTCTCACCTCTCCCTTTCAACCTGAATTCATAACATTTTATCTCACCAAACCTAAATTTCACCATCACTAACAATACATATGCCTTCAACTCAATGGAGATTATACTGCACAAATTGGAATGCACTCATTCCTTCTCATAAATTTCTGGAATGAGAATTAAAAAAATGACATTCTATTTTCTTATTTCTTATAAAAAAATAACTGTTTTTTTCTTAATAATAACTTTCATGTAAAATGACTACTAAATTCCATCAGATCAGAAAATAAGGATAAGTGCATTCAGGAGAAAGTCCTTATATACCAATAGGGCAGTGGGGATCTGGAATCAGCTAATGAATAATGTAGTTGCAGAAAATCTCCTACACTCTTTAAGAAACAGCACTTGTTTAATCTCATATGGCAAAGACAAGCAAGTAAAATTAATTGGCAACTTTAAATGAGTGGATGTGTGAATGAGTATATGTAGATTGGCAATCCATTCAGGTTCACTCCTGTCCTGTGTCTGGCGTGATGTAAAATGTGGTATCAGAAAATACGTTGTTGGGTGACATGTTCAAGAGGTTATTGTGCCTACTGTCAGTATTTTGGATTTTTTTAAATTAGTTATTAATTATTATAATTACATTATAATAAAGGTTCATCATTTGGTACAGTATTTATTGCTGCTGGAATACAGCTCCAGAAGACTGCTATCAAATCCCTGTCCAGTCTTAATGGTCTACATGGCTGCTTGGATGCTCTGGTTTTCCTCCCATATTCCCAAAGACATGCAGGTTATGTTGACTGGTTTCCCTAAGTGGGGAGTGTTTATTTATTTATATGCGTTTTAAGAAGGCAAACAGAATATTAGTTTATATAGTATGTTGTGTGTATTACTAGTCCCAGGAGGTTATGATCAAGCTTTATAATGCACTGGTGAGGCCTAATCTGGAGTACTGTAGGTTTGTTTTTCAGTACAGTGAGTACAGAGTACAGTGTAAGTTTGGTTTTCAGGCTACAAAAAGGATATATCAGCACTAGAAAAGGTCCAGAGAAGATTGACTAGGCTGATTCCAGGGCTATAGGGGATAAATTATGAAGAAAGATTAAAAGAGATTAGGCCTTTCATTTTAAGCAAAAGAAGATTAAGAGGTGACATGACTGAAGAGTTTAAAATTATGAAGGGAATTAGTACAGTGGATCGAGACTGATTCTTTAAACTGAGTTCATTAAGAACACGGGGACACAGTTGGAAACTTAAGGGTGAATTTCCTAAGTACTGTGTGGAGTTTTGGTCTCCAGGTTACACAAAGGACACAGCAGCACTAGAAAAGGTCCAGAGAAGAGCAACTAGGCTGATTCCAGGGATAAAGGGAATGAATTATGAGAAAAGATTAAAAGATCTGAGCCTTTTCAGCAAAAAGGAGATTAAGAAAAAACATGACTGAAGTGTTTAAAATTAAGAAGGGAATTAGTGCAGTGGATCGAGACTATTATTTTAAAATGAGTCCACCAAAAATGCAGGGACACAGTTGTACACTTGTTAAGGGTAAATTTTGCACAAACATTAGGAAGTTTTTCTTTATACAGAGAAGCATAGACTCTTGGAATAAGCTACCAAGTAGCATGGTGGACAGTAAAACTTTAGGGACTTTCAAAACTCGACTTGGTGTTTTTTAGAAGGATTAAATGGACGGGACTGGTGAGCTTTGTTGGACTGAATGGCCTGTTCTTGTCTACATTGTTATAATGTTCTAATGAATGTACTCTATGATGGGCTGAAAGGTTAGTCTCTTCGCTTTGCCTGAATAGCTTCAGATCACCAGGCAAAAGAATAGATGGATGAAATAATGAAACTAATTTATACTTAGATACAGTATGTAATACAACAAATATATGTCAGTGTCCTGGTTCTGGAATTACAAATTATAAAGATTTTTGGTTTGTTTATTTAATTGAAAAAATTAATTCCAGACTAATGATTCTAAGTCTGTTTTGTAGTATTAATGATACTTACTGTATGTTGATTCAATTATACAAGGCACAAATGTAAAAGAAAAATAAGAAACAAATCTTATTAGAAGAGATTTTTTTTATATGTGTCAAAATCTTTGGAAAATTACTTTATATGCTGTGTGAAAACCAGCCAAGTATCCTAATCACGTATTTCTAAATTTAGAAGGATTATTAATTTGACTTAATTTGTTTTATTTGCGTTTCTCTTTTGGTGCCCGGAGAATGCACCAGAGAGAAACATCTCAGCACAGCTCATGAAATTTCAAAATAACTTTTTATGTGCTAGAATGTAGTGAGTGTGCTTGACTCAAAGGAGCCCTGCATGGAGACTGGAGAACATTCTGTTTCGTTTTTATTTGCTGACATTATCTGTTTTAGAGTGAAAGGGAGCCAGATATATGAGTAATTTGATTTGTTTTTCTTTTCTAAATTACATTTTTCCACTAGACACTGATAGCTAAATTAAACCCAGGGGCAAAAAATCTGTTTGAAAGAAGGAATCCATCACTATAGAAGAAGATTCATTCATCCATCCCTGATTTTCCTGTCCACTTTCCCCAGTTCAGGGTTGCAGAGACCCACAGCCTTTCCCAGTAGTTTTTGGGTGCAAAGCAGGTATCAGTCCAGCATGGGACAACAGTCTTTTAAAAGATCAACTCACAATCACACATAAACTAGGCCAAATGTAGTGACAAAAGACTACAATGATTTTTATGGCACTTAAAGTTATTTATTGCTTCTTAAAAACCAAAAAGATGGAATAACATATATACAACAACAGACCCAGCATCACCATTCATGATAATCTACCAAACTCATGATAAGAGTCATTTACTTACACTGTTACCATAAGGACCTTCTATAATCTATATTGGAAGCAGACTTTATATACGTTAAATTCATAAGTCTGATTTTTGTAGGACAAAGTAGCCATGACATTTTTTCTTTGCTATAGTACATAAGCCTTCAGCTGCACATGAAAACCTAAGCTGCAAAATGCCTCACCCAACCACTCCGGTTTAATGAAGAAATTGACATCTGGATGACTATCCGATATGTCCATGTCAATCACAGACAAAGGACACTTGTGCTGTGTGGGCTTTGAACCCGGATACAAACAGACAGACACTAAATGTCCCAAAATATACATGGTTTAATTCTTCAGAACACAATGCACACACAATACAGTGCACAATTCACCGTCAATCAGTCCTCTCTTTCTCTTTCTTCTGCTGCCTATCGCAAGCTCTGTCCTGTGTCCCCCAACTCCGGCTCTCCGAATGGAGTGAGGCGGCCTCTTTCATACTTCACCAGGATGTGCTCCAGGTGCTTCCTGATGATCTACAGATGGCTCTTCCCAGGTGTGGTGGAAGTGCTGCAGTCCAGGGCTCCATAATCGTCTGGGCGCCCCCTGGCGGTGGCCACAGGCCCTAACAGGGATGAGCTTCCAAGCTATGATCCTGTGGCCCCCATGCAGACCAGGGGGGCTGCTCTCTCGTGGCCCAGGGGAGGTATTGTCCCTCTCCTGTTCCTTCCAGACGTCCCAGCTGGGTAGGATCTCCACAGCTGGTTTATCTAGGCTCTGAGACACTGCAGTCTCACACTGTCAGACTATAATTCAATCTTTACCAACTCTAATGGACAAAATATTACAATAATCAAGAAAAAGGTTGATCTTATGTGCATGGCAGAAACTGATGGCAAAATTCCCACTTCTTTCTTTATAACAGTGTTAGCAGCAACAAGCTCTTTCTACTACAGCAACCTTAAATTTAACTTTTAATCCATAACAGTTTGGTGTGACCATTCTACTCTAATCTAGTGCCAGAAGACAGCCATAATAAGGTGGAGTGGTGGCTCTGAGGCTAGGGATCTGCACTGGCAATCGGAAGGTTGCCGGTTCGAATCCCGTAAAAATGCCAATAGGTACTCTGCTCTGTTGGGCCCTTGAGCAAGGCCCTTAACCTACAATTGATGAGCGTTTTGAGTAGTGAGAAAAGCGCTATATAAATGCAAAGAATTATTATTATTATAATGGAATTGGGCTTGGGTGCCACATTAAGTCCAACCCTCCTAAAGGAAAGCAAGAGAGATCGTATGTAAAAGCAGCTCATTTGTCTCACTGAAGTTGACTGATCACTGACTCTCAGCAGAAGTGTTCTATGGCAACAGAAGAGGATCACTGTGTGACACCTCAAAGACTATAACTGCAGCATGCAGCCATTCATCGCAAGGTAGAAGAGTCAGGAAAGGAAACATCTGGTGAAGAAACACAAAGCAGACAAGCTAATCATCCTTCTCCCTCTCTTTCCTTCAATCTCTCTATCACCTGCATGCTTTGACAGGAAACACATAAGTACAGTGCTGCTTTATAGTTTTGATTCTCAAATTAATATTGCTTGCAGTCTCTTAGCTAGCTAGGGTAAACCCAGGAAATGTATTAACATATGCATTTCTTGTTATTTATATTACTAGAATTAAAAATAGTAACTTGTGATAGCTAAACCTTTAGCTTTTATAAGTTTCTCCATTCAAACTTCAATAAGAATAATGACCTTGGAAGAGTAAATTCTGTTAATTCTCAGCAGTTGCTGGCAAACAGTTCTCCAGCAGTTTTGAACAGTGTGTGACACACACACACGTACGCACACACACTCACAATCACCCTGATAGAGTGAGGTGACCAAGCAGATATCTGAAAATGTATAAAATACATCACCCACCTAAATCAGTGGACATTTTACAAAAGCATTTAAATGCTGGTCCTGAATGAATGAATGAGTGTCTGCTTAGAATTCCAAGAGCTAAACTTAAAAGAAGTGGTGAGGCGGCCTTCTGCTGTTATGCACCTAAAATCTGGAATAGCTTGCCAATAGGAAATCGCCAGGCTAATACAGTGGAGCACTTTAAAACACTGCTGAAAACACATTACTTTAACATGGCCTTCTCATAACTTCATCTTAGTTTAATCCTGATGCTCTGTATATTCAATTAATTATCATTATTATTCATGGTGGCTCCAAAATCCGTACAAACCCCTACTTTATCTGCTGTTCTTTTTCCGTTTTTCTGTGGTGGAGATCTGTGCCACCACCACCTAATCAAAGCACTGTGATGTCCCTACACTGATGGATTAAAGGCCAGAAGTCCACATGACCGTCATCATCAAGTTCTTCCATGAGAACCCTGAATATAATGAGGACTGATTGAGGTCATGTATGTTAGGTAGAATGCCTAGAGGGGGCTGGGTGGTCTCATGGCCTTGGAACCCCTGCAGATTTTATTTTTTTCTCCAGTCATCTGGAGTTTTTTTTTTGTTTTTTCTGTTCTCCCTGGCCATCAGACCTTACTTTTATTCTTTGTTAATTAGTGTTCCCTTATTTTAATTCCTATTTATTTTGTCTTTTTTTCCTCTTTATCCATCATGTAAAGTACTTTGAGCTACATTATTTGTATGAAAATGTGCTATATAAATAAATGTTGTTGTTGTAGTTGGCTTGAGTATTTCTTCGGAAAAGGGTTAAGAAAGGGAGGTTTAATTCACATGTCTGTGCCTCCATTATAACAAAAAAGGAGAAACAAACTTAAATTTTTGTTTTTTGTTGTTCTTTTATTATATTGCATCTGTAAAAACTATCATTATTTGGTATGATTTTGGGTGCTCAAAGGGTGCCAGTGTTTATTTCCATGGTTAGGTCCACTTCCAGCATTGCTAGGGGTGTTGCCTCTGAGGTCAGGACATATGCGTAATCGATGCAACAGAATAAAAGGACGGCTCTGAGTGCAAATCCTTATCTGATCTGTGGATACCAAATTTCTGAAATATTTCAAATGCATCTTTGTGTTCTTTGCTCATGTAAAAACATAAAATGATGTAATTGAACAAAATGTATGTGTGTAAGTACAGAAAATAGGACAGAATGATCAAACTTGTTTGTGTTTTGCGTACGTGACAAAAAGCATGTATACTTTCTGGAAGTTTTCTTTTAATGATGTGTGTGACAAGAAAATATACCTTTAGGGTAATGACTTTACAAATTGGAAAAATACAAAATGAGTCAGGATGCTATTTTTATTGCTTACGTGGTCAACGATCAGGAGACTAGAAAGGTATAAAAGAGCAAGGACATCTGCGCTCGAGGCAGATGAAGTGCGGTGTCCTAGGACTGTGTTTCTCTGTCATTTTACCCTTGTCTGGTATGTATCAATAAAAGGTTTTGACTAATTTTAATTTTCTTCTCTGTCTTCAGTCACAAAAAGTGTCCACAGTTTTTGGCGCCCGGACGTGGGGCAAGAGACGGCCGGTCGACTCCTCCAGCGAGACCATTTCAGTGATCCGTCTTACCAGCGGACTGCCGTCAACTTGAGTACTCCGGCAGCAGAGCATGCAGCTCCGGCAAAAGTTAGGACTGCCCTGTCCTGAAACAGTTCTTGCGTGAGGAGCCCCTGGTCTCCTCTTTGCTACATCCACGGTGACTGAACGGATTTCCAGACAGAGCTTGCACACTTCCAGGCTGGGGTAAGCACCGGGGGATTTCCGAACATTTTTTATTTTCTAAATTACGGGAGGGCGAGTTTCCTGTTGACCGTCTAGTCATACTCATATCTCAACGGGTTGCTTAAGGTGATGGAGACTTGACCCAAGCAGTTTGACGCATACGAAAGGTCTGACGAAAGGATACTGGCCTCACCCATATCCTAGACTCGGCTGGACGTATTGATGTAGTATTCTGCTGAACCGAATCGGACACGAAGTCACCTGAGCTGGAATCCGGGGATGTGAGCGGACAGGCTAACGGGACGAGTAACGGGGTGGTATATATATGTATGGAAATATAAACCGAAAAAGAGCACAGATTGCAGGATTGCTGTTAGGACGGAATAAATAAATCTACATACTAAAAGCAACAATACCGTGTTCTCCTGGGAACTGGGACAGGACCGATAGTTAGGTGTCTCCCCTTGGGAAAAAAGAAGGGAACAGTAAGGGAACAGTGAGTGGCACACTTAATACCTCGCTGATTCATACGGACAAGGGATTAGGCGAATCAGTATATAGTTGGAAAATTAAATACAGGACCCGGGAGGGCAAGGGGACATAATGGGAACTTATAACAGTAAGCCTGTTAATCGCCGCACAGGGGGATCAAAATCATTAATGCTGGAAGAATTATTTTCGGAGGATCAACAGACGCCCCGTAAAAAAATGGGTCTCCTAGGAAATTTATAGAAAAGAAGACAGGTTTAGATTTCAAGAAGGCATGTAAGAAATGGAATAGACAGAGTGGTGGGCGTTGGCCGATAGAGGGGACAGGAGATGTAAGTGAAATACAGGAAGTTAGGAAGATCCTGTGTAGAAATAAGCAGGGTTGTTATAATAGTGGACCGTATCGAATGGATATGTTCGATAGATGGGAATTAGTAATAAAAGACAGAAATTTAGAAGCAGTACAGAAACAGAATGAATTGTTGCGGGCAAATGAGGGAAAGGCTAAAAAGGAGAAAGAGGAATTACTAATTACATTACAGAAAGTTCAGACAGGCACTGAACCACAGGCAGATGGGAGGAAAAGGAAGAATAATCCCAATAAAGACCCCCTTTATCCTATTATTTTTTCCCCTCCTCAGTACCAACCTCAGGCACCTCCATTATCCCCTCCTCTATCCCCCATTCCGACTGCCCCCCCTGCACTACAATTAGCAGAAGTTTCCCCTGATGATCCCCCAGGCACAGATCACTATGACCCCTCTACCCATTGTGATGACCCACCCTGTACTAGACAAACCCCCGTCTCCAAATGCACTCGAAGTCAAACCTCCACTCACAAACCAGCTCCAACTTTTTTCTCTTCTGATCCTTCACCTTCACTTACTTGCCCTTTAATAGAAGTTCCCAATCCCCATTATAACCCTGCCCATCCAGCCGGACCCCAAAATCCCACAACAGTTATGATAAATCGGAACTGGGACATCCAAGAATTAAAAGATGTCGTGAATGCACTTCCAGATCCAAAGGAAGTAGGAGGACTAAAATTTGTTGAACAACTTGATCAGTTAGATAGCATGTATAAGCCTAACGCTGCTGAATGGACCCAGGTACTTCGTCGAAAGCTTGGGACCACATGGGCCACTGTTAGCAGGGGTGTCCGCAATGACGTTCCATGGGTATGGAACCCAGCTTTAACTCGAGGACAGGGGATAGGTGGAGAAGGCGAATTTAATCCACAATGGGAGGCGTTGAGACAAAATATTGCAGAAAAATATAAAAAAGGAACGGACTGGTCCCTTATTTCTGCTGCAAAACAAAAAAGAGACGAGACGGTTGATGAATGGGCACATAGGATTCAAGACCTTATGGCTAATCACTCGGGCTTGGAAAATGTTGATGACCGCACTCGAGCTGCAGTTCCACCTTTTGTTTCCGGTTTGCGCCTTGATATACAAAACAAGGTCCGCACTTCCTGTATTGAGTGGGAAAGTGCCGCGTTTGATGAAGTCAAACGACATGCTGAACATGCCGAAAAACAAACTAAGCAGAAGGAATCGGACTCTCATGCCAAATTATTGGCAGCACAGATGAACTATTATACCAGGAATGCTCCTGACCAAGGTCGAGGGTATGGCTTTAGAGGAAGGGGATGAGGACGAGGAAGAGGACGAGGTGGTTTTAGAGCTCCTCCTGTTGACCACAATAAGAATCCTTTTATTCCCTCTCCCTTAAATTCCAATGCTAATTCCTTCTCTTGCTACGCCTGTGGTGAAACTGGACATTTTCGTCGGGAGTGCCCTCACAGACAGCAACAGCCCCCACCTCCCCCTATTCCACCTGTTTTTTCTGACACCCCTGACCAACAATACTGGACATAGGAAAACGCAGGGACCTCCAGCCATTCTTTTCAACTACCTTTGCTCACCCATAATTCAGAGACTGATCCTTTACTGACATTGTTCGTTGATGGCACTGAGACTATTTTCTTAATCGACACTGGTGCCACTCGATCTACCCTCTCGCTGGCAAAGGTCCCTGCCTCGAACGAAACTGTTACTGTGCTTACTGCTTCTGGACAACCTCACCTTCTTCAAGTATCAAAACCTCTTCAAGTCCAGTCACGTCCTGGTGGACATACCTTACTGCATCGTTTTCTTTTAAATCAGCTCTGTCCAGTTAACCTTTTAGGAAGAGATCTCATGACAAAACTTTCTCTTTCTATTTCTATGACTGACAAAGGTTTTTTCTGTTCAACCCCCAAGTTGTTGTGTCAAATTACCCCTTACCCCAAACCCTCTTTTGCAGCATGGACTTTAGATATTTCCCCACACACCATTCTCCTCAAAGCCCTACACTCTTTATCCCCTTGTCCCTTTCCCAATTTACAGGCCCCTGACATTTTACACTGTTCTGCCCAATACTTCCCTATAGAAGTAGACACCCCCTGGCTAGAATCTTTCCTTACTTCTGGTACTTGCCCCGAAACCCTTCACATCTCCTGTGTTTTTATTTCATCCACAAAGGCAGCTGCTTCTGTTCATCTTACATGCTCACAGCACATATATTATCTTGGCGGCACAGTGCCTCATATTTCCTTAGCTAAATCACGCACTGTTAAATGGGGAGAAATAGGACCATGGGTAGAAAAATGCCTTGAAAGAACAGACTGGTTACAAGTTACTCCAGGTATTTTTGATACTCCTGACCGTTTAATAACTAAAGTGGTGTTTCAAACTGATTTTTTAGTACATCGCGCTTTGTGCCGTCCTTCCTCTTTTGCTTGTTCATTGCAAACCACTTTCCCTTCTTGGCTCTCTATGCTCCCTGATTCACTATGGTCCCAGGGAAAGAATGATTATGGAAGGATAGCCCATTGTGAGCCTCTGGTGATCCACCCGAAATCCTCCTTCCACCCGCACCGTGCCCAATATCCTCTGTCTCCCGAAGCAGAGGCTGGCATCTCCGCCGTACATTCCGATCTCGTCAAACGCGGTACCACCGTTGGACATGGACCGTCATGCCTCAGGGATACACTGAAGCCCCTTGTGTTTATGGACAAGCTCTTGCCCAAAATTTAGAAGGCTTTTGGCCGGAAAGAGGTAGTACATTGATACAGTATGTAGATGGAAATGATATGTAGCGCTACGGAAGAAGATTGTACAAAAGATACCCAGAAATTGTTGCTGTTTCTGGGGGAAAATGGCCATAAAGTTTCTAAAGTTAAGCTGCAGCTAATCAAAACAACTGTAAAATATCTAGGTCATGACATTACGTATGGAACAAGAGCTCTCTCTAGCGATCGCATTACAGCCATCCAAAATCTTCCTAGACCGGTCACAAAACAACAGGTTATGTCTGTTTTAGGTATTCTGGGCTACTGCAGACAGTGGGTTCTAAATTTTACTGAAAGAGCACAGCCGTTGCAACAATTGGCTAATACTCCTGGCATCCCCCTTTCTGGCCAGGTCCAATGGAATGAACTGGCTGAGAAGGCTCTCTGTGACCTCAAAACTGCTCTTCTATCTGCGCCCGCGCTAGGTTTGCCTGATCATTCTCGTCCATTCACTTTGTTCGTGGACGAAAAGCAGGGATTTATGAATGCAGTACTGACGCAACAACATGGAGATAAACAAAGACCGGTGGCTTATTTTTCTAAAAAACTGGATCCAGTGGCCGCAGCACTTCCTCCGTGTCTTCGTGCTGTGGCTGCAACAACAGAAGCTGTATTAGCAAGCACGGATGTAGTTCTCATGAGCCCCCTAACAGTTAAAGTGCCTCACGCTGTACATTCTATCCTAGTACAAGCCAAAACTTCACATCTCACTACTGCTAGGGCAATACACTATCAGAATGTACTCTGTACTTTGTCAAATGTTACAATTGAAAGATGCTCCACTTTAAATCCAGCCACTCTTCTCCCAATTAACAACGAAGGAGAACCACATAATTGCCATGACGAAATAACAAAGGTTGTAAAACCTAGAGTAGATCTACAGGAAACACCTTTAGAAACTGGAGAAATGATTTTTGTGGATGGATGTTCCTTGTGATTGAAAAATGGAGCACCCTCAACCAGTTACGCAGTGGTCCAAGGGGACCGCCTGCTGGAAGCAAATGGAATTTCATCAAGCTTGAGTGCACAAGCAGCTGAACTCGTAGCACTCACTCGAGCATGTCAGCTGTCCGAAGGGAAGATCGTAACAATTTATACGGATTCCAGGTATGCTTTTGGAGTCTGCCATGATCATGGAGCACTATGGAAACTAAGGGGATTTAAGACCAGTACTGGCAAACCCATCCAACATCAGAAATTGATCGAATCCCTTTTAGAAGCTATAACCAAACCATCGAAGCTAGCGATTGTTAAATGTCAAGCTCACACAGGAAAACAGGATCCTGTTAGCAAAGGAAATGAATTAGCTGACCACTTTGCTAAAGAGGCTGCATATAATAACACACCAATTTCTTTATTCCAACAGAGAAATGACCAGGACCCTGATAATCAAATTATTTCTTTACAGAGTGCAGCCACGGATATCGAAAGGAGAAAATGGTCCAAAGAAGGGTCCCTCTCTGATGGAGTCTGGACTCATAAACACACTAACAAACCTTTTCTCCCAAAAGCCTCTTTCCCAGGAATGGCAAAAATCGCCCATGGCCTCGATCACGCAGGTAGAGATGCCATGGTTCGAGATGTTGAAAAACATTGGGAAGCTGTAGGTTTCTCTACATATGCAGAGCAATTTTGCAGACGCTGTGCAATATGTCAAAAGTTTAATGTGGGAAAAGGTACCCAGGTAAGTCCCGCCGTTACCCCTAATCCAATGGGTCCGTTTGAACACCTCCAAATGGATTTCATTGAACTAACCCCGTCTAAAGGGTACCGATATTGTCTTGTGATTGTCGATGTGTTCTCCCGATGGGTAGAGGCTTTCCCTTCAAAACACAACGATGCCAAAACAGTAGCTAAAGCACTAATTAAAGAGATTATTCCAAGATGGGGTATCCCTCAAAAGCTACAAACAGATAATGGCACTCATTTTGTGAACTCCGTTATAAATGAATTAACCACCTGGCTCCAAATTAATGTGCACCATTATTGTAAATACCATCCCCAAAGCGGAGGCATCGTAGAACGATGCAATGGCACTTTAAAAGCTAAACTCGCAAAAATTTGTGAACAAACTAATTTATCATGGCCGGATGCACTACCCTTAGCTTTAATGGGACTAAGGGGACGGACACACCGACAACTGGGACTATCGCCGTTTGAGATTCTGACCGGACGTCCCATGCCCATTGGCATGGTTGTAGGAAATGTGAATTTGCATACTGTGGACAATGATCTTCTCTCTAGTCTTGCAAGTCTCCGAACCTCGTTGAAGGAAATCCACCAGCAGGTTAATCAAGCCTGGAGGACCAGCCCCCTTTCCAAGGATTTACCAATTCCCTTGGGCACCTGGATCCTGGTTCGAGATACTCGGAGGAAACACTGGCATCAGCCTAGGTGGAGAGGACCATTCCAAATTCTTCTATCCACACCACACGCCGTGAAAGTTGAAGGACTGCCTGCCTGGATCCACGCATCGCATTGCAAGAAATGGCTATCTTAAAAATACTTTTTCTGTTGACTGTTACCCGCACCCTCTCGGGCTACCCAAGGATGGGTGGTGATCTCTATCTAAGTACTTTACCGCCTCTATGGAAAGGGCATATATGCTACATGAGGAGCACGTCTCGTATAGCTTCTTCCATTTTCTCCTCCCCATCCCCTTTCCCCCCCCCCTTCCCCTTCATCAACCATTTCAATTTAATTTATATTGCCCACATCATTTTGTTCAAAAAGGGAGGAGTGTAAAAACATAAAATGATGTAATTGAACAAAATGTATGTAAGTACATAGAACAGAATGATCAAACTTGTTTGTGTTTTGCGTACGTGACAAAAAGCATATATACTTTCTGGAAGTTTTCTTTCAATGATGTGTGTGACAAGAAAATATACCTTTAGGGTAAGGACTTTACCAATTGGAATAATACAAAATGAGTCAGGACGCTATTTTTATTGCTTACGTGGTCAACGATCAGGAGACTAGAAAGGTATAAAAGAGCAAGGACATCTGCGCTCGAGGCAGATGAAGTGCGGTGTCCTAGGACTGTGTTTCTCTGTCATTTTACCCTTGTCTGGTATGTATCAATAAAAGGTTTTGACTAATTTTAATTTTCTTCTCTGTCTTCAGTCACAAAAAGTGTCCACACTCACAAGATATTTCTCGGTTTTTACCCTCTTGTTCTCTCGACCATCATTGTTCTCTCTTGTATTAGGCTTCAGTTTCATTTCGCTTTATATTTTTCTTTGTTTTGTTTTTTACACACATCTCCTCTTTTTTTGCTCAAACGTTTATCTGCCATTTCGGAACAGAACATATACATGCATATAACTGTCTCAGATTTTTATGTTATGAATAAACTGTATTAATTGTTTATTTCATCCAGTAATGTAGGACTAGACTACTTTTCAACAAAGAATGAAACATTTGAACCACAACAGAGAAAATGGAAGGTTGAATTGTGTGCGCCTTTCCAATTTGTGAGTGTATGGCTGTTTATTGTTCTGCCATCCTAGCTTGGATATGAATCAAAGTTTACATATTCAAAATTGACTTTTTATATTTGCAGTTCACTCAACATTCAAAATACACTTTTCATTTGGCTTTATATATTCAAAACTCACTCCATTTCAGATTTGATTTTACATATGTAAATGTCAATCCTTATGCACTTTGATTTTATATATTCCCAATTCATTCCAAATATTTGAAGTTTGACTTTACATACTCAAAATTGACTTTATATATTCTGATTTGATTCTTTACATTTTAAATTTTTTTTACATAGCAAAGGCTTAAACCCCTATCAAGACTGCGCTGTTCTGAGTGAGTTTAAGAATGTTATTTTATACATTACTTTATATATATATATATATATATATATATATATATATATATATATATATATATATATATATATATATATATATACATATATATATAATTTTTAACTCCATACTTAAAAAAATATCCCATTTAAATTGTGACTCCAAATGTTTGTAATTGATTTACAATACTTAGAATTTACTTCATATATTAATTTTGACTTTATATGTTCAAAATATACTTCACTTTATATACGATAGGTTTACTCTGTGTATTTAAAGTTTATATTGGCATGGCAGTATGGAACAGTGGTTTTTGCAGCGGCCTCATAGTGCAAAGAGCCTGGGTACAATTAATTGTCTGTTGGCAGAAGGCTGAAAGGTACAGGGACACAAGGATCTGTGAGAGAGAGTTTTAGGATGGAGTGTCCCTGGAGTTCATGCTAGACTACTCCTGAGTACCTTCACTCCTTAGGGGTTAGTGATGAAACCATAAGTGATGCTGGAAGCCAAGAGCTTACTGAGTGCTGAGCTGGTGGCACTAGCTTGACTACAGGATAAAAGAAAAGCCAAGTCTAGACAGAAAGAACAGGAGGTAAGAGAAGAGTAATTTGCAATAAAAATTCACAATAGGCAAGGGACTTTATTTTCTTTTTTTTTTTTTCTTTTTGGTACTGTATTTCTTTCTTTCATTCCTGAATTGTGAATATTTTTGCTTTTATAAGAAAACACACTTTCTTTCTGTACCTTGACATCCTCGGAATACACTTTTGAGTTTTTGGATATTGTAAAGTGGCCATATTTTTCATAATATCAATTTTAAGCCATTTGTCAAGATGTGCTTAATGTCAAAAGTGGTGAGGAGTTGTGTTGTGTATCTACTGGAGAATGTGTTTCTACAATTTAATTTGTTGCTTTTAACATCATAGTGATGATATATCTTCTACAAGGAAGTTCAAGAAGTTGCAAGTCATTAATATAAATTAATATATTATATATTAATATACAGTGCCACATTCAGCATGTCCGCTAAGTGAAATAAATACTTATTACTGAAAAACATTCACAGGCAGTCACCTTAAGTGAAATGTACAATATGTGTTCCGGGTTAAAAAAATTGTATTCTTGAACTTAAAAATGTTATACACATGTCAGTACATTCCAAATAGCTTTAACTATTGATGGCCATTTTCAGAGAGGTACATAGCAAATAAAGCCCAATAGCAATCAAATGCTACGTAACCTCTCCTCATTTTACAGGCATGAAGGTAATCTGAAAGGGTACAGTCACATTAGGTTCAATTCAACCGGAGTCAAAAGTGTTTTACGTTTGTAATTGGATGGTTGCCGGTTCAAATCCCGTAAATGCCAAAAGAGACTCTGCTCTGTTGGGCCCTTAAGCAAGGCCCTTAACCTGCAATTGCTGAGCGCTTTGAGTAGTGAGAAAAGTGCTATATAAATGCAAAGAATTATTATTGTTATTTTGTAAAGCAAGGTGAGACACAGCCACAAAAATTCTGAAGCTACCATTGGGATTTCTACCTTGGGGAAAGAGTCTAAGTTAACAGGTTGCCATGATGGCATGTTGAAGGAAAACTCACACATTTCAAAGTTAAGCAGTAGTCTGATCAGAAAATGAATTCACATTACCTTCAATGAGATTGTCACAATTTTCAAGTTGGGTCTTGATATGTGTTTTCATAGAAAATATAAGAACAAATGATAATAATAACAGGTTTAACAGAGTGTACTAGGCAAAAAACAACCCTGGATGGCCACTCCATCACAGGGGTTTCTCATGGGCCTAACATATATTAGTCAACAGCACAGGAGTAACGTGTACATTGGAACAATCAGCCCAACAAAGCTCGCCAGTCCTATACACTTATTTCTTCTAAAAAAACATCAAATCTAGCTTTGAAAGTCCCTAAAGTCTTGCTGTCTACCACACTACTTAGTAGCTTATTCCTAGTGTCTATGGTCCTCTGTGTAAAGAAAAACTTCCAAATATTTGTGCAAAATTTACCCTTAACAAGTTTCCAACTGTGTCCCTGCGTTTTTGGTGGACTCATTTTAAAATAATAGCCTCGATCCACTGCACCTGCATCCTTCCTAATTTTAAACACTTCAGTCATGTTTCCTCTTAATCTCCTTTTGCTTAAACTGAAAAGGTTCAGCTCTTTTAATCTTTCCTCATAATTCAATACCAGTAGCCCTGGAATCAGCCTAGTTGCTCTTCTCTGGACCTTTTCTAGTGTTGTTATGTCCTTTTTGTAACCTGGAGACGAAAACTCCACACAGTACTCAAGATGATGCCTTGTCAGTGCAAGATAAAGCTTAAGCATAACTTGTGTTTGTACTCTACACATCGTGCTATACTATAACCTAACATTCTGTTAGCCTTCTTAACGGCTTCTGAACACTGTCTGGTAGTTGATAATAACGTCTTAACAATGGTTCCTAAATGATTTTCATAAGGTGAACTTTAAATTTTCAGACTTTCCACTGGGGATTCAAACCTAAAATTTTTAAACTTCATAATCTTGTTATAAAATATGTTGCTAGGTAGGGTATGCCTACAATCTGGTTAACCATTCCAGGATGCTGAGCTAATTGAGTTCATATTTTTGTCATTTATTCCACAATCATGAACAGTCAATTTGTTTTGTTCAAGCTACCATGGCAAATTTTCAAAAGAAAATGAGGAGTATATTTTTCAACTTTGATGGACTCATAAAAGGTTTGTTTTCCATGAACAGACTGTTAATTAGCAACATTACATTAAATGGTATCAGGAAAAAAGCATCCAGAATATGTGCCCACACACAGTGATGTTGATCA
This sequence comes from Erpetoichthys calabaricus, assembly GCF_900747795.2. Lineage (NCBI taxonomy): Eukaryota > Metazoa > Chordata > Cladistia > Polypteriformes > Polypteridae > Erpetoichthys > Erpetoichthys calabaricus. The sequence continues at coordinate 62,269,421 of NC_041395.2, forward strand.
AAGAGTTTTTGTAATCCCTTGTATTTGCCAGATTTGTTGTTTTGCACGACTCCCATATTTGCCATATCTTACTTCCTGTGATTGTTTGGTTTCTGAAATTATAATCGAGACTATAGGAAAGAAGCTTTGCTTCTATGGAAGAAATTCAGGAAAAAACATCAGAGGCTTTCGACATGGTAACAAAAGATGAATGCAGGAAATGTTTCCAGGACTGGAAGAAGTGCTGGGACTAAAAGGGAATTGATGTAAATTTTATAATAAAGTTATTGTTTTTTAAACATTCATGTACACAACTTGGGGAATGCATAGGGAAAACCAGAAAACTTATGCAAGCTACCAATTGCAAGGTGTGAGATTTGCAATCTAGACACTGGATCTGTGAGTCAGAGGTGCTAACTACTGTGCCATAGTGTTGCCTATTACTGTATTAATGATAACAAAAAAGCAAAATATGAAGGAAACGTTCTGGATATCAGAATGGAATTGAAATTGAGTAAATATGTGCCAAAATACTGTATGGTGCTCTCAGCTACAGAAGAAATTAGGGTTATATTTTTTGCTATTCCAAACAAAAGGTTTTGTACACACTATATGTCAAAAGCTCAAACAGACACCGCTTCTTGATCATTTTCATACATCTGTGCTAAAAGTGGCAGTGGCCTTTTTTTTTTTTTTTGCTTTAAAATATTCACATTCCTATTAATCTCATTTCTCTTTTCATCAGTAACCCAAGACATATTGTGAATTAGTAATTAATTAAGAAAACACTGCTTTGTTGAAGAAAAGGCTTTGTTATTTGAACAGTCCATGCAATGAATTAATTTTTTTTCTTATTTAATTCTGGAAAGAAATACAGGATGACTGAGCAGAGTCAAATCTGCAAGACTGATATTAATTTGGTGTTACATTAAATGAAACATTGCATATTCTGTAACGTCAAACCCATTAAAACGTTATCACTATTTGCACATAACATACAAAGCTGCCTTAACCCTTATACTTGTGGCAGATTGCTTTTCTTCAAGCTGCTACTTACAAAATACAATATCTATGTTTTGGGTCACAGGAGACTTTGCCTTGTGATCCATCATACGATGCAGAAAAAAATACTATCTCTTATATGAAATTATACATTGTATCAAATGTTTTTGTTGCATCCTCATGAAGTGTTACCGTATAATAGTTGTAATAGGGGTGCCCCACTGGCAGGAGATAGCCATGAGAAAGACAACAGCAAGGATGTCACAAAGTGGAGCAAAGCCTCTCATCAAACCCCCCCAGACAAAAATTAGAGCCACGGTGGCATCAAATATCTTGTATAAGTCAGGACCAATGCTCCAGGAGGGTATTAGGCAGTAATGATAGCAGTCACATATTCGAGCAGTCAGGACTGAGGAGAGACAACTAGAGAAGCTAAGGAAGAGACTTCTGAGGTAGCAACACTTCCTTGCCAACAGTGTGTACGTGGCTTCAGAAATGACTGCATGGGACCATGCTATCTCTCTCATTTAGCTAGGGAGCTATCCTGGAGATCAAAGTCCTATAAGTGCTAAGGAAGGCTAACGAATACATGAATACCAGAAAGGTCTAGTCTGATGCCCATACCAAAAATGTTAGGCAGCCACTGACCTCTAGGAGATTAACTGGAGGTGATGCCAAGGGCTAATGGACTAAGAGCAGGTGTTAAAAGGCAGAAGTTGTGACATATCTTAGCAAATTGAGGACATATCGTCCCAGCTGAGCTATGCTTTCCTTCTAAGTGAGCAGTAACATATCGGACTGATGTGGAGGTCTAGTTCTTTAAGGGACAGACATCTTGGGTGTCAGACATCCCAAGAACTGCTAAACAGAGTTCTCGCCTGGTGTCTCTGAAACAAATTCAAGGTTTCATCAATCTGCAAAGTGATTCTAGGCCTTGAAAGTCACCCTAGGATGGATGTTAAGGCCTTTTCACAAATTTGGCCCTATTGAGCTACAGAGCTGAGCAAACATTGGATGAACACACAACTGATAGAAAGAAAAGAGCCATGTGTTGGACAAACTGGTGAGCCATCTCACCGGAAAAGATGAAATGCAAAGCATATTTAGGCCCAGACAGATTGCAAGGTTTTTGTTTCCTTACAGTTAATTTTTTACTTTCATTTTGTGTGCATTTTGCTATATACTGTATATAGCACACTATTTTGTATCTTTTTGCTTTGTTACTATTTCTGGATGTCTAAGATTATAAGGTTTCCCATTTATCACAGTTGTAAAACAAACCTCCTAATTAAATCAATTTATTCTCTTTCTTCTATTTATTGGACTTTCTTGGTCCATATTTGAGTAATTAAAATTGCTGAGCATATTCAGTTAAACTTGCATTTTGAATGCTATTTTAGTTTTGCTTACCGACACTAATAACTGAACACATGGGTCTATAACATACTCATACACACACTCTTTAATGGCTGCAGCTCTCAGGTTTAGCCAAAACACAAATGTAGCTATGAGTGAAGCCAAAACTTTCATCAAGAGAGCAGTCAAATCATTGGAGTTATACATTAAATATATTGGACATATTTTGTTTTACAATGATCCATTTATGCACCCAATCCAATTACTGAACTAAACGCCATAGACCGCATCCTAACACAGAGCTGCACATCATGGTTTGGGAATTGCTCAGTCGAAGATCACAAAGCCCTGCAGAGAGTGGTGTGTTCAGCAGAGTGCATTTTAAGGTCAGCACTGCCCTCTCTGCAGTATATCTACACCATGCACTGTAGGACCAGGGCAATTAAAATAATTATGGGCTCTGTCCACCCCAGCAACAGACTGTTCAGCCTGCTCAGCTCAGGCAAGTGGCTCTGCAGCCAAATGGCAAAGACAGAGAGACTCAAGAGGAGCTTTTACCCTCAGCCAATCAGAATCCTAGAGTGTGACAAGCCAATAAACATTTGAACTTAATACTCATTGCACACACACTTTAACTTTCTACACAATTACGTTATACTTTTTACTGTTTCAGATTTTACCTTAATTTTAATTTAATTTAATTAGTGAATTTTATTATCATTTTTCATTATATTATTAATTTTATTATTTATTCTATTGTGTGTTTGCTTTGGTTTTGCACAATCTTGGAGTAGGCTAGCTTTTTCATTTCACTGCACGTTGTACCTGTATAACTGTGTGTGTGACGAATAAAACTCTTGAATCTTGAACATATAACTGGAAACTATCATGAGCAGAAAAGAGAAAAGAGTATCAAGGCACAAACCTACAGACATCTGACATTTTGTATTACCAGTTAATCTAATATCTTTGGAGTGTGAGAAAAAGGCAGAAAGCCTACACAAAGGCAAAAAGGACATACAAGCTCCACAGAGACAATGAACACAGCAATAAGGCAACGGAGTTATCAGTTTAAAATTTAGAAGTATTGTAAGTAAAATGTGATGCATAATGCTAATAGACATAAACAAAATAATAAAGCTTAATTTTGAAATTAATTTTACAGTCAAATCACAAATCAAAATGATAACTGAATCTCCTTTTAAATAAATTATATTGCAAAAAACTGCAGTAAAACTTCTGGCTTCTTTATTGTCAATTTTCATTTGTTAAAAGTAGATAGATAGATAGATAGATAGATAGATAGATAGATAGATAGATAGATAGATAGATAGATAGATAGATAGATAGATAGATAGATAGATAGATAGATAGATAGATAAGCACTAAGAGACAGATACAGCAGATATCTAAAAGTAATACCCAATGAATAATCTAGATATACGGTATAAAACAATGCTTTACATGGCATTAAAGACACCATAGTTATTGGGTCAATGAGAAATTTTAATATTTATTGATTACAAGCCTCACACTAGTGTAAATGGTTAATGATGGCTGTATGCATGCCTGTATTTAAGCAATAGATTATCCTGAGATGCCAGGTACTATGGGAAAAGAAAATAATGCTAATTTCTAGGCATACTTAATGACTGTGAATATCAAAAGGTTGTTATTAGGACAAGATATGACAAAGATGGAGTACATTAATTATAAAAGATGCTTGACACAAATCAAAATTTGAAAGTGTTAATAATTAATTAGAGATAAGGTAATTGTCATTTTGAGCAGTTATTCATTAAGAGCATGCAGCTGGAGCAGTATCCTTTCTGGGGTGTACAGTAGGAAAAGCTCTTCTTAGAGTCGATTACAGTATTACAGAAGTCAGGCTACTCTGGGATGTGTTGTTTCTTTTAATAATGGTTGGAGTTTGGAAGTGTAGTAGCACCTCAACCAATTAGAGGTTACTTTAGGTTTAGGGTCTCAAAACTTCTACACAACATCTCATCAATTAATTGGTAAACATTTCAGGGTGGAGAAGTAATTCCTTGGGTTCAGCCAGAAGTAGTCTGTAGAGGGGGCTTAAAATTTGTTTCTGGTCATAGGGCCATTGAAATGGGAGTTGGGAGGTGAGTCATGACAAGGATTCAACTGCTGGGACGAAGGAATATTAGGGGTTTGAAGAAGATGTTATAAGAGAGGGATTTGGTGTTATTTCTAAATGGACATTTCCATAAGACACCCTAGCAGAAAGAGGTTGTATCTCCTCTATAGGTTCAATGGGGTAGCCAGAATATTTGTTGTTTATTCAATGCTGTCTTACTCCTTTTGTTATTCCTTTCTTGTGTTTATTATTAATTCTTAATAAACAGAGTTAAAAAACTGCGGAAACGTTTTGAACGTATATACTGTATATATCTAAATATATATATGCTGCTGAAAAAATTAAGGAACACTTAAATTACACATTGGATGAGTGAAATACTCAACGTGGAAATTCTTTTCTGAGTAATACTGCGTAATCATTGAGAACAAAATGATGTAACAATGATCAATGGAAACCACAATCACCAACCCATTGAGGGCTGGATTCAACATCACACCAAAAATTAAAGTCAAAAATTGAAATCACAAGCTGATCCAACTTGAATGAATTTCATCGCAACGACTCATAATGTGACTCAGTTGTGTGTATGGCCCTTGCGTGTCTGTATGCACTCCCGACAAAATTTGGGCATGCTCTTGATGAGACGGCAGATGGTGTCCTGGGGGATCTCCTCTCCCAAACCTAGATCAGGGTGTCAGTAGACTCCTAGAGAGTCAGATACACTGGTACATAATTTCCCAGATATTTTTAATTGAATGTATGTCCGGTGAATGTGCAGGCCAGTCAAAGGCATAAATGCCTTCGTCCTCCAGAGGAACTGCCTACTTACTCTGGACAAATGAGGCCGGGCCTTGTTCTGCACCAGGAGAAACACAGGACCCACTACACCAGCATAAGATCTACAGTGGCTCTGGTGATTTCATCCTGATAACTAACAGGCGTTAGGGTACCATTCCCTCAAACATGGAGGTCTGTGCTACCCTCCAAGGTATGCCTCCCTAGACTATCACTGACAACCCACCATTAAGCTAGATTAAATTAAATGGCAGCCAAACAGAAATGAGATGTGAAACAAGCCAACAGTTGACAAGCTAAATTGGAACATCAAACTCCAGCCAGTTCCTCTCCAACCAGTTTCTTAATGAGAAGCCAATTCTTGCTGTTAAATAAAGCCGCTATTGAATTTCATGGCTTGTTGCTGCTCTCATTTTGCCACAACAAACTGTTGATTTTCTGTTTTCTTTAAGACCACCGTCAAGATGTTTTGGTGACCTTAGCGGTATCATGACTGAGACCTTCACCTTTCTTTATTTTCCTGTTAGCTGGGCATGTGTCTCATTATTGTTTGGCTGCTCATTATGGAAAAAGAAACAACTAAGGGGTCTGAGTCACGTCAATTAAAACTAAGGCAAAATAAGTTAATCAGCAGCAAAAATGGCTCACTAATTAAGAAGATGGTTAGAATGAAAACCTGCAAACTTTGCGGCCCACCAGGACTGGAATTGGACACTCCTGCACTTAACCTTCCTCACTGGACAGACTTATATCCCTGAAGCTTAACTGACTTGGAGTTAGACTGTGATGATTCAGTGTTCTCTTCATTTTTTGTGCAGTATATATATATATATATATATATATATATATATATATATATATATATATATATATATATATATATATAAACATTCCTGAGTGTGCCTTAGAGAATCACACAAAACCCACCACACTAGTTTGTACCACATTTTACAGGCTAATACAATTTTATATTTTCCACATATAAATAATTTGAAAGAAAAAAAAATAGATCTCATTAAAAGTTGCCATTATGAAGTGAAATAATACTAAATATAATACTATGCATCTGCTTGATGGAAGCAACATGTCAATAATGGGCCTTATTGAAATTGCTCAGAAGGAAAGACACTCTGTTTATTTGGAATCTATCTTATCTTACATCTTATTATTACTTCTTATATATACATATAAAATTAGAAGCAAAGATCTGTGATACGGATTGCATATTTATAGGTAGAAATCCACAAAGGAAGAAAATGAATCAAGTCTCTTAAAATAGTCTTATATTCCTGAGTTTTCAAAACCTGTCAGGTGTTATCATCAGAGGAAAATGATTAGACATACAGGAATCAAAGGCAATATATAGTGTCACACACGTGCGATTAGGAGGCAGCTAAAGGCTGGATGACCTCATTTCCTCTCCCTATTTTTAAAATCGCCATCTTACCTCCACTTGATCAGTTCTGTTTTGGACTCTGTCTTGTAAACATCTCAACCTTTTTTCAAACCTTTTGCAGACAGGAACATATTATATACAGGTGGCTGCCCCAAACCTTTGTGACTGTCTGGAGTCGATTTTGTTACAATAGCAAATGAGGAAGGGGGGCTAAGTGGATGAAAGAGGGGTGGATTAGTAAGGTGGGGTTTGGAAGGTGTTGGTCATAAAGTCTTTTTTTATCATTTGGATGTTCTTCTTTTTAAACCTGCATAAGCCAGGTTTATGTTCAAGTGTCTGTTAAAGGCATTTTCATTTGATAAACACGATTCAGCCAGCTTTCCTCACACTCTTAGTTTTTGTCCTGAATCTCACTTGCACCATGTCCCAGTTAAACATGTGCACAGTTTAAGTGGTTGAATTTTAGTTTGTGTGTCTGTTTGAACATCAAAGTAAAACCACCACACCTATTTCTACAAAACCTAGCAGTTAGTTCCAGTATAGTCTAACTTAGAATATAGGTTAATAAAATTTTAGATTTTCTACATATAAATATCTAGAGAAAATAAAAACTAAGATGACCTCACTAATAGATGCCATTTTTGTTGGAACTAAAGGAGAAGATGATATTGATGTGATTTTTACTTGAATGATTGCATAACAAAACAATACCAATTTCAGGTGTTTATGATGACTACAATAATTATTAAGAATTATGAAATATTTAAGCTTGTTGAGAAAGAACAAGATTTTCAGATTTGTCGGTCAGAAACTCTTTAACGATTGATTGTAATCTGTGGCTTCTTTAGAGATAGATATTTCTTTTCTAATGAAGAACACAAAAAAGTGTACAAATATTAAACTACTATTATGTTTGATAACTTATCTTCTTTTGGTTTACATAATGTATGGTTATCATGACAAAACTAAAAATGTTATTATCCTTTTAATTGCTTCTATTCTAAGTAATTTGACACAACAGCTGAAATGCTTTCATAATATTTACTGTTATTACTACTGCAAAATGTAACTAAACAAACCTAATAGCTTATCAAAGCATTCAGTGTTCTTAAAGATTTCATTTTGATTTAATAAGCACAAGGCTAACACTTCTGAAAATGGCCATTAATTGTATTTTACTTTAAACTGTCACATAAATACCAATATCTTTTCAATTTTTATTATGCAGTAAATGTTTAACAGGCACAAAAGTCATGAGATCTTCAGCACAGTTGCTATCTCCTACAATACTAAGTCAATATATACCTTTCATGTGGTGTTTCATGTTTCCAATTAGTGACAAAGCATCATTTCCATATTCACCTTCTGCCCACTTCAAAACATTTACAAGAATCAGATTTTATAGTTATATACTCGACCTTGTGCTCGTTTATATAACTGTTTAAAAATATTAAGTGTGCTCTTTGAACATGTGAAGTGCACAGATTAATTTTCATAACTGTTTAACTCCAAGTACTCTAAAACAACTGTGTGTGCCTTTAAACTGGGGTTTATGGAATGAACATGGGTTATAACTCCTCTACCTGAAACCTAATCCTTCTGCAGGGCAGAGGTGGGTAGAGTAGCCAAAAATTGTACTCAAGTAAGAGTAGCGTTACTTCAAAATAATATTACTCAAGTAGAAGTAAAAAGTAGTCATCCAAAAAATTACTCAAATAAGAGTAAAAAAGTACTTGGTGAAAAGACTACTCAAGTACTGAGTAACTGTCTGAACATAATAAATTATTTACTTTTTAGAAATGTAATAAGACAGACAAAAATATAAAACAATGTGCAAATTCTGCTATTTCTAAATAATAAAATAAATGAGTAAAAATAAATAACATCTTTACAAAATAAAGATGCACAAATAACACAAAGTTCTAAATCTCAGTTTTTCACAACAAAGCTTTTGAAGCCAATACCTACAGTAGGTAACATGTATGTTTGAACAGTGCAAACTACTTACAGTGACAAGATATACTGTACACTGACAGTTTAATACTGTATATTCACTTGCCCTCTAAATAGCACAACTGATAGAAAATAACATTTGAACAAGGCAGCTTGTGCACGTACAAGAAGTCTCACTTTTTATAAATTGGTATGCACTGTCAGTTAATGAGATCGTTATATTTTCATGTGGGATGCTCCTTTTAAAATATTTTTTTAACAATTGAGACTGCAATTAACATGAACAAGTGTCCTTATAACTGTTATTTTTAAGATCTATAACACACAGACAGACAGAGCACTGCATAATAGAGAGATACACAGACAGAGAAGTCACTAGATATATAAATAAACAGGGTTAGGCACTGTATAATAGATATATAAAAAAACAGCTAAGGGGATAGATATATAGATAGATAGGAAGGAAAGGCACTATATGATAGGCAGACAGGGAAGCTGCTATATAATAATACAATTACTGTTATTACTGTATAGATAGACAGGGAGTTCACTGTATAAAAGACTGACAGAGAAAGCACTACTAAATGAAAAATGGTATAGCCTATTTATTAATCAACAGATACTTTAGGAAGGCAAGCAGATAGTGAGAGTACATGTAGATGTGAAAATCACTAGACAGACAGATAGATATGGAAGGCACTGTATAACAGATACAAAACTGTCAGAAAAAACAGGGTATACTGTAAATAATATACAGGCAGAGAAGCCACTAGATAGGTAGATAAATAGACAGACATGAAAGGCATTATATAAGACAGATAGATAGGAAAGGCACTATATACAGTTGGACTAGGCAGAAAGGGAAACCACCCATACAATCAGATTGTGACACAGACTACGAATGCCGTGAATGTAATTACCCCGATCTACATGCTGTCAAATAAATGAACCACACGCCATGGCGCAACGTTAGGGGCATCACCTCTGACGCTGACGTCCGAGGTTTGATTCCCGAGAGGGAGTGCAGTGGAGTGTGTACACCTGATGAGCCCAGAATGAGGGCGAAACACGTGTCGCGTACTCTTTGCATTTATTTGACAGTAAACTATTACAACCATTCTATGATCTGCTCCTCACAAACTGAGGGCACCGTGGCAGATGTTAGCAGATTGCTGGCCAACCACAGGCATTACCTGGTAGGTAACCACCCATACAATCAGATCGTGACACAGACTACGAATGCCGTGATATATATATATATATATATATATATATATATATATATATATATATATATATATATATATATATATATATACAGTATATGTGTCCGTGTGTGCATCTGAGATTTATGTCAATAAAATATATGAAAAATGATTCAGTCTGTTTATTATTCAACACATACTGCAGGAAAGCAAGAAGACCTTTAGAGTACATATAGATCAGAAAGGCACTGTATAATAGATGTGAGATGCTCTTTTTTAAAAAATTAAAAATTGAGACTGCAACTAACATGAACAAGTGTCTTTATAACTGTTCTTATTTTTAAGTTCTGTAAGACATACACTGTCAGACAGATCACTGACTAATGCACAGATAAATAGATAAACTGGGAAAGCACTGTATAATAGAAGATATAAAACTGTCAGGAGAAAAAAACAGCTAGACAGACAGACAGACAGACAGACAGACAGACAGACAGACAGACAGACAGACAGACAGATAGATAGATAGATAGATAGATAGATAGATAGATAGAGTGCCTTTCACATCTACCGTGTTTCCCGAAAGTAAGATCTACCATGAAAGTAAGACCTAGAAGTAATTTCTGATGTAACGCTAATATAAGCCCTCCCCCGAAAATAAGACCTACCGCTAATCCGCCGTTTTTGCATCTGTCCTGAGAGCTGCCGTATTTAGCCTAGAAGCTGCCCTGGTTACAAGGTAAGGGTAGTTAAAAGAGTAAACGTTGTCTTTTGTCCAGCATAACATCGGATAAATATGGTGCACTCAAGCCGTTATAAGAAAGTGGGTAGATTTAATGTTTCCACATGTTTTGCAAGGTGCCCAAAGAGGTCTGCTAGTCTGGGATTCTGCTAGCACTCACCACGCTAAAGACATGAAGAACTTCCTTAAAGAGAGAAGAACAGATCAGATAATGATTCCTGCAGGCACTTGACATTGCAATAAACAAGCCATTCAAGGGCCATTTGCGAATAGAAGTCAATGATTACATTGAAAACAGAATGAATAGAAATCAGCGGGGGAACTTTGTGAAGCCTAAGCTGCAAGAGGTGATGACTTGGGTGAAGAATTCATGGGATAAATTCACTGAAAGCTGTGCTGCCAATGCACTACAAGCAGGTTACCTGGACAAGAAGTGTTCATTTAAGGAGAGCAGTATTGCTGCACATGAGAGATTGGGGCCATTAATTCTAAAGGAATTAGAGTCAAAAGAAATCCTTGAAGGAGCAGATTCAGATATGTAAGATAAGTAAGATGACATGATTGTATCTGAATAAAAGTAGAAGCAGTTAACATATGGTAGTTTGTATAACATGAATAAATGTTGATTGTTAAACCAGAGTTAACATAGGAGGGGGTGCCCAAGGGAGTCCGTGATACCGGTAGCGCTGCACTGGCCGTGGCTTTTGGGATGCATGTTTTTCCTGCTGCAGTGGGTGAGTGTGTAACATCTTTCAACCTCGTTTTTTGCTTCTTCTTGTTCTTTGTGGTCGGCATGCGGCTGTGGGCTTTTGTTTCCTGCTGGGGAGGGGTGCTGCATTTGACCTTTTTTTAGGCGAGAAAAATCTTTTCTCATTTGGGAAGGGGTGAGGTGCGGCGTTTTTCGGGGTTTGCAGCCGCACGCTGGCCGCAGGGATCGAGAACAGCAGGAGACGGGGTTGAAACTTGGGGCACTACCTTGGAGTAAGTTGTTATGTGCTTGCCTGCCGTGGCGGGGGAGGTGTGTGCTCCGGGGGCTCTGTCCAGCACGGCACTACTGCGGATTCTTTTGGGTACCCCCTTGTACAGTAGTTTGTAGAACATGAATACCGTACATGTTGATTTGATTGTTGAACAGGCGTTAACATACCAGTAGTTTGTACCATATAATTGTTGAACAGGAATAAATGTACTTTACTTTTTTGAACTTCAATAAAAATAAGACCTACCCAAAAATAAGCCCTAGTGCATTTTTTGGACCTAAAATTAATATAAGACACTGTCTAATTTTCGGGGAAACACGGTATCTACTGTATCTATCTATGACTGGTGCTGCAGAAAGGCCAGCAGGCAGTGAGAGTACATTCACATGTGAAAGGCACTAGATCAACGGATAGATAGGGAAGGCACTTATATAATAGGCAGACAGAGAAGGCACTAGACAGATACATAACAGTATTAGCTATATAGTAGTTTCGTTTTATATATAATGTATATGTATTTTACAACTCGGAGAATTGTCAAAAAGAAATACATTAAATCATATATCAATCGACACACGCTGCACACAGGCAAGCAGGCAGTGAGAGTGGAGATAGATGTGAAAGACGCTAGATAGATTGCATACAACAGGCAAAAATAACGACCGCTTGATAACAGTATTAGCTGTAATAAATGAAAGCATGAATTAATCAACAGAAATAACCGTGATCGACATTTTACGATTTACGATTTCTTAAGAAAAAAAAAAGAAAAACACCCCAGCACGTCTATTAAAGCAGATGCTTACAGGCAGGCAGGCTGGCTGGCAGGCAGGCAGGCAGGCAGGCAGAGCAGCGAAAAGTGCAGAACAGCGCCCCCCGAAAACAGAAGTGGCAGAAAATAGACCGCATCAGTAGTGGTTTAGCACTACCATAGAGAATGAATGGGAAACGGTTTAGGGAGTTTTAGCTAAAGAATAAATGGCGGCCACGCGGGTTAATGGAAAAAAAGTAACGATCTGAGTGTTGCCCAATGTAGCGGAGTAAGAGTAGCGTTTCTTCTTCACAAATGTATTCAAGTAAAAGTAAAAAGTATGGTGCAGTAAAACTACTCTTAGAAGTACAATTTTTTTAAAAAGTTACTCAAGTAAATGTAACAGAGTAAATGTAACTCGTTACTACCCACCTCTGCTGCAGGGGCAATACTAAACCACCCTGTAACATTGGTTGATGAGTACAAGTTAAATTATTTGTTGTATTAACTACATTAATTTAAGATAAACGATATGTTTTGATTATCATCACCCCAACCTGTCTTTGCCAATTCAGTGTATTCTTCTTCTTCTTCTTCTCCCAGCTGCTCCCATTAGGCATTGCCACAGCAGATCATCTTGTTCCTTATCTCCTTGTCCTCTGTATCTTGCTCTGTCATACCTGCATGTCCCCTCTCACCACATCCATAAGCTTTCTCTTAGGCCTTCCTATATTCCTCTTGCCTGGCAGCTCTATCCTTAGCATCCTTCTCCCAATATACCCAGCATCTCTCCTCTGCACATGTCCAAACCAACTTTACAGTACTTTACTGCTTATATTTAATTTCAAATATTTTAATATTCTTCCTCTTTCCAAGGTAGAATCGTCAGAGTACCTGGCACAGACAATGCCTCTTCCTCCATACCAAACTATTTAATATGACCTCTGGCTATGGCACTTAACTGTAGGACTTTGGTTTTCTGGGTTACAGGCAGTTTACAAATAAGCTGGGTGGATATCAGTCAGAGTCCAGAAGCATGATTACAGATCCTCTCAGGTGTTCTGTCTTCTCTTCTCTTCCCTATCTACATCAATGAATGCTCCTCCAATGATCCCTCTATAAAACTGCTGAAGTCTGCCAATGAATACTCTGAAAAGTGTAAAAGATTGCAGCGTTTAGAAGATCTCCTCTCCCTTCCCATCTTCAAAGCATGTTCAGGCCTGGCCAGTACTTGGATGGGAGACCAACCAGGAAAAAGCTTTGGTTGCTGCTGGAAGAGGTGTTGGCAGAGCCTGCAGGGGGTTCTTACCCTGTGGTATGAAGTGTATCCCAATGCCCAAGCGCAGCAAAGGGGACACTGTACTGTAAAAATGGTGCTGTCCTTCAGATAAGGCACAAAATCGAGGTCCTGACTCTCTGTGGTCATAAAATATCCCTGGGCATCCTTTGTAAGAGTGTGGTGTATCCCGATGTCCTGACACCACAGCTTGAACATTCTGGTCTGTAATAATCCCCTGTGTCTAGTTAGCTAACTATGTCTCACCCTTTCACCACCTAACAGCTAATAAGAGGTGAGTGTACTGGTACAGAAATGGCTGCCATCGCATCATCCATGTGAATGCTGCACATTAGCAGTGGTTGAAGTGGCTCCCCACTCAGTCAGTACGGCACTTTGAAAAGCCAGAAAAGTGTTATGTAAATGTAAAGAATTATTATTATTACACCTTGGTTATAAGTGGGGAAGGGTGAATTAATTGAAATTTATTGGCTATTATTCACTTTCTTGATTGGTATGAAAATATAAACTGAAAGAAGAACAGTGTTTTCCAAAATGAAAATTGTAATATTTCCTATACAGTGGTGGTCCACTTTTATACACCTGTCATTGAAAGCATATTGAATGCCTCAATAACATTTTGGTTACGCAGTTTGTCTACTCGTTTAAAAGGTAAATTGAAGGATGTTAATTGGACAGCAGAAACTTGACTATAACTAGGACCTAGGAATCTTCAGGACTAGGAAACTTCAGTCAGGAAAGACAGATAATACACAGTGCCTATAAAAAGCATTCACCTCCTTGGACATTTTCATATTTTATTGTTATTAGGGAATCTGGGATTCCCAGACATTTTTCATTCCCGGGAAAACGGGAACGGCCAAGCTCGTATATATAGTGTGTAAAAGTGTAAAAATCGATCAAGAAATAACAGAGTTATAGTTGAAAATAATTAAGTGGCACGGTTTTTTGGCCCACGGTGTAGTGTGTTGCTCATTAATTCATTCAACAACAAACCAGCAGCAGTCAGTCTCCCGGCTGACTGAGCACGGTGGACTGGGAGGAGTCTGCACTCCACAGCTCATGAATGCTGTTACGGGGCAGACTTCATTGACGTCTGTGGCACTTGCTGTTGACTGTACAGGCTGGTGTCAACTTTCCAACTGGAGCAGAGCTCGGGTCCAGTCGGCAGTCGGAACATCAGTTGTTTGTTTTGAAAGCCTCGTACAAATGGCCAAGTTTGTCATCATTTTTAGATAGATAGATAGATAGATAGATAGATAGATAGATAGATAGATAGATAGATAGATAGATAGATAGATAGATAGATAGATAGATAGATAGATAGATAGATAGATAGATAGATAGATAGATAGATAGATAGATAGATAGATAGATAGATACTTAGTGCGAAAAGCTAGGCCAGTTGGCTGAGTGTAAACTGTAAAACTATTTTGAAAACAGCTGGTGGTTCGACAAAGGGATTACACGAGTATCTGAGAAGAGTTCATCAAATAACTGTTATGAAACGAAAACCAGATGATGATGACGATACACCAACGATGTCCAAGCGCATAGCAGTGGGGCCAATGATGAAATATCTGCAGAAAAAGAACGAAAGTACATTGCAGGCAGTATCAGCACGAATGACAGCTCGAGATGGACTTCCGTTCCGAATATTCGTTTCGTCAGCTGATTTACATAAAGCACTGTCTGCACTTGGTTTCGAAAATTTGCCGAATTCTGCTGAAACTGTGAAGTGTCTGGTAATGGATCACGGTCAAACGATCCGATTGCTGGTAACAGAAGAGATGGCTAACAAGAAGAAGCAGGGTGAGCGCTTTAGTATAAAGTTTGATGAATGGACTTCCACTAGATATCGACGATATATGAATGTGAACGTCCATGAACAAGGTCCGAAGTATTGGAACCTTGGATTAATCAGAGTTCATGGCTCGATGCCCGCGGAGAAGTGCATTGACTTACTGCAGAGTAAACTGGCAGAATTTGAGCTCAGTCTTACCAGTGACATAGTAGGCATCTGTACAGACGGTGCCAGTGTCATGACAAAGGTCGGAAGACTACTGGAAGTTGAGCATCAATTATGTTATGCGCACTGTATCCAGCTGGCAGTGCTAGATGTGCTGTATTGCCGCAGTGGTTGTGCTGCACCTGCTACTACTGCTACAGCCGAGCCCGAGTCGTCTCATTGCAACACTGACAACAGCGACGACTATGAGGATGATATACTTGAGAGTCATGATGGTGAACAAGGTCTAGAAGTTGTTGATGACAGCTACAATGTTCTTGTGAAATTGTCAGATGAATTATATGACCATGTTGTTAACAAGGTTCGTAAAATCGTCAAGATTTTTAGACGATCACCAACGAAGAATGACCGCATACTTCAGCTATATGTGAAGAGTGAATTCGGCAAAGAAATTGGTCTTCTGCTAGACTGAAGGACAAGGTCGAACAGTCTGGTTGATATGTTGAGCAGATTTCTGCAATTACGGGGTCCAATACAGAAGGCACTGATTGATCTGGGGCAACAGTTACACTTAACTGACGCAGACTTCACAGTTATCAGTGAAATGGTGTCATGTTTGGAATCATTGAAGCTTGTAGTTAATGCAATGTGCAGGCGTGAAATAAATCTGATCAGCGCAGAAGCGGCTCTGAAGTTCTGCATTGTCCAGCTACAGAAGCAGAGCTCAGAACTTGCAAAGACTCTGGCAGATGTTCTTGAGTCTAGAATAAATGACAGACGAGGATTACATGCAGCTGTTCTCCAGTATCTGCATATAGCTTCTGCACGAAAGACGGCTACTACAGATATGTTCTCGGTACCATCTAATGACGTCTTCCGAAAATTCGTTCGTCGTGTGGTAACACGACTTGAACAGACTGACAGCAGTAGTTCGGCTGCAACATCCACAAAACTGGAAGAAGGTGGCGCCATTGCTGCAGCTTGCACTTCATAAGACAACAGCTTTGAACAGCAACTTGAAATTGCAATGCGTCAGTCGGTTGTATCCGCATTATCTGTACCAAGAAACTTGCCATCAGAGAATGATGACAAGAAATTGGATGCATCAGTAAAAGCTGAAATGGCGGTGTTTCAGAGCAACGGCAAGCGCGGGCGTTGTTTAGAACAAGTCTACCAGTATCTGATGACTGTGCCGCCTACTTCAGTGGAGGCAGAGCGTGTTTTCTCAGCAGCTGGCATACTCTGCACGAAGGTTCACTCTTACTTGGACGACTGCACGCTGGACACGTTGTGCTTTCTACGCACTTATTACCGCAACTAAAGATACATGTACTTGTATGACAGCATGAACTGCTTGTAGATAAGGTTAGTCTGTTATTTGTGTCAAAATATTGCAGTAGTTTTATTAAAAATAAATGTCGGTCGTTCTAAAATCGTTCACATGTGAGATGCCCATGCACTGTTTAATGCCCAGGAGCCCGGGATTCCCGGGAATGAAATGCGGGATTCCTGAATTCCCCGGAATGGATAAACCTGTCCGGGAATGGATTCCCTAATTGTTATACAACATGGAATCAGAAAGGATTTAATCTGGTTTTTCTGACACTAATCAACAGAAAAGAACTCTTTAATGTCAAAGTGAAAACTGATCTCTGCAAAGAGGTCTACATTAATTACAAATTGAAAACACAAAATATTTGGTCTCATAAGTATTCACCCCCTTTATCCTAACACCCTTAAATCATCACTGGTGCAGCCGGTTGGTTTTAGAAGTCCCATAATTAGTTCAGTGGAGATCACCTCTCTGGGGATGCAATTGATTGGCCCTTATTTAGAAGGATCAAGTTGTCGTGGCACAATGAAAACAAGCAAACACTTCAAGTAACTCCATGAAAAGCTAAGTCAAGGGATGGTGACAAGAAAATATCCAAGTCACTGAATATTCCTTGGAGTCCAGTTTACTCAATCATTAATAAATGGGAAGAGGATGGGGCACAGTTGTAAGTCTGCTCAGAGCTGGCTGCCCACAAAATAAAAACTGAGTGATCATAGAGAAACATGACTAGTTAGGTAGGACATCAAGAGGCCTATGAGAACTCTGAAGGAATGACAAACTAAAGTGTCTCACACTGGAGATAAAAAAGTGCAAATAGAAAACTACTGTCTGGGTGCTTCACTGGTCACTTTTAAAAAACACACACATAACATCTTGGTTATATTTTGCCAGAGGGAACATTGGAGGCTCTGTGTTCAATTGGAAGGAGATTCTATGGTCTGATGAGACCAAAACTGAGCTTTTTGGCTGTCAGCCTAAACCACATGTTTAAACATTGCATCATATGATCTAAAACACACCATTCACACTGTGAATCATGGTGGTGGCAGCGTCATGCTGTGGTGGCACTTCTCAACACCCTAGTACTGCATAAAACCTTGAAAGGCTTGTGAGGATACAGAGGGTAAAATGAATGCAGCAAAATATGGGGTAATCCTGGAAACCTGGAGGAAAAGCTGATGCAGTCTGCAAGAAACCTAAGCCTTGGGAGAAGATTTGTTTTCCAGCAAGACAACAGCCCCGAACTTAAAGCCAAAGTTACAAAGGAATGGCTTAAAACATTCTTTACATTTATATAGCACTTTCACTGACTGGAGCAGTAACAACTGCCTTGTTCTGAACACAATGAAGACCAAGGAGATGATTGTGGATTTCCGCAGGTCTAAGCGCCCCCTTCAGCCAGTTAACATCCGATGGAAGGACTTTGGGGGTGGTGCAGACTTATCAATATCTAGGTGTCAACTTTGATGACAGACTGGACTGGTCAGTGAACACAGATGTCCTCCGCAGGAAGGTGTGGAGCAGGCTGTTTTTACTCAGATCATTCAATGTATGTAGTAAAATGCTGTCTGTGTTCTATCAGACAGTTGTTGCCAGTTCCATCTTCTTTGCTGCCATGTGTTGGGGAGGCAGTATGACAGATAAGAACACGAAGAGGCTGGACAAGCTGGTGAAGAAAGCTGGTTTGATGCTGAGTAGGACTGTGACCTCTTCGGGAATAGTGGTGGAAAGGTGCATGAGGAGGAAAGTACAGGCCATCCTTGACAATAGCAGTCACCTTCTCCACAACATTTTGGCAGGTCAGAGAAGTAACCATAGCAGTAGTCTTCTCTCACTGCACTGTACAACAGAATGCTTTAGAGATTGTTTGTTCCTACTGCTGTAAGATTTTATAACACTGTTGACAACACTAATGATTCATGACCTGGTCACCACTCTACCTTCCAACATAGTAAACAGTAAAAATGGTCAATGGTTACAATCTATCTATCTATCTATCTATCTATCTATCTATCTATCTATCTATCTATCTATCTATCTATCTATCTATCTATCTATCTATCTATCTATCTATCTATCTATCTATCTATCTATCTATCTATCTATCTATCTATCTATCTATCTATGTTTTGTTCTCCTTGCATTTCTTAATAATTTGGAACAACGTTTTACCGATTTGCTTGAGTTACTGTACACCTGAATCATCTTAAAATACTTTTAGGTAAAGTTGACTGATTGCTTGCCCTGCATCTTGACTGATTTTACTTAATGCATCATATTTTCAGAATGAATGACCAATTGTGAAGGGCATTTCTATTTCTTAACCATGTGCTATGGATAAAGTGGCTTTGCTATGACTAATTTTTTAAGAACATTCCATGTGTAACATCATGCTCACAAAAGTGCACCTCTGCTCAAAAAGGAGGCAATATAGAATGTACTAGAATTTCAATATCTCCTTGTAAAATTTGCTTCATTGCTTTACCAAAGAAGCAATCTGCATATATATGCACTTTTAGAATAGACTTTCATCACCTTTGAGCAAAAAGCCTCCCACAACTCTTAATGTCCTTTGGCTTCTGCAATTTAATTCCCTGCAACATCTGATCCACCCTTGATCTGCAATCTCAGGGAACGACTTGCAAGTTTCATCTTCCCTGACAGTTTCATTCAGCAGCATCATTGTTTGCATTTTACAGCTAATCAACTTTCACCACCCCATGGGTCACCAGGTTATTTTAAATCAAATAAAAATATAGACTTGTGTCTTCGTTTTACATTGTCAGCAGCCAATGCTGAGATTATAAATGATGCAGTAAAACTAAATGAAACAATAAAATACATTTTGCATAATGCGGAATAACCCAGTGCCAATAAATATATAGCTGTTTTTTGTTTTCAGCATAGCAGTACAAGAGTAAAAAAATGTTGTTCATTTAAATTAATTCATCATCTCTCTTTCTTTTGTATGTTTTCAATTATATTTAATATATATAAAAATGCAGCTAACATTGACATTAAATATTGCCGCGGCCTTCAAGCTGAAAACCTGGCGCTTCACTATAAATAGCTGGAAGAGGTATGCATGTAAATACAAATTAACAAAGATATTTATTTTCTTAAGTGCAATCCATTTCTAGAATTTATTTCCTCCTTTCAGAGGTTCAGAGTGCCACAGCCACGTGGTGCAATGCAGGTATTAAGTATGGAGAAGATGCTTAGGTGTGATATTGAAGATTAACATCGTTGCTGCATGTCCTTTGCTGCTGTATATTTGTTGCTTTCTCTAATGCCATGATAACATCATAACCTGATTACCACACACTACTGATGGTAAACATGCACAGGACGCTTGGGCTACCACTTCTTCAAGTAAAATTGAGTAGAGCTATTGCTTTTCATTGCCATGTGACACGATTCCCCAAGGATGATCCAGCTCACATGATCCTCAAGTGGCTGGACCAGGCCAAGGGGACGTCTACGTAACACCAGGCTGAGGAAGATAAAAGGTAATTTCCAGGGGGTGGGACTGGACTGCCTGGGGGCTTGCAAACCAGGATTCCAGGTTGTTTCGTCGTGTGGTGGGTGCGGCAACACATTGTACCAGTGCATGCTCCGCAACCTGACCTGACCTGACCCTTGATGCTGGTTAATAAAACTGAACGCTAAAATGGCATGTCCAAATCAGTCCATCAGACCCTTTATTACCAGATTTTGTATACACATTCTTAACTATTTATTTCTATAATGTAACTTGGTTTAGTATTACGCATGAACAATCTGCTAATTTTATTCAGGAAATACTTAAGTTGCACTTTAACGGCTGCTCTGACATACCTAATGCTTTTTGCATAGCTTTCTTTGAGGCTCTTGTGCATTTGTTTACTTCAGTGCCTTCCCTAAATTGCCATCATTTCCTTTGAATGTTACCTTCATTTGATAAACAAACCCCATTCCACCATTGACAGTCACCATCCCTGTATTTGTTCTGACAATTATATAGATTCTGTGTAGCACTAATTGAAGAAATAATAAACTTGTAAGGCACAATAGCTACCATTCTGTCCACATAAAGCCCATGTGTGAATGTTTAATGGCCTAAGTAGCAAAAATGTAACATTTAAGCTCTTTTTGTTTTATCTTTGTGAAATTAGGGCTACCTCCCTTGGGCAAAGAAAAAAAAATACACTGAACACATACTATCATGGGAAAAATTAACATAGCAGTATGGTAGCTGAAAGGACCAGTTTAAGATTTATCCATGGCTGAATTTAGAACAATAATATCTACTCATGCATGTGCTGTAATAAATGGATTTTGTCAGTCTGTTGTGAGCAAGCAATTGCATAGTTGCATAAGAGGAGGGTGCGTCCAGTGAGACCTGGGTGGTCCCGGTGTAGAGCTGTCATCAAACAGTAAGTGCGATAGTGAAGGTCTTGACTGAAATTTAAGGGGAGTCTTATTTGCAAAATTTGCATTGGAGGATGAGGCAAGGACCAAGATGGGGCTATGGCTGCAGCTGTGCCTAAAGTCACTAGGAAAAGCAAGAACTGATCTACAGCAGGAATGTTTTACTTACAGTATGTCCATTCTTTGTCTCAGGTCACTGGATAGCGTCCATGTCTCGCAACCATATAGCTAAACTCTTGGCAATATAGCCGAGGCCCAGTGTCCTAGGAAATTTCCTGGCTGAACCTATGTAACACAGCTAGTATTTTATAGAAGGTAGTCCATTTGGGACAGAATTTATCCTGATGATTTCCTCTTGCAAGAAACATTATCTATTGTTTATTAATTGAATACAGTAGTCCCTCCTCCATCGCGGGGGTTGCGTTCCAGAGCCACCCGCGAAATAAGAAAATCCGCGAAGTAGAAACCATATGTTTATATGGTTATTTTTATATTGTCATGCTTGGGTCACAGATTTGCGCAGAAACACAGGAGGTTGTAGAGAGACAGGAACGTTATTCAAACACTGCAAACAAACATTTGTCTCTTTTTCAAAAGTATAAACTGTGCTCCATGACAAGACAGAGATGACAGTTCTGTCTCACAATTAAAAGAATGCAAACATATCTTCCTCTTCAAAGGAGTGCGTGTCAGGAGCACAGAATGTCACATAGATAGAGAAAACAATCTCTAGCAAACAAATCAATAGGGCTGTTTGGCTTTTAAGTATGCGAAGCACCGCGGCACAAAGCTGTTGAAGGCGGCAGCTCACACCCCCTCCGTCAGGAGCAGGGAGAGAGAGAGAGAGAGAGAGAGAGAGAGAGAGAGAGTTTGTTTTTCAGTCAAAAATCAATACGTGCCCTTCGAGCTTTTAAGTATGCGAAGCACTGTGTAGCATGTCGTTTCAGGAAGCAGCTGCACAAAAGATAGCAACGTGAAGATAATCTTTCAGCATTTTTAGACCAGCGTCCGTATCGTCTAGGTGTGCGAACAGCCCCCCTGCTCAATACCCATACGTCAGGATCAGAGAAAGTCAGCGCAAGAGAGAGAGAAGAGTAAGCAATCTAGCTTCTCAGCCATCTGCCAATAGCGTCCCTTGTATGAAATCAACAGGGCAAACCAACTGAGGAAGCATGTACCAGAAATTAAAAGACCCATTGTCCGCAGAAATCCGTGAACCAGCAAAAAATCCGCGATATATATTTAAATATGCTTACATATAAAATCCGCGATGGAGTGAAGCCGCGAAAGGCGAAGCGCAATATAGTGAGGGATCACTGTACTCCTCCCAAAACTGATATTTTATTATATGCTACGTACCCCATGAAGTTTGAAGTGGTGGCCAGGAAAAAAAAAAATAATCTCATGTTTTCATGCAGAAAGGAGAGAAAAAACTTTAGAGTAATAGAATCCAATAATGATCAACTGTGTACAATGGCAAACAATGTGAAAAACATCCATGGAAAAAAGAAAAAAAAATCTCACATTACTTGTGTCACATAATTTACATGTCTGTTACTCGGTCATTGCTGAAAGCATGCAAAATGCATGCTTTTTTGCTAAAATATTATTAAATACTAGCTGTGTAACCCCGTGCTGCAAAAAGCCGGTGTCCTTGAAACTATTGAAATTGTCAGAAAAAAAATTGAAATGTAGAGACGTCAGGTAATTGAAAGGAACTACTCTGGGCATCTTTCTCCTAGGAGGTTTTGTTTTGCCAACGTGCTTGCATCATTTGTGCATTAGCAGCATAGTGACTGTCTTTCTTTCGGAGGTTTCATTTTGGTGACGTGATCATCTCGCTTGTGTATTAGTGGTGGGAGGAAAAGTAAAAGGGATACCGTTTTGCTGATGTGCTTGCCACGCTTCTGTAATAGCTGATAAGCAAGTGACTCTCTCTTCGGATGTTTCATTTTGCCGACATGCGTGCCTCGCTTGTGTATCCTCGGAGGGGGAGCCCTTACCCCGACTCCACCTTTCACTTCCGGGACAGACAGACACACACACTTCCATGTGTAGATGTTTATATATAAGATTTACTTCTGGAATAATCACTGTAAATTAAAATCTTGAAACTAAAAGCATTAAGGGAGTCACTTTTTGAGCTGAAGTCAGTACTCTTGTCCAACTAATGAGAGGGACAGGCTGGTCATCAATTGAAAACGTCATTCTCATGAGGCTTTAGTTTATCGTTTATGGACGAGTATTGTGAGTATTCCAGAAGTAACTGATTGGATGCACACTTCTGTTATTCACATATGTAACTGCTTGCTCACAACAGACTTGTAAAGTCCATTTATTACAGTTCTTACAATAATGTACAGATATTATTGTTCTAAATTCATTAAAAATTTCCTTGGTACACAATACAAAGTGCATATAAAAAATAATAAAACTTTTGTGGGGGGTATTACTTTAATAAACACATTAGATGTTATTTTTTATCCCAATTCTGTTTTTCTCTAGAATTCACATTTATGTAGATAATGTTAAAGTTTGTGTATTGTTATTTTACTATGGTGTATAATTTAGCAAGAGTTCTAACTTGTGTGGCTTTGTGTTTCTGGTTTGTTTGGGTTTCTTTTTGGAGTATTTGCAATTTTGGGTATTAGATAAAGCAATACTTTTTCGGGGGCGGCACGGTGGCGCAGTGGGTAGTGCTGCTGCCTCGCAGTTGGGAGATCTGGGGATCTGGGTTCGCTTCCCGGGTCCTCCCTGCGTGGAGATTGCATGTTCTCCCTGTGTCTGCGTGGGTTTCCTCCCACAGCCCAAAGACATGCAGGTTAGGTGGATTGGCGATTCTAAATTGTCCCTAGTGTGTGTGTGTCCTGCGGTAGGTTGGCACCCTGCCTGGGATTGGTTCGTGCCCTGTGTTGGCTGGGATTGGCTCCAGCAGACCCCCGTGACCCTATGTTCGGATTCAGCGGGTTGGAAAATGGATGGATGGATGGAATACTTTTTTTAAGTAAGTGGAATTGGGTAATAACTCTACATGATAACATTTCAGATGCAGCCAGGATGACTTTCTACCAATTTAACAATACTGACAAAGTTAATGAATTCTATCTTTGCATAAATGCAGTAATAATCAGCCATCATTTCCTCACATTTAGAATGGATTTACGTGCAATGCACTTTTTCAATAGTCTTTCTTTTTTTAGTATAAAACTATTATTATATGTTCAAAATGTTACTGCCAGAGTTCTCATTTGGACCAAGAATACCAATCTTTTCAGAAATGAAATATCAATTTCACAGACTTTCTGTACGAAAATTATCTTCAAAAATCTGCTACTGCTACTGACAAAGCTGTTAGAATGAATACCCCCAGAATACCTGGCATTCAATGCATTTGCATACCCATACAAAACCAGGATAGGGGGAGTAACCTGATTAAGACAGAAATCTGATTTCTTTAAAAAAAACAATTTACATGCACAGGCTCACATATGAAATTCATTAAAATGAGCAGAAACGGTTAAATGTCATCCTTAGCCACTATGAATCTGAAAACAAGCATGGAGCCTGTAACAATTTTCTTGTGTTTTATAAACATGAGCAGCACAAAGGATGAAACTCTTGAATTTAAGATCCGCCTCTTCCTCATTCATTGGTCAAGAGTCCTTTGTTCAGTTCAACACCTCATACCTATGTGAACACATTTCCTTTTAAGTGCACTGCTCTGATTTTCCTGAAAGATGTATTTAACAGTATATTAGCAAATAAGTATGCACTTACGATTGGGTCACCTGATGTGTGGATTATATGACACGAGTAGCATGAGATTTTTTCATGGACAGTTTTTTATTGTTGGTTGTGATGCACTGTTGGTCTCTAGAGTCGCCCGTCCTATCAGAAAGTTTATCTCCATTCTCCATGAAATTATGCAATTAAAAATTTTTCTGTGCCATCACTACAAACTACATTGGGTAAGTGATGTATAAAAAAGATATTTTTTGGGTAGAGGATTCCTTTAAAAAGCTCAAATACAAATAGTGAGAATTCACATAAAACCTAAGATTAACGTGTGCAAGGTGCCAACAAAATTTCATAAGAATTATTTCATTCGTTCTCAAGTTATGGTGTTGCAAAATTTTGCCACAGATATAAACATATTAACACTGTGAGACACGCCCGGACACCACCAGACTGAGACCACATCTTTATCCAAATGCACACGTTTATTAATGTCCAATAAACACAGTCCCGCACAGCACACTGTGCCCCCAGCACCAATCACCCCTACTCCGGGCATTTCTCTCGCTGTCCGTGGGCCGCCTTTCCTCTCTCCACGGGAGCCTCGTCCTGCTCCCACTCCCGACTCTAGCTCCCTGATTGTAGGGAGGTGGCCCATTTTATAGTGACCCGGATGGGCTCCAGGTGCTCCGCCTGACGACACTTCCTGGTGTGGTGGAAGTTTCAGGAGAGCACCCGGAAGCACTCTGGGTGTCCCTGAAAGGATCATCCTCCATGTTCCCAGGTGTGGCGGAAGTAAATGTTTCCCAGGCTCTCTGAGACTCACGGCGCCCCCTGGTGGAGGCCACGGGCCCCAATGGGCTTGAGCCTCCTTGCTCCTCTCCCATGGTCCTCTCCAGATCCAGGGAGGTTGCCCCCTCGTGACCCAGAGGACGAATACGCCACTTCCCGGTCCTTCCAGGCATCCCGGCTGGGTCTGTCCCCCAGCCGCTTGTGACAACATATGATCACAAACCTTCCATAACATGCTCAAAACATGTTCTTAGGATATTAAAATGTTTTTCTGTTAAAAATCCAAAGTCAATTAAAAAAAAAAAAGTTTCTCCATACATAAAATTTGGAGAAAGTAAACACTTGAAACCTTCTTTTTGTTATTATTAGCTGATGCCATGTTTCATCTGTTTTCTTGATGAATCTCCATGTAGCTTTGTCACATCATACCCTTTTGTGAAGACTTATCAGTAATCACATTAAAGCGTGTTTCAACACTGACCTTTTCTCTTTTTCAATGTAAATGACCGTAGCCGTAGCTTTATTTTCTTTGCTAGTCTTGATTCTGTTTTCACACTCTCAGTTAATTTTCATGTACACAATCCAAGCTTACTAAAAACACTGCGAAATTTGCTTATTTGTGACTTATCACATGTTTAATATTTAATGTATTATTCTGTACTCTAATTTTCGTCATAAAGTGGCTTCTATAGGTATGTTTTGGAAGGGTGCGCTAGTAAAAAAGATTTGTGAAACATTTGATTAATTGATATTAACAAGATAAAATTTATAAAGGCTACACATCCTTTCAGTTCTAACCAGAAACCCTTTTTCCTTTTATTAGTCTTTTCTGTCACCATGGTGAGGTACCAGAGAAATGACAAGATGATTTATGTAAAAGTACATTTTACTTACTTTACGTTAATTGCTATTCAATTTATAATACTCCAAACATCACGTGAAGATGCTACATTTACTCAAGGTTATCGGGATCATTAATTTAACCCAGGAATGGGCCGGACCCAATCGGACGGGGCGCACACACTCACCCGGTGAATATTTAAAGCTACCGCTCACAAACCAAGATCAAGGAAAAAATCTGTAGGTATCTGACATTTTGCTGGGAGCGCGTGACATTTTGGTTGAAACAAAGCAAAGGCAACTACAGTAGCGAAGTGAAACTTTATTTTTGCTTTCAGCTCCAAAAAACAGTGAAGGAAGAATGAATCCACAATACAAAATTCAGACATTATGAAATAAAATAATTGATATTTGATTCTTGTATTAATAATCTCTCCTAAAAAAATCAGTATTGTTGTATTTTTGTCTTCCTATAGCATACAAATGCCTTAACAGATTCCTGATCCTCACAATTTATTTATAAATGTTAATGCATGTTACTGTATTTGTGGAATATTCAAAACTATTGTAATTAGGGGGCTTAATTTACTAAAGAAAAAGTATAGACAAAAACTGAAAATAATTGCACTTTACCTCATAACTGATCCACGAGTATTTAAAAATGACAGTAAACTATTGGTTGAAAACTACAAAGGCTGTTTCTCTTTTCCTTGCTTGTAGCCGTTCAAAACAGAATGGAGTAGGTTTGAACTTGATGGCAGAGCATAAACACTGCACCAGCATGTCACTTCTGATGTGAATGAATGGTTAGTGTAGTCATTTGACCACTGAAAAAGTACAACTATTTTAAAGCACTGTATCTATATTTATATTATTTCATCCAAAATTGAGAGGATAGGAAAATGCAGCACCCCTGTGATGCTGGGAAAGCAAGTTTTGGAGATTTGGGTAGAAATCACAACATCGATATAAAACCTCCACAAACACCATAAGAATGCTGAGTTTTCACAGAGACGTGGACTAAGAAGGTAATTAGAATCTAGTATTCTAGAACAGTGAGGTACTATGGGAACAGTGGAGTATAAAAGTTAACCATACAGCAAATGACTCCTATGTCATCAAAATAAGCAACAATGAACTGCAGGCATACTGTGTTTGTGTCAAGCATTTCATTCAAGCAATTTAAATATAACCTGTAATTGAGCTAAACTGGTATCCCTCACTTGACATCACTGCTGGCAGAAACTGTGAATCAAGACAGGTGATAACATATGTTGTTTCAGTGCAAATTAATTGCTTTTGACCATATGACACAAGTAATCAAAACCTACCATCAACAAGCAGACAGAAAATGTTTGCACAGTAGATTAGTGTCAGAAGAAAAGAATGTCAGTTCAAAATGTGACTGCTTGATTTTTGAGCAACCCCATAAGACATCATTGGTAAAATACGCCCCCTTTCTTTCATAATTAGCTGATAGAATTGCAAATTTCCCACAGTCATTCATCTCAAGTTCTGTCCATATGCAAATTGTACAAATAATTAGAGAATTCCATACACTCAAAAATATAAAATTAAGCTTTTTGTGCAATTTAGAGGTTTGCTCTTCAGTTTAAGATTTTAGAATATTACTCTATGCATCTTGACGGCATAATGGTGAGTATTGCTACTTCACGACTCCAGAGGTCTACGTTCAATTGCCAGCCTGGCCACTGTCTGTGTGGTATTTGCATGTTCCACCTGAGTCTGTAAAGGTTTTTCTGCAACATCTCAAAGAAGCGAACGCTAGGCTAAATGGTTATCTAGCTTGTTAGTAAATGTCATCTAAGGCGATGTGCATTTGTGACGTACATTTCCCACCCCCATTGCCAACTATAGACCCCCCCGCCCACAAGGTGCATCATATTCTTAGACTGCACGAGACGATGCACTTAATTCACATACAATTCATACTTTTATTCAAACTGCACGGCACAGTGCATTCTGTGAACATCAGACAAAAATCCATAATATTCATTAAAATTAACTTTTACACAATAAAACACAAAATACGCATATAAAACAATATAAATGTACAATATGAAACATGTTTTCATATTTCAACAATGCATGCTTTTCTAAATACCTCAGCTGTTTCAAACTGTCCTGCAAGAAATAGGTAGCCCTTTTAGCAAAACACGCACAGTGTGAACCTAAGAGACGTTTAACAGACGTGTGACTGTCATCCTTACACAGACTCCAGACATTAATATATATTAATATAATGATCATTCATTAAAACTCCATAAAACACATCGCCTGTAATGCACCACCACTAAGGACTTGATATTTATAGTCGTCATATTTCACATGCAAAAAAACATTTTCTCCAGCTGGAAAACCTGATGCCAAGTATTGATTGGATGGTAATATTGCCTTTTGTTGCACACAATAGCAAAGATATGGAAACAGGGATCATGGGTAGATGATCACTGATAACATTAAACTTTGATTTAATTGAATTTAGTAATTATATTAAGGTATTCAAAGTAGTTGAATAGTTTAGAGCTTAAATACTGTATAACTTACATGGTTATTGTTAATTGGGCTGTATAATAAAATATAATAGTGTTATGAACATAACTATAAGCTACCTGGCAGGCTGATACTATTGTGTGATATAAGTTTGATATTTCCACAGCAATGTTTCTGCAAAGACTTGCAAATTCAGCAGAGATGATTACATTCAAAGCATATGCAACCGTTCTACAGTCATATGTATCTGATATTCATGTTTGTTTATTAGGTCACATTTTTCTGATTATTTTTTAATCATTTTCCAGATTCAGGATAGTTATCAATACATAGTCATATTGGTTTTAAATCACTTTCAAGGCAGAATTTCGACGATTTTAATTGTAGTAGGCTGCAGAGTTAAACGCAGCCAGTATGGATGATTCAAGTCAGTTTCACCAATGCTTGCTCCGGGATACATAATTCTTAATATTCACATTTAACTTTTTTTGTACTGTTATTTTGCAATGTAAAAAAAAGTTACATGAAAATGCCACTCTTAACAAAGTGCAGCCTGAAGTGATCACCTCACCCAACACACCGACCCTGATCTAGATTAAATGTGTGCGGATATGTCCTGTGATGGACTGGTGTTGTGTCTAGAATTGATTATTATCTTGCACCATGCAGTAGGTTCTGGCTCACAACTACAGGAATATTACTGCTGTCCCTAATATATGTCAATTCGAAAGCAGAATGCAAAAGTATAAAGGTTACTAGGATAGGCAGAGCACAGAGCTACTGCTTTCCTGGTTAAAGTGAGAGAACAGGATATTGGAGAAAATACACTTTTATATTCATGAAAATCAGATCATAGAGGTGCATGTAAAAGGTTTTAATCTTAAGAAATTCTAATTTTCCATATCAATAGAAAGTAACATTTCCAGTTTCCTTGGGCTAATATCAAATTTTAGATAAGGTTTATAAATGCTAAAACTGTTCAAAACTGGGAGAGGCTGTTGACATTTGAAGAAATGTGACACACAAAGGAAGTTTTAACAATTTGCTTGAAAGGATAAATGAGCATAAAATATTATTTAATTTTTCAACTTTGCATGCATGAGAGGAAATAGGCCAAGACCTGCAAAGACAATATTTAGCAGTTCCAAATTTTAGAGTAAACTTACTGTTCTGGCAAACACAGACACATATATGTGTATTTTCTGATACCCTCATCCAAATTAGCTAACAGTGAGCCAGAATCTGTGCTAGCAGCATTCAGTATAATAAACCGCACACACTTGCAATCCTAATAATATACACTGTGCCACCCATTATTATTATTATTATTAGCCAAATATAAATGAATTTTCTTTAAATATACTTGCCATATAGCAATGTTGACATCTTTAAAGAGTTTCATGTTGTGTTCATTGTGCTTAATGTTATTGACTTGTACACGTTTAGGTGTGGCAGTAGAATAAATTTTACAGGGCTTAGGGCACATTTATACTTCACACTCAGAATGCGTACACACCCACATTATGGCTGCCACACGTTCCCAGCGTTCATTTGATGCGTCCTCTGGGCAGGTCCTCAGAAATTACCGCAACGTGTGTGCAAGTTGCAGTACCAGCAAAAAGTCGGGGGGCACAGTGTGCTAAAAGTTGTAATGTGATGTCAGAGTCTCTGGTTACTATCTACATGTGACAGAAAGCCGCTTTGCGGATCCTACGAGATCAGCGTGTGCGCTTCGATGTTTGATGAATGATTCGAAGTGGTGAAGCAAAATGCCGACATACAGATGCATTTGTGGTGCTTTTATATTCAAGCGTTGCATATTCCTGATCGCAATCACACAATACAGTACATTTTAAAAGTCTCATATACCGTCTTCTGTGCCGTCTTTTTTTCTAGGGCTTCCTCCGGTACAGACAGCAGTGGCAAACAGCAACAGAGCGCCACACTGAGCACATTAAATGTTTGATATTCCAACTCTCTGCACATTTAGAATCCTTAGATTTATACTTGATATCACTTTCATGATGAAATGCATTGAAGTATGTATGTTACATTTTACAGATAAATCAGCAATTTTGTTTAAATAATGAATACTGTTAATAATTTTATGCCCCTGGTAGGGCCACCCAAGGCAAACTGGTCCTAGGTGAGGGATGAGACAAAGAGCGGTTATGCAAACCTCCTATGACGAATAAAAAATTTGGACGGCGTTTTCCCTCGCCCGGACGCGGGTCACTGGGGCTCCCCTCTGGAGCCAGGCCTGGAGGTGGGGCTCGATGGCGAGCGCCTGGTGGCCGGGCCTGCACCCATGGGGCTCGGCCGGGCACAGCCCGAAGAGGCAACGTGGGTCCCCCTTCCCATGGGCTCACCACCTATGGGAGGGGCCAAGGAGGTCGGGTGCAGTGTGAGTTGGGTGGTGGCCGAAGGCGGGGACCTTGGCGGTCCGATCCTCGGCTACAGAAGCTGGCTCTTGGGACGTGGAATGTCACCTCTCTGAAGGGGAAGGAGCCTGAGCTAGTGCGTGAGGTTGAGAGGTTCCGGCTAGATATAGTCGGACTCACCTCGACGCACAGCTTGGACTCTGGAACCAATCTCCTTGAGAGGGGCTGGACTATCTACCACTCTGGAGTTGCCCCCGGTGAGAGGCGCTGAGCGGGTGTGGGTATACTTATTGCCCCCCCGACTTGGAGCCTGTACATTGGGGTTTACCCCAGTAGACGAGAGGGTAGCCTCCCTCCGCCTTCGGGTGGAGGGATGGGTCCTAACTGTTGTTTGTGCATATGCACATAACAGCAGTTCGGAGTACCCACCCTTTTTAGAGTCCCTGGAGGGGGTGCTAGAGGGCATACCATCTGGGGACTCCCTCGTACTGCTGGGAGACTTCAATGCTCACGTGGGCAATGACAGTGAGACCTGGAAGGGCGTGATTGGGAGGAATGGCCCCTCCGATCTGAACCTGAGTGGTGTTTTGTTATTGGACTTCTGTGCTCGTCACGGATTGTCCA
Organism: Erpetoichthys calabaricus; assembly: GCF_900747795.2. Classification (NCBI taxonomy): domain Eukaryota; kingdom Metazoa; phylum Chordata; class Cladistia; order Polypteriformes; family Polypteridae; genus Erpetoichthys; species Erpetoichthys calabaricus. The sequence continues at coordinate 62,301,585 of NC_041395.2, forward strand.
TAACGAACACCATGTTCAAGCATAGGGTAGTTCATATGTGCACTTGGCACCAGGACACCCTAGGCCTCAGTTCGATGATTGACTTTGTGGTCGTGTCGTCGGACTTGCGGCCACATGTCTTGGACACTCGGGTGAAGAGAGGGGCGGAGCTGTCAACTGATCACCACCTGGTGGTGAGTTGGCTTCGATGGTGGGGGAGGATGCCGGTCAGGCCTGGTAGGCCCAAACGTGTTGTGAGGGTCTGCTGGGAACGTCTGGCAGAGCCCCCTGTCAGAAGTAGCTTCAATTCCCACCTCCGGCAGAACTTTGACCATGTCCCGAGGGAGGTGGGGGACATTGAGTCCGAATGGGCCATGTTCCGTGCCTCTATTGTTGAGGCGGCTGACCGGAGCTGTGGCCGTAAGGTGGTTGGTGCCTGTCGTGGTGGCAATCCCCGAACCCGTTGGTGGACACCGGCGGTGAGGGATGCCGTCAAGCTGAAGAAGGAGTCCTACCAGTCCCTTTTGTCCTGTGGGACTCTGGAGGCAGCTGATAGGTACCGGCAGGCCAAGTGGAATGCAGCTTCGGTGGTTGCTGAGGCAAAAACTCGGGCGTGGGAGGAGTTTGGGGAGGCCATGGAGAACGACTTTCGAACGGCTTTGAGGAGATTCTGGTCCACCGTCCGGCGTCTCAGGAGGGGGAAGCAGTGCAGTGTCAACACTGTATATGGTGGGGATGGTGCGCTGCTGACCTCGACTTGGGACGTTGTGGGTCGGTGGGGGGAGTACTTTGAAGACCTCCTCAATCCCAATAATATACCTTCCAATGAGGAAGCAGAGCCTGGGGACTCGGAGGTGGGCTCCCCCATCTCTGGGACTGAGGTCACCGAGGTGGTCAAAAAACTCCTTGGTGGCAGGGCCCCGGGGGTGGATGAGATATGCCTGGAGTTCCTCAAGGCTCTGGATGTTGTAGGGCTGTCTTGGTTGACACGTCTCTACAACATCACATGGACATCAGGGACAGTGCCTCTGGATTGGCAGACCGGGGTGGTGGTCCCCCTCTTTAAGAAGGGGGACCGGAGGGTGTGTTCCAACTACAGAGGGATCACACTCCTCAGCCTCCCTGGAAAAGTCTATTCAGGGGTTCTGGAGAGGAGGGTCCGTCGGATAGTCGAACCTCGGATTCAGGAGGAACAGTGTGGTTTTCGTCCTGGTCGCAGAACAGTGGACCAGCTCTACACCCTTAGCAGGGTCCTGGAGGGTGCATGGGAGTTCGCCCAACCAGTCTACATGTGTTTTGTGGACTTGGAAAAGGCGTTCGACCGTGTCCCTCGGGGAATCCTGTGGGGGGTACTCTGAGAGTATGGGGTACCGGACCCCCTGATAAGGGCGGTTCGGTCCCTGTACAACCGGTGTCAGAGCTTGGTCCGCATTGCCGGCAGTAAGTCGAACTCGTTTCCAGTGAGAGTTGGACTCCGCCAGGGCTGCCCATTGTCACCGATTCTGTTCATAACTTTTATGGACAGAATTTCTAGGCGCAGCCAGGGTGTTGAGGGGGTCCGGTTTGGTGGACTCAGGATTGGGTCACTGCTTTTTGCAGATGATGTTGTCCTGTTTGCTTCATCAGGCCATGATCTTCAGCTCTCTCTGGATCGGTTCGCAGCTGAGTGTGAAGCGGCTGGGATGGGAATCAGCACCTCCAAATCCGAGACCATGGTCCTCAGCCGTGGGTGGAGTGGCCTCTCAGGGTTGGGAGCGAGATCCTGCCTCAAGTGGAGGAGTTCAAGTATCTTGGGGTCTTGTTCACGAGTGAGGGAAGAATGGAGCGTGAGATCAACAGGCGGATCGGTGCGGCGCCTGCAGTGATGCGGGCTCTGCATCGGTCTGTCGTGGTGAAAAAGGAGCTGAGCCATAATGCAAAGCTCTCAATTTACCGGTCGATTTATGTTCCTACCCTCACCTATGGTCATGAGCTATGGGTAGTGACCGAAAGAACGAGATCGCGAATACAAGCGGCTGAAATGAGTTTCCTCCGCAGGGTGTCTGGGCTCTCCCTTAAAGATAGGGTGAGAAGCTCAGTCATCCGTGAGGGGCTCAGAGTAGAGCCGCTGCTCCTCCGCATCAAGAGAAGTCAGATGAGGTGGCTCGGGCATCTGATCAGGATGCCTCCTGGACGCCTCCCTGGTGAGGTGTTCCGGGCACGTCCAACCGGGAGGAGGCCCCGGGGAAGACCCAGGACACGCTGGAGGGACTATGTCTCCCGGCTGGCCTGGAAACACCTCGGGATTCTCCCAGAAGAGCTAGAAGAAGTTGCCGGGGAAAGGGAAGTCTGGGCATCTCTGCTCAAGCTGCTGCCCCCACGAACCGACCTCGGATAAGCGGAAGAGGATGGATGGATGGATGGATGTTAATAATGACTCACATGGGGGTGACACAGTGGCGGAGTGTTAGCGCTGCTGTCTTGCAGGGAGTCACGTCGCTGATATTCCCTGCCTGGAGTTTACATGTTTTTCTGCTGGGTTTCCTCAGTGTGCTCCGGTTTCCTTCCTAAAGTATGCAGATTTGGTTACACTAAAATGACGGCAGCGTGTATGTGTGTGCTTGTATTTACCTTGTGATGAGCTGATGCCTTGTCCAGGTATTGTTTCAGCATCGTGCTCAATACTAGCTGAAATGGACAAATCCCTGGACTGATGGATTTAATCATTAAACATCCTTTTCAGAGATATTGCGGTACAGTGTCATCGGAGTTTAATAGGTGTTCCAGGCAATTCACAACACAGCGAAGCCGAACCTGTTCTCACTGGGATAATATCTCGCACTGCCACCTGGTGGATTCCTCCAGATTTACGTAAAGTATGCATGCAAGTATAAACAGTACAACGCTTGCGTAGCAGGAGCGTCCGCTGCAGCATGCGTCGTGTTGCGTGAAGTATAAATCCGGCCTTAGACCTCCTCTATTGTTCTGTTTTAGCTAAACATTTTTGTTAACTATGGCTTGAACATTACTTATCTATATGTATAAAATACTAAGCATTGTTCATCTGTTTCCCTAAACTTCACAGATGACCAGGCCTTGAACCTTGATCTTGGTCTTAATTGAGAGCTTATGATGTGAAATACATAACACAATCAAAGCAGGAAGTGTAGGTTTGTGTTGTAGAACCATTTTTTTAAATTATGTTCTTTAATTAGGTAATCTTTTTATATTTATTATTTACAGTATTTCATATCACTGCTTTAATATGTTATTGATTTGACATTGCCACCATTTTGTGGTTTTTTCATGGTAATGTCAGTCATGGTAGTCATGTGGGTATGGCATGTGACATCACATAGGCAGAGTATGTGACATCATCACACTATCATTAAAACAAGAGCACACAGCACTCAGCATCCAAGCATTTCTGCAGTGAAAAAAATAACTTGAATTGATGTTGAAGTGTTTGGTGATATAAGCCAGGGTCTCCAGGATTATTGTGAGTTACTGAAAAAAAAAAACAGGAGATAACAACCTTAACCAGAATCATAGTCAGTGCCAGGCAAATGGTCAAAAATGGGAGATCAAAATAAAGTGGGCCACCAAAGCACTGGGGCAAAATCAAAAAGTCAAAGTCAAAGAGAGAATCGGAAAACCAGAAAAAAAAACAAACTACAGTAGTACTTGGCCTACTTGAAAAAACAAAGTAACTGATGCTACGAGATACAGGATGTGGTTTTTATCCAACAGAGGGATACTTTCTACTTCCGCCATATTTATACCTGGGCATATGTTGACAACATTGACGTGATGAGCCGTTAATTGCTGTACATAGATAAACAAAATAAAATAAAATGAAGTGTATTATGACATTTAGTTAGAAATATCTTCTTGTAGGTTATATATATATTGTCACACACATGCAACAAGCCCTAAGGTGAGTGATATTACAAGGAATGAAGGGTTGATTGTATGTACTAATGCATCTCTTTCTCCATTAACAGAACTAAAGAAGACAAACAATAACTCACCTCCAATACTTCCAGTCACCCAAAATGGCTACCACCCAACAATCCTATCTCTGTATTCCATCAAAGATGTCACTTCCAGGACCCACCACCTGAGATGACATCACTTCCGACGGCCCTTTTTGGCATCACTTTCGGCTCTGGCATGATGATGTCACTTCCAGGACCCACCACGATGATGTCACTTTTGGCCCACCATGATGGTGTCACTTCTGGCCCGCAATAATAACGTCACTTCCGGTCCTCAATGATGATGTAATTTCCGTCCATCTGCATCTGATGTCATTTTCTGCCACCATTTTGTTATAAAAACTCCTTGTATTCACTTTTTAGTTGTCAAATGCTCTTGCTTTGTGATCTATTTTTGTGATACTCTATTCATTCTGTCCAAGAACATTATATGGGGACATTCCCCAACTCATTTTGAGACTTTCTGAGCCATTTATTATATCACAATATATACATATATATATATATATATATATATATATATATATGTATATATACTGTGTATATAAGTATGTATGAGAGGGTGTGTGTGTGTGTAAATGTATCCTGGTCTTGCAAGAAAATAATCCGCTTACATAAAAGTGTCTGTCAAATATACAATATTTATTTTCATTGCTTATTAATGCTTCCTTAATAAAGTTCATATAGAATAAAAATGACTAATATCCTTTAGGTTTCTGTGTTGAGAGAAAAAATATATTAAAAAAATGAGCAAACAAGAAATGAACTTGACATTTAAGGCCCAGTAGATCTTCAGAAATGTACTTTACCACCATTCACCTTTTTTTATTATTATTATTTCTTTCCCTGAATGCTCACTAGATTTTACCTGATGGAGTTAGTACACACACAACCCAAAACCAGCTTTAGATGACTTCTACTGGGACAGACCAACTCAGGTTTTCCTCTTTAGACAGCCACTTCAGTTCAATATATTATTGTTAGAATTTTTACAGCACAATGAAATGTATTGTTCTATTATAAATGTTTATTTCCTCTCCGTTCTCTGTGAACACATGAAATTAATGTTTTTTCTTAAAACCTACAGAATATATAAAATTTAAAAAATATCATTTTTGGCACATTCCTTCAACAAGAATATAATGAAACAGACATCAAATTGCATTTAGGCAAGATTGCATATTGGTGTAATGTTGATTGAATAACTTTTTTTTCTTTTTTTTTAAATAGATACAGAAGTAAGAAATTAAATCAATGCATTTCAATCCAAACTTAAAGGTTTTCATAACTGCGGACTCACTGACGCTGTGCAACACTAAACTAGAATATGTGAAGTGCAGCAAGTAGACGGATGGATTAATGAGAGGATGAATTCATTACATGGGTGATTAGATGAAATTTAATATGAACTTCCTGCATCCAATTGGTAAAGTACTAAGAATGTTAGAGAAATCATACAACTGAATGCCATAAAGTTATCAAGAAACAAATGAGTATCACTTTAGATCTAGGAGCTCAAAGACAGCCTATAAATTTGCCATGGGAGCTTTTTGTTCTTGCACAATGGAAAGTCGGCCTAGAGGAGTAACCTGTAAGTTTCTAATTAAGATAATTCTACCCCTGACCTTTAAAGCAGTAAATTAAATGAACTCCAATAGACCTCATTCAAGCAATGACATTTCCATTCCTAAGAACAAAATGGTGTATGAAGATATCTCTAGAGCCTGCGAGTTTGATAATGAGTAGACTATTATCTGGCATTGTACTTTTTGATTTATGGCTGCTTAAATTCTTAGCAAAGCACTGAATAATATCCTAAGCAACTTCAAAAATATTTTTGAGCATTGCTTTGAAGAAAGAATTATTAATGTAAGTAGGTAGAGAATTATGTGCAGTTTTTTCCATGACTACCAAAGTGCATTAAATATAATGCTGGGTGCAAATTGGAAATAATTTGCTTGAAAAGGGTTATTGGGTGAATAAGATGAGGGTTAAGGTTGGAGTGTCGATATGCTGTCACATGTTTCTCCAACAACAAAGGTGTAAACTCCTCTCTCATTTACACAGACCTTCCTACAGCTGCAACAACTTGGCTGTGGACTACAGGTTCTGTCCATATAAATAAATGTTAACAATGCTCTGTCCAAATAAATAAATGTCTTTACTTGTGACTTTTCTTAATCTCTGCAGCACACACATTGTCAGATTGGAATTATCTAACAACAGAGATGTCTTTTCACTCTTCCAAATGCTGACATTTTTGCGACAATGTTGCTTTAGATATGGTCAGGCATTTGCCAGTATTTTCACTGTCAGTAAACTTTGTTTTCTTTAATTCAGACATTAACATGCTATTAAGTATGTATTTTTCTGCTTTATGCATACAAATAGCACAAAAAAAATTGTAAATTAGCACAATCAACAGCCACGTAAGGTCAAAGCCCAACTGTATCCACAATGTATATCATTATTTCTTTAACTGCATTGTCACACACACAATAAGCGATGATAACCGTTGTGTCAGGGACAAAACTATAGAAATATAATTGTCATTTAATGAGACAACATTATTAAAAATAGACGAAAGCTTCTAGAAATTAGCTTTATGGTACAATGTGAGAGCAAACCCTTTTAGAGGACAATGAAATACTGTAACACTGAGGGATGTTTCTGCCTCACCACAGTTTTCTTTTTGATTCCAGTTGGAGATGTCTTTCACTTTCCAAAGTGCCTGAAACATCATAGCCTGATGAAGAATATTGATTTCTACTAAAGGCTAATACTGCCTTAAGAAACTCTGATATGTAGTGATTAAAGTTTACTGGATTCTGTTGGATCCTGAAAAGCTGGAATCAATGAATTTATTTGCTTTCTAATAAAGAAACACAAACCCTTCTTCTGTTACTTAGCCATAACTACTTCAAGTTAAAAAAATAATTTTTTCAAAGTACCATGAGAAGTCAAGCAAAATGACACCTTGTATTGGTTAACTGAACCGATTACAATGTGAAAAGGGGCCTTAGCTGCCTCAGAAGCTTGTGTGTTGTAATCTGTTCAGTTAGCCAATAAAAGGTGTTCTTTTCATTGACTTCTCATTGCATCCATAATGGCTAACACGGTACAACATCCTACTACTTTGAAGTACCAGGAAGTTTATCAAAACTCGTCATTTAAACTGATTGCAATCTAATGTAAGTGTCATGAGCACCACAGAATTACTTAAAGCAGAAAAATAGTGCATCTTCGTACAAATTCTCGCTTTCAATTCAAAAAGAAGTGACTTACATTTCTTATATATATTTCTCTTCTGGTTCATCCTGCTTCCACTTCAAAACCGGTCCTGCCCACACACAGCCGACACAGCATTTCTCGATTCCTATTCGTCCTCTTCCATGTCATGCACTATAGTGGCCTGCTGAGCGTAATACATCCAACAAGTACTCGAGGTGCTGCCACAACGGTAAAGTAGCTTTACCACCTTTGCTGTGTCTTTACAACAGCTTCTTACACAGCAAACATCAGAAGCTAAAAATTACTGTGAACACATTCAAGAATACAACTCTTCTCTAGCGTTTGCTTCCATGGGTGCACAGATAACTCAACCTCCTGGCCACGGACAATACTGTTTTAAAATACACGGGCAAATTTAAACTTCTACCTCTCCAGGATATGGACAGTTGTATGTTTTTTTGACACAGCGCAAGCTACTGAAGTACGTTTACAAAATAAAGCAAACTCTGCATGCAGCGGAAATGTACTTCTCCAGCTAGATTCCATGCTCAGAACCATCAACCGCTTCGCTAAATCATACAAACACATGCATGAAATCGCTCAGTCCAATCCAACAGCATCTGTACGAATGGTTTTCAAGGAAAACTCTAGGCAGGATTTACAATGCCCTGACATGTCACACCGATGTTGCAGCGATTTTCGTCAGAGAAAATGGCGAACCGCCTGCTAAAAGGGACATTTGCATCTATCCCATAGGCAACTCCTGTAAACAGATTTCCACGCTCAATATGAATTGTGATCCTATGGTTTACCCACTTTTATTCCCTTACGGAGACATTGGTTGGCACAAAGATTTACAACATGTTCCCGATAAAAGAACCGCCAAGCGAATAAGGCTTACTCAATGTCAATTGTACACGTACAGATTAGCAATGAGGAATACATTTAGTATTTTGCACTCCAGCGGCAAACTATTCCAACATACGTTGTAGATGCGTATATTAAAACAGAGGGCGCACGTCTCAACTATCCCAGATTACATCAACAAGATCTGCGCGTATTAGACACACTGCAAGCAAATGCTGAAAATAACAACATATGTGTAGGCAAAATGATCATTTTACCATCCACATTTCCAGGAAGTCCAAGATACATGCAACAAAACTATCAGGATGTCATGGCCATAGTATGTAAATTCGGAAAGACTGATTTATTTATCACTTTCACATCTAATCCTGCTTGGCCGGAAATTCTACATGCATACTGCGTCTTTCAAGAAGTATTTATTTCTTCTTGATTTCTGAATTCCTTTCTCACCGTTTTTTCGTTCCTATTCTTACACCGCCGTATGCTATGGTGGGCGTCAGCTAGTAAAAGAATATTTCTTTAGTGAGAGAAGTTCTTATGATTCATTGTTTTAGTGGGATGGCAATTTAGCTGCATTGCTTTTGTCAGTGTGCTATTACTTCATTTTTTTATAATGAATTCATTTGAGACTACTAGAAAATACTTTTTAGCTTAGGAGTTGAATTGTACAAAACACACATGCTTGGTCTGGTTTCCACTTTTGACTGACTAAAGAGGAGATGATTTTTAGTTATAAAGAACATAAAGACTAATCATGGCTTAAAAGCTAACAAAATATTGGTACAGGTAAAAGGCAACAATTGATCAAGGTTTATTTTAATATTATGCGATGGTATGGAAATGCATGATAAAATATTTACAGAAATGTCAGGCACAGACTCCCTATTTTAAATCCCAGTCTCTCACTCTATTTAGAATATAGTAACTTCCTAAGGAGTAGAGTATAATACACGTGTCAATATCGTTTTCTGAACACAGCACAGAGTAATGGGAAGTTGTTCAGAACTTTTTACTTCAGTAATTAACATATATAATTATATACAGTTTAACATGTTAACATGCCCCTTTACAAAACCAGCATGCTACATGACCATAATCAGTGCTAGTCTAAGCCCATTTGGAGCCCTAGGCAGGGTGGATGGATGACACCCCTTAGTGTCTGGAGTGGACGCCCCTTAACTTTCATAAAAGGTGCCCCTTGGATGACTTGCTCTGGTGGCGGCCTATTTCTCCCAATGTGTTGACCGGCTCTGGTCATACCTTCAGCTGCTTTCATAAAGAAACTATATTTAGTTGTTTAACTGAATAAAAATAGACCTTAACTGTAGAAGTATATAAAGTGCCTATGGTCTGCTCACTATATCAAATTAAAGTTGTTTGTGGCTGCTACTTTCTGGATTATTTTCTAATTGTTGTTCTGCTGAGGCGATGAGCATTGTACATACTGTGGGGTTAGCTTTCGTCCTGTCAGATTTAGTGTTAGTGTTTCTTAGGGTTTTGTTTTTTGATCATCATTACAAACCATAAAGGTTCTGGGGCAATATTTTGTGATGTTGTATTCTGAAGCTGGTAAACCCTGCCACATACAATAGCGTTACATTTGTGCTCCACTAAAAACTTGTAGCAAAATGCTTAGGGGTTAACCTAAAAAAAAACCCCAAATTCTAGCCTTTTGGTACAGTATGTATCTAGCTATGAAGAAGTGAAAACGTGCCTGGTATTGGACAGTCTGTTGCTATGTGAATTCTTGGGTGTGTTGGTGTGTCTAACGAGGAATGCTTGCCAACATTGCTGTCGGACTTCTGCCTTCACACAGTAGGTGATGTCTGTTACGCTTGCAAGGAAACGGCAAAGTCATGATGTATGCCCTTTAGGCTACTGAATTAATGGGAAATACATATAAAAAAGAAAGAAACTATTTTTTTTTCAACTGCTGTTGATGCTTGTATTCTCTGTTTCTTCCTGTGTATTTATCATTGTAGCCTGTGGTCCTCGAGTATTTTTTTTTTGATTTAAAGGACATATGCTTTGACCTTAAAAATGCTATGCATGTGTTGTGATGAAGGGATTCATCCTCGTGAAGTTGTCTGCATTCTGTGAGCTACAGCCGATAAACCTTATTGCTTGAATTGGGAGACACTGAGGGATAGATCTACAGTGGAATTAGTCATTTTAAAACATCCTGCAAAGCATCAGAAACAAGTTTAACACTAGAATTACCAAAGCCTATGAAAAAAACTCGTAAACCCGGTCCACCTTAAATCTGTTTGCACCTCTCCATTCAGCGCCTTTTGTGTTGTAAATGTGTCGACAAGCCCAAGCAGCCTGCTATCCCATCCTTCCACCGCCACAGAAACGGCAAAAACCTCTCCCAGCACAAGCCTTGTTTATCTGGGAGTGAGGTAGTACTTAGAGCTGTATAGGCTAAAAAATATATCGTTATTTGGAACACATGCATTTCATGTGTGTTCTGTATCTACAAAGAAAGTGTAGGATGACAGGAAATGCAAGAAATATTGAAGACATACCTAAAAGACAAACTTTTTTATGTTTTAGTACTAACAACAAAATTTTGACATGAAGTGTATAAAGTATGAAGACTGAAGTCCAAATATCAAATAAGCACTTTCACAAAAGGTACAAGTATAACAAAACAAGTGCGCTTTTATTCTAGACTAAAACCGAAGAAAATGAAATCAGGTTAGTGTACGTCGTTGTTACGACTGCGTTGGTAGTACAACAGTAAGAGCTGCTGACTCATAATCAACAGATTGCGGGTTTGAGCCTTGCCGCATCCCAAAATAAATATTTTGAGTAGTGAGCTGCTCTTATTGTTATTATTATACAATAAAAACATACACTTGATTTGAGTCTGTAACAGCTGGTGTAAATTTATAGTACTTGTAAAGGTTAGTGTTTTTTTTTTTTTTTAATTCAGTTTTATTCTCTCAGTCACGTTCACACTCGCCCCAATCTGACACTGCTGTTTTCAAATAAAGACGTGCTATAACAGAGGTGAACTCAGATGAGGATGAGGGTTCTGCAGCGGAGAAAGAGAACAGAAGCCCTCCTTTCCCTGCAAGAAACATCCACATGTCCTGCAGCCACTGCGGCCCACCAGGCTTGGAGTTTGACACTCCTGCTCTAAGAAGTCTAAATCTTCTTATAAGCCAGTCATCATCATGAGCAAAAAGATAATCAAAAGATCATGCCATTGATGATAGCCTCTAAAAGAGGAAACACTGCCATTGCCAGTTATGTCGTACAACACAAAGCAAAACAAAGCACACCATTTTTACAGAGAAAATAGAGAGGTTACCTACTAACATTAAGATTATAAATTAGGATTACTTATTATTACCAACATTGAAGACAGCTGTACTGACCGAACATCCCAGTTAACTGTGATATAAGTTTAAAAATATGACTGATGCATCATTGAAATGTGCAATGAAAAAAAAAATTCTGTTCACTTAATTGTTCCACCACCTGTAGTTTTTATAACATCAGCACCAAAACAGTCTGCATAGGCTTAGAGATGGTCAAAATTTAGTGTAATGTTTGGCCAGTTTTCATGCCAAATGAGTCTTTTATAAATCCCAATATTGCATTAGAAATGGCTTCTGAATGTTTCAAAGTGTAAGCACATGTTATACATGAGGCCCCAGTACAATACAATTTATTTTTTGTATAGCCCAAAATCACACAAGAAGTGCCGCAATGGGCTTTAACAGGCCCCCCAGCCTTGACTCTCTAAGAAGACAAGAAAAAACTCCCAAAAAAACCCTTGTAGGGAAAAAATGGAAGAAACATTGGGAAAGGCAGTACTCTGTACTCCTTCAAAAGAAGGGAATCATACTGCTGGCTTTTTATCTACAAAGTGAAAGGAGCACATATAAGACTTTCACATTAAGTGCCATCAAGTAGTACTTCTCAGCAGTGGATGAAGGTCAATATTCTGCTTAGCTCCATTCCTGTCAGAGGAATGCCTTGGTTTGTTCTTGATGCATTCTTGATATTAGTCTGCTTTCTTATTTTCAAGTTATTTCTGTGGCTACCTTTAAGGGTTGTTCTGCATATCCTTGACTGGGAAAAGTTTGAAATAGAAAACTGGAAAATTTAAGGATTGTTATAAATATTTGAAAAATAAGTTAAATTGCTGAAACAAGCTTATTACTTGTTTTCCTCAAAATATGGTGGCTATTAATGCAGAAATGCCATCAGTTATCCTAACATGATTGTTGTGGGGAAATGGGAGGAAAACAGGAGTACTCAGAGACAAATACAGACACACAAACTGAATTTCAACTGATTCAACCGGGCGTATGTTTAACTGAGACATAGTGCAAATGAGATTCAAGGCAAATATTAAGAGTGCCAGAGAACTGGCTGAATTGTGGCTGTCAAATGAAAATGCCATCAACAGACATGTGGACATGAAACCAGCATATGCAAGTTTAAAAAGAACAACATCCAAATAATAAAAAAGACCAACACCCTCCAAACCCCACCTTACTAATCCACCCCTCTTACACTCACCTACCCCACCCCCTCCTCATTTGCTATATATTGCCTTGATTCCTATATGTCAAATCATTTTCCTCTGATGATGATACCGTACAGGTGTTGAAAGCACAGGAATAAAAGACTATTTTAACATATGTGGTTGATTTTCTCCCTTTGTGGATTTTTATCTACAAATATGCAAAGTGTATCACAGACCTTCGCTTGTACAGTATATATTGTGGTAAACCAGCCCGGACACCAACACAGACAGACACAGGAAGTCCCGAATCACATACGTTTATTTTACAAAGTCCCGCACACATCACAGTGCCCCTGCACCAAACACCCTTTCAAAGTCCGGGCCTCTTTCTGGTCTTTTTTCCACCACCTCTACTCCTCTCTTCCAAGCTTTGTCTTCTTCCTCCCTACTCCATCCCTTGACTGAAGGAAGGCGGCCTCTTTTAAATCCACCCGGATCTGCTCCAGGTGCTCTCTGACGATCTTCCTGTGGCACTTCGTGGTGTGGCGGAAGTGCCGTATGAGCACCCGGAAGCACTCCAAGTGTCCCTGGTATTCCTTCCGGCAGCACTTCCAGGTGTGGCAGAAGCGCTGACATCCAGGGTTCCTCAATCCTCCTGGCCACGGGCCCCAATAAGGTCGAGCTTCCATGCTCGGTTCCCGTGGCCCCCATACAGACCAGGGCAGCGGCCCTTTTGTGGCCCAGGGGAGGTATAATCCCTCTCCCGGTCCTTACACGCGTTCCGGCTTGGCATAAGCCCCCAGCCAACCACCACATTGCCCCTCCATCAGCTGAGCACCATAGGGGCCAGCAGCCAGTCCCGTGAGGGCAGATCTCCCACGGCGGGGAGCAGACACATTCCTGTCCAGGGTCCGGTCCTGCAAAGCAGAACTGGAAAAGGGGGCGGAGACGTTGCCTTGACGCCATTGCCCAGCGTCTTCCATTTCTTTACACGGCCAACGCTCACCCCCTCCGCCAGCACCCTGGCACTCACAGCCTCAGCACCCCCTCCGCCTTTTCTGTGCACTTGCGCCCATAACCCAAGATGGAAACGCTTGCACCCCCGTCTCCTCAGCTGCTTTTGGAGTATTTCACTTTTGCCCTGCTTCATCATTTGCCCTTCACGATATATATATGTTTTTACATATATTAATTTTTTACATTTTGCACATATGATTATAAGAAATAAATTCTAATGTATTATAAAGTAAATTACCATAATGGAAGCTTTTTTTGGTTAATTTCATTTCAATTTAATTTGTATAGCACTCTTCATTCTTTGTAACTATAATAAAATGACAGTAAAATGCTATACTTTATAATATTAACATAACTGAAAACTTAAACTACAGCAGTTTTGATTTGATTAACATAAGTAAACAAATTATTACAATTTAAAATCCATTATAGATTTGATGTGGCTATTGGACAATTGGATAGCGCTAGCCCACAGGATTTCTGAGGAAAATAAACCTGTGAAGTTTAAATAAAATGAACAAGGTCACCATCAAAGGTAGATGTTGTCACCGTCCTGGCGATCAAGGCCAACTGGCCATCCTCCCCTTCTGGACACTCTACAGTATAATAAATAACCTATTATAAGTCCAGAGTAAAACAAAATTGCAGGCCCTGGGAAAATAAAACACTTTTAAGTCCTTGGGAAATGTCAAGCTCCTCCATGACTATAATAATGTTAAATATGGTACATGTATTCATTTTGTCATTTTCTGGTGCTCTGTAAGTTTTAAACAAAGACACCCAACACTTACAACTTTGTGTATTCCAGGGAATCAGAAACTGATGCAAAATAATCAAGAATGAGTCTTGTGGTTGTAATCTGCTGCTCAAGTATACATAAATGTACATAAAAATGTGAAATTATGTGTCTGCACATAATCATTGCCCACTATAATATAAACTTTGAGTATCAAATGGTATTTGCTATCTACTTTGAAGGCTGACAACCTCATTAGTATGATGGCCTGAATAGCAATCCTAAAGAAAAACTAATTAAAAATGAGGATCCATTAAAGGAGGAAAGGATTCATAGTTTTATTAAAAGGAAAGTATAAGCACTGTACACAGCCAAAGAAAACTGACAGTACTGCACTGTAAATTGTGTCCAATCAGTAACCTCCAGAGGTCACTAGCAGTCGGGAACGTGTCGTGTAGAGCAGGTGGAGATCAAAGCAGCACCTTTTGGCAGCTGTGGATTATAAAGAGGTGAAAAGAGTAACAGTAGGAAAGCCAAAGTTACGATTAATGGATGTGGTCATACACATTTACTTTTTTGTGAGCAGCTGGCAGAACATAAATGTTGATGTTTGATAATGATTCAACATTTTTATGATTTTATGACACAAAACAGTCTAAAAACTTTAAGAAATATTACTTTATACAGTAGGTAGTAAAAATACTTCACCAATGTAAGCAGAAATAACTGATATCTATTGATTTCAAGGGCTAACAATTATTTTTGTTTCATGGCAAAAATGATGCTAGGGTATGTAAATTGTGAATGTAGTTAATAGATTATTTAATACTTCTGTACAGTAAATATATTAGGCAGAGCAGTGGCTGGTACAGTGGCTCATTCTGCCTTACATTATGGCTGTACTGTATTTTGAGGCTGGCATTCATTGGGTAGAGAGTTCTTCCTGTGTCCTCCATTTCTTTGAGTACCCTGTACTTTGTGCTTATTGGGTTAATTGGTGTTTTTATTAGTAAGCATGCAAATGATGATCTAGCTTTCTTTTCATAAATGGTTCCTGCCTTGCACCCGATATTTCCAGGATGTGTCACTGAACAAGTGGGTTTGGAAATTACATGGATGGATGGATGGATGGATGGATGCAGTATGACAAACAATTGTCTACAAACAGTGCTTATTACCATTTCCTATTTTAGGCAACTGCCACAGAGATATTCTAAATGGGTCCCAATTTCCAAAGCTTGCAGTAATGTGCCAAATATTTATAGCCAGATGATTACTGTTTTTAGTAAGCTTTCCCACAACCGAAAGACATCTGAGGCTAGGGATCTGCACTGGCAATCGGAAGGTTGCCGGTTCGAATCCCGCAAATGCCAAAAGGGACTCTGCTCTGTTGGGCCCTTAAGCAAGGCCCTTAACCTGCAATTGCTAAGCGCTTTGAGTAGTGAGAAAAGCGCTATATAAATGCAAAAAATTATTATTAAAATTATTAAATTATATAACCAACTGTCTACAAAGGCAGGAATTTCACAAAAATCTGAAACACTGTTTTATAGGAAAAATGTGCAAGACTTTTTTATATTTGTTTTCGGAGGTGTGTATTATGCCCGAGGTGGAATAACAGGCTGAACAGAACCCAAAAAATGAAAACAGCAAAGGGGTGAGACAAAAGAATGGTCAAAAATCGCAGGCAAGCATACACAAGGTGACTGCCTCCAAGTTTCAAAACTGGAAATGACACTGCCTGTGAGCTTCAAAAGGTCAACGACAAAAATAATAAATAATAACAATAATAATAAAAACAAGATAAAAAATCATGGAAAGTGTTTGTGTCACTGAAACAGAATAACAAATTCAATCAAAAATGAGAATGTGCTGAAAGTAAATATGGTTAAAGCTACTGCTTCATATCTCCAGCTTCCTGGGTTTAAATCCCATTTCTGGAAATATTGTCAAAGTCAGAATGTTTTTTTTGGCTACTCTGGTTTCTTTCAACACATACAAGCTGGGCTGACTGTCAATTCTAAATTCATTTTGTGTGAATTTAAGTGTGTAGGTGCTTAGGTCCTGTGATAGACAGGTAGACTACCCATGAAATTAGACTACATAAAATATTAAAAACTATTAAAAATACCATAGGAGTTAGACAGCCAATTGTAGCTGATATCTATTGTGAATAAATTATGACCAAATGAAATCATGCATCGATTTTATCTTCAAAGTATTTTTAAATACTGTATCGTCTATGCAAATCAAGTGTTGGGATGAGATAATATATGGATAAAATGTAAATGTCACTTACCAAATAAAGGAGCTATTGATTGTCATCTGTGGCAAATATGTAGGTTACTCAGTTGTTAAATGTTTTATAAAACAGTATTCAATGTTAACAAACTATATTATTTTTCAAAATTTAAATTATTTCTTCTCTGCTATCCTCATACTCTTCCCCGTAGCATGTGCACTGCAAAGTCCTTTCAAGTCAGATGTGCAATTATAAATGTCAGAGCCCAAAAGAGAACAGAACTAAATGAACTCCTTCTCAGCGTGGGCCTCAGACTCAGAACATATTGGCCATTTATCAAAACCATCACTAACAGAACTTTACAAAAGTAAACTTCAACCCAAATGCAAAATACGAACAGTACGTTTTTTTTTTTCATCTTAATTTTCAAACCAAATGGAAAACATTATTAGCATGTATTTTGTTGCACTGCAAGTTAAATGCAATAAAATTTATCATCATGTAAAACACAGTAAATAACTGTTCCTATTTTATTAAACTACATTCTTAAGAATCCACCTTTTAGATTAGGCAGTTGTGACACTATTAATATATCTGCAAAATTCATTTGATACTCAAGCTCCCACTGGAAATGGCAGAATTGCAAGAACATTCAAACTTTCCTCATATAACATTCAGCGTAAGTAGTTTATAACCAGTTTCAGTTTACTTAAACAACACTCTGCTCCGGCCACGGAACAGCTTGCAAAAAAGACACAATGCAGTGTATATATCTGGGCAAATTCTCTGAAATTTTCATTCTGTGCATTACATTAAGTAATTAAAGAGGTGTCATTTCATTTTTGAAACTGGTACAGCAGATCTTCTTCAGAGGCTTCATTTGACATCAAAATGGTTGTCAAATCACTAATATTGTCACTAATGATGCTGATACAAAAACAATGAATTAGTGCACAGGCCGTCCTGGGCCCACCACAAGCACAGGGCCTGGCACAAATGTTCCCAATTTTCCCTCCTTTTCTTCTCCCTGTAAGCTACTGCTATTCTGCATTGCATAAACCTAGTCACATTCTATCATTACCCCATTCCAGTTCCTTTTTCAATTAATAGTCATTATTATCATAATCACTACTTTAATGCCTCCTAAATCTTGTTAACTCCACTTTCCATGGTCCTGTAAAAGCTTTGGGGATAGATAGATAGATAGATAGATAGATAGATAGATAGATAGATAGATAGATAGATAGATAGATAGATAGATAGATAGATAGATAGATAGATAGATAGATAGATAGATAGATAGATAGATAGATAGATAGATAGATAGATAGATAGATATAGAAATGAACAAACGAATGAACTTCATTTCTCTCCAGGGGGGAATTTGGCAATTTGTACTATTACAGCATGTCACATTAAGCTTGTTTATAAATAGCAGCTTCGGGTATAATATTGAAGACTACTGTAGTAATACAGTATATCACAATTAGCCCATTTATAAACAGCAACCGAAGAAAAACAGAACATTTTCCTGCTCCTGTTTATGACACATATTGTAAATATTGTGAATTTCTCTATAATCTGTACATGTGACAATACTGCTACTTCTAAAACTTCATTTGGGGGACATTTGTATAGCAGTTTTTTGCCCTCAGAAATTCACATCTGACGCAATTTAGTTTCCCCAACTTATAGTGTAATGTCTTTGTTTTTGTGAATGAATGACTGGATGAAGCAATGGTCTAACTCACAGCAATGCAATGTGTTTGTGCTGTAAGAATAAACTTCTAGTGCAGAACAAGTGCACCAAGGCCTAGATCCAGACGTGTCCCCAGCACCATTAATCGACCCACCATTGTCTCATCCTATTTCCAACAGAGTTTTGTTGATTCCCTCCCTGCAGCTGCTTCAGGCATCTTGACTGCGCACAGTATGATTCCTTTGGTAATGCATTCTAGTAAATCCTTGGAATAATCAAGGTTTCTGTAGGATCAGACAAATACAAGCAGTTACAATAAAGAATAATTACCCTATTTGTTATGAAGAGAAGAAAAGAATAATACTCTTCCTTGTAACCAATTGAAGGCACATGTTTAACTGGTATGCCGTCTAAACCACATTATGTAATCACTTTTAATTGTAAAATTTGTCTCCAAATGTCAATTATTGGTGACTGTTTAGATCTATTTTGCAGATCACACCAAAGAATCTGCTTCTGTGGGATTTAGAATCAAAGGCACATTAATCATCAGGGTAGTTTCCCCTCTGGCTTCTTCTCTTTGTTCGTTTGGAAAGGAGGAAGGGGGGTAACTACTCTATTTAATGTCATGGATGCAGTCTCCCTAGTCCTTCTATAATATGCCCTTTTGAGAAAATAATGCAACAAAGGGAAATAATTTCTTTTTTGAATAATTGTAGCACTTCTGGAGGGAGGCTTTTAAAATCACACAGATAACCTGGTAATGGTCTCTTTGAGCTGCATGCCTTATAAATAAACTGATGTAAAAGCTTTATTTGTAACTGATATGGAATGACTAGATAGAACAAAATTACTCAAGCCTTAAATTCACTGAATACTTCATCTAACTTCTTTTTAGCTGAATTTCTACCATGACAGAAGTATCACTTCACTTAAACATAAAAAAGGGCCTTCATACAGTATATAACAAGTGCCTTCATATAGTGCCTTCAAGTTCAGGTACTGTGGCATTTTGTAGTGAACCAGCTTAATCCTCCTATTTCAGATGATATTTAGGGCTGAGCAGGTTTCATCTGATATGACGTTAGTGGAAAAAACAGAAAGGGGTCTGGAGAGTTAGGGGAAAGAGAAACATAAGATATGAGCACAGTACAAATAAAGCCGATATGTGTGAACCATTTGTTGAAATGCTGACTTAATTTGTTCACGATGCTGCCTAGGAGAGGACTGCAACATCCTGTTGATGTTTATTTTTAAACTCAGCAACTGAAATGATTCACTTTGACTTCAAGACTCAAATAGTAAGTCATTATTTTGTCTTGGTAGAATCCTATTTGAGTCTACTTTCCCCTTTTGTACTCTTTATTGTGTAGACTTTAACAGAATGCTCTTAAATCCCATAGACTTACCACTGTTTATAAGGTATTGTACTCTAGCACTTCTTCCCACTTTCTACTCTGCACCTATAACCTCAGGCAATTAGATTGAGAAAAAGGACTAGCAGGAGTTAAGTTCCACATTCTAATAATTTATTATTGATAATATTCATAAAGTAATAATAATGAAGCTGAGTACATGTGAACATTTGCAATAATACAACCTGATAAAAGCTAGATGTGTAGTTTCAGGAGGCACACAGACTTGCAGTAACTTAAATATCTCCAGTCAAGTCATAATTTCTAGTCAGCTTTCATCAGGACAGGCCGCATGTCTGTCTCAATATGGTTCCCAAGCTCTGCTCCTCATTATGTTCTCTTCATGGCCATGGTGTGAGAGAGAAAGTGGGAGGGGTAAAGCGACCAACTTTATACATTCCTGTCTAAATCCTTAGGCAAATAGGACATTGTGGTACAGAATGGCTTTGGATTCAAAACCAATCCTAAACTGCCATACTTCAGACCAGTGAATGCATACGCTGCCTTTCCACACCTTCCCTCAAGTAGTGGATACCATTTGTTTAGCTGAAGCTTGCCAGCTAGGCAGTTTTATGACCTTCCTGCCAGGGATGACTCCATAGAATGTTCTGCACACAATCACTCCCACACAACCCAACAATAAAATTCACATCCTGAGTCCTAAAGTCTTGGGGATTGATTTGTTAGACATGAAAGTAAAAGATGTTTAATGAAACACTAACATTACAATTGGTATGTCTAACTTACAAATAAAGACATAAAAAATATATATCAACTTATATACAAAACTAGGGGGTTCCCCCCTGCTCGCTTTACTCGCCAACCCCTCCGGCAACCACTTTGCGTCTCTGCCGCTCGCGTTGTGAAGAGAGGGGATGAGCACAGCCCAAGGAGCCGCGGTTGCTCCTCTGAAACTCCCTCTTAAATGGTGATACAACGGGAAACAAATACAGCTTTTTTTTTCACCTCCTCTTTGCTCGACTTGCTGCTGCTGCTGTGCTGCGTGATCTGCATCTCGTGCAGCACTTCAAATATTTAAAAGCCTGTACAGCAGCTGTCCTACTCTTTGCCTTTTATTTCCGGCCCTGGGCGTGGTTAAATCTTTTGGCACAAAGTCTCGTCTCGCGGGACGTGAGTTCTTGATATTTTTTAGTTTATTATTTAAAAATGGAATAAGAATCTGAAAATCTAACAAATCACATTAAAGATCGATACATTCTGAAAAGAATGATACCAAACATATATATGTAGGTTTTAAAATAAGCCTGATTTAAAGAGTGACAAAAAATGTAACATAAAAACATCACATAAAATTGTTGCACAAAATTGTTGCACTTTTAGGCTTAGGATTTTATATATAGATAGTAGATATCACTCCACCACAGGCATTTTGAACAAACTTGAAACGACATATTCTTTTTGTATTGTATGCAAATGCTGAAGCCTTGAAATGTAGATCTGGACAGCTCTGACCATCTTGCTGCCAACTGGCACAAGCCTGTTGTTGACATCAGAAGCTGCTCTCCCGTATCCTAGTCAGAAGTTTTTTTGTTTGAGAGTTTTTATTATATTACTAGTCATTAAGCCCGTTACAATAATGGTACAGTAACAGTAGTGCATAAACATTAGTAGGAACAGTCTATATTAAATGGCAAGGGACTTTGACCTCATTCTTTTTGTTGGTTATATTTTTCTTTCTTTCAGCCTTTCTTTTGTTGATGTTTACTTGCTGAGCTGACCATTCTTCATGGGCTGCCGCCGTGTATTGTGTGTCTTTAATTTTCTGTGACAGTAATACTGTTTTGTACGTCCGCTGGCTTGTACGTCCGTAATATACCTTTAATTTTCTCTGGCAGTAATACAGGCGTGCACATCGGTAATATGCCTTTAATCTCCTCTGACAGTAATACTGGCTTGTATGTGGCTGTAATATGCGTCACTGTAGTGTGTACCTTTAATTTCCTCTTGCAGTAATACTGTTTTGTATTTCCGTAAAACGTCTCTAACTTTCTCTGACAGTAATATCGCACATCGCACCGTGCCCCACGCATGCGCACTTCACCAGAAGACACACACACACAGACACCTGGACACACAAAGGGATTTTATTAAAGAGGATTAATATATTATACATTTTTTTCTTTCTCTTGAGCCTCTGAAAAGTTTTAATTTCTCCTTGGGGACAAATAAAGTTATCTATCTATCTATCTATCTATCTATCTATCTATCTATCTATCTATCTATCTATCTATCTATCTATCTATCTATCTATCTATCTATCTATGTTTTAGACAATTTTTAAAATTCCGTTGTATAAAATATTATTGCAGCAGAGCATTATTTAACCTATTACTATTAAACGTTCATGCCCAAATCTGATCAAATAATGTATTTTAAGTGTATAAAAGTATTTGAAAAGTTTCCCCATTTTGCTATTATTACTATAATAATAATAATTATTATTATTAGCTATATAAATTAATGTTGTTGCCATTGTCATTGAATGGACCTTATAATTCTGCAATGTGATCAGTGTTCTCCCGCCAAACATTGCCAGTCCTGTAGCCTAATGTACTGGTGATACATCTGTTAACTATTTATTCCCTTGTGACACTCATGAACATTAAAAAATGAAAAAAAAAAAGCTCTTACATTCAATATGACAGCCACCCAGATAGACCGGTGAGGAGATTAGGTAGCGTACACTTTAAGTAGTCTTCAGTCTACATACTCTGCTCACAGATGAATGGTTTTTTTTTTTAAACATTTCTATTTTCATGTATTTTTAAGGCTGCTGTGCTTGCAACTGAGCACACATTGGGTTTTGAAAACTTGTGCATTTCACATGAAATAAAGGTTAGCTTATACTGGGGGCTCCAACTAGAACTGCAATTGTAACTGACAGGAAAATAAATCAAAGGTCCACACTTTATTAAAAATGTGAGTCTTTTACTGTATTTTAATATTTTTTTTTATCTTTTCCCCACTGAAACCTTCAGAACTGAAATTATAACTGTGATGCCGAAAGGCCGAAAAAGGCTATCTGTATCCCTCCAAGCTTTAATTTCTTCCCTTTTTTGTCTGTATATCAGCCTAATCTCATCATAATAGAATCATAACAGAATCTATAAACAGTAAATTCAAGGGTGTGCCTAAAATCCAAAAGGTTAAATACTTTTGCCCGCAGTAAATTTGATTCACATAAATGTTTTCTGATGCCTTTAGGGAACACCACAAGAAGGGAAGGCGAGAAAGGCTGGGAATTCGCTTTTTACCTCTCACTGGCAAGAATGCTCTTTTCTAGCTTGTATACTGAAATGTCAATTTGTTTCTGGAGGAGGGGAAGAGGAATGTAAAATTTGGGCTGTATCAGCTGTCATGATTAAATTTGTAAATGGCTCTGCAGTTCATTATTCACTGTATTTAGCAAGATGGTTTTATCAATAAATTAACACTAGAAGTGTTAATGTTTTATTAATGGCATTTAGGATATCTGGATGTGTGTTAAAGTTAGCTGTTCTTAAGCATATCACTTTCAGTCAAGCCCTAGAAGCAAGTGAAAAGTTTATTTTTTTAATTAGGTCTCTTCAAGTAAGATGAGTATCTCTTTCTGGCTCACCTAGGAAGTCTATGGAAAATTTCTTTTTACTCATTCAGTAATTGTTATCACTTTCTCTCCATTCAGTAACATGAGAGGATTGCAAATAATGATTTTCAGGAAGGACTACACCAAGACATGGTGGTTGTCAATCATAGGGCACGAACTTGATCTCTGTTTCTATCACACCTTGGCAATTTACTGAAACATCTATAAGCAGCTTAACTGCAGGTTTACATGGAACAACAGGAGGAAAACTAGGTCATTGAAGGGAGAGGATGAAACTCGGAGGAAAACTCAGTCAGACAAAATTGTTGAGACAGTGGGCATAAATATAAACAGCTTTGCAAATGACTCAAAGTTAATTTTACATACAGGACAAAGTATGATGTATTTAGCATCATAATATGAAACAGGCACAACTGAAGGCTAAACTTAGCAGTAGGTTGGCATCATATAATATAAATCTGAGGATAAAAGCAAGAAAAAAGCAGATGCTGAAAAACTTTGGGAATACAAAGGTATTCTATTTGAACTGAGCAAAGAAAAAAGATTGGCCACTGCTACTGGAAGTCTATCCTGGGATTATTGTGAAATATGCAAAAACTTGTAGGGCTGTTCTGAAGTATTCCTCTAGTGCTTTTTCATATTTTTATCATAGACTTAGTTAAATTTGACAGAAAATTGCAGCATGGAGATAAGACATGAATTCTTATGATGCTTTTTGTAATTTTTCTGAGAGATGAACAGATTTTACATCTTGTTAGATTTTTAGCAGCAGTATTTAGTTCTATGAAATGTTACAGTACTTCCTTTTCATCTAGAAGAAATTTCAAAAAGATTGTCAGTCAATCATCATTTTAGCATTCCACTTTAGTTTAAGTTCTTCTAACTATAATACACAACAATTAGTTACTAGCTACTCTATGTGTGTAGTTGCACATTTTTATACTTTTCTTACTGAGCGTTAGGAGTGGTGTAGACACATCACCAGATACCTTAGCCGTGGCCTCAAAGCAAAAAAGAGGTTATGGAGCCCTCTCTGCTTACCCACCATCGGAAATGGCTCATGAGCATTATGGAAGATACTTTCTGCAACTGTGGATGATACAATGAAACACAGAAGGTGGAGTTCCCTGCTCCGTGATTTAAGAACCATGACCTTGTAAACAAATTGTGAAGCACAAAGGTGGCAGACAGATTATATTTCCTAAAATGGTCTACTTTTATCACTCCTGATCCATACCCTTAGGTAAAACTAATTGAGTATTTCTAAATTATGTTCAGGATCTGATTTATGTATTAATTTATAGCCCAACCACTCAGTATATTGCTAAAATGTATCTGTAACTGTGAAATTATCATCACATAAAACACTTTACAATACAATACAATGCAGTTTATTTTTGTATAGCCCAAAATCACACAGGAAGTGCCGCAATGGGCTTTAACAGGCCCTGCCTCTTGACAGCCCCCCCAGCCTTGACTCTCTAAGAAGACAAGGAAAAACTCCCAAAAAAACCTTGTAGGGAAAAAATGGAAGAAACCTTGGGAAAGGCAGTTCAAAGAGAGACCCTCTTCCAGGTAGGTTGGGCGTGCAGTGGGTGTCAAAATGAAGGGGCTCAATACAATACAATACAGTACAGTACACAGAACAGAACAATTTCTCAATATAGTAAGAAATAAAAAATATAAATTTTAGAAGTACAGAGCAGAATTTAACAGTAATTTAATAACTTTAATTTGGGAATCCTAAACTAACTTATTAGACTATGTGTTTCACAAAAAATAAATAACTGCTGTTTGTGGTGATCAATTTGTAAACATACAGCATATCAGTTTCCTTCAGATGTTTATTATGTTGTTATTTTCAGTTCTGTAATTTTATTTTTTACTTGTGTTTGTCACATAATTGTGTTTATGTAGTCATTCTTTTTACTAGTGCTTTCTTCATTGTCACTGACATCTTGTTTACTGTTGTTAAGAGTGTTTGCTTGGCATGAGACTGATGTTAATATCACTTTCTGAGGGTGTAAAAAACTTTGTTGTGTAGTATTGTTTGGCTTAGTTTTTGGACTAAATGACAACCAAAATGCAATTCATGCTACAGTTAGTGTTTTGGGAAAGAATATTAAGTGTTAGTGTTAGGACCTTTTGGTTTGTTCTTTTTGACCTTCAATTGTTGCCATCTGTTTTGGTTTTTTCTTTAATTCTCTTGTTTTTACCTTTTCATCTTTTGAGAATGACCGTCTGCCTGTGTTTTGATTGTTCTTTTGTTGTATATTAACCATGTTACTAGGAGCACATTTTTCCATTTAAGGAATATTGCAAAAGTTAGACCTCTTGTAACACTGCAAGATACTGAGAATGTAATTTATGCTATTGATTTTTGATTTTAGTCAGGTAAATTAATGTAACACACTCCTAACTGTTCTACCTAAGAAAGACATCACTCATTTGCGGTAAGCCCAGAATGCAGCAGGAAGAATCTTAGTCAGAAAAAGAAAATCTGAACACATCTAACCAGTTATAGCGTTGTTACATTCGTTACCCATGTCCTTTAGAATTGATTTTAAAATACTACTAATTGTGTATAAATCCTTAAATAATCCTGCTCCTTTGTATATCTTGGCGTGCCTGTTCCCCTATATCCGAGGTTGTACTGTTAGACCTTCTAATAGCGGCTTTCTTAAAAGTCCAAAAGCCAAGCTTAAAAGAAGTGGTGAGGCAGCCTTTTGTTATTATGTATCAAAAATCTACAATACTTTACCAATTGAGATACGCCTGGCTAATACTGTGGAACATTTTAAGAAACTCGTAAACTCACATTTTTTTAATTTTGCTTTTTCATAGCTTCAACTTAGATATGCACAGAATGTTCACACCCTTCAGTTAATGTGCAATCATTATTAATCTTTACTCTATTTTCTTTTCTGTCTCTTCCACCTGATCAAAGTCCTGTGCAGTCGCCTGTAATGTTTGAATGAAAGCCCATGATACCCCAACTTATCACAAAACCCATTGTGTTGAATACTCTAAAACAAAGCTTATAAAAAGAGATCTACTTAAGAACATGTGTGTTAGGCAGAATGCCTAGTGGCGGCTGGGTGGTCTTTTGGCCTTAGGACACCTGCAGATTTGACTTTTTCTCTTGCTTAAACAGAGTTTTTTTTTTATAATTATTATTGTTACTATCCACTCTGGCCATTTGACCTTACCATCGGACTGTCATTTAGAAACTTAAAAAAAATCTATATTTAAAGAATAATTATACATCATTCGTATGTATTTATGCATTGTTTAATTTTTTTTGAATATTTTTTATTTATTCATTATTATCTTGTCTAAATTTTACTTCTTTTCCTTGGCATGTAACTACTTATTTGAAATGTTGCACAGTACTCTGAGCTACATCCCACATGAAAATGTGCTATAGAAATAAAAGTTATTGTTGTTTGTTACTCATTTAAATCTATTGATCATCTCCTGCTCTTAGTTCTTTTTATCATTTTAACTACAAGTCTTTTTCACTTAAGTCACAACACAGTATTTATTAGCAGCCCTTAAATACATCTTAAAAGTTTAAAGCAGACCTCCTTACAAAAAGTAAATACAACAGGTAGTACAGTACCCCTCATTCGGTTCAGTCTTCTTCATGGGAATAAACCACTTATTTCATATCCATGATCGTCTCTACATAATCACTTTCTTTGTTTTTGTGGGTAAGGGGCAGGCTTTCAACTCTATTGACCAACAAATAACAGTGCCATTTTGTGCTCCCATTGAAATACTTTATAGTGCCTAAAAGATGACAAGCTAATTGTACATTCACACAGAAGGTCACTCAGGAAAGATAACAGGGATGAAGCCAGAACAAGAATTTTATGTGGTCTGTGAACCTGAATGCTTTCTATATATAGATTTTCAATTTTACCTTACTGTAAAAATAAAAACTATAAATATATTTTTCCAGCCTAAGTATTGAACACCAAGTCAATAAACCAGTTGCCCATTTTGATATAAGCAGAGAGTCCAGCTGTCTTCTACTAAAGAGTAAAGAAATATTAGCAAGCATAGTACTGGGGGGGTTCTCACATTACACCAATCTTGGCTTACAGAAATTCTGCAGATATAAATGAGTGCAGAAAAAAGTTTTTTAAAATAATTATCATCTAGAAACATAATTTTTTACTTCTAAATGTAGAAAACTGATGATGTGGATGAACATAGCAAGTGTCACTAACGGTGATTAATAGTACAGTACAGTTAATCATTTTGTGCACACATGTCACCAGAAGTAACCAGTACTATGTGTAACTACACAATACGACTTGTCACAGGTAAGCAGCTTGATTGGCAGTAATCTATTTAGCTGAAAGGTAGAGACTGGTGGACGCAATTCGCGCTGTCATAAGTATATATTCAGGTCATGTCATCGGAGAGAGCCGAGTGGGCTGAGGTGACACTCTGAGTGATCCCTAAGCATAGACAGCTGAGTGATCACTTGTGAGTTAGAGGTGGGTTTTTGACTGATCATTATCTCTTTTCCAGCATAACTTTCGTACCCTTAATTCATTTTAGCTCAAATTACTTATGTTTTATGATTTAAAGTTTAGTAATATTGCTTCACTGTTACTTTATCAATGTCGGAATAGTCAAATATTTTCCAATAATGAATATTTTAAGTGTATATTTCAACATATATTTTCAACAAAAAAAAGTATATTATAAACATCTGCATCCCACTTGTATAGTAAATTCTTGTGAAATATGTTAAGACTTGATTGACTCTCTTGAAACAAAGGTCTAGTGGGCATACACTAGCAAATCCAAATCATATTATGTGATATCATCTACTGTTAAATTTTGCTCCGTACTTGTAATATTTTTATATTTATATTGTATTGAGGATTACTTGTGTTCTGTTCTGTGTATTGTATTGACCCCCTTCTTTTTGACACCCACTGCACGCCCAACCTACCTGTAAAGGGGTCTCTCTTTGAACTGCCCTTCCCAAGGTTTCTTCCATTTTTTCCCTACAAAGGTTTTTTTTTGGGAGTTTTTTCTTGTCTTCTTAGAGAGTCAAGGCTGGGGGGCTGTCAAGAGGCAGGGCCTGTTAAAGCCCATTGCAGCACTTCTGGTAAGATTTTGGGCTATACAAAAATAAATTGCATTGTATTGTATTGTATACACGGTGTAAGCTTGAATCTCCCAGATATAACTCTGATATGCCAATATTACACTGTGATGTTCCATGACTTTCCTGCTGCTCGTTTTATTCTTGATTGTAAACAGACTTTATTTTATCTTTGTAAACAGATGTTATCTTTGTTTTAATAACTAATATATGAGCAAAAACAACATCAGTTTCAAGTGTGGTGAAGCTTTTTTTTAATAAACTTTGATTTATGTCAAGTCACATGCAGTACAATGGAAGAAGTATAGCACAGAAATCAAACATACACTGCTATAAACAAAACATGAAAAATCTGTCCAATCAAAAATACAATTGATTCAGGATTCTCAAAAGAGTTAGGATGCATGAATCTTAACAACACTTACATTCCCAACCTTAACCAATGCAGAGAGCTAATTATTAATGAAATGCCAATTATAATATTGATTAAAACAACATGAGTTAAAAGGAAACATTTGCAGAAGTCAAGCGGACTTACTGTATTTTGTCAGTCAGTCATTGTCCAACCTGCTATATCCTAACACAGGGTCACGGGGGTCTGCTGGAGCCAACCCCAGCCAACACAGGGCACAAGGCAGGAACAAATCCCGGGCAGGGCGCCAGCCCACCACAGTACTGTATTTTAGAATAACATTAATTAATTCTTGCCAGATTCCAAACAAATGCTACACATTACCTCACAAAGAAATTTTGGTTGTTTTCCAGTTTTATGTAACACAGGATATTGTTTTTCCATTGAGTAATGAAGGGTACATTAAAATTCCTCCATTTGGGCAAAATTGTAAATGTATTAACAGTGTAAAGTAGGAAATCAAAATGAGTTTATAGTTAGTGTAATCCCATCCTATAATATAAACACTGTGTAAAAAGGATTAGGAATGATTGTAAGTTCAGCACTATCTGATAGAGACAGACAATTAAATAACTTTGCCCAAAAAGGTCTTCATTTAAGATAGTCCTAAAACATATGACCCAGCAAGGTCAGAGTTACATGATATTGTTCAGACGTTTGGTCCAATCCCTGATTTTAGCTCGTTTTCATTAAGACAGAAGTATCCAAAGTACAATTGTAATATTTGTTATGACATGCTTTCCACAAATTAATGAAGACTGAATGTTAAGAATAATTAAATTCCACTACTTCTCCGCAATGTTAATAGAGAGGCCTGCAGTGGTCTCAGTTTAAAAGAACTAGCTTCTCAGGGAGTGTGCAAACACTGCTACATACAAGTGAATAATCCCTTCCAAAACTTCACTCTTTAGATATGTTGCACTTTCTAGTTTGGTGGCATTGTTTCATAGCTCTATGGTATTGGGATCATACCTCTGCCTGCCTACCATCTGTATAGTCTAAGTTAGAATTTTTCTAGGTACCTTTGCTTTTACATCCTAAAGACACACTTTTGGTTTATTGGTAAGTGTAACTGTATGATTGTGCTTGAGTTTATTCTGTGATAGAGTGGAATAATCTATCTATCTATCTATCTATCTATCTATCTATCTATCTATCTATCTATCTATCTATCTATCTATCTATCTATCTATCTATCTATCTATCTATCTATCTATCTATCTATCTATCTATCTATCTATTGTGCCAGACGGCTGGGGACCCTACCCAGCCAGGACGCCTGGACGGTCCACGAGAGGGATGATACCTCCCCTGGGCCACGAGAGGACAGCCGCCCGGGTCTGCTTGGGGGCCACTGGAACGGAGCCGGGAAGCTCATCCCTATGGGAGGACGTGTCCACTGCCAGGGGGCGCCCAGACGGTTATGGATCCCTGGATGGCAGCACTTCCGCCATACCAGGAAGTGCTGCCGGAAAAAATCCCAGGGGCACTCGGAATGCTTCCTGGTGCTATCCTGACACTTCCACCACACAAGGAAGTGTCGTCAGATGGAGCACCTGGAGCCCATCCGGGTCATTATAAAAGGGGCCGCCTCCCTCCAGTAGACAAGCTGGAGTTGGGAGGAAGGGGACGGAGTTTGTGAGGAGGGGAGTGGAAGTCAGAGAAAGAAAGAAAGAAAGAAAGAAAGAAAGAAAGAAAGAAAGAAAGAAAGAAAGAAAGAAAGAAAGAAAGAAAGAAAGAAAGAAAGAAAGAAAGAAAGAAAGAAAGAAAGAAAGAAAGAAAGAAAGAAAGAAAGAGAAAGAGGCATTGTGGTGTTGTGAAGAAAATAAAAGTGTGTGTTTTGGATATTCTAGTGTCTGTCTGTCTGTGTTGGGGGCTGGCTTGTCTGTCTGTCCATCCGTCTGTCTGCCTGTCTATGTTACATTTATTAATATATCACACTTTTCCTCCAGTGCCACATTGAGGTTATATGCTCTGAACAAAGGAAAACTTCAGTAAATCTTTCAAAATGTAGCTTTAAATAAACCACCTTTCACAACCTATTGAACATGTTCTTTCTTTCTTTCTTTCTTTCTACTTTATGTTCTTTTGAAAATGTAGGTACATGAAACTATGCACCCTATTGGTTTAATTTACTACCCAGTGCCATTTTTATATTTATACATTCCACTTCTTTGCTATTCTTTACATGACATGAAGCACTTTGCAAAGGTGGAAATTATAAAGCACTCTGAACACTAAAGATTGATAGATTGCCCTGAGTTATAGCATGCTGTGTTAAAAACATGTTATTTATTTGGCACATTATACTGTACATATGAAGTCTGAGGCCCCGGTTTCACATATACAGAATGACACTCAATGTTTCTTTTTTCGTATAATGCAATGGCAATGCATTTGTCTCATCAGATTCCATCTTATAGGGGCAGGTAAGACTCTTTTAATCTATCATTTCTTATCTGAAGCAACATGCACTGGAACTCATGGTGATCTATCCCACAGAGCTGCCCCATGCAACCCACACATACAGCTACTTGTACTACATCTGTTGGCTTATGTAAGCTGGAGGTCTGCCATGCAAGTTTTGGCTCCTGTTGATGATCAGACCTGAAAATGATGGGAAGGTAGGATCAGTTATGTCAATTAGAGTTGCTAACTTTCTTACTGTAAAATTCCATCTCCAGAACTCAAACCCCATCCTGAACTTACCTGTTCCAGTCCAAGTAAAAAAATGTAAATATGTTTTTACTTTATTACTAATTTAAGTTAGAGATCAAACAATATTTTTATTGCAGTCAGTAAAGATCTTTTCTATTAACACCTTTAATGATAAACCAATGAATGCTCTTAATGTATGAGAATGAATGAAAACTCATTATGCTAACAGTCTTTAAATTGAGATTAATTGCTACCTATCTAAATTAAAATGCTATCACTTTTAATTCTTCCTCTTTATTACCATGTCTCAATTCAGAAGGCTAGCTTATGTTTGGAAATGTATGTACTGGTATACATTATAAGGTAAAAGCACAAATGAAGATAAACCATCAGATGGAAAATTAGAAATTCACGGCAAAAAAGAATATGGATATGTCAGAAATAAGCACATATAAATTCAGCATAGTTAATGAAAATAAATTCCCAACATTTCTAAACCTTTCTTAGTTAATTTCAAATAACCTTGGGCTGATGATTAAATCTTTTTCAAAATAAACCTTAGACAGCAATACACAATATTTTGCAATTAATTTCTGATGAATGCATATTTCTTATATACAGTATTTGTTATCAGAGAAGTAGTCATGTGCTGTGTTGTCCAAAGGATGGAAAAGCAATTTCCAGCTCTATTAAAATGAGCAAAGGGGGCATGACCAAAAAATGATAAGCCACATTCTCACGGACCCATAATTTGATGGAATTTTTTTATAGTCCCTATTTTCAATGGATCTTGTCATATCCATCCCATCTGTCTATCAGCTTTCTGGCACCTTCAAGCGACAGTCCTGTTTGCTCTGCTTGAACTGCAAACAGCTGAGACTGCTTATTAAAAAAACAGATCATTATAATGTGATGGTGGTGCTGACAAGTGAATTTATTTTCTATTTGATATTAGGCAATATGTGACATATATACATATTTAGTATCATAACATGCACCAATTCAAACACTCATTAATCCATGGGTTATGCAGGTCTGTACATAGAAAATACACACACACACACACACACACACATATATATATATATACATACACACGTATAAATGTGCATGTCCCTCTTTGTGCCACTTCTTCACTGCATGATTATGCAGCAGGATTTTTCTATGCATTTTCCATAAAATCTAACAGCTGCAGAACAATGAGTGCTTACAATTTACATATTTTTTGTATTAAGAATGTACGACCACTACATTGACCTACCATTAGCTTATATTTAAATATTAACATGCTTCACACTTTACAGTGCTGGCCAAAAGTTTTGAGAATGACACAAACATTGGATTTCACAAACTTTGCTGCTTCAGTGTTTTTAGATCTTTTTGTCAGATGTTTCTATGGTATACTGAAGTATAATTACAAGCATTTCATAAGTTTCAAAGGCTTTATTGACAATTACATTACGTTTATGCAAAGAGTCAATGTTTGCAGTGTTGGCCCTTCTTTTTCAAGACCTCTGCAATTCGCCCTGGCATGCTGTCAATCAACTTTTGGACCAAATCCTGACTGATGGCAGCCCATTCTTGCATAATCAATGCTTGGAGTTTGTCAGAATTTGTGGGTTTTTGTTTGTCCACCCGCCTTTTGAGGATTGACCACAAGTTCTCAATGGGATTAAGGCCTGGGGAGTTTCCTGGCCATGAACCCACAATTTTGATGTTTTGCTCCCCGAGCCACTTAGTTATCACTTTTGCTTTATGGCCCGGTGCTCCATCATACTGGAAAAGGCATTGCTCATCACCAAACTGTTCTTGGAAAGGTTGGGAGAAGTTGCTCTCTGATGATGTTTGCGGTACCATTCTTTATTTATGGTTCTGTTCTTAGGCAAAATTGTGAGTGAGCCCACTCCCTTGGCTAAGAAGCAACCCCACACATGAATGGTTTTGGGATGCTTTACCGTTGGCATGACACAGGACTGATGGTAGCGCTTACCTTTTCTTATACGGACAATCTTTCTTCCGGATGCTCCAAACAATCGGAAAGGGGATTCATCAGAGAAAATGACTTTACCCCAAGTCCTCAGCAGTTCAATCCCTGTACCTTTTACAGAATATCAGTCTGTCCCTGATGTTTTTCTTGGAGAGAAGTGGCTTCTTTGCTGCTCTTCTTGGCACCAGGCCATCATCCAAAAGTCTTCGCCTCACTCACACCTGCCTGATGCTATTTCTGAGCAAGGTCTGCACTGGTGGTGCCCCGATCCTGCAGCTGAATCAACTTCAGTAGACAGTCCTGGCGTTGCTGGACTTTCTTGGGTGCCCTGAAGCCTTCTTCACAACGGCAGTAGAAATGGACTTTTGGGATTAAGTTCATTTTGTTGGCAAAGAGGGACTTTACAATTAATTGTAACTCATCCAATCACTCTTCATAACATTCTGGAGTATATGCAAATTGGAATCATAAAAGCTGAGTCAGCAATCTTTGTGAAAACCAATATTTGTGTCATTCTCAAACTTTTGGCCATGACTGTATATTCTTTTATCTTATTTACAAATTTGATGCAACTGTTTTTAAGCTTATTTTATCAAAACACCTTACTAGGGACAATTTCCCAACAAAGAAACCAACCATTCTGTCAGAAGCCCAGGTAGAAGCACTCCCTTCAAAGGCATACAAATAAGTTTTATTTTAAAAAGATGACTGATGAGTGCAGAAAGTGTTCCTCAATCATTGTATCAGAGCTGGCTTTCTGAATAAAATGTTCTATTGAGAGTACTAATAGGTCAGACTATCACAAAGTATTTCTTCACAGAGCATAAATGGTTGAATAGGTGAGAATTGTTTATTCAGCTCATTTGTTGAACTACAGACAAGTTATAAAAATAAAAATGCCAGAAACCTTTCTTAGTTAAAGCTAACAATTTTCTTTGAAGTACTCAACAGAACCTTTCAGTCACGGGGCAGAGTAAACTTAAAGCAAAAACAAAAAACTTTTAAGAATTCAGGCTCCCTGGTACCCATTATATTAAACTGGCAACCTGGGATTACCTGCTTCTTTACTTGTGTGTTGGTGCTCCAT
Source organism: Erpetoichthys calabaricus (assembly GCF_900747795.2). Classification (NCBI taxonomy): domain Eukaryota; kingdom Metazoa; phylum Chordata; class Cladistia; order Polypteriformes; family Polypteridae; genus Erpetoichthys; species Erpetoichthys calabaricus. The sequence goes on from NC_041395.2 coordinate 62,336,113, forward strand.
AAAGCATGGATGTCTGGGACTGTTATTAGGAAATCTAGAAGGACTTCCTAAGGGGTTCCAGGGACTATCCCTGACCTTGGACATTCCCATGGAGTATTCCTTAAAATTAGTTCTTAGTCAGGGTGTAAAGTTCCCCTGGCCATTAGACAGATCAACTTGGAACTGGAAGGATAAGGATTGGCAAGAGGCTTGACTGGTGAAAGGTGTGATAAGAAAGACACAGCAGCTCAGGAGTGCTGGTGCAAGTATGATGATGGAAGGTGCACCAGCTATCCCAAAAGATAGACAGGGAACCGTCGGGAAGGGCAACATTTCCCTCCTGAAATTTGTACTTAGTGATTTCATCTTTTTATGCAGCACTTCTTAAATTTATTTTTGTAATGAACCTTTTCTTATTTTACTATTTTGCCTCTTTGGCAATGTTCTAGGTATAGGAATGGCTCAAGAAAGACCCATATATTACACCTTACAAATATTTGAATCTTGAGAGTAACCAGGTTAAAGTTAAATTAGCTGCTCTCATTGCTAAAGAATACTATTTTTGTTTAGCAATTATATAACTCTTGCTCCTCTGGCAACTATTTCATAGAAGCACTGCATGAAATACTGAATTTGTATCTGAAACTCTAACTACATATGATTAGCTAGGTTTGAGATTCTATGTGCTATATGTACTGTATGTAATGTTAACTTACATATTTCCAGTAGGGTGGCACAGTTTCAGAGTGGAATGATACTTCAGAGATCCAGTGCCCATGTTTGAATCCCGCACCGTGTCATTATCTGTGTGTAGTGCCATTTTTGACATGAAGATTCTGGTGGGGCCACACCAACCTGGCAAAGAGGGGCTGCCTGAAGGGGCTTAGGCATCCTAAGAAAGCAATGCACAGGGTGTGTGAGTATATGTGTGAGTGAGTGAGTATGTGAGTGAGTGAGTGAGTGAGTGAGTGAGTGAGTGAGTGAGTGAGTGAGTGAGTGAGTGAGTGAGTGAGTGAGTGAGTGAGTGAGTGAGTGAGTGAGTGAGTGAGTGAGTGAGTGAAAATGAAAAAGAGAGAGATGATCAAGCACATTCTGGTTTAAATCGGCTCAGCTCCCAGATTTGAGGAAAGTGAGTGCAAATGTCATTGCCTCAGCAGCAGGAATGTGTTGGAAGTGGCTGGGATAGAAAAAGTATCATTGGAGCCATATGGAAGGAGCCCTGGAAGACTGACTATGTCAGGCAGCAAGGGAAGAAACAGCATCTTTTAATGTATAAGGCAACAATCACCACTGATAATAAAATGTCCGCCAAATAATGGCATAAAAATACCACACAAAATGAAGATCTATCAACTAATTGTCATTCAGTTCAAGTGGTATTAAAAGGTATCTCAATATCACATAAACCAGAAATGCAAACAAATATCCATAAATTCACTAAATCTCATTAAATATAAGAAAAAAACATGATTCATGATAACAATGACAACTACTCCAAAACAGTGAGATGTGTAAGTTCATATACACTTTAAATGGGCTCAGTCCTTCAAGCCCCAAGGCGGAAGTGAAGAGTTCACGCTGCACATGTACACACATAGGCAGAGGACTAGAACACTGCAGGGTCCATGGGCATGCCCAAGCAAACAGGAAACAGGCTAGAAAGATTTCCAAGACAAGAAACTACATTGAGGAAATCATGGAAAACTTGAAAAAAAATGAACTATGATGATTGAGTTGAGGCCACTATAAACGTTTTAACGACAGGCTAAATTATTGAGATAAATTTTACATTTTTTTAACTTTTGTAAAACAGCACCATTAACTGGAAGACTGGAACAGTGTTCCACTTACCGTAAATGCAGAGACACCACTGTCTTTGTGGAGTTTGCTCTCCCTATATCTGCACTGTTTTTCATCTAACCTAAAGGTGTAAAGGCTCTGCCAACAGACCCTGTGAGTGTTTACATGAGGGGGCCTTGTGATTGACATTTACTCCGTCCTACACTGTTACTTGCCAAATGCTGACCAGATCAGCTCTGGTCCACTATGACCCTGAACTGGATTTAGTGGTTTTAAAATGACTAACTGACTGATGTTTCATGTACAAAACTATATCAAGTAATACGTGTCTCATGTAAGAGTAAACAGAAGTGAAAACAACATTGTTACTGTAATTGACAATAAATGTTCGGAAACTTTGACTATTGGTGATGTGATGTTGTATTAATTTGATAGACAGGCCACTATGAAACATTTTAATTTTTTTTGAGGTAAAACTGGTCATTTATGATAAAACAATGTTTAGATAACAATGTTGATGTCAAGTATTTTTTGCTGGTTCTATTTCCAAGATGACAAGTCTTTTTAAACACATCTGTATATTGTGACTAATACTATGGTGTCCAGAACCTTTCCTCAGTGTTGGTTAATGTGCTGATGAAATACTGATTTGTGTTTTACTTCTTTTTACTGTGATCATGCCAATGACTGCATTTTACATATTATAAGCTGTTTTAAAATGACTAATAAACAAACATCACTGAACAAATGGTATTTGATTACGATCACATCAGTGACATTGATGCAATGGTGACTATATGTAACATACCTTATGAATGTACATAATTACAGAACTTTTAAGGCATACTGAGTGGTACCATGTTATAAATGGCACCAGCATTTTTAAATATAATGTGAATGTGAGTTAGGAAAAAGGTATCACAATGCTAAGGAGAGTGCCAGCAGAAAACCAAAAGAAACAAGATGGATATTATCAATCAATCGAGACTGGCAGTAACCACTGAATGTGATGTAAATATACTTTAAGAAAGAGAAAAAAATGGCAACTGGCAGGAGATCTGAGCAATTCCTCTAAGACAGCAGGTGGAAATAAATATTTCTGGAAGAGATGGAACCCCTCTTGTGACAGATAAGCAGTCAAGACACTAACTCAGTGTTTTAGTAACGGTTTGCTTCTGAATACAGGACCACCCCGTGACACTAATGCACCTGGAAACACCAGCAGGGGTCTTTACCTGATCATTCTCATGCTGTGTACAGAGCCACTTAAATCTTTACTTTCATGGATTCTTTTTGAATTACATACACATGCATCTTTAAACAATGTTTTCTACACATATGTTATTTTCATTAATAGTACAGTCCACTCTGTGTGAGACTGGGGCCAGGGCCGGATTAAGATGAAATTGGGCCTGATGCTGCAGCGCAAAAAAGGCCGAGTTTTTCTCGCCATTGGTGCATGTGCATTCGACACTCACCGTACATGCGTACTCAGAACGACCAAGGAGCCTTAATTGCTTGCGACGCAACCAGCCAGCCTTTATTGAACATGAATAATAATAACGACATAGTATCGTAACAACTCGAGATTAACATCAAACTATGCAACATCAACATTCAATAGCAATTGTCTGAAAAGTGCACTTAATGCAGAAAAGGCTAAACCAGATCAACTTAACCTAGGCATATTGTCACCCTTGCAAAAAACACAGCTAAATTACTAAGTAAACTGTTTAACGTAAAATTGATAGCATTAACTTGAAATCTTCGGTTAACAATAAACACAACGATGCTATAGTTACGTCACAGAGCAAAGAACAATAGTAACTGTATAATAAGTAACGCTGTGTCTAGGCGTCCGAAAGTCGGACTCCAAATTTCATTCTAAGAATCATTTTGAGGTTAATATAGCAAAGGAAAACTGTTCAGCTTCCGGAAAATTCTCATCTGTTTTCATCTGGGCCTATTTCAGGAATGGGCCTAATGCTGCAGCATCAATAGCACCCACCTTAATCCGGCCATGACTGGGGCACCTAATAAATTGGTCAGTCAGTCTAAGTATGCAGACAGAATAATTATGTGATCTAAATTCAACAGTTTTACAGAATTCAAAGCTCTGACATATCTTCACCCAAAATAAAATAGCTCTGAAGAAATGGACAGCCAATTACTTACCTTGATTACAGAAAGGGTTTAAATGAACTGTTTCTATACTGTGCTACCTACATTAATGGATGAACTTATGTTTCTTAGTTTACATGTATATATGTGAAAAATTTTCACCTCAAACATTACTGAAATATTCTGAAGAAACCTCTCCATTCCTTATGCCAGAAGTCTATGGAAAAATATATGCCCGATTTCTGTTATATGTATGTAGATTTATGCCTTATTCAGGATTTGTATTCTGCTCTGTTAACTTTAAATTCTGTCACTAGCAAAATATATTTTGAAGTTTGTAGTTTGAACTGGGTTTATGTATGATAAATAGTTTCATACTACTTTATTTTCTTGACGTTTTAACCAAATCTGTTACTTTGTAGTTACAATAAAGGGCAAAAACTGTGTTAGTGTGGTATTCCGGACTTCAATGTTAAATGCTAATAAAATCCTCTTTTAGGTAAATTAATTTATTTTGGCTTATTTTTCTTCCACAAGTTACAAAAGACACAACTGACATGCAAGTCCACTTTTTTAGTAATAAAACTAGAAATTAGCAACAGCATTACATTTTCCCATCTTTACTATTTCAACTAATACTAAATGAAGAAAACTCCCAATTGCCTAAAAATGTAGGCATCCATATACTTTGCCCCACTAAAGAGTCAACCATGGGCCTACTTTACTAAAGATTGCATTTCAACTAACATATTGTGAAAATTAATGAAAACAATAAATCACATACACAGATTATGAAGAAAAGCATGCTATAAAAATGATTTTTCCTGCTTTTATATGTGACACAACTTAGGACCTTTTATCTTGGCGTTTTAGATGATACATGTTTTCGAATGTGTGACATTGTACATCTCTTTCATGTTAATATTATTAAGTAATTTTGTTTCAGTTTCTTAAATCAATACATATTATACATTTCACAATGAACTATTCAATAACTATAGTATGAACTTCTGCGGTGGGTTGGCACCCTGCCCAGGATTGTTTCCTGCCTTGTGCCCTGTGTTGGCTGGGATTGGCTCCAGCAGACCCCCGTGACCCTGTGTTCGGATTCAGCGGGTTAGAAAATGGATGGATGGATGGATGGATAGTATGAACTTTGAAAATAATAGAGAAAAGAATGTTTGAAATATGGTTAATTTCTCTTTACTAGCATGTAATTATATCTTCTGTAAGCAGAACTGCATGACAGTGTGCACTTCAATAACTTGACTTATTGTACTCTATATTTATAACACATCATAATCAGTAACAATACCTTAAATAACATTAGATTAATTCCTTCTGATGCCAGCTTTAGCTATTGTGCATCCTGGTGCTGGACTAACCAAATGCTTATAGGAGACTAATTTCTAATCCTCCCAGTCAAGTCTGTAGTTCACCCTCTAACAGAAAGTTCAGCTTTTGCTAATTTATCAAAAATAAAAAGCTGCTTTTTCTTGTTAAAGCATGTCATGATCAATCATTGGACAGCAGTATGGCACCCTATAGATTTGAAAAAATGATAGTGCCAGGATATTGTGTTCCATATCATGACCCTATAATTGGAAACATTCCCATAAATGGATTACAATTTGTACAAAAAAAGTAAAACAGACATAACAGTGCAAATACAAAATGAAGCATAATATATTTCTTATTGAAAGCACAAGTAATGAAGGGTGATAGTGCACGATGATTATCACAATAAATTGTCTGTCATATTTTTTATGAATGAGGAAGCAAAGCTGCAACTAGGCTTACAATTCATCAAAGCTGTGGCTTTAGTGTTTAAACAAAAAGCAACAGTGATCTTAAATGAGGGAAAGAGATCAATTATTTCAGAATTTTCAGCAAATTGCATCTTATGATGCTGAAGCATTTAAAATATAATATATTATATATTCCACCATGCTACAAATAATAAAACTGAAGTATTTAAATAGAACACCCAATATAGTCTAATCAGACTCTGTAGAATTCTGCAAAAAATACAAAACTTGAGCTTTCTACTGTATATATAAATAACTAGCTGTCCCCCGCGGCTCCACCCATATTGTAGTAAAACAAGACAGACTTTAAAAATCAATACACAAACAGGTATTGCTAGCTAAGCGGCTGCAAGGTCTGCTGCAGAACGTGGCGAGAGGTAGACCGACTCGAACTGGGGCTGGCGTGTGAGTGAGGAGGGTCCTACCAGACTCCCTACTCCTGACATCACGCTTCCCCTGCCCCTCGGCCTGAAGCCTCTGTCTCGGATGAGCACGAATATATTGCTCCTGCAAGCGAACTATGATACTTAGCATGATGAGAAAAGTTGCAAAAATCAGCCGGAATGTTCAAACAAATTGTAGAAAAAACCCAATCTAAATCCGTAAAGTAGTTCTCTTGTGAAAGCAGACATACAGATAGACAGACAGACAGACAGATGTTGGATTTTATATACAGGTAAAATTCCGTTACAACGAACTGCCAGGGACCTAAAAAATATTTCATTGTAATGAAAATTTCGTAGTAATGAGATTCTGTATTTGTTACTATAGTGTTTTTTTAACTTGCATCCAGGCGTTTGCAAATAATTTCAATAGCTTCTTTGGCGCTAATTTTAATCACCTCGTGTCTACAAGTTATGTTGACGAGAATTTTTCTCAGCATTTCCTTGTGATAATACACTTTCAGGGTGTGAATGATGCCCAAATCCAATGGCTGAAGCACTGCTTTGCAATTGGGTGGGAGGAATTCAACATGAACATTATTTAAATGTGGAAGAATGTTGTGAGCAGCACAGTTATCAATCAGAAGCCGAATCATCCTTTTCTTCTTCTTCATATTGTGAGGTTTCTGACCCAAAGGGAATGACACGCTGAAGTGCGTCCCGAAGCGTGATTGCCACGTCTATGGAAGATTGTTTGTCTGTTGCCAGAGAAGGGCAACAGCAGGCAGTGAAGCGCCACAGAAGCAAATCCTAAAAGATTGTGGTCGTGCTATAAGTCCCTGCTTTACACCCCAAAACACAAGGCTGAGTCTCAGTACTTTAGTAAAACCAGCTTTATTCAGCTTAAAGCAGGAACAGCACGGTTATTTATTCTAACGTGATATGCCACTCTCCTATACTCAGACACAGCAGTCAGGCAGGGTTGTGGCCAGGTTTGTGGCCCAGTAATACTGTTCCCTGCATTTACAATGTTTCTTGCATCACCCATCGAAATCTTTTCTGTTTGCTTTGGCGGCAGAGCTGTGAGCCTGCTGTTGCCCTGGCAATGGATAAACAGTCTTCCACAGACGTGGTGATCGCACTTCAGGACGCTCTTCGGTGTGTTGTCCAGTTTGGGGAGGTCCCAAGAGAGTTAAGAAACCTCACATTTTCTTGAATGAATGCTGCATTAATAGGAATGTTTCTTGAACGAGCACCACTGAACCACATAAAAACGGCTTTTTCAATATCTTCAAATGCAGCAGTTCGCATACATTTGCAACCCGAAAAAGTTGACAGTGTTGATGGTGAAATTCTGAATTCACTAGCAACATCTTTTTTCTTTTTGCCGGAATCGAGAGCTCCAAAAATGTAGTTTTTTTTTTCTAACATGAACTGTTATCATTTTTTCGTGTCTGCCATTTCTATAGGAGGGTGACAATAAGTTAAATTCCAATGGATGTTTTTCAAATGTTGACGAGCAATAAGCAAAAGTTATCACTGAAAACCACCAAAAACAAAAACAGCAAAAAAAACAAGTACAAGGAAAGTTCAAAGAAAGAAAAATGAATTTACAATGTTTCTGTTCAGGGATCGCTGTGCACAACTTAGCTGCAACCACAGAACTAAATGCTCTGTGGATGATTCAATCAGGCATTTTTAAGGTCTTTTGGGTACTTCGTTGTAATGAAAGTATCTGCTGAATGTATTTCATAGTAACAAGAATTCTATAGACTCGTGTCATATGGGGAAACTGTCGGGACCATAAAAATACTTCGTTGTAATGAAAATTTAGTTGTAAAGATATTTGTTGTAACAGAATTTTACCTGTATATAGAGATGAGTTCTGCATTTTCCACCATTTTGATTAAACTCATATAATGTTGCTTATGCAGGTAATTAAATGTGAAATGTAATCAACCAAAAAATATAGATACTTTTACAAATATACAATATTCCCACTTCTTGTCAATCACTGTAATGTGACCAATCAGGGCTAATTAGTGATATTAATTATTGACAGAAATTGGTAATAAATATTAAAACTTTATGTATACTGGCAGTTTGGTTAAGTAGCTAATGGAAATTTAACATGCAACATGCCGGTTTCAGGCATGAGTCTGGAAAAAAATATAAAAAACTTGAAATATTTTCATTGGAGGGGTATATTAGTTGACCATAATAATAACTCTTGTACATTTATATAGCACTTTTTCTCACTACTCAAAGTGCTCCACACAGGGTGAACCCAGGACATGAACCCATGATCTTCTTACTGTTAGGCAGTAGAATATTAGGAGTACTTCCACTGAAAATATAGCAGTGATCCCTGTGTGCTCAGCCAGTTTGTAGCTACTACATGAATAATTAGCCGTGTGCCACAGGTGCCAGTCAAAACAAGTCTTAAAGGAGCTGAACCGTCAGAAAATACATAAGACCCTAAGAAATAATAACTTTTTTTACACATATTTGTAATTTGTGTCTATTTGTTTTAGTTTGTTTGTGGTTATGGCTATATTTGCATGTTTCATTGTTTGAGACATGGTGGCACAGTGGTTAGTAGTGCTGCCTCACAGTTGAGATCATATTTTTGGCCATAATAATTAGTCCAGCATATTTATTCTCTAACCCTCTGGGTCGTTTAGAAGGCATTTGTACTATTAATAACTATTCAAAGCAAGTTCAGTTCCTCCTTCCCCATTGACCTCAAAGCATTTGGAGCAGTTCAGCAATGTTTTCAAACATTTAAATGGTTTAGCTGAACTAGTGGTGAAGAACAATCCATGGGGTTACTTTCATCACTACTCATATATCAAAGCACAAGGCTATAGTTTAAGTAGCACTTTAAATGATTGACTCAGCCAGCTTGAGTTTTAGTAATACAATATAACTTACTGATGCTAAATGTGGTGTACTGCATATATAAAATTCTTTGCTCAGCATTAAAAATGTGATACAACTGTATGATGGGATTACGTAGATTAGATAAACTTTATTAATCCCATGAGGACATTCGGATGTATGTAGCAGCAGAAATATAAAAAAACAAGGGTACATACTTAAAGAACATTCACACTCATGGTGTTGGGCACGAAGCAGAAGCAGAAGTAGAAAATGACTGACTGTGAGATGCAGCACAATGTCAAAGAACTCAGAGCCCTTGAGAATCAGAACATCAACCCTGTGCTGCTCCACTCACTCACTGGACCAGGTGAGTGTTACCCCCACACCTACTTGAAACAGTTATGCCAAGGGAATCTAGTAGTTTCAGCATTGCAAGCGGGCTAGATCACCTTCATCGGCTCAGGCAGGCGTCACTATCCAAAACCTGCTTCGACCCTCCCCTCCATGCCAGCAGTCTTTGGTGGTATATTTTGTTATTGGGGATTCAATTGTATGCAACTAAAAAACCTGGACAAATTGATATCAATGTGAATAATTTAATTAACATTTAACCTTTAGATATGCACTGTATTAAAACTATAACAACAGATTATAGACTAAATAAAAAATCTGCACAAAGCAGCATTATCACAAATAACTTAATTACCATTTCAAGCTACAGTAATGATTCAGCTTTGCTAAATATTAGAGCATTAGCCAGCAAGGCTTTTTACATTAACGATCTTATCAGTGATAAGAAATCGACTTTCTTACACTAGCGATACGTGGCTCTGCTCAGGAGGCACAACAGTGTTAATTGAAGCAGCTCCTTACAACTTTGCTTATTTGGCTCACCAAAGCAAAAAAGGCAGCATTTTTTGGCAAGTATTTACTTGAGCAAATTAAATTGTAAAGATGCCAGTTTTGGTGCCTTCACGTCTTTAGAGTATCATGCCGTTTCTATTCAAGGACTGTCCCAGTCTCTTATATTGACCATTTACAGACTTTCTAGATGTTAATATGTCTTTTATTGAGGAATTCTTAGAGTTTGTATCTGTAATAATAACTAATTATAACAGGTTCCTAATTGTAGGTGATTTAATTTTTCATGTGGATAACCAGTGTGATGCAAAAGAGAATCCATGATCTTACTGCACTCCTTTGATCTCAGTCAGCACATCAGCCAGCTCACACACATATAGAGGACACACACTGACTTTGTGATTTCAAAAGGATTAAAAGTTCACGTGAGGCAGGTCATGGATAGTGATATATCAGACCATTTTTGCATGTTATTTAATGTAGAAATACTGATAACTACAACTAATGAGATGTGTACTGTTAAACATTATTTTGATACATCTGCAGCTTCAAACTTTGCTAATATTATAAACAGTCAGTCCAATTATAGTGTTTACCTCAATAGCGCTAACAACATTAACAGTAAGCTGGATAATTTTAATGCTAAGGTGAGAGCTGCTGCTGACATAGCAGCCCCTGAAATAACTGAATATAACAACTGCGTTGAGAGACAGTCCTGTTTCTCTAAAATTATAAATAATGCTGGTAATCCAAGTTTTATTGATCGTCTTCTAAACACAGCTCACTCAATGGAATGCCTCCTAAAACTACTAGTGAAACTTGGAAGGCTTTTACTATATTTTTTAATCACAAAATAAATGATATTAGAAATAATATTGTACATCCCCCAAAGTTAATCCAATTGAATTCCAGTGTTCTTTTATAAGCGAGTTCAATTCTTTTACTGAACTAGATCTACCCAAACTTCATAGAATAATTTCTCAACTGGAACCCTCCAGCTGTGTCCTTGACCCAATACCAACAGGTTTTTTTCAAAGAAGTCTCAGATGTGGTAATTGATAGTGTACTTGTCATTGTGAACTCATCATTAGAAACCAGGGTGTTCCTTAACTGTCTTAAGACTGCAATTGTTCAACCCATGCTCAAGAAAAATAATCTTGACTCCTCTGTTTTTGACAACTTTATACCAATTTCTAACCTACCTTTCAAAAGTAAAATTCTAGAAAAGGCAGTAATTAATTAATGATTGATTCAACAATCTATTCTTGACAAGTTTCAGTCAGATTTTAGAAAAAAAAATCACAGTACAGAAATTGCACTGGTTAAAGTAGTAAATGATTTTCAAGTTCATGCGGACAGTATAACTGACAGGCAATATACTGTAACTGTTCTTGTTTTCTTAGACTTGACTTGTAGCATTTAATGATAAACCACAGAATTCTTATAAATTGCCTTAGACAATGGGTGGGCATCTGCGGCAGCATCTTAAATTGGTTTCAGTCTTACTTAAAAAGGTATAAAATTCTTTGTTGGTTGTGGTGATTGTGCTGTGGTGACCCATGATATTGTATATGGTGTACTACAAGAATCTATTCTTGGTCAGCAGCTTTTTTCAATCTACATGCTTCCATTAGGTCAGATTATCTCAAAGGACAAGGTGAGCCACCACAGCTTTGCAGATGACACCCAGCATTTTTTATCGATAGCCCAATGTGACCTTAACACTCTAGGTGCTCTGATTCAATGTCTTAGCAGAATTCCCAATTAGATAAGCAGTACCTTTCTCATACTAAATAAGTGGAAATGATTGGCAAATATGGATATAGTGAGGGCATTAGAAATATACTTGATCCCTAGGGCTTAAAAGTCATAAAGAAGATTATGAATTTAGGGGTTTTTGCACTTAAGGGACACAGCAAAAGTTAGACCTCTTATAACTTTACAATACAATGAAAAATTAGTGCACGCATTTGTTTTTAGTTAACTAGATTACTGTAATGCACTCCTAACATGACTTCCAAGAAAGACATCGATTGGTTAAAACTAGTGCAGAATGCAGCAGCCAGAATCTTAACTAGAAAAAGAAAATCTGAGCACATCTCAACAGTTTTAGAATTGTTACATTGGTTACCTGTGTCATTCAGAACTGACTTTAAAATGCTACTACTGGTTTACAAAACCTTAAATAATCCTGCTCCGTCCTATATTTTGGAATGCCTATCCCCTATCTGCACCAACACCACCTGATCAAGGCACCATGCAGCCCCCTGAGTTGATAGACTGAAGGCCGGTGTCCCAGCTGTCTGCAAGACCAATATCATCAAATCCTATTATTTGAAGCCTGAAAACCAAAAGCACTGATTTATGAACATTTACATTGGGTAGATTGCCCAGGGGGGCTGGGTAGTCTTTTTGGCCTTGGAACCCCTGGCAGATTTTTGTTTTGTTTTGTTTTTCTGTCCTCCTGACCATATGACCCTTTTTCTTTGTTACTTATTCTTTAATTGTCTTGCCTAATATTATTTGTTTTTTGTTTCATATAACTTTCTTTTTGTCATCTTGTAAAACACTTTGACCTATATTGTTCGTATGAAAGTGTGCTATATAAATAAATGTTGTTGAATACAGCCAATGAAACAATCAATAGATAACTAAATAAATAAATATAAATGTATTGTGCATATATTTCAAAATGAATTTAACAAATATATCAGAAGGAAGTACTGAATTGCCTAATACCAGTGGGCAGAAAGGTGAAATATGATGAAATATTGTCATGTATCAAAAAAAAACAGGTCACATTAAAATATATACATCGTAAAGGGCACACAATACGTAATTTCAGATTACAGTAATATATTTTGCATTGTCAGTGGGTTTCCAGAGTTAATTTCCATTCAGGTTATATTTCCTTTATTATCATAAATTCACTTGTTGTGCAGCAGTTCTCATGAAGTTTATTAGTATTACACCAGCCACTCTAGACTTTATTATACAGGCTGCTTGGTACTGTAAAGGTGTGTTTGTCTTACGAAATGTTGCCACAGGTAAGGTATGACCAAGGTAGCACACAGCAGATGAAATGGAGAGAGAGAGAGAAAGAGACTTATACAAACACAGAAAACAGCCTAGTATGCCAGTATGGAATGGCCACTAGGAAGTAGTTGTTTACTAGTATGGTGCAGAGAATTGCAAAATAGCAGAGAAACAATAATGATCAAAAAGATCTCCCCAAAATTATAGAAGACGAGCAACCCAAAAGTAAACAGGGTGTGCATAACCCACTATCTAAAGAAAAGAAAAAGGACATTATGAGCAGACTTCCAGCCCTACGTACAGCTGCAGAAGTTGTGAATGAGTTAGAATTCAAGCCTAGTTTGCTTGAACTGTGATGTCCATAGTGATGCATGAAGACTTTGAAAATAGAGAAACATTACATTTCCAAGAGTAAAACATTTCATTTTTCTGCATCCCATTTCATTCCCAACCAAATCAACATTTATATTCATGTCTTCCTTTCGTAATGCAACTTTCATTATCAATGACAATAAATTTTCATTGAGGTGGTCACACCACGGACCATCTTTCCATCTTTACTAGTTTACCTAGCAAGGACACAGTCTTTACAATGAACATTATGTAAAAAAGTGAGCAAAGTATGGTTTACTGATCACAAATCTGGCAGCAACAACCTACACAGCTTGAAAGAAATCCTGCAGAGATTCATTGGCTGTAGCAATCATGAAAATACACAGCTCTGTCAGGAAAAAAGGCTCCATAGTGTAGCTAAACTGCCAGAATGTGCACATGCTGAACTCTCCTCCCTATATATATATATATATATTGTGATGGATGTGATGGATTGCCGGCTTCTTATTCCGGCCCTCACCCCCAGGCCGCCAGGAGGAGCTCTCCCAACAGCATGGATGTGCCCCGAGTTCCAGCAGGGCCTCATGGACTATGTAGTTTTTATACACAGCCCTGCTGGATACCTTGGGGCCCACTGGGAGTCGCTGTCGGGAAGCCCATGGACTTATGTGTGCCCTATAACCTGGAAGTACGTCCTGGTCATGTGAGCAGGAGAGATGACGTGCTTCCAGGTTGAAGATAAGGACTGTTTACCCTGACCCGGAAGGAATAAGGAACTGTGGACTGTTGGGCAGGAACACCTCCGGGTCAGGGTGTATAAAAGGACTCTGGGAAAGCCCAGACACCAGACACGGAGCTGAGCTGGGAGGTAGGGTGGCAAAGTGTCTGGGCGAGGAGGAGAGAGAATTGTATTTTTCATTAGTTTATATGAGTAGTGTGGAGTGGAGGGTGCTTTGTGCACGTGAGTACAAAATAAATAGTTGTTGTACTATTACCTGGTGTATGGAGTGGTACCTGAGGGTTCAAGAGGTGGACAAAAGCCTTATCTGCTACAATATATATATATATATATATATATATATATATATATATATATATATATATATATATATATATATATATATATATATATATATATATATATATACACACAATATGTATATATATATATATATATATATGGTTGAAATAGTTTACTGCCAAATAATGCAAAGAGTACGCGACACGTGTTTCGCCCTATTTCTGGGCTCATCAGGCATACACACTCTACTGCACTCCCTCTCGGGAATCGAACCTCGGACATCAGCGCTAGAGGGCGAAACACGTGTCGTGTACTCTTTGCATTATTTGACAGTAAACTATTTCAACCATTCTATGATCTGCTCCTCACAAACTGAGGGCACCGTGGCGGATGTTAGCCGACTTGCTGACCAACCACAAGCGTTACCTGGTAGGTAACCACCCATACAATCAGATTGTGATTCAGACTACGAATGCCATGAATATATGTGTATGTATATATATATATATATATATATACAGTATATAATAAAACAAGTGGTTATCATTTGTTAGTTCTGCCTCTCTCTTCATCTGAGTGTTCAAAACATACGACCTTAGGACAGACAGCACAACTACAAAATCTATCACTGACCTTCTACCCTAGTAGCTCTGGTACCAGGTACACTTGTGTTTAAACATGGTGTTTCTTATGGACAATCCATGATAAGCACAGAAATTCAATAGCAACTTACTGTTATGGTTTAGATACTGCAGGTTATTCCTCATAACCCTGCCCTACTCAGGTATGTCCATTATTCTTGACATGAGCATTGAAGTCACCCAGTAAAACTACCTGTCTGTGGGCAAAACCCTTTGAAGCGCCTCACCCATCTTCTCTTTAAAGGCTGAACACTCAAAACAACATTTTAGAGAATATCTATAAATAACAATTAATGTTTTCCTCTCTGCAACTTGTAGCCACATTGACGAAACTCCAAATGCACAGCTTTCAGCTCTGGGCCTGTCACACCTCGGAAGTCCAGAGTAGGAGAGAGATCGTGCCAAATGAAGATATTTGGTTCCAGAATCCATCCGTGGAGGTGATACCAAGTACATCTAATTGGTACTTTTTCATCTCCTGCACCAGCTCAGGCTTCTTTCCTATCAGAGATGTAATGTACCAAGTTCCCAATACAATCTCCATGGCTAGGGACATGCTCATCTACATATTTTCTGCCTACAGTATGCCTGCCACTATACTAGTATCACACCTGACTCTCATCCTTCATCTTGCAGGTTGTGAGCCCACAAGACAGCTCCGTATTGCCATTTATGTCTGAGCTTGGTGGGGTTTTGTGGGTTGTCGACATTCCCTCCTATCAGGAGGAAGCATTGGACATAACTATTGGTGGGATCCCATCACTGTTGCTGAAGTTGCTGTTATGACGAGAGATTATGAAAGCACTGGATACTTTTGGAATATCTTTGTTAACACATCTATTCAATCTTGCAAGGAAGGCAGGTAAAGTACCCATGGATTGACTAACTGGTGTGGTGGTCCTCATATTTGAGAATGATAACCCAGTCTACATGTGTTTTTTAGACTTGTAAAAGCATATGACCATGTGCTTCAGCATTTGTTGTGGGAGGCACTGCAGAAGTATGGGATGACAGGGTTGACTTTCAGGCTATTTTTTCCCTGTATGAATGCAAAGACGCTGTGTCTGAATACTTGACATTAACTCAAATTTGTTCACTGTGGGTGTCAAAAGGATATGGTTGGCATTTTTGTTTTAAGTAGATAATGTTGTCTTCTCTTTACCTCATCTGACTGCCATTTGCTGCCAAGTGTAAAGCAGCAGAGATGTTGAACCAAACACCCAAGTCTGAGAGCACAGTTCTCCCATAGCAAAGAGTAGATTGCTCTCTCCAGTTGAGGGGGGGAAACTGCTCTTAGTGAAGGAGTTCAAGGATCTCAGGATCTTGTTCACAAGTGACGGAAGAAAGGAACATGAGATTGACAAGCAGACTGGACCAGTGGAAGTTGTTTTGGGGGAGCTGTACTGGTCCATGGTGGTGAAGTGGGAGCTGAGGCTAAACACAAAACTCTTGGTTTACCAGCTGATCTACATACCTGCCCTCACCTATGGTCATGAGCAATGGGAAATGACCAAAAAAATTAGACTGTAAGTACAAGTAGCAGAAATGAGATTTCTTTACAGGTCTGCTGGGTTGACATTCCATAATAAGGCAAGATGCTCAGCAATGTGATAGAACTTCAGAGTAAAGTTTCTGCTCCTCTATATCGAGAGGAGGTAGCTGAAGTGGTTTGAGCATGTCATAAGGATGTCCCATGTGAAATCCTATTGGAACTGCTCTGGGCATGTCCCACTGGGCAGAGACCCTGAGGCAGACCCAGGAGATACTTAAGATATAATATTTCTCAGCTGGCTTGGGAACAACTGGGAATTTCCCAGGAAGAGCTAGAATCTATAGCTGGGTACAGGAAAGGCTGGATTGAACTGTTTGGTCTTCTCCCACAGTAATCCTAACCAGGACACGCAGTTTCAGATGATGAAAAAAAGATGAGAAAATAAAACATTATAGAAAGTGATTTCTGATTTCTCGAGAATGAGGATAAAGGCGTATAATGATTCTCAGGGAGCTTTTCTGACAGAAGAAGTGGCAATTTGTTAAGAGTGCTGTTTTAAGCTTCACAGATGATTTATTGAGACTCTGATTTTTTTGAATATTCTATGGAAAATTATGAAATACAAGTTGGAAAGGTAAAAAAAATAAAGGACATAACTGCTGTCCATAAACAGGATCAAACATTATATTTAATCTATTTTCATTTATATGCTCCCTTTTGCATTGACATGTCAAGAAAGGAAATTTAGTATTCTTTATTTAATTAATTTAGGTTTTATTCAATTTCAAGTTTATTGTCATAAAACTAAATATGATTGTCGTCTCAGAATCAGTATGGATTATGCTCACTTAAGGAAACCAAATTTAGAACCCCCTACTGTACAAAATGTGCTGATTTGTGTGATTCACTTGCATCTAAATCTCTAAATTAAAAAGAGCAGATGCATCCCAGAAAATATTTATACATCATGCAATTCAGAAAAACACATTTGCACCACAACCCATTTTTGCATTTAAGCCAATTATGTACAAGCAGTCTACAAATTAAGTTCAAGATTATTGTCATGAGTACATCGTACAATTGAATACTTACTTTGCATATCTTTTCAGAATAATGACAGTGAGACAATACAAAGAAAGGAGCACAAACATATTGGTACGCACACACAGAATACAACATATACTGTATATTCAATTAAATCAATTCCAAAGACAACATTCAAGGTCAAGTAAAGTATTTGTTGTGACCGTCCATTACCCCTACAATCTGTGGACAGAAGCTGTCTGTGAATCTGCTGGCAAATCGTTCTGTATTATTTGCCATAAGGGCAATTTTGGTGTTTCTAACTGATGATACAGTAAACCTGTCAACAGACATGTTAATCAAATGTTGTTTTAAAAGTTTCAAAAGAATACTATGGCATTTAGGTATGACATTCAAAAAGAGTAATAATAGAGAGACTTCTCTGATTTTACAGTACATTTTGCTGCTTTTCCATCTTTTCTTTTATAATAGCTTAAATAATTTATCCAAAATATACCTCCGTAACGCTGGCCTGTAGTTATCAAGGGAGGCTCAATCAACATTTTAAAACTGTGCAATAGTAGACCTTAGAATACCCCTCTGTATAACCACAACATTGGCTGTTAGGACTTAAAGAAGCTGAGTGGGATCAAACTTCACAAGTGAAAACGTCATAATAATAACAATTTAAGTGTTTTGAGTATTTTTGATAAGTCCCTTTTCAGTAGATAGATAGATAGATAGATAGATAGATAGATAGATAGATAGATAGATAGATAGATAGATAGATAGATAGATAGATAGATAGATAGATAGATAGATAGATAGATAGATAGATAGATAGATAGATAGATAGATAGATAGATAGAGACTTTCCCTGTGTCTGTGTGTTTTATCCTGCACTTTGATTTTCCTCCTACATCTCAAAGAGGTACATATGAGATTGATCATTGATTTATTACCTTCCCTCCAGTGATTTTTCCCCATTCCATTATAAGAGATGCTGTTTAGGTAAAGACTGGCTCTCCACAACTCTAAAATCAGATATGGTGTTTAAGGGTATTGATTAATGGTCATGTGAAGAAAGTTTGATGTCTTCCATTCCTCATTAAGAAAAAATCTGGATGAGATATTGGGACATCTTAGCTATTTGCTAAATAATCAGGCTTTATGGACTGAATGGTCTCCTCATGTTGGTCAAATTTCTTATGTTTCTCACTGCAAATGGACATCATTTAAACCGTGAATAACCCTTCCCAGTATGTGCCAGTCCTATTCAAGTACAACCATTTCTAGCATTAAAGGGTTCAACTGTTTCAAAAGGGACTCTAATGCCAGAAATGTATGTCACTCTATCAAAGGTCTGCGATATCAGGCACACATTCAAACCTTTCATCTCCTCTGTTGGTGGCTGGACAAACATGTAGCTAGGCACTAACAGTTATAGAACTGGTGTACAAAGTGAGTCACACATTGCATTATGATCTCCATCTGATGTGAATTCCAGGGGGTCTCAGATCAACTTTTAACATTAAAAAGGGCCTGTCCTTTATCATCATTTGCCTAACCTTTTGCTGCATTAGTTGTTGCCTTAGGCAACTGCTTATTTGTTCCATTTGCATGTACCATTCCTGTATTTCCTGAATTTCTAACAACACTTACAGTATATTGTCAGTTCAGGCGTTCGCTCTTTAAATTTGGTTTGAAGAACTGGCAGTCCCCCATTTACCTATTGTGTTTGTTTTACTGTGGACAGTGTCCACAGCTCTGACCCCATATGTTCAGGTAACGCACACCATGTGAGACTTCCTGCCACACTCTCTGGTGCAGCCTTGCATTTTTGTCCACCTAATAACTGACTGCCATAATGCTACAACTTCTTTCTTTCTGGAATTTTCAATAGATGTCCTTTATATCCCCTCATTAGTATGAGGGTTTCCTTTCTGCTTTATAGTTCTTTCTTCAGCAGATAAAATAAAAAAACAAAACACCTTCACAAAGTGTATATTTTAAGAAACATATCCATGTTGCCTTCTTACATTCAAACCAAATTCTATAGGGACGCTATTCCAGTCTTCAGAAACTTGCTGCTAGGTTGATTTAGGGATGAGTATACAGCGTATTATAACGCCTCAAGGCACACTGCAGCTGGAATATGCTTCACTTTCAGACAACACTGATCAGGAATAAACAGCCTTGGATTAACAGACTACAGATTGTAATGTATATATACCAAACAATCTGTTTGAGGTAAAATGGCATGTTCCTTGAATGCAAAAGAAGATATAGGTTTATTTCTCTGATTAACGTTTTGTAGAGATGTTGCGTCATGTGTATTCTGTCCGGAGTGTCAAAAATAAATGCAAACTCTTTCAAAAAGAGATCCAAATCTAATGCGCTGGGGTCCTTGTTGGTTTACAGAGCTAACATCTTTTCAAGATGTTCATCTGTTTGTAATGAAATTATAAATGCAAGTTTGGTCCGTTCAGAAGCATATGCATATGTTTGTGGGTCAAATATAACTTCACATTGATTGATGAAATCTCTGAACTTTTTGTTCATGGTGCAGGATATGCAGTTTTGTGCCCCAGTACTAGGATGCACAGATATTGGCATTTGTTTTAAGCTTGTTACTTCATTTAATTGATGCTGTACACTAGTAGCATGCTTAGTTGGTCTTTAATAACCTCCTGCTAATAGCCTTGACTAATCTCAGTAACAAAGTTAACCATCTGATAATACTGATGCTCTGTGTAAGAAAGAACAGAGCCGACTATACTTCCTTAGAAGGCTGGCGTCCTTCAACATCTGCAATAAGATGCTGCAGATGTTCTATCAGGCGGTTGTGGCGAGCGCCCTCTTCTACACGGTGGTGTGCTTGGGAAACAGCATAAAGAAGAGGGACGCCTCACGCCTGGACAAACTGGTGAGGAAGGCAGGCTCTATTGTTGGCACAGAGCTGGACAGTTTGACATCTGTGGTAGAGCGATGGGCGCTGAGCAGGCTCCTGTCAATAATGGAGAATCCACTGCATTCACTAAACAGTGTCATCTCCAGACAGAGGAGCAGCTTCAGCGACAGACTGCTGTCAATGTCCTGCTCCACTGACAGACTGAGGAGATCGTTCCTCCCCCACACTATGCGACACTTCAATTCTACCGGTTCGGGGGCGTGGTGGGGGGGGGGGTTGGGGGAGGTGGTAAATGTTACCATTATACAAAGTTATTGACTGTTATACTTGCCTCGCACTCTCCACCTTGCACTTTTTAACTTGCACTGTGTTTTTATCACTCTTTAATTAATATTGTTTTTATCCGTATGCTGCTGCTGGAGTATGTGAATTTCCTCTTGGGATTAATAAAGTATCTATCTATCTATCTATCTATCTATCTATCTATCTATCTATCTATCTATCTATCTATCTATCTATCTATCTATCTATCTATCTATCTATCTATCTATCTATCTATCTATCTATCTATCTATCTCAGGATTACTCATGATCCCTCTAATAACTAGTTTTCTAGTAACTACTTTATATCTGGGCGGCACGGTGGTGCAGTGGTAGCGCTGCTGCCTCACAGTAAGGAGACATGGGTTCACTTCCCTGCATGGAGTTTACATGTTCTCCCCGTGTCTGCGTGGGTTTCCTCCCACAGTCCAAAGACATGCAGGTTAGGTGCATTGGCAATCCTAAATTGTCCCTAGTGTGTGTGTGTCCTATGGTGGACTGGCGCCCTGTCCAAGGTTTGTTCCTGCCTTGCTCCCTGTGCTGGCTGGGATTGACTCCAGCAGACCCCCGTGACCCTGTGTTAGGATATAGCGGGTTGGATGATGACTGACAGACTGACTTTATATCTGCAAGAATTTAGTGATAATATTATTATTATAGGGTTACTCATGATCCCTCTTTTGAATGTTACAACACAAGATACATCTGAAGATTATTGTGAGAATGATAAACAGAACCAGGAGCTGGTCAAGGAGATGGAGTCAAAACATAGCAAGTGGTCAAAACCACATGATCAAGAACTAGTAACAGTAACAAAGGGACAAGACAAGAATCAGAAGTCATATGCAGATGTATAAACCTAGCAGTAGAGTATATATGAAATAGAAGCTAACTACTGCTAAAGAGAGTTGTTTTCTTTGACATGTACCCAGCAAAGAATAATGTACAGTATGTAAGTACTGTTGCGTCCATGATGTCATCAGCACAACGACTGCAGACAATTAACACCTCCAAGAGGTGTAAATAAAAGCAACACGATCTGAGCAAAAATAAACTTTGTCAAATCAAATCAAAATAAAAAAATGAACCATAGAAATGCAATCATTAGAAAAAACATAAAGTAAACAACAATGTGTGCATGGTAACCTGTTAATAAAACATGTGTCAGTGATGAGATTTGTACCTTAGATCATGTGGGTGCATGCTCTATATAATCATGATTTACTCAAATAAAAAGAAAGGAAAATAATCTAAATTCAAAATTTTCAACAGCCCCTTGGTTTGGAAAAGAAAGTGCTTTAAGCGTGGGAAAGGTACTATATAAATACATTATTATGAAGGGGAGTCAAACTAAAATTAGAAAATGGGATTTATCAGAAAATGGAATGAACCTTAAAAACACTGATAATGTCATTTCTCAATGTAGCCTCCACCCTTCTCGATGCACTTGCACCACCTGCCTGGAAGTGCCTGGAATCCAGCAGAATTAAAGGTTTTGTGTTGTCCTCGCAACCACTCATGCACCAGAGTTATTGTCGAACACTACATGCCGAGGGGTACTACAGTCACTAGTGCAAGTTACTATGACTTGCTGGAGACCAATGTGAAGCCTGCTATTTCACCCAAGCCACCAAGACTGCTGTCTCAAGGAGTCCTTTAGCTACAAGACAATGCCCACCCACTCACTGCTAAGAATACCAAGGCTTGTCAGGAGAAACTGAAGTTTCAGGTATTGCCACATCCTCCTTATTCGGCAGATTTGGCACCGTGTGATTTCCACCTTTAGGACCGCTAAAAAAAAATCTGGGTGGTTGTCGATTCAAGACAGATGACGGTGAAAGTGGTGCACTAGTGGTTGCGAAGACAAGACAAAACCTTTTATTGTGCTGGAATCCAGGCACTGCCAGGCAGGTGGTGCAAGAGCATCGAGAAGGTTGGAGATTACAGTGAGAAATTACATTATCTGTTTTGTTAAGGTTCATTCCATTTTCTGACAAATCCCAGTTTCTAACTTTAGCTTGACTCCCCCTCGGACTATTAAACTGATAATGCACTTATCATACTTAGGATGAGTAACTTTAGTGCAAAACTGGCTTTATTGGAATGATTACTCCATGTGAAGAATAGAGAAACAAACTGAAAATACGCTTGAGATTTGCTTTGCAGGAAATGCAAAGGGATATAAAGAAAAGGTCGTCAGAACACTTAGAGTGTTCTCGTCTGATTTTCTGTTGTCTTAATCAAGTCATAAAAATATTTCATTGTGTATAATAAATCCCAAATTAATGTGCACCTTGACAGTTGCATATTATATTGTAGCAACTCCATCTGTCTGAGAACAGGTAGGTGAGATTCTGCAGGGTGGGTGAAACGCTGCAGGGGGGACGGCGGAGATGCGCTGAAGGAACTCAAAAGGAAGTATGATGAACAACGCAAAGGTCATGTATAGGAAAAGAAAAAAGACAGCCATGTGGTATGAAGGCTCGTGAGGACACCAATCCTCCTTGAAGAGGAAGAGTGGTGTTTCCTGAGGCTAACAACAGGAGCTGATTAGGGTCCTTTCTTAAACAGACAACAAATGGTCTTTTCAAAGACCATTAAACAGCTGCTTGTGTCTGTGTGGCAGTCCTTCCTTCACCACAACTCAATTTGTAACACGGGTCACACCCCAAAATCATGAGCAGATCAAGTCGCCTCACATTCCTCAAATGTCCTGGCGTATTGAGTTCATGATACCCTTGAAGAAGAGGGTTAGGAGAAAAGGGTATTATAGTGCCTGAGTCTGGTCCTGAGAAAGATGTACTCCTCAGGTGGTGGAGATCTGTCGAAGAGGGTGAGAATACCTGGAGAAGCCAACAATAAAAAGCAACTCCATGAGCATTATGGGGTGAAGGCAAAGGACCAGAGCACTTCAGACACATCTCTGGGCTGCTAAAGCCCATCAACCCTTATGTGTAGCTGACTTGGATATGGATCCTAGCTTAGGGTCAGCTCATAGTGACAGGAGAAATTGTGTGTGACAGTCCAGGTTAGCTCCACACTGTCCTCTTCTGGCTTGAGTCTGTAGGTTAATTAAAACAGTGTGGCACCTAACCCTCTTGCTGTTTCATTTTTCTGCTCTCTGTTTATCATCCGACCATGGCCACCATTTGTGGTTGGCTTCACACTACCTGTTGCATTTGGGAGCCTGAACTGTCGATATTCATGAAGCAAGATGAGCAATCCTTCAAAAACAAACCATACAGTGTTCAAAAAGTGCAGTACAACCAATCCATAAGTAAATAAATAATCCATAAAATTGGTCAAAATAGTGGAGGTTAAAAAAAAAAAATCCATGAATAAGTATCCTGTGCCATGGGCTATCAGCAGGGAGCTGTGCCGAGCCTCACTCCTCCCACTCTTGCTGCCAATCCTTGGCCTTACAAGCAACGGGCCACTTCAACTACCCCAAAAAATGCTCAGCTGAATGGCCCTCTTCAGCCCACAAGCATTGGCACTCCACTCCTTTTATTAGGGCCTCTCCTCCTGGCTGCCTACCTCCATCCTCTCATCACGCTGGCATCTCCCAATCCTGCCCTTGTTCTTCCATCTTTAACCACCCATCCTTCCTTCCTTTCTGTCTTTTGTTCCTTTTCCTCCTCATCTTTCTCTTTCCTTTTCTTTTTCCCTTGTTGTGTAGGCTCCTTCTATATTGGATTGATCGGGTGCAGATGTGACCCTCTGCCCACTCCGAAGTGTAAATGCAACACCTGACTGATCTGCTCACTTTTGCATGCAATTAGCTAAGCACACCCACCCTCTAGTGGCGCCATCATCTGAACCTGCACACTCTCAACACGTTATTATTTATTTAAAATCTGCTCTATGTCACGGACCACTTTTCATAGTGTGGTATATGGGATGCCTCTGACTGTGGGAGAGCAGAGTGAGGAGGAGCAGTGTGTATGCGCAAACAATTGGACAAAGCAGCTGTGAGCACATGGCACTGCAGAACATTGGGCAGCGTGCTGGAAGCAACCAATGAAGAAGCCAAAAGGCCCTTGTAGGGCCACTCATCAGCATTTGGAATAAAGAGGCCGATTCCATTCGTCTGTTTCTCGTATCCAGCCACCAGGTTGTTACAAAATACAGAAATAGGCTACTTATCTTGTAACTTCTTCTATAACATAAAAATAACTTTTAATTAAATAGCACATTTATTTATAAACATTAGGGGATATGTTATATGGAAATTAACCCAAAGTAAAAGGAACTCAGTATAACAACATACAAAATACCGACTTGGGTGAACCAAAACTTTATAGTTAACTACAGTGCAGTTTCATTTTATAATTGGAAACACATGTCAACCAAATAAATAATATCAAAAATGAAATAATGAAAATGGTTATAAAGATATGTGTGTTTAGTATATTTATGTTTTTGTGCATTGGATTTTTAAATTAAAGTATGGAAATACCCTTCATCAAGGTTCAGTCAAAGTTATAAAAACAGTTTCACTTTCTTTCATCAGTTTCAGTGACACGGAAAGAACCTTCTGAAGAATACTTTTGACTGAACAAAGAAAAGTAAATAACTCTGCACTGTGTAGTCTGAAATTCACATTGACCTTTTCTCCACAGAGCAACACATATCATTGCAATTCAATACATGGATTACATGATGCTAACACTTAAAACTTATTTAAGTATGTTTCAATCCTGTTAAATAAAAAGTTATTGGTAGGAAAAAAGAAAATAAAAACTTTGAATGAAGAAAAGAGAATAAGGTCTAGATACTATAGCAACTGAAAGAAAAGAGGAAATGAGTTTCAGGTCATTACGGTAATGATAGAAATCTGACATATGTTTCTGAAAAAATCCGATGTCAAAGTATAGTACCATACTGTATAAGCTATTGACAAAAAACTGAATAGAAAAACATAGAAAACACATGTATAACTTTACATTAAAAGTTGTCATGTAAAAACTTTTCTTTAAATATGTGCTGACAAGATACAATGAGGTATTGAACAAATTTTGATTTACTGGAACAGCTTTTTAGTAACTACTTTATATTTCCTCTGTGATCTGATTTATATGCGTTGTGGACACTAGAGGCGCTGTTGCCCCGTGAAATCCACCAGACAGACGTCCAGGACACACGTGTAAAAGCACCAAGAAGATTTCTTTAATAAATTCTTCAATACAGTGCACAAAGCACCACACACTCCACAATTCTCCAATACTCATAATAAATAATTATAATTAATTAATTAATTATAAATAATAAAATAAATAAAATCAATGCAATATCAATCCAGGCAGCTTCATCACTCTACCACCCAACTCCGGCTTTCTTTGCTGGGATTCCCAAAGTCCTTTAAATAGTCCATGACCCGGAAGTGTTCCTTCTCTGGGTCAAACGCCACATCATCCTTTTCAAGTAGCCCGGAAGTACTGCAGGCTTCCGTCCTCGTGACTCCAAAGTACTTCTGGGTTGTCGTAATAGTAGGCGTTCCCAGGTTCTTTGTGAGCTCTCCCTGGCGGCACCCAACAGGGCTGAGGAAAAGGACTCCATGTCCCAGGATGCTTTGAGGGAGTCCGGGAAACCATTGCCGTCCAGGGAAGCTGCCACCTAGCATCCCGGGGGATGCAGTGCCCTAAAAAGCCTGCTCTTCCTCATTCTTTCTGTTTAGGGACGTCCTGGCCAGACTGAAATGCTGGCCGTCCCTCACAGCGTTAAAGACACAAGCCCAGCTGACTCTCACTGATAACCTGAGATGTCCAATCCTACATGGTACTGCCAGACTGCATACTCCACATACCACTTGAAGAGGCACTGCTCGACCATCCACCTCACAGCATGGACCTTATGCCAGGTGCCTATTATATGTTCGGTCCTTTGAGAAACCACTTAGGTGCTTAACATCCTGTCCACAGCAGCATGACACCAATTTCTTCTACGTGAGGGATGTAACAATAGGACAAATGTCTGCAGAATTTTCAAAATTTATATTGAAAACTACTACTTAACTATGACTTTGGTTTGTTTACAAACTAACAAGTCATTGAATAAGAATATGATTAGTGAGAAACGAAACAGGCAAGTCTCAATTCAAATACAGTTTTGCGACACTGACACTACATATGATTTTGCAGGTGATTTCACAATTGTGAAATGCAAAACTCAGTAAATGAGTTTTTTTGAAAATTTTTAAGATTTTTTTTGTGTTGGAAAACAATGAATATTGCTCACTAGAGCCTTGTTCATAATTCTGTGTTTACCTGCGTTCTTTTCTGCAGCTGCATAATGCATGCAATCTGTGAACCACCAGCAAAATGAAATATATATGTATGTATACTGTATATATATGCCAATATTTATTGTTTTTTTATCTCTGTTTTTATCTTGTTTTGCCTTTGTTAAATATTTTTATGTAGCACTTTGAGATTTACTACTAATGTAAAGTGCCTTATAAATAAAATGAATTATTATTATTATTATTACTGGGCGGCACGGTGGCGCAGTGGGTAGCGCTGCTGCCTCGCAGTTGGGAGATCTGGTGACCTGGGTTCGCTTCCTGGGTCCTCCCTGTGTGGAGTTTGCATGTTCTCCCCGTGTCTGCGTGGGTTTCCTCCGGGGGCTCCGGTTTCCTCCCGCAGTCCGAAGACATGCAGGTTAGGTGGATTGGCGATTCTAAATTGGCCCTAGTGTGTGCTTGGTGTGTGGGTGTGTTTGTGTGTGTCCTGTGGTGGGTTGGCACCCTGCCCAGGATTGGTTCCCTGCCTTGTGCCCTGTGTTGGCTGGGATTGGCTCCAGCAGACCCCCGTGACCCTGTGTTCGGATTCAGCGGGTTGGAAAATGGATGGATGGATGGATTATTATTACTTAGGGTAATCCTGGATGGCATCACAACGCATAGGGATATACCACACTAACACCACATAGACTTATCCTGCTCACCTGGAGGAATCTCAACCCACTTACTATTACTCAGTGGGTAAGCAACCTTCTACATTATCTTAAATTAGATAAGACCTAATTCTCTCTTATAGGGTATGTCCAAAATATTTAAAGACATGGCAAAGATTCATTAATATTATTTTAGAATAAGCATGCCTGTAATTTATTTTGTAATGTTATTAATCATTTTATCATTTCTCAAAAAAAGGAAAGAATTTTTCCACTTTTTCGCTTGTACCCGTGTCTCTCTTCATTTTGTTTTTCTTCTGTGTGGAGGATGAATCTCATTTTGCATTTTTTTACTTTTTTGTTTTATTTTCTATTTTTCATTTGCTTTTATTTAATTTAATTCAAAGTAAATAGTTTTATCTGTATGTTATTATTTTTTTAATAGAAGAATGTTATTGTATTGTTCTGGTTTTCAAATAAATAAATAAATAAACATGACATACTTCATATTTTCAACACAAAGACACACTTAAACATACTATCATGTATATTAGTGTTTTTTTTCCAAAGGTAAATCGTATCACATGTGCAACAGTAAAATTAATTATTACCAAGCAGGTTGTAAACACTACTAAAAATGTATTTGCTTTTATTTTACCAAAACTGTATCTATTAAATATGAACTAAGTATAAATGTTGTGTAAATGTAACTTCTTACTATTTTTTAAGATTTTAGGACTTTCATGTATTTTTAAAATTTAGAACAAAGTTGCAACATTAAATATTCAAATACTCACATATAGAATGTTGCTATTATTTCAGTTACATACATTAGCCTATGAAAAACACTTTAGTTAACTTTAAGGATATCAGCGCCAGAAAAATCCTTAATGGTGTTAGTCTAAAATAAATAGATGAAAAATATCACCCCATACCAAATCACCCTTGAATATTTCATTTTTGCATATGCTTGACCTGTAAATGTGTTTTCATGATTTGAACAAAATCATTCCCTTTACAGCTAAAATAAAATACTCTGTAATGAGTTTTTTTATCCTTCTACATTACCTGAAAGTCTAAAGAGTCTGCTTTAAAGAAACTGAACATCCATTTGACTTTCAGATTTTCAAAATGTTATTTATGATTAAAAATAGCAGCCAGTGGTAATATTATAGGCATTTTCTACTACTCTGCAATATTTTTTCTGTGTTTGAAGGTTAATTTTTTATTTGCATATCTTTGGCTTTAAATGTTGGCAATGAAGGGCTGGCAACGCTTCAGGGAGGAGGGATTGGGTGAGGTCTAATTCCCCTTAAGTCCTCTCTAAAGTCTTAAATAAAATATGATTTGGTATTGTTTGCCTTAAAATGTACTCACTTGCTTTAGGAAATATTTTGTGGACACCCTCACAGTACCCCAGGTGATTCTGGTACATAATGGAGTAGAACATTTTATTATTTTCAAAAATGGGGACGTGGGTCAGAATATTATTGAATTTCCCTAATGTACTGAATAAAATCTGGCCAGTGATAATAAGAAAGACTGAGGCATCCATGGAGTTTGGAGTCATAAAATCCTGGTGTTGCTACTCTTGTTCTGTCACTTTACTCCTGTCACACTTTACTGCACTACATGTGTAGGGCTGCCTAAAACATTCAGCCCTGCCAGGTACAATTTGCCAATATAAGCTTGCTTCATCCCACCAGGGTGAGCGGGGGAACTGTTGCTAAAATTCTCTTCTCCTTCTCGCCCCTAAGCACCAAGAAACCACCCAGTGGGGGAACTTACCTCCACCCCATCCGGTTTCTGCACCATCTCTACAACGAGAGACCCTCAGAATGGAGCTCTTGTGATCGACACTGATTGTGTCAGCCTAGAGCTTATTCTTTGTAGTTTCGCAGAAAAATGCTATTTTGCTTTTATTGCCTAAAGGTGTCTGATTTTTTTTTGGAATAAGCTTTAAAAAGGAGGACCGGTTAGTGTCCCAAACGTTTTCTCTCTTGGTTGGACCTATCATTCCTGCACCTGTCCACAATTACCAGGGTAAGTTTTTTTTTTTTTTTAACAAAACCTCAATAAATACATTTTATAATAAATAAATAAATAAATATTATATTTGTTTTTAATATTCACATAACATGTTTTCATACTGCTACTACCTATTACTAATAGTATCACATCAATTACATGGTATTCCTTGTTTTTTTCCCCCATTTGTGAGCTCAGTCACGTCACTGGGTACAATTAATTCTTTTATGCAGTTAGACACAAAAAAAGTGAAGAAAGATTAGCAAAAACATGTATGAATACGCATTAGGCTCATATACTCTAGTAATGTATTTTACATTTAAATAAGTAGACTCCATTATCTGGAATCATAGAGCTGAACAAGGAAACGCTATACTTACCAAATGTGAAACACAGCATGTATCTTTGCAATTCTAACACTGACTTTTTTCAAGTTTCTACTACACCAGAATACTCTAAAACTCATTTAATCCAATTTAAGATGGTATAGTTCCAGATGCTACCCCAGCAGTAAGTTGTGGCAGACAGAAACCAGCCCTGAATAGAGTGCTTGTTGATTGCAGAGCCCAATGTTTCTGAGAATTTAAATGTAGAGAGAAGTCAAGCAAAATGACACCTTTTATTGGCTAACTAAAAAGATTACAATATGCAAGCTTTTGAGGCACCTTCTTACATCTTGCCTGAAGATTACATCGTGCCTGAGGAAGGGGCCTGAGTTGCCTTGAAAGCTTGCGTATTGCAATCTTTTTAGTTAGCCAATAACAGGTGTCATTTTGCTTGACTTCTCACTACATGAGAATTTAAAATAATAGTACATTTAAAATGATATGGCCATTATAGCTGTTTGCTGTTCAATGTCACCCAATCATGTTTTGCTAGGGAAAATATATTTCTTGTATGTCATCAGAAAACATTGTAGTGTACAGAAATTTTGTGTTACCTGAAGCAAATGAAGGATTTTGAGTAATTTACATAGATTTTCAATTAATGAATGTAGGTTCTCTTTAAAGATAGATTTTATTTTAAACTGTAATGTCTGTAGCATGTGTGTTAATTTAACATTTATTCATTTGATATTTTACATATTACCTTCCTAAATGAGGTCCCCGACATGATGCACTGTCCTCAATAACATTTTCATTTGTTTATCTGGAGATTATTTTTCTAGCCATTTAGTGACTTCTATCAAATGACAGAAATGGAATAGCAGACATATTATAGTTACAGTATACAGTGTACTGTATGATACTTACCTAATGGCAACTGTAGTCTGTATTGGGTGTTTGGAAGCTGGTGTTTATCGTTAATAGAATGGAGCCAGGGGAAGATACTCATTGTCAGTGTGCCACATGTTGAGGAACGTTATACTTTCACATTGCCAAATTGGACCCTGGGGCTGAAAGTTTCAAATGCTACTAGAGTAAATTCAATGGTGCCTCAAGAACAAAAATGAAAAAGAAACTGAACGATTTAACAATGAAGTGGAAAACTTTTTGACAAGCTGCTGTTAAAAAAAGCTCCATACCAGTTTGGATCCTAGTCACGCTTAACAGGTAATATTACTGCCGTGTATCTCTCGTGTTTTGGGATTAGGAAAGAGTCATAGTTACTTATGACTGAAGGTGTTTGGGGATATGCCTTCTAAACCTTTTCTTTATTACCCAAAAATGAATAATGTAAAGCTTTGCTATCATATAATTTAACAACTGAAAGTGTCCTGTGGGTGCCCCCATTTTCCTGAAGGTGTTTCACTAATAACAGATATAGGCCAATGGCAGTTCTCCATGCCATTGCATGCAAGTATGATTTCTATTCCGTTGGATCTCCAGGTTTAATTAAACATGGAGCCTTTGTACCAGTGGGGAGAGTGTGCAAAGTTGGTCATATAGTTTGGTTAATCAATGAAGTTGAAGAGGGGATATAACTTTTAGCAAACTCAATTTTATATTTTCTAGAAAAATTTGGAAATAGTAAGTAAAAAAAAAGATACGTGTAGAAACAATGGTAGATTTATAGATTCTTGTACGACTACAGCAAAATTTAAACATGGATGCAATAACGTGAGACGGATATTTAGAGGTGTCACACATGTGTGCATGGGAGGCAGCAATAGGGCCTGAATGAGATTAATTCCATGCCAGACCAGTGATTGGCGGAGTGCACTAACTCTTTCTCTCACTTCTCTGCAGAACAGTTACGAGAAATTCTTCCTGGCCCCGATAACATCACTTCTGGTTCCGGCTTCAACGATACCACTTCCGATTCCAACCCTACTGATGATGTCACTTCCGGTTCTGGGCCCAATGACATCACTTCCTACTGATGATGTAATTTCTAGTCCCAACCCTAATGACACCACTTCCGATTCTGTGTGTACAATCATGCCGCTTTTTTAATGTTTTTTAAGCAGAGGGAAAAAAATGAACATTTGCAAAATCCGTAACGCTGCTTTCAGTAAGTACAATGCACACGTGTTTAACTTGTCGGCCACTTTTTGCCAGCCGTCTTTTCTGGTTTGAGCTGCTTTTACAATGTTACCACTTGTGCATATTAAATCTTGAAATCTTTCGAATAACTAATTAACTAACTAACTAACACCCACCCACCCAGCTTGTGTGAAAAAAATGCGCCCGTTCTTTCATCATTTTGTTGCAGCCTATCAAAGACTTGCTAATCATGTTTTTTAGACTCAATATACATTGGCTTTTCACTCAGTGCGAGGGCGCGCATTCATTTTGGATTATTACATCCAGCTAGTCTGCTAGACTAATCTGCTACACGGCTGCGTTTGAAAAACCGACTTATCCCAGATGAGTTTCACCGGCATTAATGATTAGGAATCTGGTTGGAACAAAACCCTGCATCCACAGGGGTTCACCAGGACCGAGTTTGGGAAACACTGCTGAACACAGACGAAACCGACTCAGGTGAGGAGTTGGGGCGGGCAAAGTGGTTGTAGCTATTGATTATTCAGTGTTGTTTGCCTGGGTGTCTGATCTGCTCTATGGGGATCATAAATAAAAGGAAAACAATGTGAAGGCAATGTCACAGGTGATCCTGTGGTATAGCGGGTCCACAGCTTCCCTTCAAAAGCCCATTTGTAAATAAATAATCATCGCACTCACAGCGTAGCGAGGGGCGTGGAAGTGTGGCTGAAACGGTTTCCGGGTGGAGTCGTGCTGCAGGCATTTCTCCCCTGTGCAGTGTGTGAGCGAGTGAGGAGAGAGAGAAAGCCGGTACGTTAGAGTGAGCGAGAGCAGGCGCGAAGGCAATGTATTCCTGTGGTATAGCGGGTCCATAGCTCCCCTTCAAAAGGCCATTTTTAATCAGGCGACTGACAGTAGTGGAGTCAGGCACAGAGAAGGTCAGCTGGTGAGAGAGTGTTTTCGACTGTTGCAGGGCCTGACGCAGGTGAGACGCTAATGAAAAAGAGGCACAGGGCTTATTGGTTTTTAAAGACTGCTTCCTTCATTGGGTTTTAACCTCAGTTTTAAAGGATTGCGTGGCTCTCTCTCTCAGGCTGCCTGTGTGTGTGCCTCTGTCTCTCTCTGGCGCTGCCTCTGTGTGAACCAAGGTTCCACTGAGGTAGACTAATGAAATGTCAACGTGGCTCAGAGCTGCAAGTGGACCGTGGCACAGACAAACAGAAATGACGGCATGTTTTCCGAGGCGTCACGTCTGAGTTGGTGGGCGTGGCTCTACGAGTTTTCGTCGTATCCAATGGTCTAAGAGTTGGTGGGCGTACTCCTTCCTGCGTGCGCCATTGGCGTCTTACTTGTCGGCGGTTTAGTGAATCCACACCCCTTCCGGCGTGCTTTCCATGGGTGGCTACTTGTTGGCGGCTTAGTGAATTATATATATAGATTACCAACAGAACAAGGAAAAATCAATTTAGGGTACTCCTTCTGAGACACAATGGACTCATTGCTAAGAAGGATATCATCGATTGACTCTATAGAACTTCTTGATGGCATCAATGCTCACAATGGGGATGTCCAAAATATCTGGAGGAGAGTTAGTGGCAGGAACAGCCTGTTAGATCTGAATCCAAGCAGTGAACTGTTACTGGATTTTTGTGCTACTCATTGATCATCCGTGATGATCATCATATTTGAGCACACATTTTCACAAACCTTTACTAAGTACAAGATTACCTTGGGTGCATGGTCAGTGATAGACTTGGTAGTCTTATTGCCTGATCTGTGGCCATATGTTGTGGATACACAGGTAAAGAGATGTGCTGAGCTGACAACTGATTGCCATTTGGTAGTCAGCTGGCTTAGACAGAAGGTGGACACATTGAAAAGACATAGTAGTGAGGGTATGCTGTGAATGACTATGGGATATCTTTGTTCAGAATAAATTAATCTAAAACCTCCAGAAGAGCTTCTTCTGTATCTTGTGAGAGGTCAAGGAGGTAGAAATGTTCAGGATCTCAATAGTGGTGGGAGCTGCAAGAAGCGGTGGCCAAAAGATTGCTGTTGACTGGCAATGGCTGCAACCAAGACCCACTGGTAGATATCTGCTGTTACGCTGTAGAAAGAGGTCTTCCAACAATATTCATAGTAAGATCTTCAGATTTGACTAAGGGGTGACTGTGTGGGTTTAGTGCGAGTTCAGAGACTGACTTTTGGATAGCCTCAAAATTGTTCTTTTAAACTACTCTACAGAACAGGAAGGGTAGACAGAATATCACCTAGTCAAGGGTGGGATAAAACTGACCTCACACATTGGCCAATGTTAAAACAGAAACTAGCACTTTAAAGAACTCCATAAACCCGGTGAATACCCCGTCCTCAGAGTAGGTATTGCTAGAAGCATTAGTTGGAGCTGGGTCTATCTTTGTGGCTGAGGCCACTGCTGTGATTAAAGAGTTCTCATGATGGTAAGGATGAAGGAAGTAGATGAAAAATACTGAAAACACTGCATACTGTGGGGGTCTTTTTTGCAACTGTACCTCTTCAATGTTTTGTGGAATGCTGAAGCAGTGTTTGACAACTGGCAGAATGGGGTGAGAGTCTTTTTTCATAAAAGGGCACAATAGGGTGCAGTTTAATTATGGAGGAATCACCCCCACAGCCTCCCTTTGGCAAAGCTTATGCTGATCCAGGAGAAACAATGTGGATTCTGTCCTGGCACATTGTGCATTATGGACTTGGAAAAGCTTATGACCGTGTACCCCATTGTATCTTGTGAAAGGTGATACTAGAGTATGGGCTATACTGCCCCTCTACCCTTGTATTTGTGGAGCACACTTGGGATTAAGTTGAGACCCTTCCATTCCATCAAGTGTGTGTTTCACCTCCACTTCTGTCCATGATGTATGTGAAGTAATTAGGATTAGTAAGGTAATACAGGTAAGGTATGAGTATAGTCAAATTCAGTCTGACTGTGTGAATATTTTTTAGCGGGAAAACGTGTAAGTATCCTTTAGATATGGATATTTTTGTATTTGATGGATCTGGAAATACTAGAAGTATTAGTGAAATGGTATACCCAAGTATACCCAAAAGATCATCAAAAAGACTCAAAATGCCCAACACAAAATGGATTAAGTTATAGAAAATATCAGTCAACAAATGAAGCCCTGCCCATTGTTGATCCAGGAAGGCAAAGGTACAATGCAGTGAATCTACAAAATACACATTGTGTAAAGGTACACACAAAAGACCAAAGCAGGAGTTGAGTGGGCAGCATTTGTGTGCAACTGAGCACTTTAATTAGACAAATAAAAATATTTCCCCTTCATTGCTCATGTAAAAGTGAAAACTGCAGTAATCAATTCAGCAATTTTTGACAGGTCCAGGGAAGAATATTTTGGATGAAGAAAATCAATATCTTTTCCATATTACATTAGGAAATTAAAATGCAAAAGTATTCAAAATGTTAATCCCTGAAATTTACATTTTTTATTCCTGTAGTTTAAATTGCAAATATTAATTTTACACAAATTGAGCTCCAATAGTATTTCTTTGCAAAATGACCACAAACTATGGCAGTGTGGTTATCTCTTTTAAGCCTGTGGTTTCTTATTGCCTTTACACGTTATATTACAAGTGTACCACTCTAGATAGCCATCACTGTGACGGGGTAAGCTCAGAGTTATGCAGGTAGATGAGCCTATGGTGTCTTGGATAATGGACTAACTGACAGGCGGACCACAGTTTGCGAGACTCAAGGACTGTGTGTCTGATATGGACGTGAGCAACACTGGAGCACCACAAGGAAAAGTCCTGTCTCCTTTCCTTTTGAGTCTGTACACCTCAGACTATAAATATAACACCAGGACATATCACGTACAAAAATTCTCAGATAATTCTGCACTGTATATATTTATATATATATATATATATATATATATATATATATATATATATATATATATATATATATATATACATATATATATATATATATATATATATATAGTATATATATATATATATTATATAGTAATATACTATATATATATACTGTATATATATATATATATACGGTATATATATATATATATATATATATATATATATATATATATATATATACGGTATATATATAGTATATTACTATATAATATACTATTATATATTACTATAGTATATTTTGTTTCTTGGTGCAAAAAAGGATTGTCTAGAACTTAGTATCAGCAAAATCAAGGAACTGGCATTTGACTTTCCCCATACCAAACAGCCTCTATGTCCGGTCACAATTCGGGGAGTGAGTGTAGAGGTGGTACACTCCTACAAATACTTAAGGTTCCACATCAATGACAGATTTAACTGGTCTCATAACACTACAGTGATCCCCTGCCTATCGCGGAAGTTACGTTGCAGACCCATCAGCGATAACAAAGACATTTTAACGTCACACAAGACAAGGCAGTGAGACAGAAGGACAGCTGCTGTACAGGTTTTTAAATGATCGACTCGCAGAGCGACAAGCAGAACAGGCATCTTTGCAGAAGCAGCACAAAGCCAGTAGCTGATCTGTCCACTTCTGCTTAGCGTGCATTCAGCTCCACCCCTTCACAATGCGAGCAGGAGAAACGCAATGTGGCAGGAGCGTAGCGTGCCTCTGGGGGGACTGAGCGAAGCGATCGAGACCAGATCATCTCGGAGAGACACTTTGACGACACGTGAGACTAGACATTACAACATTAGGAAGCAAAACCCATGAGACTGTGACTTTTGTACGTCACGCCCCACTTACAAACAATTTAAAACAAGTTCACTGACATCTAACCTAGCAGTTGTTGGAATGCTTTTGGCAGACACACTTCAGGTGCTCCCAGCTCTTAAAACAACGACAAGCAGAACACGCAGCTTACCAGCAGCAGCAAGCCAGCAGATGATCTGAGCGCTTCTCCTTAGCATGCGTTCAGACCCTCACACCCTCCCCCCCTCCTCCTCCTCCTTCAGAACGCTAGTGGCAGAGACACGAAGTGGCAAAAGGACAGCTGTTGTACAGGCTTTTAACTGATTGACGCAAAGCGCGACAAGCGCAACACACAGCTGGCCAGCAGCAAGACACCAGCTGAACCAATTGCATCTCTTTAGCGTGCATTCAGACCCCCCTTCACAACGCGAGCAGCATTATAAGTCATGCGAGAAAGAGATTTAACCACGCTCGGGGCAGGAAAAAAAAGGACAAATATTGTTTTTACAAAAGTCTTAAAAGTAAAAATGAAAATAATGCATATGTAACAATTCCCATGAAAATAACAATCTCTTTAAATTGTTTAACCAGCAAACCAAACCCAGGGGTGGGCGAGAGAAGTCCCCTAGTAATAATAATAATAATAAATCCACAATGTAGCGAGGGCACGATAGCTGAACCGCGATATAGCGGGAGATCACTGTATATAAGAAAGGGCAGAGCAGGCTCTTTTTTCTAAGGTGACTGCATTCCTTTAATGTGGGAAGTGACGTCCTTCATGTCTTCTACAATTCTGGGATGGCCTGTGCAATTTTCTATGCTGTGGTGTGCTTTGCTGGTAACACTACTTCAAGAGAGGCTCACCAAAATCAACATACCAATTAGAATGGATGCTCAGTTATGGGACACATTCTGAAAGTAGCAGAAAAGAGGGAATTAAAATAAAACTGAGTGTCATTATGAACAATGCTGAGCATTCTCTCTCTGGCACACTAACACTGAGCACTTTCAGCCAACGAATTATTCAGCAGAAGAATGTCAAGAATCATGACTGAGGTTTTTTTTATACCAATGGCAATAATACATACATAATGTGTCACTGTGACTGTGACCACAAAGTCAGAAGTTTTCTTTCTTTTTAGTCATTCTGGTGTGTGTTTAGACCACAGACGACTGCTCTAACACTGCAAGGGAAGCTCTGCCTCCTGTAAAATGTCACCAAAATATGTATTGTTGCATTTGCATTGCTTTTACAAAGGACATATTCAACATCATGGCCAATTCATTCAGAATCAGCAATAATTTCTTTTAGGTC
This sequence comes from Erpetoichthys calabaricus, assembly GCF_900747795.2. NCBI lineage: Eukaryota > Metazoa > Chordata > Cladistia > Polypteriformes > Polypteridae > Erpetoichthys > Erpetoichthys calabaricus. The sequence goes on from NC_041395.2 coordinate 62,374,118, forward strand.
AACTAACGTGATTTTATTCTCATACATTCCGGTGGCAGCATGATCCATTAAAACCCATTGAAGTGCAGCTTCACTGGACTTCAACAGCACTTCACAACATGCTTTGTTTTCAGTGCAGCAAAGCTGGAAGTTTATTGGACAAATGCTTCAAATTATCATTTCCAGCGAAACTCTCTCGGAGTAAATGGGGAAGTGGGCTGGAGAGGATGGTGGGCTGCTGCATGATGATTGGAAAAACTTTCCAAGTGGCTGGACCTCTTTTAGATTGACAGCATTTTGACACTGGAGCATTTCAAGTTCAGTCCCATGCAGATTTTTGGCAAGTGAAATTGTGAGACAAGCTGCTGCTCATAGTCTGTTATTTGCTAGAAATATTGCCCACTGTTTTCTTTTGTACATATCCTACTGTATATAAAAACATAAATATAGCATTGTTTGGTTTGCTCCTTGTTTCAATTTAGTAAAGTTCATGTGTTTATTTCAAACTAGGTCACTTGGGTCTAGCCAGTCAGCTAGCTAGCTGTGTATAATGCCAGAATATTGTTGACCTGATTTTGGTGAAGCCATTTGACAGTGTTCCTTATGATGAATTAAACAGCAGGGCAGATCACCATCCAAGTTTGATTTGGTTCAAAAGTCAGGGAAACATAAACAGTCTTTACAACTCTCCTGGTATGACAATGTGAGCTTGCTGACTAGAAGTGCTGTGACAAAGAGAATGTACTGTTGGTCATGCTTCTTTATAAAACCATCTCAGGTTGTTTAGTCAAAACTGGGTTTTGGGGATCTGGCTAACTTTGACAGGACATACAAAAGACATGATGAAAGGAAGTAAACATGTGAGTTAATGTGCACGGTTAAGTTGTCTTGGCAGGGTCAGAGTAGAACATGCAATTAATGAAGGTGTTCACATTCAGGTGCCAGAACACAATGAAACAATGAAAAAAAAACAGGGCCTTTCTTAGCCGCCTAAATGACGTCACTTCACTGCTTGGTCGTCAAGAGCTGGCATTCAGAGGGCATGATGAGGGTATTGAATCTGCTAACAAGGTGAATTACAGAGAATTCACTTAAAATTTATCCAAATATGATTCTATCTTGGCTACACACTTCCAGTCACGTTCTGTGTTTTCTGGCGTGTCCCATTCCATTCAAAATGATTTGATTTCTGCCAATGCAGTCACTGCTGTTGATAAAATCAAAGGTCAAGTTCAAACTGCTCCCTTTTTTGCACTGCAAGTAGATGAGACAACTGATATTTCATGTCATGCACAACTGTCTGTCAGAGTTCAATATGCAGGTCAAATTCAGGAGCGATTTGTTGGATGTTTTGATTTTTCAAGGGGGGCAAGATACGCAGTCGGTCTTTGATGTTTTAAATGAAAACATGCAAGGCTACAATTTCAAAGAAAAACCTGGGGCTGCTATCATGGCTTCCTCTCTGAGTAGACGTCAGGCTAAAGTGAAAGTGATAACCCCTCCAAATATTTTAAAGGGTATAATACATATAGCCTGGATTTGTCCTGTAGGTTTGGTACTGGACAAGGCAAAATGTGCATTGACACTATGATGAGGACCACATGAGCAATTGGATAGATAGATAGATAGATAGATAGATAGATAGATAGATAGATAGATAGATAGATAGATAGATAGATAGATAGATAGATAGATAGATAGATAGATAGATAGATAGATAGATAGATAGATAGATAGATAGATAGATAGATAGATAGATAGATAGATAGATAGATAGATAGATAGATAGATAGATAGATAGATAGATAGATAGATAGATAGATAGAGTTTGTTTTCATGTTTAACACATAGGAACAAATCTCTGAAGCTGATGTGGTTGTTGACATGGTGCAGCAGAGAGCTATGGATATTCTTTACTGCAAACAGAGAAATGAGAGTCTTACATTTGCAAATGAGCAGAGGTCAGAGGAGGCTTTCAAAGCTGTTTATGCAAAAGTAACAAGTCTCATGTCAGACCTTCAAAATGAGCCTAGGCAAAAGCATTGGAGTCTGTCACAATTGCAGGATCCCCAGGAGCGTTACAGAAATCTGTACATGGCCATCCTAGACAATCTTATGGAACAGACATCTCGGCATTTTTCAAATTTGGAAAATATGCGCTTCTTAGTAGTAATTAACCCAGGGAAATTTAATGAAATGAGACAAGTGTTTCATAAGGAGGCATTCTAAAGTGTTATGAAAAGTTCTGACCATTTCTTTGATTCAGGGAGACTGAGATCAGCACTCCAATTCCTATATTCAAATGGTGAATTGCAGGGCAACAGGGGTAAGCTGTGTTATTTCTTGGTATTTTTTAAAGACATGGAGTAGAATAGTGCAATGTCTCAGCTATACAAGCTATTATGTTTGGTGGCAACAATTGGAGCTACATCAGCAGGTGCAGAGAGGAGCTTCTTCTGGTTAAAACAAGTCAAGTCGTACAGCCACAACACAATGGGTCCAAACCGTTTAAGCAACCTTGCTCTGCTGGCCATTGAGAAGAAACTGGTCAAGTCCCTAAAAAAGACTCCTGATTGTTATGACAGGGTCACAGACCACTTTACACAAAAAGAAAAGGAGGGCAGAATTTACATATAAATAACATTATGCAATAATTGACTAGTTTTATCATGTTTGGCTAAAATGTGCTTCCCTGTCTGAAAGGCCAGTGTTCAGTGACCTAATACAGGACGATCTAATTTCCCTTATTTTATTGAAATGCAAGTGTGATACCTATTTTGTTAAATACATTTCTTAATGATTTTATATTGCTGAAGAGCCTTTTTAGATTATATATGTGTTCTGCAGTAGAATCGGTATCAAGGTTTTATTTTTCCCTATCACTGGTCAGAACAGTGAGTAGCAATGCAACTTAAAATTCTCAGCTTGATGGAAGAATTGGGTGAAGTTGAGAGAGGACCGAACAGAAGAGTAGATTTGCTGCATGTAGTTGGGAGTACAGTAATCTCTCGCTATATCACACTTCGACTTTCGCGGCTTCACTCCATCGCGGATTTTATATGTAAGCATATTTAAATATATATCGCGGAATTTTTGCCGGTTCACGGATTTCTGCGGACAATGAGTCTTTTAATTTCTGGTACATGCTTCCTCAGTTGGTTTGCCCAGTTGATTTCATACAAGGGACGCTATTGGCAGATGGCTGAGAAGCTACCCAACTTACTTTTCTCTCTCTCTCTTGCTTTGACATTCTCTGCTCCTGACGGAGGGGGTGTGAGCAGGGGGGCTGTTCTCACACCTAGATGATATGGACGCTCGTCTAAAACTGCTGAAAGATTACCTTCACATTGCTCCCTTCTGTGCAGCTGCTTCGTGAAGCGACATGCTGCACAGTGCTTCGCATACTTAAATGCTCGAAGGGCACGTATTGATTTTTGATTGTTTGTTTTTATCTGTCTCTCTCTCTCTCTCTGACATTCTCTGCTCCTGACGAGGGGGTGTGAGCTGTTGCCTTCCTTGCAGCTGCTTTGTGCAGCGGTGCTTCGCATACTTAAAAGCCAAACAGCCCTATTGATTTTTGTTTGCTTCACTCTCTCTCTCTGACATTCTCTGCTCCTGATGTGCACTCCTTTGAAGAGGAAGATATGTTTGCATTCTTTTAATTGTGAGACGGAACTGTCATCTCTGTCTTGTCATGGAGCACAGTTTAAACTTTTGAAAAAGAGACAAATGTCTGTTTGCAGTGTTTGAATAACGTTCCTGTCTCTCTACAACCTCCTGTGTTTCTGCGCAAATCTGTGACTCAAGCATGACAATATAAAAATAACCATATAAATATATGGTTTCTACTTCGCGGATTTTCACCTTTCGCGGGGGGTTCTGCAACGCAACCCCCGCGATCGAGGAGGGATTACAATAGTGGAAAGTAAAAGTAATTTGTGCTAAGAAGCAATGAAGCTAATGGTTGGGTGATATGCTTATGGCTGAAAAGCTGGTGAGAAAGTGGTTGAAATGAAGAGAGTTAATGTGAAAAAATGTGAAGGTGCAGGACAAGAAGTGTGTATTTCTGAACACCAGTTGAGAGTAAAAGATCATACATAAGGAAAGCTTTAGAAATTACTGAGAAGGAACTTTTAAGATATAAGCCACAAAGCATTTTAATATGAAGAGTGGTGGGAACTGCTAAGGCATGCAGATGAAGTGCAAATGTTGACAGCTTTAAAAACTTAGAGATATTAGGACATCTTAGCTATTTGCTACCCAAACTTATTTGGTTAATATAGAATCAAGCAAGATTCTTACATAAGAATCTTCATATTATCCAGTGCAGCACACACAGCACATTTATTAAAATGGCTCTCATTACTGGGTTTATAGGTTTAAGTTTAAGCCTTTTTAAGTAGCAGATTTGACAGAAAATTAAGCTACTCTCCAGTGGTGTATCCTGACAGAAAGCAATTAACTTAATTAAGAGTTGTTTTTTTAAAAAACAGCCACGGATTATTGCACCTGTGTCACTCACAAATGGAAAAAAATTGAATGTAAACCACACTTAGGGATTTCACATTCATTTTATATCACATCTGAGATACAAGCTTTGTGTGCTATAGTGATACAGTTAAGGAAATTATGAAGAAACTCGTCAGTTTCTTGGGATTCTGCCATTGCCATCTCTCTTTTAAGATTTATTGTTTGTCCTTGAAAGACAGGGTCGACGCATGGCACAGGCGATGAAGGAGGTGCATAATGTGGGCAGAAGTCATACAGTACTGCTCCATAGCAATGAATGATATTTGCACCTGTCAAGGACACCATGAATTTTAAGAAAGCAGTAAAGGCATGATAAAATATCAAATTAATGGCTATGCTATTTAAGAATATAAAAAAGACTATTTGTACTAACTGCCATTGGAGCTAGCCCTTCTAAACATTCATGTTTTAAGACAGCAACTACACCTACCATTCAAGGAGACTCTGTAAGTCAGTACTATGATCAAGAATGAGGAACGCAGATGGACATCAATCAGAATTTGATGGTGACTGAGACAAGTTACTGAACAAGTCACCTAAGCCACATCTGTGATGGAATTGGCCCTACAGGTTGACGTTGAGAGTTAAGGGGTCTCTCCCCTCATTAAGCCTACTTCTTAACTATTAGAAGATTAGACAATGTTGACGAGATCATGCCATTCAGCCTAACAAACTCACCAATTCCATTCACCTAATTTCTCCCAAATAATATTGAATTGATTTTGAAGTTCCCTAAAGTGCTACTTTCTACTACAATACATGATAAATTATTTCATGTGTTTATGGTTCTCGCTCTAAATAAAACTTTCTAATGTGTGTGCAAAATTTACTCTTAAAAAGTTACCAAAAAACGGTGTCCATGTGTTCTTCTTGAAGAATTTATTTAAAATGAACAGGTGGGATCCACTGTAGTAATTCCTTTCATACTTAAACTCTTCAAGCGTGTCTCCTCTTAATCACGGTTTACTTAAACTGAAAATGTTCAACTCTTTCAGTCTTTCCTCATAACTCATACCTTGCAGCCCTGGAATCAGCCTAGTCACTCTTCTCTGGACTCTCTCGGGTGCTGCCATGTCTCGTTTGTAATGTGGAGAACAAAACTGTACCCTGTACTTAATATAAGGCCTTACGGCTATGTACATAGTTTTAGCATAACCTTCATTGGCTTGTACTTCACACATTGGTTAAAATACTGTAACTTGATATCCTGTTATCCTTTGTCATGGCTTATGTACACTAATAATAATAATAATAATAATAATAATAATAATACAGTTTGGGCCAGCACGGTGGCGCAGTGGGTAGCATTGCTGCCTCGCAATTAGGAGACATGGGTTCACTTCCCAGGTCCTCCCTGCGTGGAGTTTGCATGTTCTCCCCGTGTCTGCGTGGGTTTTCTCCGGGTGCTCCAGTTTCCTCCCACAGTCCAAAGACATGCAGATTAGGTGCATTGGCGATTCTAAATTGTCCCTAGTGTGTGCTTGGTGTGTGTGTGTGCCCTGCGGTGGGCTGGCGCCCTGCCCGGGGTTTGTTTCCTGCCTTGCGCCCCGTGTTGGCTGGAATTGGCTCCAACAGACCCCCGTGACCCTGTAGTTAGGATATAGTGGGTTGGGTGATGGATGGATGGATAATACCGTTTATTTATATAGCACCTTTCCCATGTAGATGTACCACGTCCACTTCTACTCCCTAATCCTTCTCATAAGGTGTGAGTTTCCACCTACAAATATGCATTCAAATCTGTCATTTTTACTTTACATGGGTAATCTCAAATCTTATGATATCACAAAATATTAGCACTATGCAAACCAAACCAAAGGAAAAAAATTAGAGAAAAATCTAACTTAATGAACCAGCACTGTATTGTATGAGGAATAAGGCGGACTCTGTATGCAGTATAAAGAAATGCAAGCAAACTCACCATAATATTAAATCAAAATATCCAACAGCACTCAACAGGCCCCACTAAGTTTTTTTCACTTTTGAGTTGGGTAGCTTGTGCACTCGATCAACATATTATGTTCAAGAAGATTTATTATTATATTTTATTTTATTATACTGTATTTGCTGTTCCTTATAAGAAAAACAGAAGATGGGTCTCTCTTGTTCCATAGATTGTCTTCACAACATACTTTGGTGTTTTAATGGGATTGTGTTTTGTTCTTAAAACCAAATAAAATAATAAAAAATAAGGACCCTCTTTTCTGCAAACATTATGAGATGCTCCCTACTAAATTTATCATGGAGTGATCTTCCAAAATGTAACTATCAGCTCTAAGCTCATGTAACATTAGCAGCTGAGAGTCTTTTACATCCTACTGGTGTTAGGAGTTGTGTAACATCTACTACAGCGCTGTAAGATACTGTTTCATGGGGGCTGCAAACACTACTGCTTCTCTCATCTTAGTTGGATCTTCCACACAAACTAAAGAGCCTGAGAATAAATGCTTTTAACATCTCTGTCTACATTTTAAAGAGTAAATAATACACTATTTTTATTATTTGTGTGTAAACAATTGATAAAATGACATATGGCCACAATATAATTTAGCTAAGTATTAAATTATTATTTTAGTGGATGTATCCAGAGCTGGTATACTTTCTTAAACTCAATCATTTTCTTAAATATTTTATTATTCAAAAATAATACTGTTTTCACAAGCTTTGAATATTATCATTTTGTACAAGGCTCCGTTGTTTTATATTTCATAATTATTTCTTTGGCACTGATATTAATAACACTGCCTGCTTCTTGTCCAGCAAAGACATTATAGAAGAAATGAGCGAGCCTGAAGACTGCCAAGCAACCATACAGAATAATCTGTTCAGAAAATAATGAAGCATGGTTACTCCTTATTTCCACATTTAAGTAATTCAACTATATTTTCATTTCAAAGCACCTTTGAAGTGACATCTAAAAATAAAAGGCACATTTTTAAACAAATTTATATTCATGGATAGTGTTAACAATAGTGTATGAAACAAGATAGTAATAAACAGATTGAAAAAATCCAAATTATTTGACTGTTAATTATTGCTGCATGCTCTCTTAAAAAAAACTAGATATGGTTCTGGGTGGGAAAAAGAAACCCTATTAAGTTTTGGAAGAGGGGGAGCTTAAATAAAGTGCAAATGTTTGCTGCATATTGGACTACTTTTGCCTGTTTTCAAATCTAGGCCACCCGTGGACACCAATTCTATTTGCATTCAAAAATGTGGAAAGTATTAATAACCCCATGCAAAAAAACAAGCTAAATTTCTTTTCTTCAATAGACTGAGCAAGAAAAAGGACAATTCAAAGAGAACATGTTTGTGCATTGATGTATCATTAAAATTTGACCCAACAGTGGGGTGAAAAATCTCCAATCCAAAACAACCATATATGAATATCACACACAACACTGCTTTATGCAGTTCTAAATTCCATAGATGTTTATACTTTCCAGATCAAAATATCCAGTAGCCTTATTATAGCCATGTTAACGCAAGCTTTAAAATACATGCAAAATTCACATATAACTGAAAACAAGAAGATGATAAAACATTCTCCATGGAACTCTTCCCATTTCTATATGTGAGAGAAATCTGCTGCTACCTAGTAGCTGAGCTGTCATTGGCTTTCGGTTCAAAGTGTAATGGAAAAATTAATATTATTTAAAACTACTGACAAATATTGCTATGGCTAAATTAATATTTCAATCATATTGTCTTTTTGTGTCATTATGAATGAAAAAACACAGCCTACGCTTGTGTCACATTTGAGGTTTCAGTATACAACAGACAATGCAACACTATGGAAGCCGAGAGAGGACGTGCAATATTGTTATTTTTTTAAATGGTCTCCTCAAGATAACGGAGTAATTTTCTCGAGATGTCAAGAAAACAAACTTTGATTTCTCGAGATAACGGAATAATTTTATCACGATCTCGAGAAAACAAAACTTAACCTTTGCTCCTGGCATGAGGCTCACTTAAATTGCGACACCTATACAGCTGAAGCCTTGCTAACTGTCTTCTTAAATGACGGACACTAATGTTATTATTTTCTAAACTAAGGCATAAACATACGTATTTCAGCCTGCGTCAGCCCCTTGATTGAACAAAAATGTGATGCGCTGATCAACACAGTTATGCTCTTCTGCCATTTCAAACAGGACGTGGCTTCAATAAGCTAAACATTAAATGTTAGATACAATTATTTCATAATTTTGAGAAAACAAGATCTTTTGTTTTATTGAGATCTCGATAAAATGAGTCCATTATCTCAAAGAAACAATTTAAAAAAATAACAATATTGCACGTCCTCTCTCGGCTTTCGTACAAGACTCAAAGTGATTTTGTACCCATAAATTAATTAATCTCATTTAGTTAATCAGAAAGCTAGGCTAACAGTGGTCTAAAGGAGAAAGAAAATAGGTTAAAGGGTTATCTTCAGACATCTACAAAGGTGTAGCTGTTAATGGGAAAAAGAAAATAGAGCACAAACAAGAAAAACAGATAGGATGCCTGACATCGTCAATAGCAGAAGTGCACATACTAATTTTGCGGTTACAAACCTTTCCAGCTTGACCAATACGACCTACAGAACGTTCTATAAACCCTGTCCATTAATTTCAGGGTAGAAATGTCTCTTTTGCACTGTTGTGGTACCATAACTGAGAATGGCTCAAGTATAGCTTCAGTGCTGACATAGCGTTTGACTATCCCTGTAGGAAGTAACTCATATTTTGCCATGACTGGACACATATCTTTGAAAGAGAGACAAGGGGTTCTCATAACTATTATACTTTCAACTAGTGACAAGTGATACTGAGAGTGTCCATAAATCATGCTGTGACATCAAATTCATTGAGTTGTGGCAAACTGTTACTGATGTCAACATTACAGCATTTTTGTGGACCATATTTTGTGCAGGAAATTACACCCTTATGATAAAGAGTAAATGGGTGCCTTCAGCAAAAATGATCAGCAGGACTTGAGGTTGTGCGTGCCACATCAACCACTCCCAGGGGTTTACTCCCTCATGGGATATGAGGGATCAAAATTAGTCCTTTTCACAAAACATAGAAAAAATAGGGATCAGTAACATAGGCACGTGGATTGGTGTTTTATGCTATTTTGAGGTTGCTATTCACAAATATGATCATATTTTTGATATTTGATTGCTTTCCAGTGGTCATATCCCTTTAGGAGCCACTTCTAGAAGATTAAAACACAAATGAAAAATTTCAAACATAGGCACGCAGCATATTGTTTTAGACAATTTCTAGGTCAGTGATTGTGAATTTAATTTTATTTTTGATCCTTTACTAGGAATCTAGCCCCCTTTGGACCTGCAGAGTGTGGAATATAACAGATGTCTATTAGAATCGAGAATGTTAAGACTTGAATCATTTAATCTGAAGCACATATTTGAATATTTCAAATACTGGATGCAAATATACTTGTTTATTGTGAACTTCTACCTCATGAAGTAAATCAATACATTTCTGATAAACATCCCGAATTAGGGAGGCTTGGGCTTGTTCAGAGTTTTTATTAACTATATTCTGACTTTGTAAGGTGAAAAGTCATTTTTTGGAAAGGTACAACATTTAAAACAGGTTTACTATCAGATAAGCCAATCAAACACTTAAAAGATCAAGAAACAATAATGTATCCAATCTTGTAAAAATACAACACGTGTCACACTATGTCGCAGTGCTGATATACAAAAACACAGCAACTAAGATGGCAGCAAGTGCAACATGCCTAATGCTTTTTAATACTGTCAATAAATCTCAAGCAATAAAAATAAAATATTCAGTAAGCCAAAACAACCACAAGATTCTGTCAGACATGTTAGCTAATTATAAATTTAAACACAACAAAATCCAGGTTTATTTACTATATTAGACCAATCCCCAAAAACACACTGTAAGACAATCACCCTCATAAAGAAAACTAGACAACAGCAATTAACTATACCACAAGACTCAAAGTAGAGGCCATTGATCCTCAGATACTACACTTTACAGTCACTACACAAGAAAAAAACTACAGCTTATAAATCCAAACAAAATGTTTCTATTTAAATACCTGAATGATGAATAACTTACAGTACACCTTTATTTCTGTTTTTTAGCAAAGCCAGCACAGTCACTGAAATTCCAGCACTCTAATGAAATAATAACCATTGACCTTCTTGCTTTTGATGCATCAGCACATTACCCACAAATCGGCGCTGCCTTCTTCACTTTAAGACACAGTAGCTGGTGTTTGCAGATAAGTTAATGATAAAAAACAATTTCTTACCTTCACAGTATGAAGTATCCCCATGAAGGGCAGTGAAGCCGCTCTTGCACTCACACACAGCCTTGGTATTCCAGTTTTTGCAGTCAGAGTTATCTCCACAACTGTGTCCATCAGCACAGAAGTCATAACCTGCAGTCAAGTTACAGAACAATAGTCATGATTATTGTGCCTTAAGAATGCTTATATACTGTAAATCTATGCACTGTATACTGACACCATAAAGCTTTTGATAGCAAGAGTTTCCTTTTTTTGCAGTATATTGACCATTGCAAATATTTGGTATATTATGTTAAATGTTTTTATATTATACTCTAATAATAATAGATATTGTTAGTGATTTATTAATACACTTTGCTAGCTAGTGCTGTCTACTTTTAATGCTCAACTTTTAATTTGCATGATATAATTCTAATTCAAGTAATGCTGTAAGGTCTCCCTGATTACCTAACATTACAAAATGAATGCAAAAAATGTACTTGGATCACGCTGCTTTTAACACATTTAGATTACATTCAGAGTGTGCTAATGAATTCTACTTTATGATCATTCTTCATTTAATTTCCACAAATATTTTTATTTCTGTTTATCTCATTATTTCACACTTGTACTGTTGACCCATTTAAATTATACTGAGATAGTGTACATACAGTACAATAAAGATTCATTTTATATACATTCTGCAGTAGACTAAAATGCAGTGATCGTTGATTATAAGTGAGAAATAACAGAAAGCCATATTATTAACAAAAAAGAATGCATTTTGAGTGTCCCCAACAATGTGCAATTTAGGAGTCAGGCAGGCCTCGGGGTCGTTGTTCTTCTTGTCTAATTATGAGGTGATTTTGTAAGAGAATGAATGGCAGCCTAGACCACGGTGACGCAGTAGTTCACAGTGCCTCCCAGGTATTTGCATAAAAAGCTGATAATGCTTGTTGCTTGTGACTGCCCAAGGTAAGGGTAACGCAATATCCCCTGATTCTTTGGGTATTTGCAATTAAGGACAAGAGCTGGTTAAAAGAAAGAAGCATTTTGCACCGTGAGGGTTGCAGGCGGCAAGTTTGCAGCATGGCGTGTTATTTGGCGTGTGGTGTCGTCTGTAATCACAGTAGTACTAAGCTAACGTTACATAAAGTTTTTAACTAACAAATGCCACACACAGGATGACCTTAATTTTTCTGTGGGTGGCTACAGTTAGTTTGTGTTATGTGAAGCATTTAAGGCAGTTACTAAGAAAGACAGATCAGTGAATACAAGCATTGCAAGACTGGAACTTTCAGCTGCTGTACTTTCTGCCAGAATGAATGTTATGTTGAAAGCTGAACTGAAGATTAAAGTTGATAAAGAATTCTTCTGGACAGACTCAAAGGTTGTACTGGCATACATCAACAATGAAGTGCAAAGCTTTACTGTATTTGCTGTTAATTGTGTCCAACTAATAAAGGAAACCACAGATCCCAACCAGTGGTATTACGTTGACACAGCATGAAACCCTGCTGACTATGCCTCCAGAGGTCTTCTTGCTTCTGACATCTCTGTCAGTCTGGTTGTCAGCTCCCATATTTTGTGGCAGAAAGAAGTGAATCCTACAACTAACCTTTTACTGATTTACTTGTTGGTGATCTTGAAGTTAAACCAATTCAGGTATTTGCAACAAGAGTCAGCAAACACATAAGACATTCTTAGCTGGCTGAGTCGGTTTTCTTCCTGGACGACACTTCTTAAGGTGGTGGCTAGAATTAAGAGACTGGAGTCTAAACAAGTAAATCATAGAGACCTGATGACCATTGAAGAACATGAAAGAGCTGCAGAAACTGTCATAAAGCTCGTCCAACAGTAAACCTTTTGCCAAGAAATGAAGTCACTCCAAAACCAAAATACTCCTTCAAGTGCTTCTACCTTGGCCTCATTTTGATTTGAGAAATTCTTTGTGTTGGTGGAAGACTGAAGAAGTCTTCTCTCAGTCAGGAATTAATCAGGAATAAATTAAAACACCCTGTCATTCTTCCAAAGGATAGTCACATCACCAAGTTGATTCTGTTCTATTATCACAATATAATCTGTCATCAAGGCCGAAGTGAAACTCTAATGGAACTGAGAGCCAACAGATTTTGGGTGATAGGTGGGAGCAAATCTGCTGCAAAATTGATACACAACTGTGTATCATGCAGAAAACTTCAACAAGCAGGAGAGGAGCAAAGAATGCATGATCTCTCTAAAGAGTGTATGAAGTTTCAGCTCCATTCACATTCTGTGGAATGGACTGCTTTGGACCTTTCCTCATCAAGAGGGCCTGCAAGGAATACAAAAGATATGGCCTGATCTTCACATGCTTCTCACCTCGAGGTATCCACACTGAAATTCTCGAAGATCTGTCAACAGATGTGTTTATCAATGCCCTGAGGTGCTTCATCAGTCTCAGAATAGCTGCTCGCCAATGAATTCAGAGAAGCACTCAAGCAATGTGATAAAAAGGCATGTGAGGTTTTCCTAAGTGAAAAACATTGTAAATTTATTTTCAATGATCCCTTAGCCAGCCATGCTGGTGGTGTTTGGGAACAGCAAATTTGTACTGTTGAAAGTGTGCTGAATGCCACATTTGCTCAGTGTCCAGGAAGACTTGATAACGCCTCCCTTAGTGTTCTATGAAGCAATTGCTATTGTCAACTAGCCGTCCATTAACTGTAGATAGAATTAACGGTCCCAAGTCACTGGAACCACTGACCCCAAACCACCTGATCTTGATGAAGTCTAAGGTTGCTCTTACACCTCCTGGAAATTTGTAAAGGAAGATGTGTATTTGACAAAAAGGTGGCGCAGAGTCTAATTTCTCATTGAACATTTCTGGAGTCGCTGGAAGAAAGAATACCTCTTGAACCTTTCCATGCGCCAGAAGTGTCACGTTCCCCAGTGTAACCTCAAGGTGAATGACATAGTCATTATCAAGGTTGACACCCTGCCAAGAAATCAGTGACACCTAGGACATGTGGTTGAAACCATGGAAGACAGTGATGGTTTAGTTTGTCGAGTCAAAGTGCAAGTAGGTGAGCGGAACTTAACTAAAACACAGGATCAGTCATCCAAACTCCCAATCATTGAATGACTTCTTCTCGAAAGTGGGTGATCGGTTTAACCACTGGGTGGTCCCCCCTTACATCAGTCATGTTGTTTATTGTTACATTTAGTTAAAAAAAAAAAAAGTGAGGGCGAGAGGGGGCTGTAAATTCCATGCATCCAAAGATTACTTTTGCAACTTGAGAAGTCATTTAATGTTATATAGAAATCATGTTATATTCAGTCACTGATTCCTCATAACATGAGTGGTGGGAGTGTAAATGACCACGAAATCATTCTGCACATAGGGGACGTAATGACATAGAGTACCGAAGTGTGGAGAAACTGTGAGGAGATAACAGATGGCAAACACTGATCTCTAAACGGTAATCTTTAAAATTATTGCACCCTTGGTAAACACAGAGAGGTATGCAATTTGATTATACAGTAATCCCTCACTTATCGCGGGAGATAGGTTCCAAGGCCGAAGTAGGGACACTATATTTATTTAATTATTTAATGTGTATTTTGACGTTTTTAAACCCTCTCTGTATTGTTTACAACCCACCATTTACTCTATTAAAAACAGGGACAACTGCTAAGCAATATGAAATCGGTAGATAAGTTTACACTTACTGTATAGCGAAGTACATGTAGCAGCTTGTAGGCGGTCATGACATCGTCGACCTTGTTGCAAAGATTCCTAAAGCAGATTCCATCCAGACTACTGCCTTATCACGTCCACTTGCAACTCGTTTTGCACCCTGGTTAAAGGACACTGCGGCCATAGATCTTATATGCTTTTCCTCCTTTTTAAATAAAAAGAATCGATGTCCTGCAGCGGTGTAGCTGTTCCCTTCCTTCAACATATCCAAAATTTTTACCTTTTCTGCAATCATTTGCATCTTCTGTTGGTGCTTGGACATGGCCCCTGAAGCATTAGCACGTTAATGATGAATGAGTGAGATGAGACTTCCTGGTTAATGCAACACTCCGTCTCTGAGCCAATCAGCAGCACACAGGAACTTAACTGCGTGCTCTGATTGGGTAGCTTCTCAGCCATCCGCCAATAGCATCTCTTGTATGAAATCAACTGGGCAAACCAACTGAGGAAGCAAGTAAAAAGACCCATTGTCCGCAGAAACCCGTGAAGCAGCGAAAAATCCGCGTTATGTATTTAGATATGCATACATATAAAATCCGCGAAGTCGTGAATCCGCGAAAAGTGAACCGCGAAGTAGCGAGGGATTACTGTATATTGTTTCATTTATTCATTTATTATGTTTCTTGGTAAAATGTTAAAAAATGTATGTTTATTTTTTGTTTATAGTTTTCACTGTGCTTGTGACGGTATAACAATGTTAATAAAGGATGTAATGTTTGAGACGTTGTAACAGTAGGGGGCGCTATTGCTCCCTTGAACCCTCAGATCAGACGCCAAACACCAGGTAAAAGTCCAAGACTAGTTATTTTTATTATAAATACGTGCACTAAGCACCCTCCACTCCACACTACACATACAATACTCTACAATACACAATGCTCAATCCTCCTCTCCCAGACACTTAGCCACCCTTCCTCCCAGCTCAGCTCAGTGTCCGGGCTTTCCCAAAGTCCTTTTATATCTCCTGACCCGGAAGCAGTTCCAACCCTGCAGTCCATGATTCGTTATCCCTTCCGGGTCAGGTTAAAAGTCCTTTTCTTCATCCCGGAAGCACGTCGTTCCTTCCAGTCATGTGATCAGGATGCACTTCCAGGTTATAGGGCACAGAGCACTCCACAAGCCTCCCTACAGCGGCTCCTGGTAGTCCCCATGGTATCCAACAGGGCTGTTTATAAAAACTACAAGGTCCATAAGGCCCTGCTGGAATTCTGGGAACTTCCATGCTCCTGGGAGGGCTCCATCTGGCAGCCTGGAGGTGTGGGACGGAATATTTGGCCGGCCATCCCTCACAACGTGAGTAAAGATAAAGGCACCAGTCTGAGACTCTCTGTGTGTCAATTCATTAAATCAAGGGTTGCAACACCTTCTTCTCTTTAGAATTCATCTGGTAGTCAGCAATATTAAATCACAATAGACGGACTTCTAGTTTGCAGCACTTGTAGGCTTACTATTCTTCTTCCTCACCGCCATCCCTTTGTTACGATTTGGCTGCCTTGATCAGTCTCCTCCATCATTGTTTATACTTCTCTTCCTCCTCCTCTCTTAACCTTTTCTGCCTCTTGTTACTTCGCACACAGCAGACCCCCCTCTACCAACCTTTTCCCATGTGACAATCCTTGCCCAGGCCCATGCAGAATCTATACTAATAAAAGGCAAAGCCCTCACTGACTGACTGACTGACTGACTGACTCACTCACTCACTCACTCACTCACTCATCACTAATTCTCCAACTTCCCATGTAGGTAGAAGGCTGAAATTTGGCAGGCTCATTCCTTACAGCTTACTTACAAAAGTTAGGCAGGTTTCATTTCGAAATTCTATGCGTAATGGTCATAACTGGAACATCTTTTTTGTCCATATACTGTAATGGAAGGCAGCAAGATGGCCGTAGGAGACGGAGTTGCGTGTCGCGTCATCACGCCTCCTACGTAATCACGTGAACTGACTGTGAAGGCAAAGCCCTCACTGACTGACTGACTGACTGACTGACTGACTGACTGACTGACTGACTGACTCACTCACTCACTCACTCACTCACTCACTCACTCACTCACTCACTCACTCACTCACTCACTCACTCACTCACTCATCACTAATTCTCCAACTTCCCGTGTAGGTAGAAGGCTGAAATTTGGCAGGCTCATTCCTTACAGCTTACTTACAAAAGTTAGGCAGGTTTCATTTCGAAATTCTATGCGTAATGGTCATAACTGGAACATCTTTTTTGTCCATATACTGTAATGGAAGGCAGCAAGATGGCTGTAGGAGACAGAGTTGTGTGTCGCGTCATCACGCCTCCCATGTAATCACGTGAACTGACTGTGAAGGCAGTATGTAGAAAACAAGGAAGAGAGCGAAAGAGCACTGAAGAAAACATTCATTACACAATTGAGGAGGCAGCGAAAGAATAAGAAGCGAGAGAGCGGCTCACGTGAAGTGAATGAACGGAGCCCAAGTGATCACTTGGATGAATCAAACCTGTTCAAAAAAAAAAAAAAAAGCGAAGCGCCTTATATGAGCAGGCAGTCAGCTAAAGAAGGGAATCAATAAATAACTATAATCGTAATAAACGAACAAAAAATAGCGGAGAATCCGCGGATTACATAAAGGAAATGGGTACCTGAATAGAAAAGTAAGTCTCAAATAGTCACACTAAGTACCATAGTTCACTTGCGGTATCAATGTATTTATGCAAATCCAACAGAGTGGCTGTGGGCTCAGAGCATGGCGGCGGGGCCTTCCTCATTCACTCGCCAGCCTCTGTTCCAGTTACTCCACGTCTCGCCACGTGTTGCAGTGCACCTTGCCTCCGCTTAGCTAGCGATACCTGTGTGTTCAACAGACATTATCATCTACAGATTGTTAAGGAGTAAAGTTTAACGTTTTTGAGAGAGAGATCAGAGCTACGTGTGTTTTAGAGGGTAGCTGCTGATTGCCACAGATATCACGGGCATGTGCTTTTCTCCCCACCTGGGGAACGCTTTCCCGTAAGAACTGAACACGATCAGATACAGTGCCAACATCTATTGTCCTGTTTCATACATACAAGACCGCAAGACAAACACATTAGTTAGTCTTCATTGTTTGTTAATTTATTTTTATTTTTAAAGTTGTGTTTTTGTTTTTATTATGTATGTATGTATGTATGTGTGTATATATATATATATATATATATATGTATGTGTATGTATGTATGTGTATATGTATATATGTATATGTGTGTGTGTATGTATGTGTGTATATGTATGTGTATATATATGTTGATATGTGTGTATATATATATATATATATATATATATATATATATATATATATATATATATATATATATATATATATATATATATATATATATGTGGATGTGTATATGTATATATATATATATGTTTATATGTATATATGTGTATATGTAGATATGTGTATATGTAGATATGTATATGTATGTATATATATGTTTATGTGTGTGTGTGTGTGTGTGTATATATATATATATATATATATATATATATATATATATATATATATATATATATATATATATATATGACAGCAACACTCATAACAATGACAACACAATTACATTGACAATCATGTTACGTTATTTTTAAAATGTTTCCTTTTCTTTTTCATAACCTCTTTAACACACTACTTCTCCGCTGCGAAGCGCGGGTATTTTTCTAGTTTGATCATAAAGATATACTAAAGCAAACACTTTATAAAAATTCATTCGTCCATCCATCCATTTTCCAACCCGCTGAATCTGAACACAGGGTCACGGGGAGTCTGCTAGAGCCAATCCCAGCCAACACAGGGCACAAGGCAGGAACCAATCCCGGGCAGGATGCCAACCCACCGCAGGACACACACACACACACACACACACCAAGCACACACTAGGGCCAATTTAGAATCGCCAATCCACCTAACCTGCATGTCTTTGGACTGTGGGAGGAAACCGCCCGGAGGAAACCCACGCAGACATGAGGAGAACATGCAAACTCAACGCAGGGAGGACCCAGGAAGCGAACCCAGGTCTCCTAACTGCGAGGCAGCAGCGCTACCCACTGTGCCACTGTGCCACTCTATAAAAATACAATGCAGGCAAAATAATTGTAAACACCTGTAATGAAAATAATATGTAAAGAAACAAATTAAGTGCCTGAATTTCATTAACTGATAAGCTAACTTCTGTTATCGAAGCAAGAATTCACAATGAATACGATTAATACAGAATTACTTGAAATACTTGTAACATTCATATGTAATACTTTTATTTTAATTTGTAATGATTAACGCCAGTAATTAATGACATCATTCTATCTTGTTTTTAATTATCACAGTTTCAGCAAATGTGCTTATTCAGTATGATGTTCCTGTAATATTCATGGAAAAATGTGAAATACGTTATTTAACTCTGTGATAATTACAGATGGCTGGCTCTACATTAAATTTCAATTCTAGTTGTTCTCTTCCTGTTTATAATATGTTGTGTGCTCTGTAATATGTACAGTTCAGTTTTTCCTGCTTACAGTAAAAAAAACGGCTTTACTTATAAAAATGCATAGTTGACTCAGAGATGAGCAAAATAATACATACAGTACTGTGGATGACTGTGTCAATAGTCTTTAGATAAATGTAAAATTGGATTGACTCAGTTTGCTCCGGTTCAGCTTCAGTGTGTCCAAGCCCCATTATAGAAATATACAAAGTCCAAATTGGGTCCCTCGGTACTCAAACTGCAACTTGGACTTAGAATTGATAGTCATCACTCAGCAGCACATCTGTCGAGTCTTAGAACAAGAAAATGTTCATAACTGGGGAGCCTATTGTGCAGAAATCCAGTAGTTAAATGAAATACCTTGCAGGTGTGAGGTTTACAACATTGACAAATAATTGAACTCCATGGCCAATGATGAAGTATCCATCATATTGTTGTATGAAGACATTAATGACGTACAATGGTGTAGCAATCTGAGTGTAAAAATTTAATTGGGACATGTTGCATTTTAGGAAGTTTTTTGTTTATTGTATCACTTAACTGTATTTCAAAATGATCTCACAGGCATCACCATGTTGATCGACACTGCTAGGTGTTATGGGATGGGTTGCATGTCAGTGTCTAATGTTAAATTTCCATGTGTTTTAATCTAGGTATAGACCAGAATCTAAATTCTGGAGATAACAGGTGCTTCTCAGAAGAAAATAAAGCTAGGTTATTTTGCTTTGTTACTTGACTTTGGTTTCTGGCTTTTGATTTTGGATTGTGCTCATAACTCTTGTGACCAGTTACTTGTTCCTGACAACTTTTCACTGCCCTGTTTTTGTCAATCTAACTAGTACAGAATATGCTTAACGGCTCTTCTAAGAAGATTGTGGAGTTAGATTCTCTTGTTAGCTTCTTTCCACTATGCATTTTCTTAGTATTTTGGTTTTGTTTACTGGTTTATTTGTCTACCTCAGTCTGCCTGTCAATTATTGCTTTGGTTTAGCCTCTGTGATTTCACTTATCCCCTTGTTCTTTCAGTCGGTCTCTGCCTTTTGGTTTAACTGCTGACAGCAAGCCATTGCATTGGGGAATTAAAGTAGAATTTCATAACTTGTGTTGATCAGTGAAATTCATTAAAAGTATTTTGCAGCGAATATTCTGTGTTTGCTGTTGATCTTGTTTGTCGAATATTTTCCTGGAAATTCACCATGTGGCTGGCGCACACAAGCGTTTTTTTTTTAACTTATCAGCACCCCATGATAATTTTTAAGGCAAATGTGACACTACATATACTGTATAAGCTATAAAAACCTGGACATTGACACAAATAGATGAACACACAGAGGCTTGGTCTGCAATAGAAGTAAAACCTTGCAATACTTATTTATATTCCTTGCTTGGTGCCCTAGTAAATGCAAGTTATCATCAATATACCAACAACCCAATTGTGCTTCATTCACTCAGAATATGGAACCAATGTAGGAAGCACTTCAAGACAGAGAAGCTTTTATCTGTGGCTCCTCTGCATGATAACCACCTTTTTCCACACTCTCAAGCTTACATAGTTTTTAATGTTTGGAAAACATATGGGATTAAATCACTTAGAGATTTGTACATAGATAACGTCTTTGCATCCTATGAACAATTACACTCCCAATTTAACTTCTAATCAACACAATTTTTCCACTATTTCCAAATTAGAAACTTTGCTAAACAAACTCTGCCCAGTTTTCCTCACTTCTAACCTACTTCTATTTCAGAAGAAATATTGATCAGTCTTCATGACTCAGACAGCATTTCTATAATATATAAAAACATTTTTAAAGTCCCTTCCTTTCAAAGATCCCAGAGTACAGTGGGAAAAGGATCTCTTACTCAACATCTCAGAAAAGGCAGCCATGTACAGAATTCACTTGAGCTCCATACATGCAAAGCATGCAATTATCCATCCATCCATTATCCAACCCGCTGAATCTGAACACAGGGTCACAGGGGTCTGCTGGAGCCAATCCCAGCCAACACAGGGCACAAGGCAGGAACCAATCCCGGGCAGGGTGCCAACCCACCACAGGACACAGACAAACACACCAAGCACACACTAGGGCCAATTAAGAATCTCCAATCCACCTCACCTTCATGTCTTTGGACTGTGGGAGGAAACCCACGCAGACACGGGGAGAACATGCAAACTCCACGCAGGGAGGACCCGGGAAGCGAACCAAGGTCCCCAGGTCTCCCAACTGCGAGGCAGCAGCGCTACCCACTGCACCACCGTGCCGTCCGCATGCAATTATTCACTTTAAAATCTTTTATCGAGCACATCTATCTCATTTACACTTGTCCAATATGTTTCCAGGGCAAGATCCAACCTGCAAACGTTGAAATCGAGCTCCAGCCTCATTGGCCATATGTTTTGGGTGTGCACCAGATTAACATCATTCTGGACCAAAATCTTTAAATGCCTTTCAGACAGCCTTGGTGAAACAAATCTCTCGTAGTCCACTAACAGATGAGTTTGGTGGACTCCCAGATGGGCTTAAAGTGGAGAAGGACAAACAAATTGTAATTGCCTTTACTTCACTATTAGCACAAAGACTTTTCTTGCTTAAATTTAAGAATCCTTGACCACGCCTTTTAAGTCAGTGCGTAACTGATGTTATATACTATTTGAAATTGGAAAAAATCAAATTCTCACTTAGAGGATCTGTACAAAACGTTCTTAAAACCTGGCAGGATCTAATTAATAACACTTTAGAATAAGCATTCATATTGGGGAAAAGAATTCTCTCCTTGTTTTACTGTGGCTTTTTTTTTTCTTAGTGTAAACTGATACCTCTCTTTTTTTGTTCATCACAAAGAAAACTCTGAGAAGCGTTATGAAACTCGAGTGTCGCACCTACACTCTCAGCGATCCTTGCCAAGACTGCCTAACACTGGACATTTGGCAACAGACTGCCACTTTATTTTGGTCTAACAAGAAAGAGACAGACTGCTGCTGTGTTCTTGAGATTCGGCAAAAGTATAGATGCAGCATTACATTTTTTTTGTATTGCATTATTATCTTCGGTGGTCATTTTTGGTTGAAAAAACATTCATTACACTGAAATTCACTTCAATAAAGTGAAATCTATTAAACATTATGTGGTACTAACATTTGACCGGGCCAACAAAAAGTATTCGTTATTCTGCATATTTTGTTACTTTGGTATTCATTATAAAGGGACTTGATCTATATATATATTTGTTTTTGTTCTTATTGTATTGTGTTTGTGGGTAGCATTCTGTCTGTCTTTTGTTATTTGAGGCACAGTGGTGCTGTGGTTAGCACTGCTGCCACACAGCTCAGGTAACATTTTTGGCTCCAATTTTGTAGCCATCAAAACCATTACACCATTATAATCCACTAATTCAGTTCTCCCTCACCCATTGACGTCAAAGTTCCCATACTCTGTGGGGTTCACTCATCATTACTTATAACTATATGCACCAAAGCTAAAAATAATGTTGAAGACTAATTGTGTCTAGACCCTTACCAACATTATATAGAGAACTTTCGATTTACAGCAGATTGTGTAATTTTCACTTGTGGTTACTGATCTGGTGTGAAAGCAAAAGTATAGTCCTTGTAAAAAATTAGCATGATTTTTAGGAAAGGCATAAAATATTTTTGAGAGATGGCCTTCACCCTAACTGATGTAGATTTTATAGTATATACCAAAATATGGCTGCAAAATCACCTGTCTGACTAATCAGAGCACTTAACAGGCCTTGTGATTTCTAAATCTCAAACAGTTTTCTATCACATACTTTTTTTTTAGCTAGCCCCTAAATTTCCAGCACTGGGCCATCTGAAAAGTCAATTTATGTAAGAAAAAGTAAATAAAAAAAGAAAACATAATTAGACTCAGAATTAAAATCTGAATCTGCCTGTATTAGTAACTTGATTTGTAATTTAAATAAAAACATAAAACCAATACAAAAACATCTTTATCTGAAAACGTACTTATTGGGAAATAAAACTGGTTTAACAAGTACAAAATCTGATTCTTGCCTACTCACTGAAAGATGGCTTAATAAATATGACAGTTCCTTTTTTTGGAGCAGCACTGAAGGATTTTACCATCTTTCATAAATCAAACAATATTGGTTAAGGAGTTTGCGCTGGGATAATTTTATCTGAGAAACTATATTAGGTATTTAAAAATGATCTACCATAAATACAGTGTAATAGTGCTGTAGACCTCCTGGCTCTATATTCATTGCTCATGACTGAATATTGTATCTTTTAATCTAATCTAACTCTAAATTAAAATCATGTAGTGTTGTGTACAGCTAAGTGGTAGTAAGTAGCAAACCATAACAGTCGAGAAAGATACGTTGGAAGATGACGTGTAAGTCAATAAACATGCTGAAATCAAAACCAGGAAATCTTTTATCTAAACCAAAACAAAACTTAAAAAATATGCTCGTCAAATTGTTTGCCAAAAAATGTAATTCAAAAACACAAGTGAGTTTTTAGACAATTAATCCACAGTCTCGGACAATGGGACTCAGTGCTACTGGCAATAGGTTCTCATGTCAATTATGTTACTAAGTGCAGCTTCCATCCTAACCCACAGGTACTCATTATAGCAGCACCTAAAGCAAAAACAAAGATTTCAATACATAACGAAAATAGCTTCTGTAACATTATATATAGTTACAATTAAAAAGTAACAATAAGCACATATATACAAAAACCTATGTTTTAGAGTCTACAAAACCATCCAAAAGTTATCACAGAAAAATATATGACACTGAAAAAAAATTATAACCATGACCAAATCACACCAGTGTGGATTGGGATTTTAATGTTCAAATTGGTAGAGAAATAGATGCCGTCATTAACATTTTAAACGACTGCTAAACTTGGAAGAAACAGAACAAAAAAAGTCTAATACAGACAATACAAAATTCAAAGTCAATTATCAATCAATGGCATTTAAAAATAACATTTCCCTATTGCAGTTAGGAGACATTTTGCATTCTGTGCAGTATAACCAAAGGACATTTTTTATAAGCACTCCATATTTGAGCTGGACAGAGTACACAGTAAGATATCCATCTGATCTCTTTCATTTCAATCAAAATGAAATTCAGAGTTCTGGAGAGCTTAATCTTATGGCAATGGATACATGGGTGGGAATGCCAATTGTTGGAACATCCATTTGCAAAACAACAAATGGCATAGAGGAAAAGTGTTTTCCTTCAAATATATTAATTTTCTCCCCATGTCCCTTACAGTATGCTGATTTATTTTAATTGGTGGAGCGAAACTGGCCGTGTGTGTGTGTGTGTGTGTGTGTGTGTGTGTGCGTGTGTGTGTGTGTGTGTGTGTGTGTTTAATGACCTGGCACACAGTCTGGGATGGTTATTAACCTTGCACAAGCAGAATAGGCTCTCGGAATGCACAACCCAATTAAGTGCAATTAAGAGAATGAATGTTCATAAAAAGTCACAAATTAATAAAAATTTGTGGGAGTGGAGGGTATAGGGCAATGGTCAGAAAACTGGACAACTCTAACAAGTTAGACTCGGCTTCATGTTAACTAGTATTCATCATTGAAATTTCCATAGTTTCCTTAGTTAAATACCAGTTCCATCTATAGGGTACTGGGCCAGGTACAAGCCATTGTTGCCATTGTAGCTGCAACTGTAACATGCCAAAAGCATAAAAGAAGCAGGCAGCAGTTAGGAATCTCTGACTATACTTCATTTTCTTCTAATACACAAGTGCTTCAGTCTCTGCCTAGATCAACATGTCGATTCTTTGAAGAATGGTACATATCAATATGCTTTGCCTAACAATAGTGTTTACACATTTTCATTGGATAAACAATAGTATCATTGCTAACTATGAAGCAGTGATTAGAGACCAATGTCCCCAGAACACATTCATTCTCAAACCAGGTAAATACAAAAGGAAAGTAGCAGGTAGTTCTGTTATCACAGTGCTATAAGCTGATGAGATACCAAACAAAACAATTTGATCTTCAGAGCAGGGGGGTATTTTCCATACGTCGCTTAAATCATCCGAGATCAGATGCCTCATCTTGGATGAGTTAATGCCAGTGAAACTCATCCGGGATAAGTCGGTTTTTCAAACACAGCCGTGTAGTAGATTAGTCTAGTTGGATCTAATCATCCGAGATGAATGCGTGTGCCCACGCTGATTGAAAAGCCCATATATATTGAGTCTAGAAAAATGATCAGCAAGTCTTTGATAGGCTGTAACAAAATGACGAAAGAACGGGTGCATTTTTTTTTCCACACAAGTGGAGCAAGACCTTTTATTCGAAGGACATGAAGAATTTCAAGATTTAATATGCACAAGGGGTAACACTGCAAAAGCAGCCCAAACCAGAAAAGACGGCTGGCCAAAAGTGGCCGACAAATTAAACGCGTGTGCATTGTACTTACTGAATACAGCGTTTCATTTCCTATGTGTCAGTAATTATTATTTAATATGTCATAATTCCAGATCAAATGTGAACACAAGGAGAACTCGGGAACAGGTTAAAGTGAAGTACAAGAATTTACTTCAAACTGGTAAATATTGGAATATAACTATTTAAAGAATTGTTGACATAAAGAATCATATACAATGTAAAGAACATTAATTTTAAAGCTAATAAGAAGGCAGACAAGTAAAAAACAGGTGGAGATCCACGTGGTCCAGACCTAACCCAAGAGAAGAGTTGGCTCTCCAGAAAAATGCCCATCGCCCTGTTTCTGAGGGCATTCCAGAGGGAAGCTCCTCCTCAGAACCAGTGGCAGGATGCAGTGGTCACTTCATTTCAGGTAAAGGATGGTCATTGCATATATTTGTCCTCCATGTGTGCCATAGGTATGTTCCATATAGCCCTTTATTTTTGTTGGGTCAGTTGCAGGAAATGTCATATCCCTAAAACCTGTGCCTGACCAACGAGATATTGACGAAGGTTGAATATTTGATGAAGACACTGTGTCTGATTATTCATCAGGAGGAGAGGTACATTTTCCAAATAATGTTTGATCAAACTCCACTCTGATCAGTCCCATGTGCCCCAATCACATTTGGAAACCCTGGGTAATGAGAATGTTAGGCTGATTGTGAGATTCTTTATGGAACTGTGGGTGTTTTTACCTGTGTATTACCTACCTGCAATGGCATGAAACACCTCTTTTATTGTCTGCACACGCAGGTGTCCAGGAAACACTATGAAAACCCGAAGGAAATATTTCAGAGCCAAACAGACTTTATGAATTGCCTGGCAAACTGCACTTTTAGATAGATTTTCCGCATCGCCTACAGTATATAAAAAAAGTGCCGCTTGCAAAAAACCTCAAAGCAATGCATACTGTCTGTGTGGTTGTGAGAGCCTGACTTCGGCGAGTTTGACTTCGAATATAAGGTCCTAATAAATTTTTGAGGTACAATATTCCCCCTTGGCTAAAGCGGTATCTTTCGAAAAGAATTTCCTCCGGGAGCAATAAAGGATCTTGCCGATCGCGCAAACCCCTCTCTATATGAAATTCTCTTCTATTAATTTGCGTACTGATATCAATTGGTCGCTCATTCATGAACGGCGAAGTCATGACTGAATGAATTCCACGCACGGACACTGATTAAGTGTGTGAGTTAATCCTTGTTTACATAGAACAGGTTTGAGGATTAGGATGTGTTGCTATGACAACACATCCAGCAAGAGTTTCGAAAAACCGACAGATTCAGGATCATGCCAAATCGTCAACAATTACATCCGGCTAAACGAATAATCCACGTACGAAAAATATCCCCCAGGTGAATCTTTATCTAGACAGGTAAATATCTATTTCCAGTAGCCACCTATCAACAATAACCTGTACCGGCGTTAACTTTGGAAATTTGCCTTTTCACTTATCATCCTAGTCTAACACAAAAAGTGCCTATTACCCCATCATTGCTATTTACATGTTTTGTTTCCTAAGAGCAATATACAAAAATTTCTTGTTTTTTTTTAAAAAAAAACACAGATTTCTGGCCCATTACACATTCATCCATCAATTTTCTAAATTGCTTTTTCCAATTTTCAGTCACAGGGCACCTGGTGCCTAATCAGGCAAGAGTAGGCATAGGGCTGAAATCAACCATTAACAGGGCATCTAATCACTCTAAAACTGGGGTGTCGAACTCCTGGAGGGTCGCAGTGGCTGCAGGGTTTCATTCTAACCATCTTCTTAATTAGTGACCAGTTTTTTCTGCTAATGAACTTCTTTTGCCTTAGTTTTAAATTAAGTCGACTGTAGCTCCTTAGTTGTTTTTTTCTTAACTAGCAGCCAAACAATACTGAGACACAAAACAAGCCACCACATGACCAGCTCATCTGTGCCCATCACACGATATCTGAAAATAAAAAAGGTGAAGGTCTCATTAAGGTTGATCTCTCAGGTCACCAAAACATTTTGACTGTGTTCTTTGAAAAAACAGAAAATCAACAATTTTGGAAATGTCTGCTGTGGCAGAATGAGAGCAACGACAAGCTGTGGAATTAAATAACGAGTTTAATTACCATCAAGAATTGGCTTCTCATTAAGAAACTGGTTTGAGTGAAATGGGTTAGAGTTTGAAGTTCTGATTTAGCTGGTCATCTGTCAGCTCGTTTCATGTCTCATTTCTGTTTGGCCATCATTTAATGAAGAAAAGAATCAATTCAGAGGGCTGAATCCTTAAAAACAAGGCTATTAAAATGAAGGGAAAAGAAGTTAATTAGCATTGAAACCTGGTCACTGATAGGAAAGGGTTGGAATAAAAACCTGCAGCCACTGCGGCCCTCCAGGCCTGGAATTCGACACCCGTGCTCTAAAACATACTGTAGGCCTTTGATATAGTAGAAGAAATTGAACATCTACGTTAAAAACCCTAGGCAGACACCAGCAAAAGAATAATAAGAATAATAACACATTTTATTTACATTTAACCCAGGCCCATGAATGAAGACATGCATCAGCACTAGTCACTGAACTTCTCTTTCACCAATAGTGTTAGTTATCTAATTAAAAAATACCAAATTACTATACAACTAAAAACTTTGGCACAAATTGAAATGAATGGTCATGTCAATTGCTGCTGACACTGCTGTTTCTTTTTGCAAATTAAAATCTGTAAAGCCACCCTTTTTCACAGATTAAATATTTGCTTATCCATAATGGTTGAATAAGCAAGCATTAAAAATGAATGGAGGGGTTAATGCAGGTTTACTTCACATACTAAAGAAAATTAAATTGAGTGAGTTGATTCTGTAATTCCATTACCACTATGCGATCTGTGACATTGCATTAGTGAAATTGCCAGTCTTCAGCCGTATGCTTTTACCTGTCTAACTACCCTTTAACAAAACTGGTATGTCTTTCAGACAATGACCTTGGTCATTTCAATAGAATTTATAGTACAAACAGGCTCCAAAACAAAACATCAAATAAAAGGGCGAAATCTTAACTAAGGAGGTTATACATTAGCTAATTAATAGAAAGCAACTTAGAACTGCATCTAAAGGCACTGCATCCGCTAATCAAATGGGAGTCGAAGTGTGAGATGGTAGAAAATTCACCCAATGTGCTACAATGCCATCTAGAACAGTTTAGCCAAATGGGTTGCACTGTGAAAAGTTAAAACTTGCAGATGACTGTGATGATGCGGGTTCTACTCCATGCTCCCATTCAGCTTCTGGGAGCTCTTGAACCCGACACCATCAGTAATGTCACAGATGAGCTGGACAGTGAGGCACGATGAAGCAAGGGGATGGTGCAAAAAGTGCAAAGTGCTTTTATTAAAATCAACAAACAAAAACAACGTTCAAATAAATAGTGCAGTGCTTCAAAAATAAGTCATTAAATAAATAATCCGATAAAAACGTGTGAACAGGTGGAGGTTAAAAACACAATGAATAAATCCTTTAAAACAACGAACAGTCTTTTAAAACACAAAGCCCGGTGCATCCTTCTTTAACCCGGCAACTCCCCTGCTTCTCCCTTCCGGGCCCCTCAAAATGGGAGTCGCCCTAACAGCATATGCAGCTCCTTTAATATCCCAGCTACGTCAGGCTCCACTCGGACTGAGACTTGGGTTCCTTCCCCAGCAGCCAGGGCGCTCACGCTGGGGCTCAACATGCCCAAAGCCTCCATGACTCCGCTCCTTTTAGCGGCCAGTTGTCTCTGCTGCTGGTCACTCCAGCTCCTCCCAATTACTCAGCTGGAGCGACCACTTCAATCTGCCCCCTCCGAGAGTTGGGCAAACTCCTCCGGGGCTCCCCAACCAGCTGCCTGCCATTGCTCAAGCAAGCCTGCTGTCGGTTGCTCGCACGCTCGCACCGGCTCCCCACTTCTCCAACCTTCTTCTCCCTTAACCTCCCATTCTCTCTCTTTCCTCTTCTCTACCCTGTTCCCCTCCTAGCCGTCTCGCTCTTCTATTTATTACGGGGACGTGGATCAGATGTGGCAATTAGCAGATCCTAGCACCAATTACGGATGCGGACAACTCCTCACCTGTGCACTTAAGTGAGGACTGTCTGCATCACGCATTACCTGGGAACTGCTCCGGCCACACTTACCACGCCCCCTCTCTAAGGCGCAAATGCGCCGATTATTTATTTAAAAAGTGGCCTTTTTAATGTGAGCTTGGGACCGCTACACCACATTCCTCCCCCCATAAGCCCCAGTGGCACGGGAAGACTCCATGTCACTGCCAACCCTGTGCAACTGGCAGTCCAGGTACACAGCTCGGCCACACTACCACTGCACTAAAATAATAAAAGCACTAAAACAAATCCCACACTAAAATCAACCCAAGCCCCCCTTGTAAAAACAGGACATTAAAAGAATAAGAACTTTTAAAATTACATTAAAAGCAATCAAATAAATAAACTTTCATTAAAAAGCTCTGTCCTTTAAAATGTCCTCCTCCGGCTTGGGTCCGTGGGTTCTTTTAAAAAAAAATGTCTGGCACCAATTCCCGCTTGCTGCTCTGTCTCCTGTTCTTCGGTCCCAACTGCCAGCTCATCCCACCGCTGCCACCAAATGTGACATTGCGGGTTCTAATCCATGATCCCATTCAGCTTCTGGGAGCTCTTGAACCCGACACTATCAGTAATGTCACCGATGAGCTAGGCAGTGAAGACATCAACAATGAAGCAAGGGATGGTGCAAAAAGGGCAAAGTGTTTTTATTAAAATCAACAAACAAAAACAAAGTTCAAGTAAATAGTGCAGTGCTTCAAAAGTCTTCAAATAAATAACAATGATAAAAGAAAACTCCACTGGGGGAGAATGTGAGATAGTTAGTAAGCTTTGAAGTATTCACCCTCTTCACGCTAGTATTTAGTAGATGCTCATTTGGCAACCATGGCAGCCTTGAGTCAGTGTGCAGAGGTCTTTTATCAACTTTGCATCTCTAAACACTTCAATTTGTCCCAGTTCTTTATTGCAAACCTGCTCAAGCTCTGTCAGGTTGCATGACAATCGTGAGTGGACAGCCCTTTTCAAATCCAGCCAAATATTTTCATTTGGACTGAGATCTGGTCTCGGACATGGCCACTCCATTAATGTTGTTGATTTTAAACCATGCTTGTGTAGCTTTGACTTTATTCTTGGGGTGTTACCAAGCTGGAAAACAAATCTTCTTGCAGATGGCATTGGGTTTTATTTCAGGATTTCCCTGTATTCTGCTTCATTCATTTTATCCTTTACCCTTACAATCCATCTAGGACCTGTTGCACAGAAGCGTTCCCACAGTCTGATGCTGCTATCATCTTGCTTCATGGTGAGGATGGCATGTTTTTTTTTATACTGTGCAGTGTTCAAAGATGGCACTTGGTCTGAATTTTTGTCTTATTACATCAAAGAACTTTCTTCCAGGTAACGTCAGAGTCTTCCAAGTGCCATCGAGGAAACTCTAGCTGAGGTGTCATGTGTATTTTTGTTTTTAGCAGTGCCTTTCACTCAAAAACTGTGACTAGTGAAGTACCAAGATGTCAGTTGCTGTCTGCACATTCTCCCCAATCCTAGGCACTGGACCTTGTAATTCCTTCAGACTTCTCATAAATCTTTTCTTGGTCTCCCTCATTAGTCTTCTTCTTGCACTAGGCTGCTCAAGTTGATATAGAGAGGCGCAATACTTTTTCAATTTCTTAATGATTGATTTAATTGAACTCCAAGGGATATTGAAGAACTTGGGTATTTTCTTGTCTCCATCCTCTGCCTTGTGTTTTTCAATCCCCTTTTCACATAGTTGCATGGAGTGTTCTTTGTACTTCCTTGAGTAGATTACACCACAACACCAACTCACCACAATTTGGACCCTCTAGTTACAGATGAATTTAGACCGTAATCATTTGAAACCCCTCGACTACAGGCAGGTGATCTCCACTGCACTAATTATGGAACTTCTAAAACCAATTGGCTACGCCAGTGACGATTCAGCTGTGTCGTAATCAGAGGTGGGTAGTAACGAGTTACATTTACTGTTACATTTACTTGAGTAACTTTTTAAAAAAATTGTACTTCTAAGAGTAGTTTTACTGCACCATACTTTTTTACTTGAGTACATTTGTGAAGAAGAAACGCTACTCTTACTCCGGTACATTGGGCAACACTCGACTCGTTACTTTTTTCCATTTACACATTAGATACGCTTATTTTTTTGCCAGAGAGAAGTCACCAGTGGATCTACTGCATGACTGTTTCACCAATCAGACGTAGCAACAATAATCACATGACTCCGTTTCACCAATCAGACGTAGCAATGCAGTCACTTGACCACACACAAACTTCCTGCGTCTGCAGCCTATGAGAGACTTTTAGTCATGTGGGGCTCCTGGTCACAGCTTCACTGCAAGAACTTTGAGAGCCAACTCCTGCTGATTCTTAACCATCACTTCACTGAGTGAAGAACAAGCAGGTTTTAACCAAACACGCACAGACACAGACAGTCATGGTAAAGTGAGACTTCTTGTACGTGCACAAGCTGCCTTGTTCTAATGTTATTTTCTATCGGCTGTGCTATTTGGAGGGCAAGTGTGTGACGATGCCGGCCCCCTACAGACTCTTTTCTTTTCTTCTTTTCTTTGATTCCCCCTTCTTTTTTTTGTGCCGACCCGTATATATACACTCCCGTCTCCATGGGCCTTAATCACACACTGCAGAAAGCCAATGAAGCAAATGAGAATGTCTTTATTACAGGAAATAAAAGCATGCTATCCCATGATTATCACTGCCATCTTACACTTTTGACTACTGAATAAAGAATTATATGTAAGTCTATGAATAAAGATTATCTTTAGTTTAATGAATGTTTCAAGAACCTCTGTTATTGCTAGATGCACCAGTTTAGGTAGACCAGTGTGGCTGATTTCTAGTTGAACAATATGATATCATCCAGAAGAGAGGTACAACTTATCTTGTTTTTTATTATTTTTGATAAGTAATTTTTACATTAAAGCATACTTTAATATTTGGAATTAGGTCGAAAATTGCCAACCCAAGATTTGAATTCACCTGGTCCTGTTCAGGGGTAAGGGGATCCAGTGTGAACACCAGTGTTGCATTCATGTTACCAATTTAGAAATGCCAGTGCAAGAGGTGACAGGTGTACCTGGAGAGAACCCATGGAAACATGTGGAGAACATGCAGACTCTACGTGAACAGTGGTTACACTGGGATTGTAATCACGATCCATGCTGTGAGGCAGCAATGCTCACCAGTGTCTCACTATATTACTTCCCCATTCCTATAAGTATGTAACATAAATAAATAAATATATATTATTGACTCAGCTACAGACAAGATGTATATGATAAAAATGAAGGTACCTTTACAAACTTTACAGCATCTGTTTTCTGGAAGAATCCAATCCTTTTCGGTACAGTTTAAGACTGGGCATGTTTCAGTCACTTTAACCATAATTCCGTTCTACAAAAAAAAAAAAAAAAAGCATTACCACTTTCACATTATAGCCATCTGAAAGTTTAGTGTAAATTCATTAAAATTAATGAGACAATATGTTCTTGATTAAAACATCATTAAATTGCACCACAAGATCCTCATTCCTCACACAATGATTGACCTGCAGTATAAAAGCCTAATGTGAAAGCAGATATTAATTAGGGCTAATTAGACTTTTTGCTTTCTTTGATGTTAAATGCATTACAGCAACAGAAACGCTGTAACCTGAAACTATTTTACCTTTTCAGCCTTTATATTTTGATCTTTCTAGCACAGAGATGCATTAGACAGCTGGACTTCCATTCCAAGGCTGCCGGTATTATGCTTAACACATAATAGCACATTGCCCAGGTTACAATTTTGCCTCAGTGGATTTCACTTTTCAAAATAACCTTATATCATGAAGGAATGCCTCTATTACAGGTGAAAAAATATATACAGCTCTTTGCAATCTGTGGGTAATAAAATATCATGTCTTAGATAAAGAAGCTAACCAATTGTCTGTGTTATAAAATAATGCAGTTTTCAAGGCATCCGAAGAGTTGAGAATCAAAGCTCAGCTGTGTCACATCCCATTAGTAAAAACATTCCAGGCTGTGAAGTAATACCTAAATGTAACAGTGCAAGTTTCATCTCTTCAATTTTCAATGTCACATCACAGAAAATCATTTAACTGAAGTACAGCGTATGTACTCTGACAATTCTCAATAGCCCACTGACCTGAATAGTATACCAGCAGGTCGAGAAAACAGCTTCAGAAACTGGAAATGAAACTGATAGAGAGTATCAGAAAACAGCAGCAGCACAAATGAGAAATGATGCATTTCTTTAAATGGAATATACATTGTATCATTTTTGCTAACATGTGCCAAAACCTTCCTTTTAAGCTGATGTTAGTCTCAAACAGCTCAAGTAAACACTTCATGATTAATCTGTAGCTGATAATGAAGCCACAAAAAGTTTATGAAGATTACACATCTACTGTGGGAACCAAAACACATGGAGTCATTTGTGAGCTACTGAATGATTTTCTCTGTTTTCTGTAATTCTTGGAGCAACATAATAATTGCAGAGAGTACTTATATTTGGCATGTATGTAATGAAGCAGTCAACTGAGGACCTGTGATGTGACTGTTTCTTGTACTATAGACTCTGATGTTCAGTTGTGCATCTGGGCCTTCTGCCTCTTTTTTTAGGTCCAGTTTGCCCTCTTCTCTGAAGACAGTGATGGACACCTTTGTATGATATTTTTAGCTTCTTGGCAATGCACCACCTGAAATAACTTCATTAACACAAAACAATAAAGACAGCCATGATTTGTTTTAGCTGTTTTTGAACCTAGAATTAAAATTTAGGAAGGAAAATGCATTGCGACCCAAGGAAAAATAATTTACTGGTTTTACTGAAAAGAATGACAGGATATAGCTCTACAAGGGTTTGTCTAATCATCAATTAGCATTTAAATGTTATTAATTAAGTATGAGCTAAAATTGTTTACCATTATGACACTGGAGTAATGTCTGCAAAAAAATGGGGCATTGCAGTCATATGTGAAAAATAAATTGTAAATCGGTCATTTCAAGCAGTAAACGCTATTGTAATGTTAAGAAAACATTGGCTATATCTTTAAATTAATTACACGGTAACTTGATAAAAATCTGATGAATTCCTATCAAAAACATGAAGATAGATAGATAGATAGATAGATAGATAGATAGATAGATAGATAGATAGATAGATAGATAGATAGATAGATAGATAGATAGATAGATAGATAGATAGATAGATAGATAGATAGATAGACTTTATTTGTCCCCAGTGGGAAATTTGGCTTTTAACAGAAGTTCTTTAAATAAATAAATAAATACATAGATAGATAGATAGATAGATAGGTAGATAGATAAATAAATAAATACACACACACTCTGGTCTGAACACACACCAGATGAATATAAAGCAAGAAAAAACAAAAAAGAAAGTTCTGACTTGGCTGTCCCAGTCCCAGTGAGGCATTATGCAGATATATTGCTGTTGATATATTGGAGCCCCCGTTGTGTTTCTTCACACACTTCTGCTGAATGATTCATTGGCTGAAAGTCCTCAGTGTTAGTTTGTCAGAGAGAGAATGTGCAGCATTGTTCAGAATGGCACTCAGTTTTGTTTTAATTCTCTCCTTCACTATGACCACCAGAGGGTCCAGAGTGAGTCCTATAACTGAGCCTGCCCTTTTTAATCAGCCTGTTGATTCGATGGGCCTCTCTTGAACTGATGTTACCTGCCCAGCTTACCACAGTGTAGAAAATCAAATTACCCATCACAGAGGTATAGAAGATGTGAAGGATATCACTTCCCACATTGCAGGAACGCAGTCTCCTAAGGATTTCTGGGTGATTCCAAATTTTTTAATTCTCAAGAATATACAGTGCATCCGGAAAGTATTCACAGCGCATCACTTTTTCCACATTTTGTTATGTTACAGCCTTATTCCAAAATGGATTAAATTCATTTTTTTCCTCAGAATTCTACACACAACACCCCATAATGACAACGTGAAAAAGTTTACTTGAGGTTTTTGCAAATTTATTAAAAATAAAAAAAACTGAGAAATCACATGTACATAAGTATTCACAGCCTTTGCTCAATACTTTGTCGATGCACCTTTGGCAGCAATTACAGCCTCAAGTCTTTTTGAATATGATGCCACAAGCTTGGCACACCTATCCTTGGCCAGTTTCGCCCATTCCTCTTTGCAGCACCTCTCAAGCTCCATCAGGTTGGATGGGAAGCGTCGGTGCACAGCCATTTTAAGATCTCTCCAGAGATGTTCAATCGGATTCAAGTCTGGGCTCTGGCTGGGCCACTCAAGGACATTCACAGAGT
This sequence comes from Erpetoichthys calabaricus, assembly GCF_900747795.2. NCBI lineage: Eukaryota > Metazoa > Chordata > Cladistia > Polypteriformes > Polypteridae > Erpetoichthys > Erpetoichthys calabaricus. The sequence continues at coordinate 62,409,997 of NC_041395.2, forward strand.
TGTCCTGAAGCCACTCCTTTGATATCTTGGCTGTGTGCTTAGGGTCGTTGTCCTGCTGAAAGATGAACCGTCGCCCCAGTCTGAGGTCAAGAGCGCTCTGGAGCAGGTTTTCATCCAGGATGTCTCTGTACATTGCTGCAGTCATCTTTCCCTTTATCCTGACTAGTCTCCCAGTCCCTGCCGCTAAAAAACATCCCCACAGCATGATGCTGCCACCACCATGCTTCACTGTAGGGATGGTATTGGCCTGGTGATGAGCGGTGCCTGGTTTCCTCCAAATGTGACGCCTGGCATTCACACCAAAGAGTTCAATCTTTGTCTCATCAGACCAGAGAATTTTCTTTCTCATGGTCCGAGAGTCCTTCAGGTGCCTTTTGGCAAACTCCAGGCGGGCTGCCATGTGCCTTTTACTAAGGAGTGGCTTCCGTCTAGCCACTCTACCATACAGGCCTGATTGGTGGATTGCTGTAGAGATGGTTGTCCTTCTGGAAGGTTCTCCTCTCTCCACCGAGGACCTCTGGAGCTCTGACAGAGTGACCATTGGGTTCTTGGTCACCTCCCTGACTAAGGCCCTTCTCCCTCGATCGCTCAGTTTAGATGGCTGGCCAGCTCTAGGAAGAGTCCTGGTGGTTTTGAACTTCTTCCACTTATGGATGATGGAGGCAACTGTGCTCATTGGGACCTTCAAAGCAGCAGAAATTTTTCTGTAACCTTCCCCAGATATGTGCCTCGAGACTATTCTGTCTCGGAGGTCTACAGACAATTCCTTTGACTTCATGCTTGGTTTGTGCTCTGACATGAACTGTCAACTGTGGGACCTTATATAGACAGGTGTGTGCCTTTACAAATCATGTCCGGTCAACTGAATTTACCACAGGTGGACTCCAATTAACCTGCAGAAACATCTCAAGGATGATCAGGGGAAACAGGATGCACCTGAGCTCAATTTTGAGCTTCATGGCAAAGGCTATGAATACTTTTGTACATGTGCTTTCTCAATTTTTTTATTTTTAATAAATTTGCAAAAATCTCAAGTAAACTTTTTTCACATTGTCATTATGGGGTGTTGTGTGTAGAATTCTGAGGAAAAAAATGAATTTAATCCATTTTGGAATAAGGCTGTAACATGTGGAAAAAACAAAATGTGGAAAAAGTGATGCGCTCTGAATACTTTCCGGATGCACTGTATAAAGTCTTAGGCACATTAAAAAGGCTATAAAGTTGGAATGCTTTTAAAAATAATGCCATGACTAGTTTTTATTAATCAATAAGCTTCCTAAACAGTGAAGTAAACAGAAAAAAAAAATGATATTTGATGTGACCACACTTTGCATTCTCTTAAACTCATTTATTCCAAGCTATGTGGTGAACATACCACGGGTCCACTGCAGACTTTGGCTATCTTTGTTGTAATCCAAGACTGACCTGACCATGTTGGTATCAGAGCACTGTGATGGTCATACCATCTATTACATGATTCCTTACTCCTATTTTCACAGCAGGTAGTTTATTTATGATCTTGGGCATGTGTTTGTGTTATTGTGATGCTGCAGAATGAAGTTTGGACCAATCAGATATCTCCCTGATGGAATTGCATGATGGATAAGAATCTGACTGTACTTTGCAGCAGTGAAGGAGCCATCAGTTTTGATCCAATCACAAATTCCTTTTGAGGAACTGTAGCCCCAAACCTACAGAAAACCTACAACATACTTTACGGTTACCTGCAGTTATTTATCTATGTACTGTATTCCAGCAGTTTGACAAAAAATTGCCTTTTCTTAAAACTAAAAAAAATTCTAAGTTTGATTAATAAGTCCCTGAGCAACTGCTTCCAATTTGTGAATTCCAGTCCTTGTGCTTTTTGTTCATAGGTGAATCATCTGGCTTTATTTCCACATCAGAGGAATGGCTTTTTGGTCGCAACTCTTCCATGAAGACCTCCTCTGATAAGACTTCTCCACACTGTAGATAGTTATACCAGGGGTTCCAGTGGTTTCTCCCAGTTCTGAGCTGATAGTACTGCTGGAAATCTTCTGATTTCAAAGGAAAGCAAGCTTGACATATTTCTCCATTGCTGTATACAATTTCTGTGACTGACCACTGCACTTCTGATTCTCAGCTTTGTACTTTTGCTTGTGCTTTTGCAGAACAGCTTGGACAGCACATCTGGAAACACCTGTCTGCTGTGAAATGTCTGCTTGGGAGAGACCTTGACGATGAAGGAAGACCAAGTTGTGTTGTTGCTATGTTTACTTCTGCTATGATGTAAGATTTGAAAGTTAAACCACCACATTTACCACAACCTTACTTTTTTAGTCTGCTTGTCCCTTGCCTTGTTTTGTTTCCACTACTTGACTTTTTCTGTTTCAGTTAATTCCTTTGGGTTAACCTAACCTTGATTTCATTGATCTTCGGCGCCTGACTGTTATACTTGTTTAGACAGAGCATTGAGCTATACACCTACAAAGATCTCGTGTTTTTGAACTGGAAAATGCTCTTTTACCATAAGGACAGTCAAATATCTTACTGTATTGCTCTACGTTTTTGCAAATGTATAATTTGAAATTCCAAAACATGCTCTATCAATTGACATAAAAAACACCTAAGTGAATCGTTTTTGTGAAGTATCAAAAGCCTGTGACTTTTGTACAATACTCTATATACGTATACATAGTCACACATGTGTGCCTGGGGGTCTCCAGACAAGCTTGACTGAGGTAAGCAATACCACTTCAGGACAAGAGGGGGTGCTCATGCTAATGGTAACCTGTCCTTTCTCCAAACTCACAGAATACACCTAGTGAGGGCACTCCCACCCAGCCATGACTTCCAAAACAAGTCCTGGCCATCCCACCATATAAAGCGACGGCACAGGAAGGTGGTGTCTTTTAAGCATACCTGGACCCGACTCTGCTAAGTGCCAGAGAAACGTACCAGATAGAGGGAGCAGAGAACAAGAAAGCCCAAAGGACTGACCTTAATTCAATGTCTTTTTAGTTGTGCTCTTAAGCACCCCTGTTTGCTTCTTTATTTTCTGTTAATTTAAACAGGGTTACCTTGGTGGTACCCCAATATTTCTCCTATCTTTCAACTGCTTCCTCTCCACCAGCCAAAATATATAGTATTTTAACTGGATTACGCCTTTCACTTTCAGTTTATATATTGTAGGCATCCATAGATATATGTTTGTACATGTGTATGTCTTTACTTCATGAGTTAAGTGTGTGGACAAGGTAACTCAAATACAAATCACTCAATCCATTTGAAATATATATTAAGCACAGTAAAATAAAAGAACCTATCATGAACTATTCATAAAGTCAGATGAGTTTAAAATGATTGGCAGAAATTACTCAGGGACATATCAGAAAGAGAGTCAATCGTTGCCAAGGTCCTGAGCAACACTAGTAGTCAGAGATCACAGAGAAACACTGAGTTTCAAGTCAAAAAGCATAATCCAAAATTAAATTAAATTGCTCAGCAACATTTCCCTTCATTTTTTAAAAAAGTTTGGATACCTTCCAGATGATACATTGGTTTTATTGAAAATGCTATAAGTAAAAGTGGGTTTGTAATCCTCCTTATGGGAGACTAAATGTCATGCTTAGGGGATGTCGCAGATTGAGGCCCTTGTCATCCTCTTGAACCCTCTGACTCGACTCCAGACACCAGGTAAAAGTCCAAATATTACTGTTATTTGAACAATACAGTGCACAAAGCACCCTCCACTCCACAATACTCATAAATCAATAAACAAACCACAATAATCAATCCTCTACACTCCCAGACACGTTGCCACCCTTCCTCCCAGCTCAGCTCCGTGTACTGGTTTCCCAGAGTCCTTTATATAGTCCCTGACCCGGAAGTGTTTCTCCTTTCTGTCCATGTGATCATGAACACTTCCGGGTCGGATAAAAAGCTCCTTTCTTCAACCCGGAAGCACATCGTTTCCTCTTGTCATGTGATCATGACACACCTCCGGGTTATAGGGCAAGTAAGAGTCCGGCAGCCTCCCCACAGCGACTCCTGGTGGTCCCCATGGTATCCAGCAGGGCTGTGCATATAAACTACAAAGTCCATGAGGCCCTGCTGGAATTCGGGGAACGTCCACACTGTTGGGAGAGCTCCACCTGGCGGCCTGGGGGTGAGGGCCGGAATATTTAGCCGGCCACCCACCACAGGGAATATCTTTCAGCTCTTGCTTGTGCAATCAGGTTTCAAAAAGCTGCAAATTCTAGAGACTTCACTTGACACCATTATGTACTGATCTTTGTTCCACTATACACATCATTAGCTTGGGACTGGACTACAAGAAGAAATGAAATCAAATGCTTACCTTACATTCTCTGCAGCTCTTAGTAAAAATTCTTTGCCCTTCTGCCAGCATTTTCCCCACATAGGTGCATTTAGCTGCAATAAATAAAATAAAGTCCGTAAGAATAGCCAAACAGATATCCATCCATCTTGTACCTGCACTCACTACATACAACTTTTAAAGATCACGGGGAGCAGGAGCCAGTTCATCACACACACACACACACACTCACTTATACTGGACCAGATTGTGAGTAACAGGTTAACACAAACATGTTTGGAAAACTGTACTACCTAAAGGGGAAATCGATAAGACACATTAATTTATATTCCACTCAGACAGTCTTCTAAAGCTGTGACTACCACTGCGTCACTGGTGTCTGAATAAATATAAATAATGACATAAATTTAATAGAAAGAGTATGATAAAAGATTATATGTAATACAAATACACAATCAACTCCAGTAACCCAGTTGGTAAAATTAATTATATTCAATAATGTTGTTAGATCCTTCAAGCTTGCAAATGTTTTTTAAAACTCCAGACTAAATCTGACCTCTATATCACCTATTATACCTTATGAGTAATGGGTAGCAGCTGCCGACAGAGGCAAACTTCTTGGCAAACTTGACAAATTCTATGTAGCTGTTGTAATGAAAGTAGGGAACAAAGAGAAAGCCATTGTCTGCAAAACTGTAATGTGTTTTTGGGTGTGGCTACTAAAATTTTATCTCAGACTGCCTTATAAGAAACCCTTCCAGAGGAGAATATTAAAATAAAAATACAATCTGCAAGCAGGCTGTAAATAACAGCTTCAGAAACATTATGAGCACTTACTTCTGTTCCACAGTCTGCACCGTTCCATGCCACCTCTCTCTGGAGTCACAGCCACACAGAAAGACCGGGCACTCAGTGCAGAAGTCAACTATGCCATGTAGGCTCCGACTTTTCTATCCTGAACTCTTACATAGTGTCGTATGTTTATCAACTCACCAGATCTTTCTCTGAGAAATACGCAATTTTAAAATGTTGTAATGATCAAAATGATTCTGGCATTTTCACTGTGCTTATTCCATTCTTGATCTTCAACTTTTACGACTCTTACTGAATTAGGAAAAGCACACAATTTTGGCTGGAGGTCTCTATGTTGTGAGAAATCAAAGTAAACATTTCGTTATTACAGCACTTCAGTGGTTTTGTTATTGAACATATTGAAATGAAACAGCTAATCCCATGTGTATTTCACATTTCTGCTTTCATTGGTTGTGTATTGATTGCATGATTTTAATAATTGTCCAGAAATGATTGGGGGGCAATTAGATTAAATATATATTTTTGTATACCACAGAAAGTTTTAAATGTGTTGAACACTTGTAACTGTAGAAAATAAGTGACTTGACTGTCAATCCTGTGCAAATAAGAAACATGTATGGATTATATACTGTAAATGATACACTGTTTATATATGTATATTACATAATAACCTTTCAAAAGGTTACGTGTTCGTCTGTCACTTTATCTTCTTTGCTATGTCTCTGTCATTCCAACAGATGGAGCATCACAAACATTTGTAGTATTGCATTTTATTACTACAAGTATTTTTGATGCGTGCACTGCAAACAATAAAGTCTACATTGATTACATAAAGTCTAACCTGCCTTAGCAGCACACACACACACATTATATATATTATATTATATACAGTATATATATATATATATATATATATATATATCATAGGGTTGGGCTGTACCAGAATACAAGTACCAGCACAACGTATTCAGAATACAAAAGTAAGTATTCGAGATTTAGCTTGCGGTATGTTTCTAAAGATGTATTCAAGAATACAGTTACTTTATGACATTTAATATTGAATACTACTAAAATACATCTCCTAAAAAAAGTGTTGTACAGTTGGCCCTCCACATCTACGGATTCAATCAATCGTAGATAAAAATTATTTAAAAAAAAAAAAAAATTTCCAGAAACTTTAAAAAAAGCAACACATGAATTTGCAGCATGCCGAACACTATGCTGAATCCAAGCGAATGAAGTTATGTGTAAGCATACTCTTCTGTAGCTTCCCAGCATTTCACAGGTACTCAAGTCTCCCTCCAGCACTCGATGTTTGAGCATTATTTGCCTTGTGTCTCGTTCGTTCGCTACTTGTGTTGTGTGTCTAACTGGTTAATTTAATGCTCAAGCACTGGGAAATGAGGTTCTAAATGTTTTCTGTTAGGAAGCCTAGCACTTGCTATCTCTCTCTGTCTCTTTCGTAAACTTGAAGCAACAGCACTGTAGATGCAAAACAGTCTGCGACACACCTCTAATTCTGGTGGTTTCTGGTTGATTTTTTTGGTGAGCTACACTCTTTCATAAACCTTGTTCTCTTTACACCATTTTTTAAAAGTTTTTTTCTGTTGATTTATATTTGTTTCTGTTTCAAAGGATAGCAGTAAAATAATTATTTGATGTTTTAAGCAGAAGCTCTATAGATGGAGAGGAAATGTAAAATGGATTCTGTTTGATTTTTAGCCTCCTGAGCCTAACTGCAGCTTGAAACAGGCAATAAAGTTAAAAAAAAGGGATTTGAATGGTGATCTGTGGTGGACGTTATTTGACCAGATAAGACATAGCTACACAATACAGAGCATGTCATTAGGAGTTTACACACACGTGTGTTCACGTCTTATTACAGCAGATGCCAGGAATTCAGGGACCCAGGTAAAAGAGGGAACAGTTACATGTACACCTTTTTTTTTCTGTAAAAAAAAAATAACTCAAAAAAACACATGTGGTCAAAGCAATCATGAAAAGGTTGTTCAGACAAGCTGGCCTGAGTATTTCAAAAACTGCTGAATCTACTGGGATTTTCACACACAGCAATCTCTAGAGTTTGCAGAGAATGGTCCAAAAAAAGCAAAAATATTCACTGAGTGGAAGTTGTCTACCTTGTTGATGGCAGAGGTCAGAGGAGAATGGTCAGGGTGGTTCAAACTGACAGAAAGGCAACAATAACTCAAATAACTATTTGTTATAACCAAGGTATGCAGAAGAGCATCTCTGAATGCACAACACGTTGAACCTTGAAGCAGATGGGCTACAGCAGCAGGAGAACACACCGGGTGACACTCCTGTCAGCTAAGAACAGGTAACTAAGACTACAACTCTCACAGGCTCCATCAAAATTGAACAGTAGAAAATTGGAAATACATTGCCTGGTCTGACAAGTCTCGATTTCTGCAACAACATTCGGATGGTAGGGTCAGAGTTTGGCATCAGCAACATGAAAGCACTGATCCCTCCTGCCTTCTATCAACGGTTCAGGCTGATGGTGGTGGTGTGTGTGATATTTTCTTAGCATACTTTGGGCCCCTTAGTACTAATTCAGCATCATTTAATGCCACAGCCTACCTGAGTATTGTTGCTGACCATGTCCATCCCTTTATAACCACAGAGAACCCATCTTCTTATGGCTATTTCCAGCGGGATAACACACCATGTCACAAAGCCCAAATCATCTTGAACTGGTTTCTTGAACATGACAATGAGTTCACTGTGCTCAAATGGCCTCATGGTCACCACATCACAATCCAATACAACACCTTTGGAATGTGGTGGAACGGGAGATTTGCATCATGGATCTGCAGCAACTGTGTGATGCTTTCATGTCAATATGGACAAAAATCCCTGAGGAATGTTTCCAGCACCTTGTTGAATCTATGCATGAAGAATTACTACAGTTCTGAAGGCAAAAGGGGGTCCAACCCGGTACTAGCAAGTGGCCAATGAGTATATGTATAAAATGTGCATATTGAAGAATATATTGCCAGTTTTAGATTGTCCAGTTTATTCTGTACTCACTAGATGTGTTAGTAATGATTCCTCAAATCAAACTGTTTTCCTCTGACCCTGGGAATTCTATTCATATTTTGCCTTTCTACTAGAAACACTCCTTTTTTGCTAACCATTTTTCTTAATAAAGTGAAGTTTCGTTTTTTTGGTCGATCTCTAGTATCATTAATAATGGTGTGAATATGTGATGTAGATCCCACTCATCAATCCATTTCATTACAATACAGCATCATGGCCAGATAGCATTCTGTGCTGGTGATGATTTCAACCTTCCTGTCTTGTTTTGTAAAAAGTTGGCCTACAATTTAAAAGGTGGAAGATGGTGCATTCTGTGGAACCTTATACCACTGTAAGCTTATTAAACCTACTACTCCTGGCCATGGTACAAGACGTGACAATTATTGGTACAAGGTGACAGACACAGCAGAACATCATTGTACTGTAAGTTTATTCCACAGTTACTGTATGGAAGCATGTCCTGTACTATACAACAGAATGGCCTTAAGAAAGTGGGTGGCCAGTTTTTCTAGAACAGCCATACACAGATTTTACTTATTCCAAAAAATAAAGGACTATCCCACAAGTTTAGAAAAAGAGGTGACCATCCCATTAAGCATAGCCCACAGACTGGTCAGAACATTCTAGAAAGAGTCTCTAAGAGTTCTAGGTTAATATTATGGCATCTGTGTAAACATTCATGTTTCAGCTTTAATTGGAGGATGTTAACAAAGAGTGTGAATTCCATGAGATCTGTTGGAGGGAGATCATTTAATGTCAAATGAAATTTCTGGAAAATGTGTCATGGATAGACAAATCAAAAGTGATGTTGCAGATATTGTAGACAGATAGGGTACTGAAATGCAGAAAAAATGTACCGTATATTGTTGGAAAGTGAACACAGCATTCAAGGGCATGTACAGTAAAGGATCATTTGCTGGAAGAGATTCACAAGAAAATTTTAGTTCACCTTGAGGTCAGTTCTTAACCGGCATGTATGTCTGAACAGTACTGAACACACTGCTAAAATCTATAAACAGCATGCTTAATAGATTTTGAGCTTGTTCCAGAAAAGACGGACATGTTTATCATCACTAGTAGGGCATCCTCAACATCGCTTGATGATCGATATACACAGTGGTTTAGATAAGAGAGGTTGGTTTAATATGATTTTCTCAAGAATAAATGCTAAAGGAACGAGAAGCAGATCATTTGCTGTTTTTATTCTATTTTTCTTGGGCTCTGAAACAATTTTCCAAAGACCAGGGAATACTCTGTAATTGAATTCCTTAATCTTACTCTTAACCTTACTTTTAACCACTTAATTTTCTTTACTCAGTTGGTTGCATAAATAAATATTTTCTCTGGTCTATTACTTCTTTTTTGGTTTATTATTTGGGTAAACTTATTTTTTGGGCTGCCTGTATTGTTATAAATTGGCAAGAGGGCACAGTGATAAGCACAGCTACTGTACCTCATTAATTCAGTGTCCTGAGTATAAACCTCTCAGAGTTGCATTAAATACCCAACAGCCATACTCAAATAAAAGTAGAGGTAACTTTCTGAAAAGCGACTCACATAAAAGTAAAATTTGCCTACTAATATATTACTCGAGTAAACATTTTAAAGTATCTGGTATTAAGTGCACTTAATTGACAAAAGTATAAACAAATGTAAGATAGCTTTCTGAACTATATACTGTATAGTCAAAAATGTTCTTACAAACTTAATATGAATCCGGCTACCTTCTTTCTGTGTGAGAGTCATATTATAATCATTATGGTATGCACCAAGTAACTGCAACTTGAAGTGGTGACATACTGTACGTCATGAGCGGACATTTTAAAGACTGCATCCCAGTTCAGCTGAGAAGGCACACGTGCAAGACTCCATCACTTTAAGATGGAGCTAATCTGTTCCTGAAAACCCATTCGTAAAGAGAATTTTTGTAACTCCTAATCCAGTTTAATAAAATGACAAGTGTCTGTGTATCTGTGGTTACTAAGATTAAGAAAAAATGTAAAAATAGGCAAAACATGTAGAAGAAGGGTCAAAAAATCAAACATTATAATAAAAATACCAAATAAAGGCTTAAAAAATACCAGAATTGTTCTTATTGGCCTATTCTGTTGTTTGACATTATATGCCAGCAACCACAGCATGGTAGCCACTTTCTTGCACCCATTTAGGCCACGTGAAGGAGGTTAACAACTGTATAATGCTAAAGACTAATAATTTTGTAAGGTGGTCAATTGATGAGTGGAAAGAGCAGTAAATTGACGTACATGCCAGCAGGAAACCAAAGCCACAACACAACTAGGCTAATGTGGTAGCAACCAACGCTGCACTCTACCAGCCAAACACTTTGAGTGTAAGAGTGGTCAGGTCGATGAGCAATGGTGAGAGGAAAAGGCCACCACAAGGGAAAGGGATCAGGTGTGTGTTATTATATCAGACTAAAAGGACAACACATGTATCAAATAAAAACATGACATCTATGTTGATTTCTTAGGTTTTAACCTGTTTTCAATGGGTAGCACATCTTGTTGCAAATAATTTATATGGAAAACTTTTTAAGTGTTCACTTACCCACAAAATGACCCTCATTTTTGTTCAAATATTACTGAACTACGTGAAAATTGACAGAAATAGTTTAAAAGTAACATTACACTGCAACAAATGAAATGCAAGCAATGAGAACTTTTGTATATATCAAGCCAATAATCTTGTTTTCCATATTGAAGATTTACTTACTTATCAAGACATTTGTATTTAAGATTATTTAATTTATTTTAAGAAATCTTTTTAAGTTTTTTTTTTTTTAATTATTTTTATTTATTAAAGTTGACGACAGCATCAGCTCAAGGGGTGAGGCTTTTTTCCCTGTTGACAGCCATCTAGTGTTTTTGGACTGACATTTGGTCATAACTTTAGGGGTTTTGCCTTTTTTAGATGCAATTACCCATTTGTGAAACTGACTTTGCTTTGTGAAAAATGATTTTTCTTTCCCATGGCTTGTTATCACTATACCAAATCATGGCATATCCATATATATTAATTAATAAAATTCTTTCAGAAAAAAAAAGCTTAATAAACTGTTGGTATCCCCTGAAACCAAAAGGAGTGGCAAATGGTTCTGGGGTGGTGAGCAGTTGTCACTCCTTGAAAGCAAGCGTGTCAGTGGGCTTATCCATAGTCATTATTGTCTTGTTCGTGCTTTGGCAACATAGTCTTATTAGTAATCAATTAGAAATCTAAATATTAGGGGATCAACAAGGATTTCAGTGAAGGAAAACAAAAATGTATTCAATGAAAGTATATTTATTAAATCAAAATTATTTTGATACCATTTTTCTTCAAATTATATCAGTTTGGTGCGTAAAGAGTAGCTTGTTCACAGTACCAATTACCAGTTCAATACAGAAAAGGCTTTATTGTAAAATGCCTATTATCTATTGCATTTTGCAGTTTTAAACTATTTCAATATTGTTAGTATAGATCATTAATTATTTTTAAGAATGAATCTGAATAATTCATTATTTTCTGATATATATCTCTCTATTATATAAAAGAAATCCTGCAATGCGACGAGACTTTTGGAAGATTTTTTCCAAGTCCCGCAAGATGAGACTTTGGCCATGAGATTTTTTTCAAATCATGCCCTCCTCTCAACCATTTTCATCCACACACACAGTAATCTCACCTCTCATTCGTGTGAATGCTTTTGACAGAGACAATTTCTGCTCTCTCACGCTCTTATAAATTTTAATGTTTTCCTCACTTTAAGTTCCCAATTAAAGAAGACATATTATGTTTAAATCTTATTGAAGAATTTCATCACGAAGGGTTATCAACATAAAAAATGAGTACACGGGCAATCCTAGCACCGAGAAACGATGAAGACAAATGAATTATCATCAAAAATTGATGATTGGTTACACGACAAATTGGTTAAATGCCTATCAATAGACTATGCTGAAACAGTTGGTGGTGATCGTGCGGAAGATGAAAACATCAACTTACAATATCTGGAAGAATATCTACAACCGTTAACACCGTCCAGTCTTTCACCGCACTAATTACTATAGAAAGAAGGATATATGCAAGAAAGGTAATGTAGTACATCTTCCATGGATAACATTACACAACAAAGGAGATCTTGATATGCCATTCGTATTAAAATGTTAACAGTTTCCCGTTAGAATAGCTTTTGCAAAGACAATTAACAAATCTCAGAGCCAAACATTTGAAAAAGTTGTATTATTTAATAAGAGGGAAAGAAATGAAATTCAATCAAGGGAGTTATACGTTGCGTTGTCACGATGAAAGTCCAAACACAGAATCAAAATTCAATGCGATATTGACAAAAATTTTATTCAAAAAATTGTTTTTCCTGAAGTTTTACAGTAAAAGTGTAAGTTTAAAATTATTTGCGTGTTAATTTCAAAGCCAAACAGAACGAAATCGTATTATGCAATGAATAACTCTAACACAACATGAAACATCATTTACTTTCAAATTATTATGTTTTACTCTTTTTTAATATGGTTGATTACTTGCTGTAATGTAAAACAGTTCTATTATGTACAGTGGAACCTCGGGTCACGAACATCTCAGACCACAAACAAATAGGGTTACGACCAAAAAGTTCGCCAAACTTTTGCATCTGTTCACGACCACACACTAGGGTGATGAACAAGCCAGTTTCCCTTCCATTTCGTACGTGCCGATGATTTCCGCATGTGTTCAGTCTCTCCCTGTGCATTTCCTGTGCAGTGAGCGAGCGAGAGAGAGACAGCATGAGCGAGCGAGAGAGAGAGAGAGAGAGAGAGAGAGACAGAGAGAGCGCGAGCGAGCGTATATATATTTACATACAGCTCATACGGTCCAGAACAGATTAATTGTATTTACATACAATCCTATGGAGGAAATTACTTCAGGTCACGACCAAATCGGGTTATGACCAGAGTTTTGGAACGAATTATGGTTGTGACACAAGGTTCCACTGTATATGTAACAATTCCCATGAAAATAAAAATCTGTTTAAATTGTACATGCACATCCCCATACGCAAGCGACAGAACCGCAAAGAGGCTAATGCATAGTGCAGGCATGGGGGTTGGTGAGCGAAGCGAGCAGGGGGCAGAGCCCCCTAGTTAGACATAATAAATAGCATGTGTATCATAGTGTACTCCCTGCATCCAAATAGTGCCCTTGCTCAAAGTCTAGTGCTGGTTTTGTGTTTGTTCTCTCTGTTTGGTTTCCTCATGTATTTTACACTAATAAAATAAGGATTTAGCTCCTTAATTAAAAGAAAATCATCACCAAACCCAACTCTCCCTTTATTTTGTCTTTCTCTGTCAAATGTCCTAGGACTTTCATAAGATTAACAAATCACTGCCCTTTACAGAATGTTGTAAAGAGATAAAAAAAAAAAAAACGACAGAGAAAAGCAAATTTCCTCAAGAAGGCACATGAGCAATAATGCAATAAAACATATGATAGAATATACAGTATGCTGTTTGCAAATATTTACAAATGTAGATTAGTATCATACTTAGTGATTTTGCACACAAACTTCACATGTGAAAGACCCATTGCTATAGACTTTTTCTGTGTTTTCAGGGTTAGTGTCCCTGAAACTTTTTTATGCGCTCATATTATGGTTGTACTGGACTAAAAAAGCACAGTGAAAACATAGGCCAATGCCCAGTGTTGGCGTTATCAATAATTTAGAACCATTTTGGCTTCTGATCACTTAGTGAAGGTCAATTGGTGGCTGAGTGGGCTTTACCGCTTCCTCGGGGTTCCAGAATCCTGGGTTGGAACTTGAGTGTATTGTTCATATGTGAACATGTTTCCTATATCTGCTTGTGTTTTCCTTCAGGTTTTCCTCACACATACCAAAAAATTACATATTATGTTAAACAGAGACAATAAATTGGTCTTACAGAAAATTTGTGAGAGGGTGTACATGAATCTATCCTGAAACAGCCTAGTGTCTAATTTGGGGATTGCCCCTGATAAGATCCAGAAGCTGTTGGGATAGGTCTTAACCTGAGCAAAACTGAACTAGATTAAGAAGGATCTTCAATGTATGGTTGGACAGTTTATTCTGTTTAATTACTTCTCTTAGCAACATGTGAATAAAATATCAACAATATTTTTTTCTAACTGCTCTCTCCCAAATTGCATATAACACAAACAATATTATACATAATTTATACATTTCACATGCAGTTCCTACTCCTTATAGGAAATTAAGTATTTTACATGTATAAATTGTGAAATGAGTGGGCCTTTTGAAGCAAACATCTGTATCTACAATATACCAAGGACACCACTGATAAACAAAAATGTAACTAAACCATACAGTGAAAAGAAAAACAATACTAAGTAGAAATAAACAACTTAAAACAATAACCCTGCTGCTTCTCTGGGTTTACCTTCATGGATGTTCATCATGGTCCATCAGGTGGAGCAGTTTATTCAATTTCCACTCCTCTAGTATTGTAGTAATCCACTCTCATCTCACTCGCTTCTTCTTCTCTTTCTTGCTAGCCTGGCCTCACTTCCCCCTGCAGTGAGCCCGTCACCTCAGCTCACCTCCCAACTCTCAATTCCATGAGTTATCTGCCATGATCAGCTTTACAACCCACAGGGGTCTCTTTCAACCGAGCCACCAAATCCCTTCCAGGGTAAGGCAGACCTAATTTTGGTTGAAAAATTAAACTAGAACTGCCTCTAGAAGGCCATGTTGCTGTTTTACCTCCTGAACCTCCAAGAGGCCACGAAGAGCCAGATCTCTTAAGCAGCCTTAATCCCTTAAAGGGCCAACAATATGCTGTTCTCTTGGACATGGACAGGAGAGTACTGACCTAGTCCTACTTATTTCTGAGCTGGTCCCAGCCTTCCCAGCTACTGGCCATGTGCAGTCACTTGCTGGCCAGGAGGTCTTGTGGTTTCTTGCTGCTTCATCATGCTTTTCCTGGACTGGTGCTCCTGCCTGTTGTCCTTCAGGATTGACTCAATAAGTAAACTGAGTTTGCCTCTCCATGCTAGTGCCCTATCTTGCACAAGTGTGCTGATTTAAATGACTACTTCCAGTGTTTTCCTCAAGTCTCTTTGGATCTTTCTAGATCCTTTCCATGTCAAATGCTGCCTACACAATCATATGTTGTGTTATACTATTGAATAAATGATGATAATGAAATTAGATTTATCTAATTATAGGAGTCTGTAAAGGCTAAATGAAGATGTGCAAAACCATAGAACTGAAAGAGGGTGGATTTTCCCATCTGCATGTCTATACAGCCATGCCTCACCAAAGGCCTTAACTTGACAAAACAAATAATTAGTAAAAACAGTTCCATTGTAATTAGAAGCCCCTTGTCTTCAATTACTCCTGAACAAACTATTTGAAATCTTGAGATTTTAAAGGCTTCTTTAAAGACACCTAACTCACTGTAGTTAGCAACCCTGGTAAGTGCATACTGTATAGTGTATTTGAATGATGGGAAACACTGCTAAATGAATGAGAACAAGAGGTTTTGGTTACAAATAAAGTATAGCAAAGTGAAAGCAAATCAAACTAATTAATACTTATAAAAAATGAGACACACTAGGTTTTGAAGCAAAGTAAAGAAACAGGGTGCGAAAAACATCCATCATGTTGTCTAATAATATAAATAAAACTGTAAAAACACAAGGGGAATGACAGAACATCCCACAAGGTGGTGTAAACAAAACCACACTGAAAATGTTAGTTGTAGCCAAGTAAACTGCTCCATAAAAAGACTACATCTATTTCCTACTAATCTTTCAAAATATCCCTTAATCTTAGTGGCCTAATGTGCTGTTGTAGAAAGCCATATTCAGTGCTTAATATGAACATGGTAATAACAATGCACATCTGTCCATATAAAATAAAAATATCGGTGCCAAAACTATAGCATTAGCATTTTAATTTAGGTGATTGATTAGATGGCAGACTTTTTCTTTTTCATAAGTTGGAAAAATACCACTGGGATTTCTAATATCGCTTTCCATTTCATATTTGTCACCACTGAGATGTCCAAAATGTAAAATGACTGCATGAAACTGTTTGAATATTGTACATGATTTGTAAAACTTTGGCTATTAGTTAGTGGGAGAGATTGTGAGAGTCATACACCAAATTACAACATGGTGTCCTATGGATGTTGACTCTCGTCTAACTGTACATATATAAGTCATAATACCATCATTACTCACCATGTAACAACCAACAATCTCAAACTTGAACAAATGTATTGATTTATGGATTTCTTTCTCTGTGATAAATGAACACTACAAAGAATAAAGTCTAGTTGCTGTTCATAATTTGAATTTATAAAGGCTCAAATGGTTGTGCTGTAAATCTGTAATGGTACGGCCGCATCTGATATTTACACACTGCATATATACTCTGTTTGGGGGCATTTTCAGTGTCATGAGAAAGTTCCTTTACATTTCAAATATGAGTACAAAAACAAATTATAATAAAGTCCAAATTTAGGGTGAGCAAGTGTTGGATTAGTATGTAGGAAAGAGATAAAAGAAAGAGGAAAAGCTATAAAGGTTGAGAGGGAGTATACACAGAAAATACAGGACTAACAACAGAAAGCATAAGGCATATGAAGAAAATACACTAGGAATGTACTGAACCAGAAAATTAAGTGCCATAGGCAATAAAAGAATGAAACAGTTAGTAGACGGGCCCTCAGTTTGAATTATAGTATTGGAACAAAAGAAGTCTCTCCACCAAAAATGATAAGTGATATCTGGACAAACGGAAAGGGGGTTAACCAGGAATATTGCATCTAAGCTATGGAAGAGTTACAAGGCTAGCTTCAGACTTTTACATTTAATACACTGGTCTCTGGAGTTAATAGTATAATCTGGTGCTGTTCAGGTATGTCCCTTTAAATCTCTGTAGATGAGCACTTGTTGCAAAGCAGGCTTTTTAGATACGTACATTTGATGATTCTTACAGGGAGATTTAATAAAGACAAAATGCATGCACACTTCTCTCTAGCTTTAGGTCCATTTATTGTGCCCTTTAAACTCGCTACTAGAGTGGAGCCTTTCTATGCATTTCATCTGATATTGTATTTAATTTCAATTGTTGTATTCATCATCTGTTTGTTATATTCTAGTACTTTTACTAGTCAGCGATAGATAGAAAGTTAAGTAAGAAGTTCACTGTGCGTTGTACAGATGTGAAAGGATGCCGACCAACTCAGGCATACAACTAAAGATACCACAATTGTAAACATATTTTAAGGTGAAGATATGAGAAACCTGTTCTCTCATAGGCATGTTACATATGGATTCAAAAAAGAAGTAGGCCTCACTTTGTTTTGGCAAGAATTATTTAAAAGCCAGCAAAAACACAGTTACAGTTAGGTCCATAAATATTTGGACAGAGACAACTTTTTTCTAATTTTGGTTCTGTACATTACCACAATGAATTTTAAATGAAGCAACTCAAATGCAGTTGAAGTGCAGACTTTCAGCTTTAATTCAGTGGGATGAACAAAACTTTTAACACAATCCCTTCATTTCAGGGGCTCAAAAGTAATTGGACAAATTAAATAACTTGAAATAAAATGTTCATTTCTAATACTTGGTTGAAAACCCTTTGCTGGCAATGACAGCCTGAAGTCTTGAACTCATGGACATCACCGGATGCTGGGTTTCCTCCTTTTTAATGTTCTGCCAGGCCTTTACTGCAGCTTCAGTTGCTGTTTGTTTGTGGGCCTTTCTGTCCGAAGTTTAGTCTTCAACAAGTGAAATGCATGCTCAATTGGGTTAAGATCAGGTGACTGACTTGGCCATTCAAGAATTTTCCACTTCTTTGCTTTAATAAACTCCTGAGTTGCTTTGGCTGTATGTTTTGGGTCATTGCCCATTTGTATCACGAAATGCCGCCCAATCAATTTGACTGCATTTAGCTGGATTTGAGCAGACAATATGTCTCTGAACACCTCACAATTCATTCGGCTGCTTCTGTCCTGTGTCACATCAGCAATAAACACGAGTGTCCCAGTGCCACTGGCAGCCATGCACGCCCAAGCCATCACACTGCCTCCACCGTGTTTTACAGATGATGTGGTATGCTTTGGATAATGAGCTGTTCCACGCCTTCTCCATACTTTTTTCTTGCCATCATTCTGGTAGAGGTTGATCTTGGTTTCATCTGTCCAAAGAATGTTTTTCCAGAACTGTGCTGGCTTTTTAATATGTTCTTTAGCAAAGTCCAATCTAGCCTTTCTATTCTTGAGGCTTATGAGTGGCTTGCACCTTGCAGTGCACCCTCTGTGTTTACTTTCATGCAGTCTTCTCTTTATGGTAAACTTGGATATCGATACGCCTACCCCCTGGAGAGTGTTGTTCACTTGGTTGGCTGTTGTGAAGGGGTTTCTCTTCACCATGGAAATGATTCTGCTATCATCCACCACTGTTATCTTCTGTGGACGTCCAGGTCTTTTTGTGTTGCTGAGTTCACCAGTGCTTGCTTTCTTTCTCAGGATGTACCAAACTGTAGATTTTGCCACTCGTAATATTGTAGCAATTTCTCGGATGGGTTTTTTCTGTTTTTGCAGCTTAAGGATGGCTTCTTTCACCTGCATGGAGAGCTCCTTTGACCGCATGATGTCTGTTCACAGCAAAATCTTCCACATGCAAGCACCACACCTCAAATCAACTCCAGGCCTTTTATCTGCTTAATTGATAATGACATAACAACGGACTTGCCCACACCTGCCCATGAAATAGCCTTTGAGTCAATTGACCAATTACTTTTGAGCCCCTGAAATGAAGGGATTGTGTTAAAAAAATGCTTTAGTTGCCTCACATTTTTATGCAATCGTTTTGTTCACCCCACTGAATTAAAGCTGAAAGTCTGCACTTCAACTGCATCTGAGTTGTTTCATTTAAAATTCACTGTGGTAATATACAGAACCAAAATTAGAAAAAAGTTGTCTCTGTCCAAATATTTTTGGACCTAACTGTAAGTAGATACTAGCCAAATCTCTTCTTTGTCCCTCAGTTTTCTTATGCTGTAATGAACTTCTTGCCAGATTGGTATGTTAGACAGATCCCTGATATCTTAACATCCAATATTTCATTTCACCATGGATTGCTAGTTAACCTTACGCTGATTGTAAGTGGCACTGATTTGAAAACATCAATCACCTCACTAAACAAATTCTGAAATGTTTTTTATTACTTAACATGTACATAAATTCATCTTTTTGAGGTACATACTAATGAACCTGTTCTGTAACAACCCCAATCAGGTTAAATTAATTTTATCTTTGCACATTTCATGTATAATGAAGTTTAAAACAGACACAGTGATATCAACAAATGTACGAAAAATAAGTACTTTTTATCCTTTATTTTCTAAAAGACAACCCGTACAAAGTTTACTAAAAAACAGAATTGATTAACCTTCCACCACATGTCTGTACTTAAGGATTTACATTTAAAAATACTTCAAGTCAGGCCTCACACAGATGACCATTTTTGACCTTCATCATTCAGTCAATAGTGTTATATAAAGTTTTTCACACTGTTAGGTCAAAATACCTCAAAGTGCTTTACAGAGCCATTTACAGTGTTACAAATCAAAATGTATACATACAATTCAGCATACATGCATCCGACTTCATGTTCATAATACAGGAATTGACTTATCCACTCAGTGTTTCTCAAGCCACTTCCCAAACCAAAAGAGAATTTCACCCTGCAGAGTGTCAGTCCAGTGGAGCAGACTTGTGAAAGAAGTTCATCGTGATACTGTCTGCTTGCACATTCAATTTTTGTGGTACAGTTAACATGCTTGATATATTTGTATAATCGACACCACAGAATTTAACTAAAAAAAAAAAGATTACTATTACGGGTCAAAAAGTTTAAGGACAAATATAACTTTTCTAAAATATCAGGAATTAAGACTCGTAAAGTATATAGTCTCTCAGAGAGTAAATTCAATTATCTGACCATCCAATCACTTTTTTCTTTTTTTTTTTTATTCAACTCACGTCTGCATTGTTTACAGCATTTCCCTTCAACCAGAACAGGCAATGTATCTCCAGAGCAGTTGGCTGCAGGGCAGAAAATTCTCCGGCACTCCACCACACCATTCTGTGAGACAAATATCACAATAGAGAAATTAGCCAGGAACACGAAACATGTCCAGTTTCATGATCAGTCCTTCAGATGAGAAAGGATATTATTATACTGGCAGATAAAAGGGACGGAGCAGTGCGGCACCGTTGTGCTCAAATGATCACACTAGCATTTACTTTTGTAAGATATGTTCCAAATAAACATATCTTCATACACTGATATAATACTGTTAAATAAAGTACTTACCCTAAATAAACACATACAAACAAATACAAAAAAACCCAATTTACATCAAAAAGGAAAGTGATTACTGGATTTGCAGAAAGAAAATGATACAGTAAGTACTGTTCTAGAATTTTAAGATGTATGTCAGGAGATAAAATGATAAGGGGAATCATGAATCTTTTACACCTGAACAGCCAGCGGCAGGCAGCTAGTCAATTAATGAACATTAATGATGCACAGATGAACAGCCACCATGAACAAGTGCCAGCACACTCCATTGGCCAGACACCATAGCTGTCGCAGCGGGAAGTCAACTCTCAGTGTTCCTTCCTATTCTTGAAGCATTTTCCTCTCATACATAGCCAGATGGAAATTTAACCATTTCCAATAATTGCTATTGTCTGTCGCCCTCTACTCCTCTCCATTCTGTTTTTAAAAAATGGCATTTTAAACCAGCATTAGATGGGACAACGACAACCCATATTTTAAAGAAATTGATTTTTACTCTGGACAATGCAATGTATTCCAGCTATTGAACACCAGCTACTGGCACACAAAGAGCAGTGTATGACACTGATATGGTCAGATTTATAATGAAGCATGTAAATTAGTCAGTACATTTTACAGTGGAGGAGTGCACAGTACCTAATAGCAAAATCTACTATAGGTTGGGGGTTCCCAAGTTCTGTCCTGGGCAGGACGGTGGCGCAGTGGGTAACGCTGCTGCTTCGCAGTTAGGGAAGCAAACCCGGGTCCTCCCTGCGTGGAGTTTGCATGTTCTCCCCGTGTCTGTGTGGGTTTCGTCCGGGTGCTCCGGTTTCCTCCCACAGTCCAAAGCCATGCAGGTTAGGTGCATTGGCGATTCTAAATTGTCCCTAGTGTGTGCTTGGTGTGTGTGTGCCCTGCGGTGGGCTGGCACCCTGCCCAGGGTTTGTTTCCTGCCTTATGCCCTGTGTTGGCTAGGATTGGCTCCAGCAGACTCCCGTGACCCTGTAGTTTGGATATAGCGGGTTGGAGAATGACTGACTGACTAACTCTCATCATGTATGGAATCACTGAACTAAAGAAAATAAAACAAAGAAAAACTTGTTTTGGATGCCTACATTGTTTTGTGTAAAATTCTGCAACTCTGTTAAATCTAGGGTACTCTTAATGTGTAACAACTAATGTACTGTAGTTCATTTTGGCAAATTTGGATACTGCAAGACAGTTAAATTGTTTACAAATGCTACGAGATTATAAGGAATATGTATGGAATATGTGGTGAAAGAACATCACACCCTTACCATTAAAAAAAAAAACAAACAGCAAGCAATGGAACAGTTTATCAACCTTAGTAATTAAATGGAAGTGTTTTAAGTGCTTCTTAAGATAGTACAAGTGGCCATAATATCCGGTGTGCGTATACTGAACACTACTATATGTCTGTCGGTGAGAGTTAGTTCTGTAATAGCTTCTCTCAGATTGTAAGAATTTAAATGTCATGTTTTTTGCTAATCTGCAGGGTCATTGGAGCCTATCCCAGCTAGCACAGGGTGCAAGGCAGGAAAAGAGCCCAGATAGGGCGGCAGTCCATTGCAGGGTGAACACGCACACAGGCCAGCTTAGCATCACCCATTCGCCTAACTTGCATGTCTTTGGGAGGGAGCTGGGGACCCTGGAGGAAACCCACATAGACACTGGGAGAACATAAATAATCCACAAAGAGAGGACCCAGGACGTGAACCCAGGCCTCCTTACTGCAAGGCAGCAGCGCTACCACTGTGCCATCATGCCGCCTGGGATTTAAATGTTATTATTTTAATTAAAACGTTATGGAAGGTGTACTTTTAGTTGTGTCCAATATTTGGTCAAATAACTTTTTGTGTTTGATGCATGTTGCAATTTTAAATTGTCCCTAGTGTGTGCTTGGTGTGTGTGTGTGTGCGCCCTGCGGTGGGCTGGTGCCCTGCCCGGGGTTTGTTTCCTGCCTTGCGCCCTGTGTTGGCTGGGATTGGCTCCAGCAGACCCCCGTGACCCTGTAGTTAGGATATAGTGGGTGGGATAATGGCTGGATGGAAGTTCAGTCGTGGAGCACCACTGTGGCTACAAGCTTTCATCCCAAACAGTATTACAAATCATTAGGTCCCTCTCATGGCTCATCAATATACATCTTTACCTGGCCTTTTTTCTTTTATTATTCTGCATTCAGAAAAGTGCTCTAGTACGATATTTGCATTTAGGTGAAATTCACAAATGTGTTTTCTTGGTCATAGTTGTAAGCAGTTTCCTTTCTTCTATTATTTTTATTTCAGTTCACCTTATTTCTGTGGTGTTTGCTCCTTAAACTGTATTCAGATACTGACAGTTAGTGATAAGCAGTTCAGACACGGATGCAAATGACACTGAACGTTAAAGCAAATCTGCTACTTCATTATTACATTCGTGGGCAAATTGTAATAAAAGGCTTAAATAAATGGTCCTCAACGTCAGTCTTGTGAAGCACCTTTATGGCAGGTGTTTATTCCTACCACCTTGTTCATTCAACCGGACTCCTGCCTTTATTAAACAAGATGTTATTTCCCAGTTTCTTCCTTTTTTTGTGTCAATCTAGAAATTACAAAATGAGTCTGCTAAAGTTTTAGGGGAATATACTGTAGCAAACATTTGTGTTTGTGACAATAATTATTAAGATTTTGCTCTTTTTTATGCTCTGGTCATTTGCGCCTTTTCGCATTAATTAGCTCACAAGTGAATTTTATACTGAAGTAGCTGCTTCCCATTAGTATTTGTTGTCATTTGCACCTGTGTCGGTATCTGGATACAATTAAGGGAGTAAACTCCATAGGAAAGGGTGAATTAAAAAGAATATGGTAAAGAGAAGGGTAACATTTAAAAATATGCCAAAAAACACACATTTATGAATTTTCTTTATAGATAAATATACTTAACACACAAAAAAAGAGAACAAAAAAACTAATTAAATAATTAGAAGTAGGACTCAACCATTTCTTTGTTAAACTGATTGGAATGAAAACCTGAAGCCACAGTGGTACCCCAGAACTAAAACTTGGGAAGCCCTCATCTGGGTTAACTGAATGCAAAAGTATTGAACTACATTGAGTTACATCATCCTAATATCTGGGTGGTAACACATATGAAACAAATCATGGCCATCTGGAATTGGAGGTTTTGGTATCAAGTCTTACATGCAACACATGGCGTACCTAGGCTGAATGGCTGCAACCCACCTCCAGTTCTCTTTCTCTACTTAGGTATCATTAGGGGTGAAGATTATTCTTGACATGTTTTGTGCCATTCTGTTCAATTTCAGCCCCACAAAATGAATGAATATCTAGCCATTCATGTAGTGAATCAAGCATAGAGGAACCTGCATTCTCTCCAAAACCGTGAACCTGCATTCTACCCTAAAACTCTTTAGTTTCCAGTTACAGTTTACAGTAACAAAATATGAAAACACATTTCTTAGGCTTGTATTTGTGTTTTCCTCCTTCACATGATATTCCGAAAAAAATCAACTGGCAAATCATACATTTGCTCAGCATGGTGGCTTGATGTGCGGCTGTAAAATCACAGTAGGATAAATTGTTCAAGTTGGAGGCCAAATGTACCTGATTAAGATAAAAAGTACCTGTATGGTTGTTTGTCTGCATGAATGACAAAGCTGCTGCATAACTTTATTTACGAGACTACAACAAATGATTTAAGAGTACCTACCTTGCAAGCACAGTTCCTGCAGTTTTGAGGCTCTACCCATGATTCTTTGTCTCTGTATACTATCCCATTGACTGTGCACGTTTTCTCACAGTGACAACTCTCCAACTGGCTCAGTCTTGTTTCTGCATAATTTAACTGAAAATGAAAAGATGACATTTGTCATATACTACTTAGTCTTTTTCACTGTATGCATATAAAAGTGAGGAATTATTAAATTGGATTTATATATTTGTTTTGAAATACATAAAAATGTATTCATTCAGAGGGAGGAAAATATTTAAAATAGACCAAGCGATTTGTACATAAGGTACTGTAAACTTTCTTTAAACCTTCACTTAATTGATCTGTTTAGTGTCTCAAATATCAAAATGTTAAAATGTCAGAACATCAATCAATTCAGAACTGAAACAAATGGGTGAGACACGACTGAAGGTTAGTCCAATCTTTTAAAAGGCTTTTCATCTGTATTTCCTCTTGTTGTCTAAAAATAGTAGACCATTTGACAATACGTTGTAATGATAATCTTTCTAAATTTGAAAGAGGAAGGTCAGTAAACCCATCAGTGTGATGTAGTGGAAGAACACTCAACAAAACAGAAGGAACTAAGGTCACCCGAAGCGCCAGTATTACACTGCAGTAAAAACACAATGAAACAACAAAGGTTAAAAGTTAACAGATATTTTTAATTTCAAAATATTATATTCTTGCTTGAATATTCAGTTTCACAAAGACAGTGATTATTGTTTAATTTACTGACCAATCAGTAAACTGCAATGTTCATGACAATCAATCTCTTTAGTACTTTATTAGGTATGGAAGTCTTTTGACAGTAACAGTAAAAATTGCACTGATCTTCCAGTCCCTAAATGGCTCAGCAAACATAAATAGAATTAAAAAAATATGTGATTGTAACAATGGAAGACAACTGCAGGTTGTCAAGACTGCACATTTGACCATAAAAGAAATTCATTTTTAGTGGAAGATGGTTTATTTTCTTTTTAGTGTGGGAGTTAAGGTGAGGAAAGGGCAAGATTGTGGTCTTTGTATAGATAAGGATTCAATCAAAATCATAACCAAAAATAACTTTAATAGAAAACAAAATCTATAGGGTTTTATTGGAAAGTAGTTATTGTGATTGTCATCCTTCAATAAGATGGTGGCAGTGTTGTACGCTGTGGGTACATACTGTATGTCAGAAGCCTCTCAACAGCGAGTGTATTCACTGCAACTGCTACAAATATAGAAGTATATGATGTGGTCCTGAATTAGATTAAGCAGATTTGATAATGATGGATGAATGAATGGATGGATAATAATAATGGTAATACCAATATTTAAATAGTAGAAAAGGAATTATTCTGCATTACATAAGAACATAAATTTAATTCAATGCTTAATGGAGTTTGATTTGATTGGGTGGTTAAATACAGTGTCAGCACTTTAATGGCAGTCCAGTTTAACATTAAATATCAATAAACAGGCCCCTCTTAGGCCACCTGCTTGCTGAATTACTCCTCAGTAACAGTCTGGCCATTGTCGTAATTAGTTTCTCCAACAGGTTCTCAGCCAAATAAAAAAAAATAGAATTTAGAAATATGGTACTTTATGTTATAAATTACATTTAAGTGACCACATTACAGAAATACATGAGTAAATGATTAATGTATTTAGATTATTCTACACACGTGTGTTCATTAATAAAATTAAATGTGACTACAACAGTTAGGCCAATTAGGAATTACACTTACTCTGAAAAAAACATAGCAGTAAAAGGGAAGTGTAATACTATTTTCCAACCTGTAGTGTATCTTTAACACAACAACAACTATTGCTAATACGGCTAGAATAAAACAGTTAATTTCAAGAAAAAATAAACAATCCATGTATTATTAATATCTATATCTTCAATACATATACCGATATCAGAATGGCACCTCAACAATATAAACCGGGGGCCAAATTCATTTATCTTCATTAAAAACTTACTTACTTACCCTACTTATTATCCAAATATAATGCCCTCACAGTTAAACTAAGAAACCCACTATGCACAGTCTCAATGACTGTTAATGTGTTAATACTTGGGGAAAGAGGATGTCTCACAGTCCACCAAGATGCAGATAATATACAGTATATGTCTTGAACCCCAAATCTAGAAGCCACCAGCTTACTAGCCCAACTTAAAGTCAGTGTCCTACCATTAATAAAATGAATTAAGTAATTAACTTCCCATCTTGTCATGTATAAAAATTCAGCATAGGCTAATTGCTTGCTATGTTGGCTGCTGTGGCTCAAAGAAGACATCTTGGTGCCTTTGAGAGAACTGGCTATTGACGTTCATTGATTGAGACTGCTCAGTATTCAAAAGTGATGGGTGTTGCACGAAAACCATCATTGGCTTTGGGAATGTGGTGGTGCACACCAAAGTGCTACAGTCCCAAAATGTTTGTTTCCCCGTTATGAAGAATTTTGGTACATCTGTTATGGCATTGGGTCCAGTCATGGTACATGCCCACTGGCGCATGCCTAGAAAGCAAGGTATGGCGACTTGCAAACAAATACAAAGCAACTCTCACTGAAAACATGTATACAATGTTGCAGCATTTGTTCCCTGATTGTAATGGTATTCCTCTGAGGATGATGCAGCCAAACACTGGATACAGGTCAATGAGTCTTGTATGATAACTATGTAAACCATATACCACAATAAACATGTGGCAAAATATGTGGGTCAACGTCTGGGTCCTATGCAAACAACAGCTTTTTTACAGAAGCTTTGTATTTCTTACTGTTTTTCTTTTTTTCTGAACTTATTTACTAGTTACTAGTCTTAATTAAAATTAGAATTGATCTGGCTTCTGGTTTGTCACTGATAGAAGCCACTAGAAATCGGATAAATGGATTTTAAATGAATTTTAAATTTACTGACTAAATAAAAGGTCAGGCTCAGGTATAGGACTCACTCTGGACCCCCTGGAGGTAGTAGTGAAGGAGAGAATTAAAACAAAACTGAGTGCCATTATGAACAATGCTGCACATCCTCTCTCTGAGACACCAGCACTGAGGACTTTCAGCCAATGAATCATACAACAGAAGTGTGTCATGAAACACAACTGGGACTTCTTTGTACCAACAGCAATACGTCTGCATAATGCCTCACTGTGACTGTGAGAGTCAAGTCAGAACAGAAGAGTAATGGGAATGGAAGTACAGGAGAAGGGAAAGCAAGGGAGGCCAAAGTAGAGGTGGATGGATAAAGTAAAAGAAGATCTGAAAGAAAAGGGCTTGACTGGCTAGGAGGTGCAGTACAGAGCAGTATGGAGAAAGTTGATGAAGCACATCAACCTCAAATAGAATTGAGAAAAGATGAAGAGGTAGAAGATTTCTTTATTTTTATAGTTAATTGTGATTTGATTTTTATTAAGGTTAAAAATAAGGTTTTAAATTTTAAAAAGCTGAAAAGTAAATATTTGAATTAAAAAAAACCTTTGCCTAAATTTCAGATTAATATTCTGTTAAGTTTGTAAGTGTGTACTGGAGTATTTAATCGCTTAAGGGCTGCTTTGGGAAACAAGTATATGGCTCCCATGATAGGCTGTATAACTAAGCACTGCACTAATAAAAAGAATTAGTAACCAAAGTGGATAAAAGGAACTTGGAAGGATATTACAGTATAATTAAAATTTTAACGAGGCCAGAAATTAAATTACAAGCAGCCAATGGCCCTCACCTTGATGTTTCTAGTAAAGCTTTCCATAAGTATAAGTATAAGTTGGCTCCAGAGTTTTTGGAGTTATACCTTACCTCTTGTCACTTATTTACTTGGTGGTCTGTGTGAAAGAATAATTTAGAGGTAACAGTAAAGTATTTTGGTTTGCAGTGTACATTGAAATATATAAGCATTTGTTTTAAACTGTCATGAAGGGAACAACTGAAAGGGTTAAAAGGTTGAGGTAATGCACAATATGTGCTAAGGGATGATTAAGAGATCAGCAGATGTCAACAAAACTGGACAGTTGTTATATGCACAGAAAAATTCAGGGTGACAGCTAAACCCAACAGATATGAGAACAACAAGAATGCAATGAAATAAACGTTTATTTTTTGTAAGTCACTTGGGTGTAGACCAACAAACCGACCAGAGTAAATGTATACCTTAATTGACAATGTTATGTAAATTCAATTATTTAAATGATCATTCTGTAACAGACTAGTGTGATGAATGCTCCCTCTTCAAGCATTTGCTGAAGGTATAATTAAACACGCAATGAACAGTATTTCTCCTGCCTATATATTGACTCAAAGACATTTTATCAAACATGTCCTAGCAGAGGAGAAGTTTCTGTCTTTAACTAATATGTTGATTTCTACCATATCAAGCATCAATTCACTTACAAAGACTAAGGTGTAAAAGTTCAATGACAGACAGGAATGAGTTATGGTAAGAACTACACAACAGAATTTATGTTGTGCAAAAAAGGCAAGTATCTGATCAAAACAGGCGAAAGCCTTACATTTGCTTTGATTTTCACCTTGTTAAACTCTCTTCCAAACTTTTCCTCCTTTAATTATAATATTTGGAAATGAATATATGTCAATTAATAATATCATTTTTTATTTTATTACACCTTCTGTTGCACCTGCAGACTAACCTTTACAGCACTGATGCACCCAATTCTGAATACTCGAGCACTGAATTGAGTTTTTCCCAAAACCTACTGCAGACGCAACACAGCCATGCACCTGCCTCTTCCACATCTCCTACCCATTTGCTTCCAGTCATCACCTTGGTCTTTCCTGCACTGATCTTGAGTTCATTTTCTTCCAAACTAGCTCTCTATTTAACTATGTTGTTCTTCAAATCAGAATCACTTTTTGCCATCAATAAGAGATGACAGACAGACAGACAGACAGACAGACAGACAGACAGACAGACAGACAGACAGACAGACAGACAGACAGATAGATAGATAGATAGATAGATAGATAGATAGATAGATAGATAGATAGATAGATAGATAGATAGATAGATAGATAGATAGACTCCACAAGGACAGTGCCTGAGTTGTCCTGGGCTCAGAAACTAAGAGGCAACTGTATCATTAATCACTGAGCCAATGTTCTGCCCCCTCCTAAATTGCTTACATAATTTAGTAGATATAAATTTGCTCATCAGTTTGTTAAAATTAACGTTTGTTTAATGTTGTTTTTGTGAAAACTAGGGGTGTCAGATAGTACATTACTCTTTTAATATAGAATAACATAGTATGGAAATACCACTAATGTATTGCTTGATTAACTTTACAGCATAGTTTATATACAGTACAGTAAATATGTATGCTGGTAATATTTTCTAGTTGATTGTCCAGGTGATAATACATTGATATGGTATACACCTGATGTCAAAAGGAATACATATAGAAGCGGGAACACCAAGAAGAAAGCCCTAAACAGTAAAATAAAAACTGAAAAAGTAGAGCTAATTTACATAACAGTTTGTAAAGACAAGAGTTAGTAAGGGGTAGATGGGTCTGTAAAAAACTCCATCTATTTAAACACTTATTGCAGCTTCACTGAGCAAACCATCAGTCGATAAACAACCACAGATTGTTCAACTTAGAATATGTTAACCTTATATTTACAGGACATGATATTCTAAGGCCCTTTCAGAAGTAACCAAAAAACCTTCAAGGGGCAAGCATTCCCTGTATTTACAGATATTATCAGCATGCCCTAGTGCCTGTCTGACTTACTGACATATTACTTTGCTGAACAAAACCAAGGGAAAGACCTGAATATCTAACACCTTTGTTAATGAAGAACTTAAAGAGGTTAATAATCAACAGTACTATCATGGCTAGACCAATGTAGTTTTTTTATCTATGTAAGAGATCAGTGCACGATGCCATCTCCGTCTGTCTCCCTCTGGCCCTAAATTCAACCCTTTGTTTTAAATTTAATTTTTATATATTGACTAAAAATCTGCCTTGAATGCATTTTTCAATTACCAAACTGTTTTAATGATAAGAGATCTGGGACTGAGTAATTTCATCCGGTAACGGATGTAGACCACAGGTGGTAAAGTGTGGCAAGAACATATCATTTGTGCTTATTTTAAATGCTAGAGCTCCTAAAAGCTTTTTTTTCTGTTCCAAACTCTACAATACAGGTGGAAAATCTATGAAGCCACATCAACTGGGCTAATAACACAACTTTAACACAATGGTAATGCAGGATTGAGCAGATAGATCTGACAAAGGTTGATGTGAAAACAGCCTGGCCCAGAATGTCACTATGACAGCAGGATGGTCTATCAAAATTCTCTTAATTATTATCAAACCCACTTAATCCAGTTCAAGTTTGTCACAAGGAAGGAACTACCACTGGACAAGGTGT
The DNA here is from genome assembly GCF_900747795.2 of Erpetoichthys calabaricus. Classification (NCBI taxonomy): domain Eukaryota; kingdom Metazoa; phylum Chordata; class Cladistia; order Polypteriformes; family Polypteridae; genus Erpetoichthys; species Erpetoichthys calabaricus. The sequence continues at coordinate 62,440,661 of NC_041395.2, forward strand.
CAGTTAGTCTTAGGACACACTCACTGATACACACAGACTTAGTTGCCAATGAACTTAACACAGTATACTTGTCCTTAGGATGTGCAAGACAAAAAACTGAGTCACCATAGAAAATCTCAGAGAAGTGGAGAAAATAAGCAAACACCAATCTGGGAAATCTGAAAACACCAAACCAGAAAACTGGAGCAGTAAGGCAGCTGCATTAATGTGTGCACCACCGTGTCACTCTATAATAAAATTTTACACATAAAGCAAAGAATTTATAGTTAGGCAGGAAGTGCGGACCAGAGGCTTTGGCACTAGACCCAGGGCTGGTCACTTGTGTGGAATCTAAAAAAGTCAAAACACTGTGGAAGACAGAGGATGCCACAAAGCCCCAAACCCCAGACATAACTGACACACACACACACAGTCACGGGTTCAAATAAAGGTCTTTATTCTTCCAATAACTTTCTGACCAAGACAAACACAATCAACAATGATTCTTTTCTTCTCTCTTCTTTCCTCAAACTACTCTTCCTTCCGCAAGTGCTGCTCTCTACCCTCTGACTCTGACTTGCTAAATGAGATCAATCGGTTCCTTTAACTTGGACCCAGGAGTATTTCCGGTGCCATGGTACAGCCCGACAGAAGTACTTACAGGACAATCAGAAGCCAGCACAACTCCCTGTCGCACCCTCTGTTGGCACCCACGGATCTCAGCAGGGCTGCCTTATTGCACTACAAGTCCCATGATTCATGAAGGGTATTGGAATGGGTCCCGAATCCCAGGGATGCTGCCATCTAGCATGTTGCAGAGGCATATAGTTTTGAAACAAAGTCTCTCTCCATCGTTCTGTCACATTGGCCTCCCGGCCAGTTAATCGAAAGAAGCCAGTCCCGGTTGGGACACCCATCCATGTGTGTGATCCGTTATAATACCTTCAAATAAAGTGCTTCAGAATAGTGTCCACTATAATTTATGTATAAAGTTAAAGTGAGACTAAATTGCTTCATTTAGCTTGATGGGCTTATCAACATATATCATTGTTGTTTTTTGTGTGTTAACCAATCACAAGGTTATTTATTGTTTCAAATAGAAGTCTTGCTGGCATAGACTCCAGCTTCCCTGTGACTATGATCTGGGTAAGTTGGTTTGGAAGGTAAATGTTTTTAGATGGATGGATGGATGGTTTTATTGAAAGTATAAATGAAAGGACTATCTCAGAAAATGAGAACAATGTGCCAGCTATTAGTAACAAAAAGAAAAGTGGAAGAAAGGCATATTTAAAATACTGGAGGAGCTCAGCAGTCTGACACTAAAGAAGATGCTGCTGCAGAGACACAAATAGCTTTTTTTCATTTTTACATGTCAGTTTTTGATGGGTATCTGCTAACTTTAATAAAGTATATTCTAATCTATATTAACAGATATGTCTTTTTACTGTCTTGTGTTTTTGTTGCATCCAATCCTCTCCATTGAGATTAAGAAAATAGATGGAGAAATGAATATTACCACCTGCTCTGAATTGTTAAAATTTTGTGTGAAACTTCTCAAACATTTTGCCAACTTCCACCTACAACCCAAATATTCTGCAAAGTCCACTGGGATCTTTCTAGGAGCAATTTTTTGTGGCAATTTTGTCTCTTTCTAGTTCTTGTAAGAAAGACCACTGCAGAAGCAAGTTATCCACCCAAGCTAATGAAGGCAATATGATTGATTGACCCAATTAAAAATATTGTACTGCCAGGGAATCATTATCCCTGCACTAAGTTGACTGAAATGTCTAATCAAAGTCTATTCATGGCAATTAAATGCAGCAGTAGTTTCTTTAGCAGCCAGAGATAATTTTGCACAATGCAGTAAGAAGTATTTTTGTACCCATACTGTAAGAAATATCTGAAGAATTCACTGTGTTAACAGGGTGGCACTGTGGCACAGTGGTTAGTATTGTTGCCTCACAGCTGTATTGTAGAGTTAGAGCTTCAAATCACAGCTTATTCAATGCCTACATGGAGTTTACATGTCCTCCTAACTGGCCTTCTCTGGATATCCCTATGTACTCTCAAAGACAAAACAGTTAAGACTGTGTGTGTCAGTGTGCCTTGGACACTGCTGGAACAGGCTTGGCATCCTGTGACCTGATATTGGAATACATGGTTTCTAAGATGAATGGATGGACTGATTTTACTGTTAGATTTAAAGTTACTGCCTTTAAGCTTTAATTTTGTGTAGAGAAAATGCATCGGATTAGGAGCATGTCACATGCTTTTCAGCTCTGGAGAACACACTAGTGATAGAGCAGTATGTTCTTTGTCTTCTGAGGTCAATAGACTGTAAAATAACTTCCCCCTCTGTCTTGACAGCTGCAAAAAGCCTTATCTCTGTACGAGCAAAAAAGCTGAGCAGAACTGGTGATTTGTAATTCTTTACTTTGGCAAAACTGAATAAGCGTCAGTATAAATCTTTAAAAAGTCATTGTTTCATAAACAAGAAGAAGCATTGGTCTGAAGCAACTGGCATTTGCAGTCTAAGTGTAGCACTAAATAGAAAAGAAAAAGATGGTTGACTAAGTAACAGGAAATCTGTAAAGGAGGTCTTTGGTGACTGCTGTACAAAATGGGGTCTGTCCCAATGCATTGAAACTGAATGACCGATGACTGATGCTGCTCAGCCTTTAGAAGTGCATGTCACAGTACATAAGAAGCACACAAACTCTTAAATTGGGAGGCATGACGGTGGAGAGAACAGTGCTACTGCCGTCCATTATCAAGAGACACGGTTTATATCCTAAAAGGAGCACTGCTTGTGAGGAATTTACATGTTCTTCTATATCTTCGTGGGGTTTTCACCGAGTAGTGTGGTTTTCCTCCCACATCTCAAAGATGGCCTTGTTATTTTATTTGATGGCTGTAAATCAGCCCCAAATTGAATCAATACTAGAGTCATTTTGGTGGCCTGTATGAATTTAGAGTCATAAACTACGTCAAAAGGAACACCACTGATTCATCTCACCCTGCTCATCGCTTGTTCCAAAAAACAACACTCAGATACATGCTGTGGGATATTTATTCCGACCAATTCCCCCAGGCCGCTAGATGGAGCCCTCCTTGCAACATGGAGATGCCCTGAATTCCATCAGGGCATCATGGACTATGGAGTTTTAATACACAGCCCTGCTGGATAACGTCGGGGCCGCCAGGGGACATTGCAGGGAGACACAGAGACATTTATTTTCCATACAGCCCGGAAGTAAATCCCAGTCACATGGTTGGAAGAAATAAAGTGCTTCCGGGCTGATGAAGAAAAGGAGTTTTCGTTTGACCCGGAAGTGCTGGATAATCACATGGACTGAGGGCTTAGAAGCACTTCCGGGTCATGAACTATATAAAGGACTGTGGGAGATCCCAGAGTTGAGCTGAGCTGGGTGGAAGGGTGGCAACGCGTCTGGGAGAGTGGAGGATTGTTTATTATTGTGTTTATATGAGTATTGTGGAGAGGAGAGTGCTTTGTGCACTGGTTATTAATAATAAAGTCAACTATTGGACTTTTACCTGGTGTCTGGCGTGTAGTCTGAGGGTTCAAGGGAGCGAGAGTGCACCCAATCTGTTACAATGCTTTAAATCAATTAAAACTAAAACTAATAGACACCTAAACAGTTTTTTTCCCATGGCCGTAGCCATCACAAACCAGTAATTTAGCCTGTCTTTCTCACTTATTCATGTGTTCTTTCATATATGAAGGTGGGAGTGTGAGTGTGTATGCATATGCAAATGAGTGTGCATACACTATATACACATACACATTTTCATTTGCACCTTTCCTTTATAATTGCACTATTCTGTAACTGTTTATAATGTATCTTCTTTATGTTACTCACATAATGTTTTTCTGTTGCATCCAGCCCCAAAACTACCAAGCTACATTAAGGGCTGGTGAATACAAGCGATTCTGATTTGGATGTGACAGGCTGGCCTCCTATTTGAGGTTGGTGACTGCTATTTGTCCTATGCTTACCGAATTGTCCCATCCCCCAAATCCAAACTTTAATATGTGACAGATAGATATAAAATCAAAACTGCATTTTGAGCGCATTATTCCATCATAAATATTAGAGAGAGCCGTATATACCATATAATGATAAAAGAATCTCAAAGGAATATAAAGCCAGCATCGTACAATGTGAGCAAACATGACACATTTACTCCACTTTTATCAGCTGATGGGTGAAAAAAGACCCAGGGCTATTTATGTGCACTCCTGAGTGCCTAAACTGGATTATGTGGGTCCCAAAATGGGTGAGTGTTACGAATTCTTCCATTTTTACAAGTGTTTTATTCTAGATTGTACTTAATGTAGAGCAGTGATTACTCTTACTCTGTCTTTCTTTTTGTAATTGCCATAATGCAGCCATATAATCAGATATGCAGCTCAGCTTGAAGACACCAAACAATAGCCAAGCTTGCTTGTTAAATGTTGTTGTTGGGTTTACACACTCTTTCATCACTAGCTGGATCACGCACCCTTGTTTTCTAAAGCTGTGTTGTTCGCCCTATAATGTATAATTAAATTTTGTTTTCTGGGTGCACTTTTCCCTGTAAGGCCAATCCTGCAGTGTATACAAGTCATTATCACTGGTCCCTGCTGAGTCCCCTCTCCTATGTACATTAACAATTCATTCAATTTACAGTTTATTGTCTCTCTCCATAAGATGTGTCAATCGGTCTTTAAATGTCATACAGAAAATTGAACATATTCCATGACATAAACTATCTTTCACATATTTCCACTTTTGGCCCTAATAATTAAACTGCACTTACATAGTAATTGTAGCATTTAACTGTTAAGTCAGAATGCATAGGTGGCATAGGGGCAGGGGCATTGGGCTCTAAACCACATGAATGCCTGCCAGACTGAAAGCAATTATTAAAAAAAAACAATATAGACACAATTATAATGCATTGTGATCCTGTAGGTCACCCTGGAAAATATAACAAACATATGAAACTGAGACTAATTGCCACTACTTTTACTACTACTACTGTTATTCTAGTTATATAATACATATTATGTACTATAAAGTAGTGTAATTTTGTCCTAGAGATCTAGACCATTACAATGGTTCTTAATAGATGAAAAATGGAATGGTGGACCCATCTACCCATTACTTAGTCTGCTTAATCCAGTAAAGGTTCAAGAAGGGGTGAGCAACTATCATGACAAGCAACCAACCGAGACAGTTCAGTTACGACTAAGGATATTAGAAGGCTTAAAGTGTGGCTCAGATCTTGGTGTAGGATGGAAGAATATAGGTTTGTGGGGCATTAGGATTCCTTTTGGAGCAGAGGGGACCTGATCCTCCATGATGGGTTACATATAAACAGAACAGGTATCAGTGAAATGGGGAGGCGTATGAGTAGGTAGGTGGGGGTTGGCAGTGCACCTATCTACCACTCTTCTATTCACAGACACAGCAGTCAGGCAGGGTCGTGGCTAGGTTAGTGGCCAAGTAATACTGTTCCCTGCATTTATAATGTTCCCTGCATTACCCATCGACGACAAGTGGTTATAGCGCGACCCTGATCAGCTCGGATTTGTTTCTGCGACGAGCCACTGCAGTGCTGGGAGTCTGCAGTTGCCCCGGCAATGGATAAGTTGTCTTACACAGAAAAAACTGATCACGCTTCGGGACATTCTTTGGCATGTCGTCCCAAAAGAGTTTACAGACCTCACAAAATGTTTTTTTTTTTTTCCCATGAGATAACCCTTTATATTGCGTAGCTCAAGGAGGAGTAGAAACCGTAATAGGCAGAGGATTTGTAAACCACATGTCATACTTATCTTACTATGATCACAGGAGACAGAGTTCATATCACAGCATGGCAAGAAAACCAAACACTGCTGGACATAATTTAAAATATCTCTGGGTTTACAGGCTCTCTAAATAACATTTAAGGATAAAGTCCCACTAGTAGCGATATACAGTCTATATGAGGCAGTGGAGGTCAATGTCTGACACTGCTGTTTCTAAACATACATTTTCCTATAGGTAATGCAGATTATTCTGACATGTGCTGTAATGAAACTGTATATTAACTTTTGTAAAAGTAAGCATACCAAGGCATTTATACATAATTTGCAAAAGAAAATTCCCAGGAGTATTTTCATTGCATAATAAGTTAAGGCAAATATAGTCCTTTAAAATTAACAGCAAAACATTGCTACCTTGTTTTAATGCTATGGGCAAGTAGTAATCTATTATGATATATTTAAATGCAATATAAATATGCATATCGCTCCATGAAACATTCCCTGTTGAGACGACTACTTCCAAGAGGCTTTTGTCACCACCAACTGTGCCGTCACCAGTTATTTAATGTTTCATAAGCAACCTTTGATTCATACTGCTTTATTATTTTGCATTAATAGGACAACAGCATTAACTCCAGACTCATTAGTGCGGAGAATTCATAAATGAAGCAGAGAAATTTACTCACTTTTATGGTCATTTTCGCAAGTAGCTCTTGCAGATCCATAATACCTTGCACAAGACTCAGAAAATCACTGCATGTTGGGCAGGCTCCATAAGAAAAAAAAAAAACAAAAAACAAAAAAGAATTATGAAGCATGCTAAGACATTAAAACAGTATGTGTTTTTAAAATATATTATGTATATATTATGTATATACAGAATTGCTCTAAAGTTTGAAGTTTGCCAGGGTGAAAGAACCAAAAAAAAAAAAGAATGGAATTTAAAACATACCACTACCAGCTTTTCAATTTTGTGCAATTTTTATTGCCCCTTCTGCCTTAGTGACAATAAATATACTGTATACTGTAACTTTTGAAAAAATGTTTAAAAAAATGAATCCTTTCGTTTTAGAGTAAAACATCCTTCTATGTAACTATTATGTATAATAATAAAAATAAAATATCATAAAAATTAAACATCCACAAAACTTAATTAGAATCAGTGGTGATAAACAGATAACATGGCATAGCTTTTTCAAACCCACTTAATCCAATTCAGCATTTCTGGGGACTGCAGCCTATCCCGGCAGCCACAGGTGCAAGGCAGGAACTAACCCTGGATGGAGCACCAATGCATCCCAAAGGCCACTCATGCACACACTCACCAAGTGCCAATTTAAAATTGCCACCCTAACACACACACACACTCATACCTGAGTACACACAGAAACAGATGCTTGAGGGAAAAGATGGACAAATTAATTTGAGGTTACATGTAAAACAGCACAAAATACACAAGGGAAGAGTACTCACATGTAAGCACTGTACCATGTGTCGTTTGATTAATCATTTTGGCATTTAAATTTTCCTTCTCATGAGAATGACTTTTTCAAGAGGCGCTCTGTTTTGAATTAGTCTATCTGTGCCTAAAACTTCACGGGAAGGGGATGATCTTCCCCAGGACAGTCTCAACTGCCTTGTCACTTTTTCTTGTTACCATGGCTACAACTCTCTTGTCCACTTATTTCCACAAGAGAAAGGTGTACAGAAAAAAGCCAGTGACGATGCTGCCTTTTAGGGAAGCTGCACGTATATATAATACATTTTTCCAGCACCCCATTACAGACAATCAACAACAAAGAGCAAATGTAGTAATGCTCACGATACAGAACCTCAATATTTTCAGAATTGTTCCAAATATGCAAAATACAATAGAAAAATGTTACATAAAATTAGGTTTGGAAAATAACCCAATATATTTTATTCATTGTTCACCCATGGAATACACATACTGTATGTATAATATTGAAGAGCTTTGCTGTGTGACAGATGCCACTTCAAAGATGGTGCGTTTTTATCTTGCTTCAATCACTTTTGATGCCCTTCCTCCAAATACTTATATGCTTTGCAGTGAAGTACACAGCAGATGGTTGAGGTTGTTCTACCCTTTATATAGTTTTCTGTGTGGTAAGATGTGTGTAGATACCATTACATCATGCATTGCTTGACTGCATCACTGTTGTCTCTGTTGTGTGTGTATAAATTTAATTCAGCTCTTTCTGTTTCTGTTCACTGTCTTTGTGATTAGTAAATAAATTGTACACAGTTCTTTTTTTTTCTCCTAATGAAGAAGGAAATTTGGATAACCAGTGAGAACTTCGTTTTTTTGAAACCCCACTACCATTTAGTGCAACATGGCTCAAGATAAGTTAGGCTTTTACAAAATGAACACTTGCCATCAAACATCAAAATATCTACTGAAGCAAAACGAGTCCTTCTCTGGCTCATCTGGCGAACACTAAGCTCAGGACCTTCCTTTGTGTCCCAATCAGGAGTGGTAGCAACATGTAGTGAAGGTGCCAACGATATAAAACCATTCCTATTACACTAACACCGCAAGGAGAATAAACTGAATTAGCTTATAAAAAAGACACACTATGTCAGGCAAATCTAAAATCTAATGATAAAAACAGAGCTCAACCAACCATGTCTTTCAAGATTAACAACAATACTAAGCAGCCACCAGTAAGTCCAGTTTCATAAGATATTGCCATGTTCACTATTGATTTCCATCACTTCCTGGCAAAAAGTTCATGTTTGCCTTAAAAAATTCTCTAAGCATCATTTTAAGTAAGACTGTAACCAATTACTTTCAGTCAGTTGTTTACCTAGCCATGAAAATCATTCATTTTAAAATCCATCCCACTATATCCTAACTACAGGTTCACGGAGGTCTGCTGGAGCCAATCCCAGCCAACACAGGGCGCAAGGCAGGAAACAAACCCCGGGCAGGGTGCCAGCCCACTGCAGGGTGCGCGCGCACACACACACACACACACACCCATGGCATTAATAAAAAATAAAAATAACTGTAGATACAATAGAAAACACATAATTTATACAATCCAATAGTGAATTGTTTGAGTACTAAGAAAAAGCTAAGGTGGCTTTCTGATTTCCATACTGTCGCAGGGTGGGAGTTGGTTTCCATGACACAGTATCTCTTTGCTGAAGAATATATTTTCTATGCATTAATAATAAGTACCCCCGTGACCCTGTGTTCGGATTCAGCGGGTTGGAAAATGGATGGATGGATGGATGGATGGATGGATGGATGGATGGATGGATGGATGGATGGATAATACTAAGTAATGCTTGAAGGGAAAGTCTTCCTTAGACAACTGGAAACATGTATTAGGGAGTAGAAGGCAAAACTGCAACACAGGATGCAGATCTTTGAGAGAAGACTACAACTCTGTTAACAACTGGCAAGCTAATATTCTGTTGACGGTAATCAATATATTGGTTGGGTTTTGTTAGTGGAATTTAGTTTGCTTAGCTACAATTTTCGAGTACAAATGGCAGAAATGAGTTTCCTACCCAAGGTTGCTGTCCCACTCATAAGACTCAGCAATACGGGGGGACCTCAGTGTAGAATCAGTGCTACTCTGGATCAAGAGGTGATGATTTGAAAATAGAGGTCCTGGATGCTTCCTTTGGGAGGTGAACACAGCATGTCTCTGGCAAGATCCACGACATGCTGACCTGGAAATGTCTGGAAAGTCCTCCAGAGAAAGCTTAAAATAGTGTGACCTGGTCATTACAGCTCATAATGCTTCCACCATGGCCAGCATAAGGATAAGCAGAGTACAATACAATACTATACCATTTTTTTATTGTATAGCCCAGAATCACACAAGAAGTGCCGCAATGGGCTTTAACAGGCCCTGGCTTTTCACAGGCCCCCAGCCTTGACTCTCTAAGGAGACCTAAGAAAACCTTGGGAAAGGCGGTTCAAAGAGAGACCCCTTTTCAGGTAGGCTGGGTGTTCAGTGGGTGTCAAAAACAAGGGAGTCAATACAATACAATACACAGAACAGAACAAATCCTCAATACAGTATAAAAATAAAAAAATTACAAGTATGGAGCAGAACTTAACAGTCGGTGATATCATATAATATGATTTGGATTTGTTCAGAGTCCTGGAGACCTCAGCCATCAAGCTGCCTCCCCTTATTGGCCGTTCCACAGCTGAGTCAGTGCTGGGCCAGCCAATCTGATGAAAGGACCCTTCTACCCCACGATTCCTGCGATCCTCCATCAGAGGTGACTTTACCTTAGACAGGCAAAACAACTTGGCGGGTGGGCCGTGGCACCGAGTGCCACATTTGAGTACCAAGAAGAGAAAAAGAATAGGTGAGGGTAGTAAAAATGGTTATGATTATACTATAAACCATAATGTTTTGTTCTTTTGTGTTTGTTTTTTATGTTATTTATAGTTTAGTATAGTTTAATCACACATCCATCTTCTTTATGTAAGGAAGAGCTGCATATGCTCAGTAATTGCATGCACTTTGTTTGAAATAAAGGAAAGACTCTTTCTTTCTAGTGTGAGAATCCTCTTTTCAAGGTTTTTGCTTTTGATATTGACTGTTGTTTTCCCCTGACTATAAGCCCATGTTGCTCTTTTGATTTTGTAGTGATCTCAGCCTTTTGTTAAAACAAAGAAACTCTACTTCATTTTGACTACTCTCTCTCTTTCTCTGTCACTGGAAAATATCACTGCCTTACTCATAAAACAAATACAACTTTCATTTTTTTTTTAATGGGAGGACTGAATCAGTTATGACAAAAACATTGTGACTTTGACACTTTACAGATCTCCTCTGCAGTTTATTGCAAAGGCATAGCAGAACTTCTTGACTTGTTGTGGCCAGTCTTGTGTGAATAAGCTGCATGGTTTTTATGACTCACTGTTGCGTGCTAACTCTCAGTGGTAAGATGGTTGTTTGCCCAAACCCCCTACAATTAGGGATCCACCTATGGAGTTTTCCCAGATGCCTGACTTGCATTAATCATTTCCCATTTTAGGGATGATGATTGAGTAGAGCCAGTGCTGCTCTGGATTCAGAAGAGTGAGTTTGAGAAGTTTTGACATCTATTCTTAAGCTTACTTCTTCCACTGTATTGTTGCAGTCAGTTTAATCACACGTCCATCTTCTTTATGTAATACATTTGGGGTGGGCCAATGTTGGTAGCACTGGTTAAAAATGAGACAGAGACAAATCAGCCATAATGGAGAGCAGAACATTATGACCTCCATTAGGACTGGTCACCTATGGTTACTTTTGAATGGCCAGTTAATCTGTAGTGCACATTTTGGTCATGTTGTTGAGTTTGAAATATCCAGAATAATGCATGCACATTAAAAAATCCAGTTCATTAGACCCGCAAGGACAGTTTTATTAACTAAGCCACCCTACAAAATATAGCTTTAAATTTAACATATCAAAATTAGAACATTTGAAATAATGTGTCAATATCTCATATTTCTTTTGGGCTTGATGTACTGTATGTTTAACTCTTTTTGTAATAAACTTGTATTATATGAGAAAAGATTTTGGTCAAAAGGAGTTTTTCATTTTAATAAATAGTAATATAATTAGGGTGCTTTGACAGCATCTTTAGTTCCTTTCTTATAACACTAGAGCATCTTTAAAAGTCTCATGAGCATAAAAAATATAATTCTGGTTTGATGCTAATAAATTGAAGAAATACATTTTGGGTGGGCTACTTTTCAACATCCATAGGAACACAAAATGACATGAAACTCAGAAGCAGATGTAGTCGATAAAACAAATTAGTTGCTCCTAAGCAGAGTACATTGGCATTTACATGTGTGAAATCGATTATATTGTTGGAACATTTTGAATAGAAGTGATGAGCCCGAGGCATAACAGAGTGAAAACATGTCTGTGATCTGAAAAATACTAGAAGCAATATATATCAATGTCAATATATGCAAGAGAGCTCATAAATTTAAAAAAAATAGAGAAGAACTTCATTCATAATGGTCTGCCTGCTACTATAAGAGATGCCCCTTCGGTCTCAGCTTTCAAATCCCGGCTGAAGACTCACTACTTCAGTTTAGCATATCCTGACTAAAGCTGCTGATTAATTGTGCACACTGCATCACTGTTGTTAGTCATTAGCTCTAAAACATAAGTAATATGATAGTTATAATTTGTTACTAACCCTCACCTTTTCTGTTTCTCTTCTCGGTACTCAAATGTGGCACTTGGTGCCACGGCCCACCTGCCAAGTTGTTTTGCCTGCCTAAGGAAAAGTCATCTCTGATGGAGGATCACAGGAATCGTGGGGTAGAGGGGTCCTTTCATGGGATTGGCTGGTCCAGCACTGACTCAGCTGTGGAATGGCCAATAGGAGGAGGCAGCTTGATGACCGAGGACTCTGAACAAATCCAAATCCCATTATTTGATCTCCTCTACTGTTGAATTCTGCTCTGTACTTGTAATTTTTCTATTGCACTCTTACAGTATGTTGTATTGAGGATTACTTGTGTTCTGTTCTGTGTATTGTATTGTATTTACCACACCCACTGCACACCCAACCTACCTGGAAGAGGGTCTCTCTTTGATCTGCCTTTCCAAAGGTTTCTTCCATTTTTTCCCTACAAGGGCTTTTTTGGGAGTATTTCCTTGTCTTCTCAGAGAGTCAAGACTGGGCGGCTGTCAAGAGGCAGGGCCTGTTAAAGCCCATTGCAGCACTTCTTGTGTGATTTTGGGCTATACAAAAATAAATTGTATTGTATTGTATTGTATTGTATTGTATAAGCGCAAACTGTTCACTTATTAAAAAACATAACACAAGCATGAAAACACTGTAGGTCTCCTTCCTGTTTTTTTACTAACAAAAGTTCAGACCTGCAGTGACACAACCATATAAATCTGGGAGATATGTATTTAGACTTAGTGTATTTGTGTACTTTAGTTAAAACATAGCCAAACAAAATGGTTTTAAATTATTCTAAATGTGAGATGAGAAATAGCTGAATAACTAGAACAACTGCTGAAAAAAGCACAAGAAAGCACAGAGATGCAGAATGATATTTAAGGTAACATAATCTATCAAATCCTAACTTAGATGAGACACAGTTGAAAAGGAATCTAGTTTTTACTCTTGACCAAAAAACATAAGAATTCTGAGTTCAAGAATACAAAGTCTGAAAACTGTAAAAGTACACACACACACACACACACACACACATGCAAGTTCTAGTTTGACAAGTCTTTTCCATAAAATGGTGATGAGGTCAGAATAAGCCAATTGTGTTATGTCTGTCCCCAGACTGCAGGTGTGGGTATGATGGCTTTGGCCAGCAGAAGACTTTACTGTTTTAATAAGACTACCTATGGCAAACTTGTCTAAGGAGAGGAATTAGTCCCAAACAGAGACCCAAAGTTTCATATAAAACCAAGCAAACTTTGAGGTAAAGTTCTTTGATGTGTACCTAATAATCTGTACACACACTTGCCAAGCAGAGTGTGAAGGATTTTTTGATCAGATTAAAATCCTGTAGAAAGAAGGGCATATGCAAAATAGATCCACACTGGTTGGACCTTGGAATGTATAATAGTCCTCCAATGGCTAGGACGGAATTGGTGTCTGTTTAATGTTAGTAGCTAGATGTGATGTGATGCTGATGTGGGCATTGCATTTGAGCCAAATATCTTAATTAAGAGTTTTGTTGTACCTACTCTAGAAATGCACAAACACAGTGCACTGGGTGACAGACAGTGGACAGCCAATTTACAATAATTTCATCAATCCCTATAAAAAAATGTTTCCAGGGCAAGATCCAACCTGTGAATATTGCAATCAAGTTCCTGCCTCACTGGGTCACATGTTTTGGGCCTGCACCAAATTAACATCATTTTGGACCAAGATTTTTAAATGCCTTTCAGACAGCGTTGGTGTCACAGTACCTCCTAATCCACTAACAGTTATGTTTGGTGTTCTTCCAGATGGGCTTGAAGTGGAGAAGGACAAACAAACTGTGATTGCATTTACTTCACTATTGGCACACAGACTTATCTTGCTCAACTGGAAGAATCCTAACTCTCCCCTTTTAAGTCAGTGGGTAACTGATGTTATATATTATTTGGAATTGGAAAAAAAAATTTCTCACTTGGAGGATGTGTGCAGAAATCCTTCCATACCTGGCAGGATCTAATCAATAACATTTTAGAATAAGCTTTTAAAGCACTGAGGAGGCAGATTCCCTCCATATATATATATATACAGTGAAACATCGGTTTGTGAGTAACTTGGTTTACGAGTGTTTTGCAAGACGAGCAAAAATTTTTAATAAATTTTGACTTGATAAACGAGTCAGGTCTTGCAGTACGAGTAGTATGTATACGCTTTGTCTGCTGAGCGTCATGTGCTCACAACTGAGCTGATGGTTCTTCTCTCTCTCTCACTGCGGGATTGTGGGCAATCGTCTCCTATTCTTCGTCTGAGTCGGCGTGCCTCACTCATATAGTCAACATCTGTACAAGCGTATACTGTTTACTGCAGCATTAGCATTGTGACTGTGTGTGCGCGCGCATGTGTGTGTGTGTATGTGTGTGTGCTCACTCGCTCGCGTGTGTATGTATGTGTGCACGCGCACACTCATGTGTGTGTGTGCACGCACTCGTGTGTGTGTGTGTGTGTGCTCGTGTGCGTGCTGTGACGTGCGAGTCCCCGTCTTGCACCCTAAAACACAAAGCTGAGTCTCAGTACTTTAGCAACACCAGCTTTATTCAGCTTGAAACAGCAACAGCGCGGTTATTTATTGTAGTTGGTTACCATGTTTAAATACATGATCATTCAAAAATGGATCTTGGGTTAAAGATTAACAATTGAGTTCATTGTTGTGTCCTCTATTCTGTGATTACTTTTATGATGTTCATTAACTGCATAGACCTGAATACAAGGAAAATGACATCTTTGCTTGTAGGATCTGCAGTTCAGCTCAAAATGAGTAAAAAGCTTTGCACTGGATTCTACTTTCACTCTCTCATCAGTTAAATCAAGTTATTGTTAACAGCTCTCTGGGTTTTGAAAACCACATCTCTGAAGTAATCATGACAAACATATACATTTTACTAACATTGCCAAAGTCAGACCCTTCCATTTTCTTCTCTGAAGCAGAAAGACTCTGTCACACAATCATCATCTACAGTATCCAGTGGATTACTGCAATTCTCTTGTTAATGGTCTACCTGCTCCAAGAATCAGCTGAATCCAGTAAGTTGAAAATGTGACTGTCAGAGTTCTGACAATGATTACGCTCAAAACTCTTTGTGACTGACAAAGATGTTCATGTCAACAACCAAATTAATTACATATTGCATGTTGACAAGTTGGATCCTCCAAGGCCAGTCTTCTCACCAAAGACCTATTTTGCAGATCTTGGTGAGAACTCATTAGGCTTTCTCACTTCTGCACTGTGGATTTTTCTTCCCAAGTTTAGTCACAAACCTCCATCAGTGAACTGATACTGATTATATTTTTATTCCATTTTTCTGTAACAACTTTGTTAACCCTGATTCTGCCATACTATTCTTCAGGTTGTTCAGCTATTCAATTTACTCTTTATTTGTGTTTGCTTTAATCTGTAACTGTAACTTTGCACTGAATGCTGCTACTATTTACTAGTTATTTGAAGAATATTCTTGCTTGCTTTGTAAAGTAGCTTCTGTTGGCACATTAGTGGTGAAATAGATGGTGAATAGCCCAAAAATACATATTAACTAACTGGGATATGGAGTATAAATGGAATGGGTTCAAGGTCTACAGACTAGAAAATACAAGGATCTGTGTCCAAAAGATGGCCTGTCTTGGAAAACTGTACGGTGCGCCAGTAGGCACCAGTAATATGGGAAGCAAGATTGTTACCTACCATGCATAGTTAGCATGAAGGTATCCAGATTCGATTAAGAAATATATTGAAATAAGAAGATAGTTAATGTAATTTAGTTGCAGAAAGAAATGTGAGAAAAAATGAGTGACGAATTTGAGCTGCAGAAGTTCTGGAAAATTAAAGAATAGCTCAAAAAGTGTAGGATGAATATCATCCAAGTTATACTAAGAAAGAGCATGATAACAATTGATCTTGAACAGGAAAAGTGGTGACACTTGGTGGAACTCTTCATCTGGATAGATTTACTGGACTCAAAGAATGTGTTGCCGGATTAATTTACCAGGTCTGTGCCCATATAAAACACATATGAAAAAAAAAACTGAAGACACTAGATATTAATGGGATACCTTGGAAGGCAATAGCAGTAACCCTGAACTGGCAGACTGCAGAGTATATTCAAAAGTAGGAGCCAGTGAGTGTATTATTTTGTTGCTATGAAATCATACTCCTTAGCCATATGGGGAAATTTTTGGCAGGAGTGTAGAAACAGAGTTGGTTCAATACATACACGTCAGATTCATTAAGAGTAATGGGAATTTTGTTTTGACATAAAACGGGAAATGTGCTGTCTTTGTGAAGTTATGTTTGATTGATCTGGGGAGTTTGCCAGCTTAGTCTACATGTATTTTGTAGAAGAGGGGATGTCACATGATGCGTGAAACAAGAGTATGAATATAAGAGTATAAGAGTTTGAGTATGAGATTTTGTGCTAATCGTGCAGGTCAATTAAAAGGTTGTGTCACAAAACATGATAAATGCCATATTGAAATTTTTAGAACCAGTGACATAGAAAGATTATTGATTGAGAGTCCCATGCAATACGGAATAAATATTTACTTTCTAGTATGATGACTTGCTAAGATGTACAATTTCATTCAATAGTAGCCTCAACTTAACCAAGAAAGCAAACCACATGTTTCAATGAATGACTGAAGCACAGGAAGCTTTTACTCACTTAAAACATTTATTTTCTTTCTTTATCAATATCTGTCTACCTTTCATTTTATTGAAATAGAAACTTTAAGTTTAGGGTAGGAACAATTGTAGATTTTGGTGAGCTCCATACCTATGTACTTTTCTCTAGAAAACTGTCACCAGCAGAGCAAAATAATGATATGGGAAATTGGGGTTTACTGGCTATTAAGCTAGCTTTAGAACAGTGTTTCTGAATCTTTCCCATGTAAGTGCCTTTGCAACCCAGCAAAAGGAGGTGGGCCTCCCCCTGGTAGAATCCAGTGCTAATGTCAAAGTGTTTACATAGATTGTTGTAGACACGGAACAAACATGAAATTATTTCCCCAATACAACTCTAGGTAGCTCACTCCCAGATAATCAATGCTTGAACTGGAAGAAAGAAATTCTTGCTCTTTCTGTGGCGGTTGAGTGGGTTGGGCGGTTTTGGATGCTGGGGGTGTGGGGTTATGGGATGGTATGGCAGGCTGTTTGCTGCTTGGGATTATGGACATATTTACAACACAAAAAACGCTGATGGAGAAGTGCAAAGGGATTTAAGGTGGGCCAGGTTTACGAGTTTTTTCGTAGGTAATTCTAGTGTTAAGATACTCTCTAAAGTTCTAGCTAGAAGGATTCAGAAGTGCTCTAACACACCAGAGATCTAATTATCTTTGGACACAGAAAAAGTATTTGACATGGTTGAATGGGACTACCTATTCAACACATTGCACAAATTCAGGGTTGACGCAAACATATGTGCATGTATCAAACCTCTAAACCTCTATACCTCTATACATGTCCAAAGGCCTCTGTTTGTATTAACAGCATTATTTCAAACTACTTCACACTAGAAGGTGGTACTTGACAAGAATGTCCCTTAACACAATTGTTTTTTGCAATTGCAATCGAGCCATTGGCCATGCTCTTTCGAAATGTATCAGAGATAAAGGAGATTACCAAAGAAGGACTTGAACAGAAAATATCTCTATATGCAGATGATATGGTAGTACATACTGTATATCAGACCCACAAACCTCTGTACCAGCAGTCCTTAATGCACTAGCAGAATTACAAAAGATATCTGGACTTAAAATTAATTTGAATAAAAGTGTTCTTTTTCCAGTGATCAGGGGTAAACATCGCAAATAAGTTTGACATGATTGAATGAAATGTTGTTTACTTTAAATAAAATCAATAAAATTACACTTCTCCTACACTTCTGTTTTGATTGACAGGGAGAAAGAATATGAATTAGAGAAAATCTTGGATTCTCATTGACACGGTTCCACTGAATTTTATTTAGTTCATGAAAGGTTTATGGTCCTGAGGACTGCTCATGAGTTTCTGCAATGGAAGTTCTTCTCCTCTTCTCCTCTTTAAGCCAGATGGGCCCATTTGGAATCCTAACCTTTGGACGGTACTTTGGAATGAGCTCATTCTTTTTTGATCTATGGTTTAATTCACTCTTTTTTAAAAAGAAGTGTTTTCTTTTTCTAAACTGCACTAATTGCATAACTAGAAAACTTGTGAGGAATTCTGAATGTTGTAGTATTTTTATCTCATTGTTTCTTCACTACATATCAAAAAATAGAATATATATTTTATGCAGTTCAGTTGTCATTTCATACAGTGGCATTATAACATGAAAATCCCAATGGGGCTACTGTTTGCCAGAATTTCACTTTATGTGGATAGTCTAACATTTACATTAAACTACCTAAGTAATAATATCTGTTCCTCTTATGCTTGTGACTACAAGTTCAAACACTGCTCATGTCACAAGAAATCAATGAAGCAGTAAACTGCTAGTGACTGGTCTGGCTCAACTGGTATTAGATTATTGTAATGCTCTGTGAAATCATCATGTCTGACAAATTACAGCCATATTTATTTAACTATTAAGGAAAATGTATTGGCTACGAACTACCTAAATTGAAAAACCTCAAGTTCAAAATCAGTGGTGTCAGGATAAAAAAGGACAAGCCACAATAATAAATACAGTATGCAAACATAGCAGAATTCAAACACAGGATTCTGGATCTGTCTGGTAGGAGTACTAACCACTGTGTGCTGCACAGTGCGAGTCTGGCAAACAATTAAAAAACAAAAAATCAATTTTCTAAATACCTGTTCTTTCATACCACAACACTGCATTTCTTGAAACAGGAGAATCAAACTACCGGATTATTTTCCACTAAGTCTTGGAAGCACATGTCAGGTGGTCTTTTTTATTGGTGGGTTAAGATGCCATTCAGCCCAATGTCTTGTGCTCAATGCATTCCTAAAATAGATCTGCTTTCTTTTTTGAATTACGTTGGCTACCTTTAAAGTAAAAAATTATACCTTTTTTGTACCTTTAGCTGACTTGAACATTAGCTGGGCAAAAACATGAACTGTAAGTAAAAATGTGAATTTAAAAAGTGGCCTTTATTTTTATGCTAAAATTAATGACACGCAAGCAGGCTGCACAGGGGCAAACACTGCCAAGGCTAAACCTAAAACACTGCCAGGCATATAAAAAATGCTTGAAAAGACAAAGTTGAGGGTTGCTATTAACATTCTAAAAATAAATTACTGAGGGAAGCTTATTACTTATTTTGCACAGTGGCCCTTAAGGCAGAAATGCCACTGGTCTCATATATTTAGAGACATTACTAAAGTTCAAATATCTCTTTATTCATTCACATTTCATAGTCTATATTTTATTAAACATTAATTATGGGTACAAGTTAAATATTCTTTATGGTACTATTGCCATACACACTAGAAGATTTGAATTAAACATAGAAGAAAATCTATTATTTGATCATATACTTACTGCGGTTGAGATTTGGGCAATGAGTAATATAGCCATTTGGAGCAAAAACAATTTTTGCATCCTGAATAATTCCCTGGAAAAAAAAACAGCAACAAAAATGAATGACTTTAAAACATGAATTAACCTTAAAACAGTTATTTCTAACATAGTTTTATTAGTCAAGTCATTTATTAGTAAAGCCTATAAAAACAATCAAATTAGTTAGAATAAAACAATGGAGGCATTGTTGTGCTGTTGGTAGCTGACTCCAAATTGGCATAGCATAAATGAGTGTGGGATCACCTTGCAGTGGACCACCATTCAATCCTGATTTGGTTCCTGACATTCAGTTATTTGTATAAAGGTAGGCTCCCACTCTATGTAGTACTTGTACTAGAAAATCAGACAGTGGATGAAGGATGATCTTTTTGATTTTGGATGTCATAACATACTGTATCTTGGCTTATGGAGACAGATTGCCAAGTCATTTGGTTAAACATTAACACGTGAAACTGCAACTGTTCAAGAATCACATTCTCGGAAGCATTACTATTTCAGATCAGGAGATTTTCGTCTCTCTTGCATCAGGAAGCTAATGACTTTTCCTTCAGTAGCATTTCAGGTATTCAGACAGCTGAAGCTGAGTGTGGATGCAGATTAAGAGTAGGCTGTTTAATTAACAAACCACAGATACAGTAGATCCTGCCTTGTACTTTATTTGGTTGAGACAAGGTGTCATCCAATGCAGCCCTGAGCCCTGAACTTGAACAGGCAAAGGAAAAAATACATGGGAGGATGGAAGGATATTCTGCTATCCATTCAAAGGGCATTGAAAGCAACAGAAGTGTTTAAAATATTTAAGTAAATCTTATCGTGCCTAAAGTTTAACTCTACCAGAGCCTTTGTATTCAAGACAATGTCGAATTAGAAGGCATAAAATAATAGACAGCAGAAAAATTAAAGCAGAGTGGTGTTTATCATTTAAAAAGATGAGCTTTAACTGATTATGTGTTGTCTTTATTCTCAAACCTCATTTATAAAGGGATTTATAATTTTAGAGCACTTCACATCATTTAAAAAAATTTTAAAATTACATCCATGACCAAAGAGGCTTCCTGTATTATTCCAATTACATCTCCTGTAGAACTTTGGCATGTGGTGATAAGCATGCTCAAACTTTGTTGAATACTTAAGGAAAGACCTAGCCAGAAAATGTTTTCAGCAATCTTCCATTTTAAAATGGACTCTTATTTCACAAATGGAGTGAATTCCCTTAAACATGACAAACATTATCTGATTTATCATGACCTTGGCAATGTTTGACTTCCTTCTGTAACATTCCATAAATATCTGCCACTCAATTAAAAAAAATAAACAGTCCATTAGGACTTTTATGAAAATGTCCCAGCAGCCATAAAACAGAGATGACACACATTAAGATCAGTAGTAGAATATCTACACCAGATTCCTTCTAAAACGATTAAGATTACATACATTGGAAAAAAAAATTCTATTTTACCCCTATTTGGTAAATGGAGCTTTATTCTGTTTTCATATTATCTTACAAAATTATTGATATTTCACTACTATTAGACTCACAATCATACAAATTATATTTGTTCAGTTGTTCATTTGTAATCTTTTCAGCCTTAATTAAATTATATCTGGATCTAGTGGCCAATGAGAACATTTTTTCACAACATTTAAACTTTTATTTTCAATTATGTGTAGGTATGACATTACTGGTATGCTGCAATCCACACTTTGCTGTGCTGCATGAGCCACCGGCGCGGGACATTAGGTTTCATTTTGCATGTAACAACAAGGAGTGCAGAGCACTCTCATTGGAACTTTGATCTGCAAAGACAAAGTGAGCCTTTTCTCATTTACAGCAAAAATAGTGGAGAAAGGAAAGAGAAAATCTGGTAATAAGTTTAGTGTTTAGTTAGAAAATGGTAAAAGTCCATAGCAGAGAAGATCAAAAGGTATTTTGTATTGCAAAAAAATAAAGTAAAAATAAATTAATGTCCGAATAAGTAAAGACAATCTTGGCACTTAATTCAAAAGAAAAATAAAAACCCATGTGTTTGGTGCTTATATTCTGTGAAGATGAACAAAGATGGGATTAAGCATTACTGGGTTGTCAAAAAGCAACAAAAGGTCCTCCATGAGAGATTTATGAGTGAGAACAACATGAGAATTAGGCGACGTCCTAAATATGCTAGTGTTCAAAGGCAGTGAATGTTAAGGTATCATAAGATAGGCGTGTGTGCTGAATGTCCCATAAGGGCAATAGGAAGGGGCTAGGGAATCCATTCCTGGGTTCCCGATTACCAGGAGCTCGGGATTCCCAAACATTTTTCATTCCCGGGAATTAAACTGCTGTAATTCCCGGGAAAACGGGAAGAGCCAAGCTCGCATATACAGTATAGTGTGTAAAAGTGTAAAAATCGATCAAGAAATAACAGAGTTATAGTTGAAAATAATTAAGTGCCACAGTTTTTTGGCCCACGGTGTAGTGTGTTGCCGATTAATTCAGTCAACAACAGACAGCAGCAGTCAGTCTCCCGACTGAGCACAGTGGAATGGGAGGAGTCTGCACTCTACAGTTCTGCCCGGGATGGGGCAGAGTTCATTGACGTCTGTGCTGTTGACAGCTTTGAACAGCAACTTAAAATTGCAATGCGTCAGTCTGTTGCATCCACATTTTCTGTGCTAAGAAACTTGCCATCACAGAATGATGACAAGAAACTGGATGCATCAGTAAAAGCTGAAATGGCGGTGTTTCAGAGCAACAGCAAGCGCAGACGTTGTTTAGAACAAGTTTATCAGTATCTGATGACTGTGCCACCTACTTCAGTGGAGGCAGAGTGTGCTTTCTCAGCGGCTGGCGTACTCTGCACGAAGGTGCGCTCTTACCTGGACGACCGCACGCTTGACACGTTGTGCTTTCTACACTCTTATTACCGCAACTAAAGATACATGTACTTATATGACAGCATGAACTGCTTGTAAATAAGGTTAGTCTTTTATTGGTGTCAACATATTGCAGTAATTTTATTAAAAATAAGTGTTGCTTGTTCTAAAATCGTTCACATGTGAGATGCCCGTGCACTGTGTCATTCCCGGGAGCCCGGGTTTCCCAGGAATGGAATGCAGGATTCCCAAATTCCCAGGAATGGATAAACCCATCCGGGAATGGATTCCCTAGAAGGGGCACCAATAAAAGATGCCACATGGGAAGAACCATGTAATATTACCCAGGATGCAAAATGGCAGGCCACCCACAGGGTTGAAAGAAAGATCAGAATATCTCCTGTCCAACAGGAAGCAGTTCACAGACTTGTTCCCTTTTTAAAGTTGGAGCCCAGGAGAAGGAAAGAGAGCATACAGTCCTGCACTGGATGGATTAGGAACTGCACTGCTTGTTTAAGGATGGCAGTATGGAGACTACGTGTAAACTGGATTTGCATGGTTTTGTTGCTATCTGTTTGCTAGGAGCTTCATCAGACGTCACAAACAAAGTAACAACTTTTGCTTTTTTTGACTCCAATTTATTTTCTGGCCAATCCGCTTGTCCATGAGGCATGAAAAAAAGAAGTGGTTCAAGGACTTGGTGGAAGTGACCAGAGGGACAATTCAGACTAGAGTTGGTAGAAAAGTTGGTGAAAAGGCTCAACTCATACAAACTTTTAAAAATCAGGGTTCTTTATGGTCACTTTACTGGGTTATGTAATTCCTCTTGGAACAATTGCTTGACACACAACCATTTCATTTTGGGAAGGGTTCTTTGCATATGAATTGGTTCTGTGGGCTTTGAAAATCTTCCTAATATAAAGATAAAACATAAATGTTTAATGTACAGCAAAGCAGTCTACCTAGTAGGATACAACAGATCAACAAAATCTGAAGTTAGCCTGTTTTAATGTATGCAGCAAAAGGTCTTTTAAAATCAGGAAGCCATTTGTATTTCACAGATTTATTATCTTCTGTTCATGGCTACTTAGAGAATCTGCTACAGACCTATAAAAAGGCTATGTGTGGAACCTTCATTGTTGGTTCCCAAAAGCACTGTCCACAAGGTTTGTCTGTGTCATCATTGTGAACAATCAATGTGGTACCTTAATTTTTTAAGATTGTGGATACTGAAGGCCAAAGTTCAAAAAGAAGTTGAAAAGAGGAGTGGTTGGTGCTACTTTAGTGATGGGCAAGTGGACAAGTCAATAGGTTAATAGCTCTATATGTAAACCCAGATTGACTGCAGGGTTGTTGCTTTCATCTAACTCTTTTTCTTTGTGTTTTCCTTAATTTTTATACTTACTTTTGTGCTTCATTTATACTACACTCTTTTTTTATAGTTTTGACCTCCTTGCTGTCAAGTTTGATACTAAAGGCCACAATAAAGGTCCTGTCCTATCAACCCTGTTAATGACTGTGACTCTTCTTTTCATTACAATCCTTTAGAAAGAGATTTGAAATCTGACATTTGAAAATGCTTTTGACATTTAGATTTTCTAGCACTTCAAGATTAACATTGATATTTGAGAAACAAAATTAGAAATTGAGTGACCAAAGCATAACATAATGTGGTTAATCCTATTTATGGTAGAGGGAGTTGGAATCTACCCTGGGACCACTAAATTAAGGGTAGTGGAGAGGGTGCAACTCACAAACACAACCCAAAAGGAGACATTTTAGAATTGACAACCTAAATATACACATATACCTTCAGGACGTAGGAAGACAATGATGTATGAATATTCATGGTTTATTAGCTACCTTTATATCTGAAAAAGATCATTATTAAAGCAAAGTATGTAATACTACTAGTGCACCCTTGCACCTTGCTACTCAATTTAACATACCCAAATGCTCCTCTACTGTCATTCACAGCAAATAAAGGACAGAGCCAGTATATGAAATTGTTTAGGGACATTTAACATCAGGACACTTCTAGCAATGATTATACATACACAGGTAATTCAGTCTGTGGGTAAATTGTTCCTTTAAAATAAGAGCCATTCCTCCTTCTGCACTTCCTGAATCCTACTTCTTGTTATGTACTCGTCTCTATGTTCCCAGACACAAATAATGGGCCTAATGCTGCTTCTAAGGCTTTATTATTTTACATCCATACTGAGGCACATTTTTCCTTAGACAACAACTAATGACCAAAGTAATTCTTGCTGAATTTTGGGGTATCCGTTGGGTCTTTTTGATGGCCTGCACAAGACTTTTTCATGCAGGAGATTTTATGCTAACTGCCAAAGCCATAAGGCAAGATGATGGTCTGTCCATAAAAGGCAGTAAGCACTGGTAAAAAAAACCGAGGGGAAGAAGTTTGGATTTACAAGCTGGGAATCAGAAATGTAAACAGGCAGTGGACAATCAATTGGAAGCAGAAAAGCAGCTCTAAGTTAGGAACTAGAAATATCGGAAACATGATTTTTAGTGTTACTAATTTTTCTTTGTTTTTAAAAATAATTTTTGTTTGATTTTTATTCATTTAAACTTAAGACAAGAGACCACAGATGTCCTTATTCTTATTTCCTTGAATATAAGATCGCCCAGTATGTCATAGCACTAATAACACCAGTATCCATAACAACAAGAAAGACACTGAAAAAGTGTGAGATTTAAAAAAATGACAAAACAGAAAGATGTAAATATATAACTTCACAAATTACGAGGTAAATACCCCATGATATTCTTAAAAAACAGCAGAACCTGACAAAGCACTTGAGTGATTTCTGTACCTCATATTCTTTGAACCTTAGTTCCAGTCTCAGTCAATACACTACCTGCAGTCAAATCTATATACTGTGATAGTTGCCCGGACACCACCAGTCGGAGACCACATCTTTATAAAACACGCACGTTTATTTTCCATTAAATAAACAATTCTCACACACCACACAAAGCACAAAGCAATAATCACCCTTATATTTCAGTCCTTTGCCGCCTCTATCCTCCTCCAGGGAGCTTTGTCCTACTCCCACTCCCACTCCCAACTCTGGCTCAATGACTGAAAGGAGTCGGCCCCTTTTATCCCTGCCCGGAAATGCTCCAGGTGGCTGATGACGTCCATCTTGCAGCACTTCCTGATGTGGCGGAAGTGCTGCCCTTTGACCCGGAAACACTCCAGACATCCCTGGCCGATCCCTCCACCATCTTGCAGAGTGTGGCGGAAGTAACAACATCCGGGTCCCACGAGGTGTAAAGTGCCCCCAGGCGGTGGCCATGGGTCCCAACAAGTCTGACAGTTCTGTTTCCTTTCCCGTGGTCCTCTCCTGCTCCATGGCGGTTTATTGCCCTCGTGGCCCGGAAGCTATTCTTGCCACCTTCCGGTCCTTTCTGGCGTCCCGGCCAGGTAATAATCCTGGCCACCTGCGACAATATTTACTGTTAGGCAAGCTATCAGCATCTCTTCATTGCTAATGGAATTAAGTGAGTGACAATAGTTCCTTGCCTTGAACCATGTGCTGTTAAATTTGCCTGCTATCAGATAAAATGGGTTCAGAACATTGATGGATGGACGCTTTACAGAAGTGATACCTGGACTGGGCTAAAAATAGATTTAAGGGTAACATCTTTAAATACAACAGTAATCTGCATTGCTTTAGTACTTAACTTGATGGCACAATGCTATCAGAAATACTTCAAACTTCATGACACGGTTCCACCTAGAATATCAACTCCCAGTATCTACATTAGGTGTAAGTATATCATGTTAACTGAAAATCTCTGTTTTGATTTTATAAATTTCCTTGGATCATACTATTGCTGTCTGTTTATAACTGCAGTACTGACACAAATAAGGATAATGCTCCAGAACAACTGATTATCACTTTTAAAGCGTCCATGCACCTTTACAAATCAGACATTTCATTCATTGTGTAGTCAGACCAACAAGATAAAAATAAATTGCACTAAAAACTAAGGAGCTAGCCTGTTGTGAGCCAGGAAAAGAAAATCAAAGATAAAAGCAAACAAGCAAAAAATCTTGCCAGAATTATTGTAGGTGGGAAATGTCATCACATCAAGCTGAGGGAATAAAGGGTTAAGAGAAGGCCAAGTGGGTCATCAATTTAGATTTGAAGAAAAGAATTGATGGACATTGGAAAACTGATGTAGAAAGAGATAGACTTCAGAGCGGGAGAGCTGCAAAGCTGACTAAGTGCTCACTGAGAGTACATCTGATGCCCTTTGTGTTCATCAGATGCACTCGCGGTGAACACAGATATTCATAGATGTTTGTCTTTAATACTCTGAATGTGAGCAGGATAGTTTCGCAGATGACCCTACAACTGTATGTTATCCTGATCTTTTCTTTGAACTGGGACCTCGGCAAGCTTTTTGCAGTAGAAAACAACACTGCAAAAATGGACCAGAATATAAAAATGCTGAAAGAAATTCAAAGACTGTGGTGATTCTTAGTGAGCTACGCAATGAGATTGCTGTCTTTTCTGGACTCAAACTGGGCCTAACCATTATTACACAATACCGATATGTGTGGAAAAGAATTAATTGATTTTCAGAGGTAAATGTCTTGATCAGCATCATTTGTGGTAAAGTGTCATGTCACTTATGAAAGCACCTGGTTGCAGCAACTTGGTGGAAGATGCATCCTTAGCAACACATTTACTGGTTATCTTTGCTTGCAATAACACAGCAACACATGAACATGATAAATAGAATTCTGGGTGAAAGATGGCTTTAAAAAAATAAAAATCCAGTATATAATGTACTCTGGGACAAAGCTGATAAAATGGCATATCAACAGTTTGAAAGCATTTGGCTGTAAAATTGGTGAAGAAAACAGCTGCGATAAGCTAGCTACCCATTACTTTTAGTATTTCTACCTGTAAAATCCTTGATGTTTATTCAGTGTTTGTGTCACATTTCACAGTGGTTAAGCACAGAGGTCTTAAGGAAATTTGTTTTATATAAGCATACTTAACAGTCTCAGACCCACTTAATCAAAAGCAGAGTTGTGGAGGGTTAGAGCCTGTCCCAGCAACATATCATACAAGTCAGGAAACAGCCCTTGACAGGGCAGCAATCCAAATCAGGGCCTAATCGCACATACATCCACACTCACACACAATTAACACCGTCACATGCGTGTACTCAGGGGACACCCTTAGGTTGGCTCCATACTTCCTGGATGCCTCTGGGAGCCTCTTCGAAACATTACTGTTGATAGTCATAGGCCTAGATGAGCTGGGCAAATGAGGACACATACAGTACATTCAGAAAGGGGTTGGTGCATAAATGGTTCAGTGCTTTTATTAGGATCAAAAAACAAAGTGTTTCAAAGTGCAGTGCATGTTTTTCACTGTCAGTTATTGCTGTGTCATGGTTAAGATAGCGCCGGTGTGTGTGGTTTACCGTCTACGACTGTGTTCATTTTGGTCAGTTTTGTTTTTGATTGCCCTGTTTACAACATTTTTTAACCACAATGTCTTTTCTTTGCTGGTTTATAATCGTCAATCTGTTTTAAACATAAGACCAACAATTGACAAACCTTTCAATTACGACCGTACAGACCAGAGTACCTGTCCTCCACCTTTTCTGCTGGACATACTGGCTTACCCATGCAGTACGCCCTGCCTTTTGCCCTGAAGGAAGAGCTGCAGAAGACAAGGAAAGCGTGGGGGCATACTCATGAGGCTTAAAAGATACCTGGCATCTTCTTCAGTTATTGATCCACGCTACACTTTCGGTTACGATCATTTAATTGCTTAGTGCTCTCCGGAACCTATTGTCATATGTGTGCGCTTGGGGAACAGCTTACAGGGTTAGTTGATGACAAAATTAACCTGGGCCACCTAGGGGCAGTGTGCTATAACGATATCTCTTCTTCTTTCACCTCTGTAGAAAAAAAGATTGACGGGCCAACATCTGTGACGTCACTTCCAAGTACCGACCAACTATACCTGCCTCTTCCTCCCAGAAACCATCATAGCCAGAGATACCACCATCTTGGGGCAGACTCAAACAGCTCATGGAAATAATCCAGGAAATTGCGCTATACCACGCGTTTTCTTTTGTGCACATTTTAATATACGGGGTTTGCCTTCGGGTGCCCCAGACCCTTTATGAGAATCTTGTGTGTTTTATCTTACACTATATATACATAAATGGATCCGGCCTGTTGTTTCAAGCTGCCACGATCAGCTCCTTTGTTGCCGATTGTCGCAGCTTCGCAGGAGTTGAGAAGATCTTGGAAACCTTCGTCTGCTGGGCTGTGCGCCTTATCAGTCCGGCAAATTGACTCGATTGAAGATAGATCTAGTAAATGCTAGATCCCTAGCTAACAAAACAATTATTTTAAATAATTTCTTCACCTCATGAGGACTGGACTTTTTATTTGTGACATGGCCAATTGTCAGCGAGTTATCTCCTTTCATTAAATTAGTATCCCCCATGGTACTGTAAGTTTTTAGTAACGATATTTAAGATCCCAGGGTTGACGTCACTTCCTCTACTCTCCTTTAAAGCCACCATCTTTGTGCCAACAAGGCAGTTTAGTTGTGGACTCGAACCTGTACAATTCTATACAAAAAAATTATCCATTGCAGCCAGGAGCAATATATGCGTGGCTCCCCCAAACCTTTTTTTTGTGTGGCTCTTTGTCTTACATATGATTATATATATATATATATATATATATATATATATATATATATATATATATATATATATAAATATATATATATATATATATATATATATATATATATATACGCATACATACACACACTGTATATACTGTTTGCATTGGTGTATTTATGTAAGCTGTATAGCACTTTGGTCAACCTCCGTTGTTTTAAAATGTGCTCTATAAATAAAATTGGCTTGACAATAAATAAATAGCCAATAAAAAAATAATCCATAATTTCAGGTGAACATGGAGATTAATAACAATAATAAATAATCCATTAAAATGAGGTTAAAAAACCAGGGCAGCAAAATCATTCCCTAAAATGCAATCTGAGCCATGGTGCGTCCTTCTGAAATCCGACGTCTCCTCAGCTTACCTTTTTAGCATTACTCTGCACAAAGAGACATCAACCAACAAATGCAGACAGCCCTTATTCCAGTTCGAGCCCCTTCTGCATATACAGGGCGCTGTGCTAAGATTTACTCCCTCACCACCCGTTGCCACTCCTTCGGCCTTACACAGGAGTCTTCCTGCAGAAGCAACCCTTAGCCCCTCTATTGAGCGTTGGTCACATGCTTCTCTCCTGGGGCTCACTTTCCTGTCCACCTGCTTCCCCTCACAAATCACACTGGCTTTCGTCCTGTTTCTGCCATTTTCTCTGTTCTTCTGTCCTTTCCACTCCATTAACCTCTATCTCTCTTCATTCTCCTTTTCTTTCTTGTTCCTTATTTTCATATTCCCTTTTCTGCTGTGCAGGTGTCTCTTTTTATACGGCCTGATTGGGCACAGGTGTGGTAATCAGAGGTGTGAATGAGGCACCTAACTGAACCGTTCAGCCAAACCTGATTATTTATTTAAAAACTGTATTTTGCCATGGACCTCACATCACACAGGGCTTTGCGAAGGTGAGCGATTCCAGTCCAGGGTGAGAAGTGACACTGTCGCTAACATCTTCTTCATTTCTATCTGCAGCCACGAAGGGCAGGCCCTGACCAAAGCCCCGCCCTTTCCTGAACATTTCCTATACACTCAGCTCACTGGCCAAAGATGGGCATTTATTTAGGGGAAAAACTCCAAGACTAAATGAAGCTCTGCAAGTTTGTATATAAGAAGAAACCAAGACAGAACAGCAAACACTGTAATTTGTGTTGTTTTCATTTTTGTTTTTATAGAACCCTTGAACCCATTTCCGACCCATTGAAAACTCATATATTTTATAAAAATAGACTAAAAGCCCCAAGTCTCTTTAACAAATTAGGATAAGATATATCACCAATGAATTCTCAAAAAATATATGGAGGGCGATACAGTTTATTATATCATCACTGATATGACCAAATAAGGAATCTGGGAGTTGTCAACATGTTCAGTCTTCGAAAAGACATTAGAAGAAAAATCTGTAACAACATAACTGATAAAAAAATAAAATTATCCACTAATAAAAGTAAGATGGTGTAGATGGTCATTTTATTGAAAGATGCTGTTTCATTCATACACTTATTCAGTGTGTTTCTTCATCAGTGAGAGATATGGGTTGAACCCTTAGTGCTGAAATCCGGCCTTTAAAATTAATTATAAGGAACAACTGACATGAAAGAGATAGACTCACTGGATCTAGAATAAGACAGTGATTTAAGCCAAAACCTAACTCACTGTAATTAAATGATTTAACATGTTATAAGTAGTCAGTCCTATCAGGCTCTGCTTAAGATGCTTTAATCTTTACTCACAGACCATATCCAGAAACATGTCCTGAAATTTGTCGAGTAGCTGTTCTCTGAAAATCCCGGCTACTACTACCAGTGGCATAGCTAGAGGCGGGTGGAGGGGGCAGTTCGCCACCAGCAGTAAATTTTTTGGGGCTGCATTATTGGCCAAAAGGCTCAGTACAATTCGTGTGTAAGCAGCAGGGTTCGGAAAAATATCACTCAAAATTATGAAAAAATTAAATTCTCTGATTTTTATCCACAAATGCTTCAAAAATTATTTTCAAACTGTCCTTCTGTGACGGCATCAGACACAGCAGTTGAAATTTATGAGGCAATAACAAAAATAAACATAAACATTACACCGATAATAATTCCTAGGAAGATAAACAACTAATTTACAGTTCAGAATTTAATTTCGTTATCAATTCGAATGCATTCTTGCTCTGCGCAGAAAACATCCCCACCTATCACTTGTGCACGACGCTAGTTCTGGTTTTCGCAGCGTAATTATATTAAACTAATAATTAGAACACGGATTATCAGTGCGTTTATACTATATTCTTGTCTAGTTGATGCTTATAAATAAGTATATGTGAAAAATGATTGCTGTTTCTCTATATGAATAAATCTATGCAAAATTTTTCTCTATACAATATTTTAATTTTCTTTTTAAATAGGTTAACATGTTCAGATATGTTGGGGGGTGGCAAATTGAAGCACCGCCCCGCCCCAAGTGGCACGAACTCTAGCTATGCCACTGACTACTACTATGTTGCTCTTGTTGTATGGAGACCAGGAGCCTCCTTTATAAAAACTTTATGTGAATTTGAGCATGAAAATATGCTCACAGCAAAAAAACATGAAAACCCATACACCAAAAAAATTAGATTTATATAATTCGAAGAACAAACATTTCTATGTAATTTACCCTATATAAATCATATTCACCTTGTAAATGTGTGTATATGACCACACCTCAAACTCTGGAGCATGCTAATCAACCTCATACACGTGCAATCTCGATGCTGCAGATAAAACAATGAAAAGCTCAATTAACACCGAGCAGCTCAATCCAGACATGCCAAGACCCTGCCACCTGCATTCAAGAGTATCTGGCTGTGCTCTGCAACTGAGCATGCAAGATCATGTGCTATATTATAGTGTCTCTCCTCTGAGTTTTGGAGGTCTGGGAAAGGCAAAAGGTGCTAATGTCCGAGTAGGTAGCCACTATCACTTAGTACATGTAATGATGTGATGGCTCTTACAGTGAATAGTATATGCCATATTAAACGCTGAGGGTTCAACCAGTTACTTTACCAACAAGTCAGCTACCATTTACAGCACCATCACGTCTTTCAAAGGTGCTTTTCCTCAAAATAAATGATTCATGGGTAGACCTAGGCTACAGAGACACGATGTTTGCCAGTTACACTTTTAATGACTTGTGCATTAATGGAAAGTAACTGTTTATGGTTAGCAAAAGCAGCTTTGTTCTGGTTAGGTGCCCTTATTGTAATATGAGTACAGTAAAATGCTGTGATTACATTAGGAGAACTTGACACCACTGTAAATTGTCTTTTTATCTTGGCAAAAACAGGTTTTATGTACGTTCACCCATTCCATACAAAAACTTGATGTAGTGTCTTGCCAATTGGTTAATGGCTTCCAGTATAGAAAGAAGATGGAGTGAAGCATGGCCGAGATATTCCTGACCTGTCGGCCCTGAGAAGTGGCTACAGGTAGCCAATATACACTGATGAAAAAACAAAAAGAGTTTTTCAGTGCAAATTCATAGCAAATTTCATAGAGAATTAAATAATTTTTATTGTTTAAGAGGAGTAATGTTTGTCACATCAACACGTATTATAATAAAAGCTCAGTGATATAAATTATTATGCATGTGAGTCATCATTTGGCTGGTTTGGCTGCATTTTTGTGCTTGATCAAGGGTGGCCTCATTTCCCAGTTTGTTTGAAATGTTACATACACTTAGGACAGAGTTGCTGTAAATATACACGTTCCCCCATCAAGTTTTCTTTTATAAATCCCGACAGGAAGTTGTATATGCACATTTTAAGCCTCTTTTTGTGCTTATACAAGCTTTATAAATGAGGCCTTACAGTGGGACACAATATTTTAAATAAATCCAGAGCTGGCCTCACAAGGGTGTTAGACAAGCTCAAATATCTGCTGACATTTATATGACACACCATGTAACCCAACATCCTGTAAGCATTTTAGACGGCATTTGCAACCGGTTCCAATAGACTCTCTCATCTTTCATATAAGTAGTTTTAGATTTATCTCATTGTGTAATTCTAATTAGAAACAGGGAACATGTCAATAATGAGGAGGTTCTCAAATAAGCACAAGTGAGGTTATTCAGCAACATCGTCAAGGAGCAAAGACTTTAATTTGTAAATCATATCAATCACCGCCATCAAAGGCAGTTGATGTTGCACTAACATGAATCACACCAGGAGGAAAGAGAAGAAGAGGATGTCCAAAGATCACCTGCAGAGCCACCCAAAAGAAGGACCTAAAGAACTTATGAAGACTCTAAGAGAGACCGTCCAGGATACACACGGATGGACATCACTTGCCACCCAATGCTCTGGACAGAGTTAAAGGACCTAACTCACTAAAACACTTCACATTTTCTTATCTGAACATTAACTTTCAAGATAATGAGTATACCCAAATATTAATTCTGTTTTGATCCTTCTGAAGTACACGTATCAATTGTCTTAACATGCTTTTTAGTATTAGATGGAATCCATGACATAAACTATTAGATTATGCATTAAAATGTGCTATTGACAATTTAAAGGAATACTAGACCCAAACATTATATTTTTATATGTTACTTATCTCATGTAATTTGTAGTGATGGGCGAAAAAAAAATTGAATCTCATGTTTCACTGAGAACAGACATTAAAAAGCTTCTGATAAAAGCAAGAACCAATGGTAAGCAACACTGGCCATGGCAAACAATATCAAAAACATCCATGGAAAAAATCCCACCTCCCCCCTTCATTCATTGCTCAAGAGCCCTAGCTTCTGTTCAAAAGTGCAATCCTGTGCGAATGGACTTCCTGTTTGTGGACTACTTTCATTTTCTAGAGTTGTTAATTTAACAATATTTAGCAAAAAATGTTTTGCCAATTGAAAGCATACATCTGGATAATATGACATGTGGATTATACATCATGAGCAACGGTTGTTTGATTGTTTCATGGATGTTTTTATATTGTTTGCTGTTGTCCAGTGTTCGTCACCATTGGGTCCTGTTCTACCAGAAATTTTGCTATGTTCATTCTCCAAAACATTTTTTAAGCCACCACTAGAAACTTACAATATTTGGGTTGAGTATCCCTTTAATAGATGATTATTAAGATTATATGATCAGTAAAAATCTACTTCCTTAGCTATAGCACAGTTTTTCTACCAGGTACCAATTATGTTCCTGCTAAAGTATCCTAATTTTGTTGCGATTTAATGGATAATCTCACAGCTAATATAGCAACACTAAACGTAGATATCATAATTGAACGCTCTTCAGTTGTAAAGGGAATCTCACAAAGATTTTTAGGTCTATCAGACATTAAGCTGCATTCCTTGACATCATTAGCTTAAATACCAAACCTATAAAAATAGACATAGTCATTCCATAAGCTTATATTATCTGGAAAATTATGACATTATCTATTTTCATTATATTTTCTGTCAGTGTATTATAACATTTTATTGCATCATTACTGAAAAGTTAAAACTTTATCATAAGTTATTATATAACCAATTATATTATTTGTTGCAGCAATCCCGAATTTAGGTGAGGAAAACACTAGTTAAGAATCCTTGGTTTCCTTGGTTATAAAGAAATTCCCACATGACACATTTTTGCCTTTCAGGTGTTGAACTGATGTAGTTGACATCCTCAGTCTAATTATCAAAGCTATAAAGGGAATCAATGCAACAGAAAAGCACTGAATTGTCGTCAACATTCATAAAAACATAAAATATAAAGTGACTTTGGTTTAGTAGAGGGAACATAACACTTCTGGTTCTGTTGCAAACTAAGCAACAGGGCTGCAAAAATAGCAAGAAAATATCTGAGTGACTGGCTAGTTTTATTCCCCATAATGAGGACATTCCATTCAGTGTACTTGCAAAGTGCAGACAATCATTTGGGACCCAGCATCCTCCCTCCAGCTCACACCTGGCACTCAGTGACTATTACTTGTTGAGCATCATGAAGAAATATCCACAGGGCTGTTGGCTTTTGAGTTATGATGAGCTTAAAATTGCTGCTAATGGCTGGTTTCTGGACTGAGAGTAATCATTCTTTCATACAAGGACAGCCTCAGAAGATACAAAGCACAAAAGCTGTGTTAAGATGAGATTATACCCTACTAGAAACTGCTGAAAGAACAATAGTAGCATCTTGTTGGAAACAAATTCAGTAATAAGACATTTTAATGTCCTTTATAAATATCTCTTAAAGACAGAAATGCTTCCTCAATACAACTACCATAAACAGTAAAATGTAATTTACACTACATTCTTGAAGGATTTTGCTTA
The DNA here is from genome assembly GCF_900747795.2 of Erpetoichthys calabaricus. NCBI lineage: Eukaryota > Metazoa > Chordata > Cladistia > Polypteriformes > Polypteridae > Erpetoichthys > Erpetoichthys calabaricus. The sequence goes on from NC_041395.2 coordinate 62,476,092, forward strand.
GTTTCTATAATGTATTTACATTGCATAGTTCAAAATTAAAATGGTGTATATTATTAGGCTGGCAGTGTCAGTGTGTGTGTTGACACAGTGTCAATAGTAGGATCTTAACCCACAACCTCAGGGTTTGAAACCCAAAGCCTTAACCACTATGCCACACTGCCTGTTGATGACATATGCATTACATATTGACACTGCACATTAACATTATTTCAGTGTAAGCCTTTTACCAAATGGACAGAAACATGCATCCATTTCCTGATTCCATTCTTTCAGTAATAATAATAAATAATTCTTTGCATTTATATAGTGCTTACTCACTAATCAAAGCGCTCAGCAATTGCAGGTTAAGGGCCGTGCTCAAGGGCCCAACAGAGCAGATTACCGAGTCATGAGGAACCAGACACACTGAACCTGTAGCAACATGCACAAGGTGGGATGGAATGGCAGTCAAGACAACCAGACACATTTCTAAAATAGGCTTGTTCAAGGTTTTTATTTTGTCAATTTACACAAAAAAAACATTACATTTGCCTTCTCCGTTGCATTCAAAAACAGACAGAAATTAAATAACACAAATAAATAGAGATGGGACAGAATAAAATTTACACACACATTCATCATCGGAAAAACAGATTTTTGTTAAAACTACTTCCAGTTGTTTCATAGTTCATTTAACCAAAATTTATTTATGTATTATTAATATGTAGCCTCTGTCAGAACTCCTCAGCTCTCACAGACTTACCAGTGTTTATAAGGTATTATAGTATATAACTTCTCCCCACCTTCCCTCCTACATTTATAACCTCAGGCAATTAGGTGTAGTAAAAGACAAGCAGGAGTTAACTTACAATTTAAACAATGTGTTATTGATAATATTCATAAATAATAACAATATGCAAAGTACATTTGAATATTGGCAACCAAACAACCACACAAAATGGTGATGTGTAGTTTAAGGCGGCACACAGACTTGTTAGTTACTTAAAAATGTCTGTAGTTAAGGCATCATTTGTGGTCAGCTTTCTTCAGAACAGGCCGCATTGCCTGTCTCAATATGGATGCTGAGCTGTGCTCTTCATTGCGTTGTTCTTTTCAGTTCATGCATCAGTTTGGTAAGAGAGAGAGAGTGAGGGAGCGAACAAATCTATAGATTTTCTGTCCAACCCCTAGAGCCAATAGGGTGTCATAGTACTTAAAGGCTTCTGATACAAGCCAGTTCCAAACAGCCATATTTCAGACCAATAGGGGAATAGAACACCTTCACATCTGTCCCCAAAACCATTTGTTGAGTTAAAGTTTGCCAGTTAGGCAGCTTGACTTTCCTATGGGTGTTGACTAAGAGACTTCAGAGAAACATTAGCCAAACTTGTTTAAGGCACTTCCCCCCAATTCTGTCATAAAATTCAAAGACACCCATTCCTAAAAGGCAGGGGTGAACATGAATGCTTCTCACTAATGTAACACTAATATTACATTGCTTTGCATAAATTACAAATAAAGACATACAAAATATTTATCAACTTGTATGCAAAATCTCATATCACAACAGCGTGTAATGGATATCTATCATCAAATGAGATGATTTCCAGTTTAGACATCTTTCTAGAGGTATTGCATTAAATTGTGAAAGTTAATGCAGGTCTTCAGGGGAGATACAGAGCAATATACAAATTGTGCAGCAAAGGCATTGAGGAGTTATGAGGAGATGTCACCACCTTCTGTGTCACCCTGCCACCCATCTTAGAATGAACCAATCTTTTTTTCATACAGCAACTCACATTAGTCAAAAGTGCTTTAAAAAGATATTTATAAAGCAAGCAGAATCGTATTTAGTGCAAAAAAGAGCAACAAATTAGTTATATAGAAGGGACATCCATGATAAAAGATTACTTATTTAAATAGTGCTTTACATAAACAGACAGCAGTTATACCCAAAGCAGCCAAGAAGAACTGCTTTGTTCAACCTTTTTATTATTTATTTTTCTCCCAAAAAGCAACACTTCTGTCAGCTAGTGCTAATGTAGAGTAGGACTCGGCCAACTTTTAATACAAATTCGCCTACACTACCTGATAGCCAAACTGTCTAGTATTTTTGTTAATATAAACTACTATACGTTTTAGCAAAAAAATTTGAACAAAGCCATCTTACAAGATGTTGTTTGAAAATGGCCGCAAGGTGCTCAATAGGGTTCCACTCAAGTGAAGGCAAGTTTCAGTTACAGTGCATCCAAAAAGTATTCACAGCGCATCACTTTTTCCACATTTTGTTATGTTACGCAGCCTTATTCCAAAATGGATTAAATTCATTTTTTTCCTCAGAATTCTACACACAACACCCCATAATGACAATGTGAAAAAAGTTTACTTGAGATTTTTGCAAATTTATTAAAAATAAAAAAATTAAGAAAGCACATGTACAAAAGTATTCACAGCCTTTGCCATGAAGCTCAAAATTGAGCTCAGGTGCATCCTGTTTCCCCTGATCATCCTTGAGATGTTTCTGCAGCTTAATTGGAGTCCACCTGTGGTAAATTCAGTTGACTGGACATGATTTGGAAAGGCACACACCTGTCTATATAAGGTCCCACAGTTGACAGTTCATGTCAGAGCACAAACCAAGCATGAAGTCAAAGGAATTGTCTGTAGACCTCTGAGACAGGATTGTCTCAAGGCACAAATCTGGGGAAGGTTACAGAAAAATTTCTGCTGCTTTGAAGGTCCCAATGAGCACAGTGGCCTCCATCATCCATAAGTGGAAGAAGTTCGAAACCACCAGGACTCTTCCTAGAGCTGGCCGGCCATCTAAACTGAGCGATCAGGGGAGAAGGACCAAGAACCCGATGGTCACTCTGTCAGAGCTCCAGAGGTCCTCTGTGGAGAGAGGAGGACAACCAGAAGGACAACCATCTCTGCAGCAATCCACCAATCAGGTCTGTATGGTAGAGTGGCCAGACGGAAGCCACTCCTTAGTAAAAGGCACATGGCAGCCTGCCTGGAGTTTGCCAAAAGACATATGAAGGACTCTCAGACCATGAGAAAGAAAATTCTCTGGTCTGATGAGACAAAGATTGAACTCTTTGGTGTGAATGCCAGGCGTCACGTTTGGAGGAAACCTGGCATCATCCCTACAGTGAAGCATGGTGGTGGCAGCATCATGCTGTGGGGATGTTTTTCAGTGGCAGGAACTGGGAGACTAGTCAGGATAAAGGGAAAGATGACTGCAGCGATGTACAGAGACATCCTGGATGAAAACCTGCTCCAGAGCGCTCTTGACCTCAGACTGGGTCGACAGTTCATCTTTAAGCAGGACAACGACCCTAAGCACACAGCCAAGATATCAAAGGAGTGGCTTCAGGACAACTCTGTGAATGTCCTTGAGTGGCCAGCCAGAGCCCAGACTTGAATCCGATTGAACATCTCTGGAGAGATCTTAAAATGGCTGTGCACCGACGCTTCCCATCCAACCTGATGGAGCTTGAGAGGTGCTGCAAAGAGGAATGGGCGAAACTGGCCAAGGATAGGTGTGCCAAGCTTGTGGCATCATATTCAAAAAGACTTGAGGCTGTAATTGCTGCCAAAGGTGCATTGACAAAGTATTGAGCAAAGGCTGTGAATACTTATGTACATGTGATTTCTCAGTTTTTTATTTTTAATAAATTTGCAAAAACCTCAAGTAAACTTTTTTCACGTTGTCATTATGGGGTGTTGTGTGTAGAATTCCAACAAAAAAAATGAATTTAATCCATTTTGGAATAAGGCTGTAACATAACAAAATGTGGAAAAAGTGATGCGCTGTGAATACTTTCCGGATGCACTGTAGGTAATATCATGGTGGCCGTTGCTCTGTTGTATCTACTGTCAACAACTGATCTGTTTATTCATCCATTAGCTAAACCCACTTTGTTATTCTTGATTAGGGACGGGCAAATCTGAGTGTTGTGCTTCAGCCAGGGTCTCATTCCTGGCTCTTTTTTTATTTTTTACTTTTAAATATTATTTTGTAAATGTTGTTCATTTTGTGTTTGTTTCCTTTTATATTATTTAGGATGAATATTATTTTGTTTATGGATAATAATGCATTTATGAATGATGTTTTGTGGTGCCTCTCTCTTCCTTATAATTTATGTTTCTTCTATCTTATCTGGTTGAGCCTTAGTAGGCGGGGCCACCTGATGCTGCAGCTGGGGAAATGCCCTCACTTCCATTTAAGGTGAAGCAGCTGTTAGTGTGGGAGCATTTGCAACGAGGTTTGCTTCTGTCTTTTGATTTACGCATCTACTCTTACTTTGAATTCCCTGGTTTGAACACCTTTCAATCAACTAAAGGGACTGTTTCTGGTTTTAGATCTTTAGGTTTCTTTACGTTTAGATTTGACTTCATAGAAAACCTATTCTGTTTCCTTTTTTTTATGCGTGCCTTTGTTTTTCCACTCCATTGGGCCCTTGAGCAAGGCTCTTAATCTGCAATTGCTCCATCCTGGATATGATGTTAACCTGCATTAAGCCCTGTAGGTAGGCCCTCCAACCTGCAGGGAAAACTTGGGGTTTGGTGGCAGAATTGGCAATCCAGCCACCATAAAAAAAACCTCACACTGTTCCATTCCATCTGAACTAGTGTGGTGCTGAGGTGTCACCCATTGTATGGCTGCACTCGGGTCCTAATCTGGGATCCTGAGGTGGTTTGTCATGTGGTGGGTGCGGCAACACGCTGTATCAGCCCATGCTCCTAACTCCTCTCTCTCTCTCTTTGATTTTGTACAATACTTTTTTGAAACCTTCAAAAATATTTAGATACTAAGCAAAGTTTGTTTAGTTGTTTTGTTCACGAGTGAGGGAAGAATGGAACGTGAGATCGACAGGCGGATCGGTGCTGCGTCCGAAGTGATGCGGGCTCTGCATCGGTCTGTCGTGGTGGAAAAGGAGCTGAGCCATAAGGCAAAGCTCTCAATTTACCAGTCGATCTATGTTCCTACCCTCACCTATGGTCATGAGCTATGGGTAGTGACCGAAAGAACGAGATCACGAATACAAGCGGCTGAAATGAGTTTCCTCCGCAGGGTGTCTGGGCTTTCCCTTAAAGATAGGGTGAGAAGCTCAGTCATCCGGAAGGGGCTCAGAGTAGAGCCGCTGCTCCTCCGCATCGAGAGGAGTCAGATGAGGTGGCTCGGGCATCTGATCAGGATGCCTCCTGGACGCCTCCCTGGTGAGGTGTTCCAGGCACTTCTAACCGGGAGGAGGCCCCGGGGAAGACACAGGACACGCTGGAGGGACTATGTCTATGCCAGGCTGTCTGAGGTGATGATGCCCACTAATTTGGGTTCTGGTCAGCGTGAAGTGCAGATGTGACTTTTGTTTTTTGACACCTGCATCATTTTTAGTTTATATTATGGCAGGATCACAATACTCTGGTAGCTGAAGTTGTTGCAGGTTTTCATTTTGCCCCAACCAACCCACAGACTTAAAGGAGAATGTAAAAAGATGATTAGATCCTGGCAGGTCAGAAGGAAGCAATTGCCGCCTTAAAGATACTGGTTTCAAATCCCTGTCCATCTTTGCGTGTGGCATTTGTGGATGTCCCCTCTCCATATTGCCTTTGCCTGGATACTCTAGTTGTTCTTCCACATCATAAACAGTTCCAGATTAGGTTAAGTATCAAGTCTACATAACTACAATGTTGGTAAGTATGGGTGTGTGTATGAATGTAATGTTATAGACTCATGTTCCATTCAAGTGTAGTGTTGCTATCTCAAATTTTCATAAAACTCAAAGATAAAGCAAACAAAATGCAAACATTTGTAAATATCTTTTAAACATAAAAAAATCACACTATTGTGCTTTTCTTAATGCAGAAAAAGAAAAGAGAAAAAAGACTAGCTAATTAAACTATATCTGTTAAAGGTTAAATGCCTTACTGATTGAGAAAATGCTTGGAACAAAAACCTGCAGCCATAGGGGGTCCCCAGAACTGAGTTTGAGAACCACTTAACTAAACCATGGGCATGCAAACCATGTGCGTTTATCATAGGAATTCATCCATCTTTGAGAGCAAAAGTCTATATGTGTCCTATGAAATGCCTACAGTTTCCTCATTCACACAAAGCCAATTTATAGTCACATGGCAAAAAAATTTAAATAAATTAATAAAAAATAAATAAATAAATAAGCTCACAAAATCTTTCATTTCAATCTTAGCATAGGACTTGACTCTTCTCTGTCATGGTCACCTGGGATGACATGTTTTGAGCTAAAGCTTAAGAGAACGACAAGAGTTATGGTCAAAGTCAAAACCAGAAAATCATCAGTGCTAATTCTCAAAATCAAAAAAGAATTTCACCAGGAAACTGTAGTTAAAAAAAGAACAAAAAAACAAGCAAGGGTCATAACAATAGATTGGGCAATTGCCCATAACCCACACTAATATGTGTGGTTAGTTCTTTTGTCTTCCAATCAATACTTGAATAACAAACTGGTGGGTGCTGCCATCTTAAATAGGTACAGCATGACGGCATAACATGTTACAACATTTAACAATATGGTGGCAAACACACCAAACAAAATGGGTACACATAAAAATAATAAAAAGAATAAAATTGCTATATAAGAGTATATATAATAATTATAATACAGTAAACTAAGACATAAACATGCTGAAATTCCAAAAATTGAACAAATAATCCATGGAAGTCCAAAGCATGAGTTCATACCATTCTCCCCACTAAGGGACCATCTATACTCTACCAGCCATTTGCCAAAACAATATGTGAGCTGAATGTATAGGGGTAATGATTTTAGTAGCAAGAAAGAACTGAACTGAAGTTGTTAAAAAATGGATGAACAATAATATCCGTTAAAAAAAAAGAAAAAAGAAACTAAAACAACAATGAACTGCACTTTTAAAACCCTTTTTAATTCATTTTGAATCACCTTTACACCACCACTACCAATCACAAGCTATGGGTGTTGCATTCTCTAGATGGAGTGAGGCAGCACTCCTGAATATTATATATATGGTTTAGTCTCAGTTTTAGTAACACAGTTCAAGATGTCACTTTAACCATTTTTAAAACAGCAAGAATTCCCTAAATTAAATATAATTTCAAGGTTGGAAGAATAAGTGAATGAATGGATTGATGAACAGATGATTTTCTGCTATATAGTATACAAACACCCTGCAGTGATCTGAACAGTTGTCAAACCTCCTGTAAACTGTACTAGCTGCAGCACATCTGAGTGTGCCCACTTCAGTTATCCCTCCGGTCACTTCACTTTGGTAAGTGCCTTAAAAGCTGGTGAGTTATGTCTTCTGGACAATGTGGTGATCTTCACTGCCAAGAGCAAGTTGGCTGTCTTCTTGTTCAAATGGGCTCCAATAAACGAGTTGTCTCATGAGAGCCTGTGCTCTGCTTATGAACATAGGAGACTGCCTGAGAATAACTGAGCTGGCAGAAGAAAAGAGATAAGGAGATATTCAAGTAAGAAAGGAAAAAGTGAATGCCAGGCTGGAGTTGTAACCAGTGGGTCAAATGTAAATCAAAACTCAGTCTGGTAATTAAAGTGTGAAATGAAACAGAGTCAAGGACAGAGAAAAGTCAAAACAAAAAAATTTTTAAAAACAGTCACTATGTCTATTTAACAAGGACTGGCTATCACTAATGAAGAATTTGATTTTTCTAAAAAGAATATCCATGAGAGATGCTATTGGCAGTTATTGCTGTATTTTTACCAGAAGTAACATGTTGTCTTAGCCAGCAACAAATGCAGTGCTGGTACCCAAAAATTATGTTGAGGTAAACAATGAATGAGACATGAATTGTAAATGAAATACTGTATAACAAATCTGTTGAAGAAAAAAAGTAATAATGCAAATGGAATCTACAGAGAATCTGCATGACCACAACCTACTTGGCATTAAAGAGGAAAAAGATTCATAACAATAGACTGAGAGTAGCATTCCTTCAGTATTGACTTTGACATTAAAAAATATGAATTTAGCTTGTTACTGTCCAGAGTCATTTAGGTTTGTTTTGTGCAAAATGTATGTTGTTGAAAGAATAACATATACACTATAAATCTGCTTGATTGGTGAACAGCTGTCTAGTTTTATTTTTATACGTATACTATTTACAGATCCAGGTAAACAGCTCGCTGTCTTGAATGTAATTTATTGTCACACTGCATACTGGTGTATGGATAGGATGACAATAAAGTTAACTTGACTTTAAGTGTATTATATGTTTGCCTGTTTCACTGAGGAAAAGTATGAAAAGTGGGATATTGACTCAAATTAAAAGGCAACCTAGTGGTTTAAAAGCCAGGGTAGTATAAAACCTTAACCACTAGGCCAAACTGTCTATACCTTGTGGAAGCTGGCCCAGACACAGACAGGTAGACATGTTTGAAGCACCACAACACGTTTATTTACAATACTAATATTTACAATAGTGACACACACAACCCCAAAACTCCCCCAAAGTCCAGGCCTTCTCAATAATACCTCTCTCTCTCAGGTCCACCTCCACTCCTCTCCTCCCAGACTTTGTCTCTCGTCCTCCCATCTCCAGCCATCGAATGGAGGGAGGCGGCCCCTTTTATACACATCCGTATGTGCTACAGGTGCCTCCGATTAGCTTCCACCGGCACTCCCCAGTGTGGCGGAAGTACCGGCTGTGCACCCGGAAGCACTCCGGGTGTTCCTGGTTGTCTTCGCCCCAGCACTTCCGGGTGTGGCGGAAGTGCTGAGGACCAGGGCTCTCCAGGCATTGGGGCACCCCCTGGCGGTGACCACGGGCCCCTATAGGGTTGAGCTTCCAAGCTCAGTTCCCGTGGTCCCCAAAGCCACCAGGGTGGTCGCCCCCTCGTGGTCTGGAGGAGTCGTAATCCATCCTCCGGGCATCCCGGCTGGGTGCCACCCTCAGCCGCTTGCCACAACCTATATATTCTTTATTAAATAATATATCCATTTTCATTCAAAAAAAAAAAGAAAAGAAAATTGTGTGTGTAAACACATATGTTACATGATACCTGATTGTTTCTATTTATAATGTATTGGAGTATATCACTAAACATAAAAACAAAACTTTGCATGATTACTTTTTATTTTATCTAATCATCCTCAAATTGACCATTCTTTTTAATTTAAGAAGCTAAATCATTCCAGCACATTATACCCCCTGATGGACTACTATTGTCATTGTGCACATTGGTTAGCCACAATCCACTGTGGTCCCTCACAGGATGAAGCATTCAAATAAAATTGGAGGATGGTTAATCAGCACTTAACACAGATGGGTGCCAGTTATTTTAGGTTTTGTATACAGCTTTATAAAGTTCAAAAGCTTTATTTCTGACAAACAGGAGACATGTACATGTACAATATCTTCTAGTAAGGAGAATGCAGGGGTAAAAAAAAAGTAAAAAACAAACTTCTTTATAAATTACATTTTCTGTCATTAGCCAGAGTGTTGATTCTTATCCTTAGTGGTGGTAATGACAACTGAAGTTATGTCAAACTGTCATGTTGATTACTAATCCAAAATCTTGGACAAGCAAACATTTAGCAGCCATGGATGTTAGAAGCAGCACCAACTGAGAGGCACAAGAAACTGATTATAAGGCAAATGTGTAAAAATGATTGCCTCAACACAAACACACAAAGTGGAGGAAGCTAATCAACAATTAAAATAATCAGGGCTTGTTATGTAAATGTCAGAAACTTAATAAATACACTAAGCTGATATCAGTGTCAATGTTGCAACATTCACTTTCAATATATTCTTTCAATCATGTCATATTATTGGATCAGTTGGCCAATTCTGTTTCTTGTAAGGTAACTACAAAGGTTTCAAAAATAAAAGCCTGCAATGAGTTTATCTCCCAGTTTGTAATACCATACATGATATCAGAGGGCTTCTTTGCCAGCTATTAATAATTTTTCTTCCTTTAATATCTTCAGAGACAAAACTGTTCCATAGGTTATGTTAAATAAGTTATGTTAAATTAATAGAAGAATTTTCCTAGTTAAGTCAACATGCTTGCCTATATATTAATGCCTAGTCTATGGGAGATTCTATTATAACTTCCATGAGCCAGATTGAAATAGAATATTCTAATTATTTCTTGTCCCTCTGACTACAAATTAGTCCCAGTTTTTATGATCTGCCTTGCAGTTGGTAAGGCATGGAGGGCAAACAAACTGTATTCAAACCATATCATATTGGACATATTGACCATATTGAATGTGCCATATGTATAAAACGTACTGAATGCGTTAAGTAAAGCAAATATGTAAGTTTGCCATAGAGAAATAACACAACCTTTAAGTATAGAAAAAAAGCTTAACAAGAAAAAGCTAAGTTTGTAGAAGAAACATTTTTTCCTTTTTATCCTGCATGTATAACAACTTTTTTCCTGTTTTTGTGCAAACTGTTTTGCTTTGAATTTTCACAAAACTTTACTGGGCTTAGAAATTTCTTTTGCTATGTGCTGGATCCTACCTTGCCAACTCAGTAGCTGCTCAATTTTGGGAAACTGGAAATGATGCAACTACCGTCAATGATGCATCAGACTGAACTATGTCACAGCTTAACAATAATACTAACAAATGTGTATGAGCAGTAAGATGCACTTTTTCCGGGGGTCAAATCTAAAAGAAAATTTCATCTGGTTACCAATAGAAATGTGTGAGATGGACAGAATTTCATTAAAAAAAGAACTCAAAATTGGTCATAGTAGCATTGCTCTCTTTTTCTATGGCAGGGCACATGGGATGTACACACTATGATCAGCAATTTTTATTATTTTTAATAGGTTCCTCCTGAACTGTTTTAAGTATATATTAAACTGTTTTGAAACCAAGGTGTGTGAAAATTAGATTTAGTTTTTCCTACAGGACATTCTGAGAAAGTTAAAATTTCACAGCATTATGCCATGATGCCAGCTTATTTTGTATATGGGCTCTGCCATTTTGCCAGTTCTATTACCAAGATACAGGTTGTAGTTGCCAGGGTGAGTGGTCACAGTAGTCGTGGCATCTGATGTTATCGATGCCACAGGTTAAGAGGTCAGCACTGGTATCAATATCTAATCAGAGTTTGTGGATAATCCCTGTGCTAGCATGCCTTTCTTTTGATGATAATTAACTTCCTGGCTTTAGAACTCTGATCTTGTTTTAGATACCTCGCTTTTTGGCTAGGATTTTAAACTGAATGACTGATTGGGTTGACTTTTGGTGCTCATTTTGTCTCATCCCCTGACTAAATTTCATCTCCTGATCTGTATCATTAAAAAAATGTACTGTCTTGCTCTGAGTTAGTAAACACTGCAGCTCCAAGGAAATCCATTAGTAAGCTAAAAGATTAGATTTTTGAGGAAGTAAGTGGGCCTCTCTTTGATATGTGACATCTTGATATCTCTGTCTATTAGTCAAAATTGAGTCTAAACTGTAGCATGTATATTTCAAACAATACAGTATTAATGGTTGAAAAAGAGAGTTTCCACAATTTACTTTTATCAACTACGATGGACAAACCTGTGTACCGATTATCAGCCAAATTGTTGGGTTTAGGTATACCTAATAAACCAGTGTCAATTCCTGTAGAATCCAATGTCAGCTCCTGTTGTAAACAAAGCGATTTTCATTTGGTGTATTTAATTTAAATAATTTGTAAAATTTCTTATCATCGTTTTACTTTTAACATTATTTTCATGACATCATTTCAACACCATGTTGCATTTTGTGGTTACACAGTCATGTGACTGGAAGTTACTATAAAATAAAAAATAAATTCATTACATTTATATAGCGCTTTTCTCAGTACTCAAAGCGCTATCCACACAGGGAGGAACCGAACCCACAATCTTCCACAGTCTCCTTACTGCAAAGCAGCAGCACTACCACTGCGCCACCTGTGTACAACCTCATCATCTGTTAATGATGGCAGCCAACAACTCTTGGTATTCAAGCTTTTGGATTCATAATAAAACAAACACTATTAGCGATAGTTACAGAATGACTTTCCTAATTATTCTGTTTGTAATTTTTTATTTATGTTTTGGATTGTTGCCTGGTGTTTTAGGTCCCAGACTTTTACCTATATGAACAACTATTATTTTGTGTTTGGCTGTTTTTGAATACATTGTATACTTTCTACATTTCCTTGTGAAATTCTTTCTTCAAGTTGTCCTTATATTCAAACCAACTTACAACTTGACTGAAATTGCAATACAGTAAATGATGTAACTAAACCAAGGGAAAATAACAGGACAAAGAAACACAAACAATTGATCTTGCTTCACTTCAGGAGAAAACATCACCTCTGTCCATCATGATGAAATAGTGCAAAGACCAGTTTTAGTGTTTGAACTTTTGATTTTGAGGCTAAAACTACTTATAACTTCACAGCTAAGGTAAAATCAGTGAATGTATTAACATATTTATTCCTAGTTGCTAGTCTTATTAAGATATAATACAGCCACAGGGGATGCACAAACCAGTGTGGTTCTTTGTGCTGGTCCCAAGCCCGGATAATTGGGGAGGGTTACATCAGGTTGGTCATCCAGTATAAAATTTTGCCTGATCAATATGCGGACAACAATATAGATTTCCATACTAGAATGATCGAAGCCCAGGTGAAGAACAGCCACCACCAGTTCTGATAGCCAACAGGGTGCTGGTGGAAGCCGGAATACTGTTGGCTGAAGAAGAAGAAGTGGGAAGGTGTTTTCCAGAGACAGGGGAAGAAGAAGAAGGTAAAGAAAGTGGAAGTTAGGGTAGGAACTTTGAATGTTGGCAGTATGACTGGTAAAAAGTAACAGTTAGTTAATATGATTGAGAGAAGGAAGGTTGATATATTGTGTGTGCAAGAGACCAGATGGAAGGGGAGTAAGGCCAGGTGGATTGGAGGCGGGTTCAAATTATTCTACCTTGGTACCCAAAGTAGAGAGAGTGGTGTTTGGAGTGGATTTCAATGGACATGTTGGTGAAGGGAACAGAGGGGATGAGTAGGTGATAGGTACGTATGGTGTCAAGGAGAGGAATGAAGAAGGTCAGATGATAGTGGATTTTATGAAAAGGATGGACATGGCTGTGATGAATACATATTTTAAGAAGAGGGAGGAGCACATGGTGACATACAAGTGCGAAGGAAGATGCACACAGGTGGATTATATCCTATGCAGAAGGGTCAGTCTGAAGGAGACTGGAGATGGCAAAGTGCTGGCAGTATTAGGCAGCATAGGATGGTGGTCAGTAGATGGCGAAAGGATATAAAGAAGGGAAGGAGAGTGAGGGCAAAGCCAAGGATCAAATGATGGAAGCTGAAAAAGGATGAATGTAAGGTAGAGTTCAGGGAAAAGGTAAGACAGGCACTGGGTGGCCGTGAAGAGTTGCCAGATAGCTGGGTAACTACAGCAGAAGTGGTAAGGGAGACAGCTAGAAGGGTGCTTGGCTATGACATTTGGACAGAGGAAGTAGGACAAACAAACCTGGTGGTGGAAAGGGGAAGTTCAACAGAGTAAACAGAGGAAGAGGAAGGCAAAGAAGAAGTGGGATAGTCAGAGAAATGCTAAGTAGACAGTAGTACAAAGAGATAAAGCATAAGGTGAAGAGAGAGGTGACAAAGGCTAAAGTATGATGAGTTGTATGAGAGGTTGGACACTCAGGAGGGAGAAAAGGCCTTGTACCGATTGCCTAAACAGACAGACTGAGCTGGGAAAGATGTACAGCAGGTTAGGGAGAATAAAGGATAAAGATGGAAATGTACTCACAAAATAAGAATAAGAGGTGTGTGAAGAGCTGTAGTAGCTGCAGAGGGATAAAGTTGATGTGCCACAGCAATGACGTTATGGGACAGAGTAGTGGAAGCTAGGTTAAGAAGGAAGGTGATGATTAGTGAGCAGCAGTATGGTTTCATGCCGGTAAAGAGCACTAGAGATGCTATGTTTGCACTGAGGGTGTGAATGGAGAAACAGAGAGGAGGACAGAAGGAGTTGCATTGCGTCTTTCTGGACTTACAGAAAGTATATGAAAGAGATCCTAGAGAGGACAGGAGAGTGGCAGAGAAGTATGTAAGGGTGGTATAGAATATGTACGACTGAAGTGTGACAACTGTGAGGTCTGCGGTAGGAGTGATGAATGCATTCAAGGTAGAGATGGGATACATCAAGGATCAGCTTTAAGCCCTTTCTTTTTTCAATGGTGATGGACAGGTTGACAGACAAGATTAGACAGGAGTCCCCGTGGACTATGATGTTTGATCCTCTTGTCACACAAGAACAAATACACAGTAAAGTATTCTACTTTCTCTTTTTGTCTTCTCTCTGTCCATCCACATCCCTCCAGCAAGTGCTGCCTTCTTTCTATAGGCCAAAGGAAGTACTTCTAGTGCCCAGAACACAGCCTGAAGGAAGCACTTCCGGGGCAGGTGGAAGTCCTGAAAACTAGGAATCTCGAATCCCTGCAGCATCCCCTATTAACTCGCATGGGACTCTTGGCACTACAATTCCCATCATGCCCAGCGGGGTTCCACATGGCGACTGTCATCCTGGGATGCTGCCATATGGCAGATGGTGGATAAAAATATCCAATTTTAGGGGCTTTCCTCCACTTTTCCCATAATATTGTCCTCCTGTCTGGGTAAGGGTCTCATACTCCTCCTGGCCAGAATGCCAGCTATTCCTGGTTTGCACATACGAAAAATACAGATATGTGTTTGACGACTGGCTGACCAACCACAAGTGTTACCTGGTAGGTAACCAAGCAAATAATCAGATTGCAACTCAGACCTAAGAATGTAATTCTCTGATCTTCACGCCATTAAATAAGCGAACCAGCCATCGTGGCGCAACATCAGGGCTTTGCTACAAGTGCTTAAGTCCAAGGTTCAATCTATGTAAGGGGATGCAAAAGTACATACACCTGATGAGCCCCAATAAGGGCGAAACAAGTGTCATGTACTTTTTGCATTACTTGGCAGATACTGTATCATGTATCTATATATATACGTGTGTGTGTGTGTATTCAGTATATGCATATATATGTCTTCTTTAAAGCTTTTGTTAGGAAGAAGTCTTACTATTTTATTAATTAAAGTAGTGAACATGTTTGGGTGTGTTGTTGAAAAATATCTTCATATCCAATCCACAAAATGGACAAAGTAAAGATGGCTATGCACTCCTTTACAACAACAATGACAACAACTATTTATTTCTTGTATGACCCAAAATCACACAAGGAATGCCTCAATGGGCTTTGACAGGCCCTGTTTTTGATAGCCACGAGCCTTGCCTCTCTAACAAGACAAGAAAAAACTTCCACAAAATAAAAGGGAATCTAGGGAAAGGCAATTCAGTAAGAGACCCCCTTCCAGGTAGGTTAGTCTTGCAATGATTGTCAAAAAATATAATACATAAAACAAAACACAAGTAATCCTATTCACAGAGCTAGATGGCCATTCTATCATGGCCACATCAGAAATGCAATAGTATAAACTACAAGGCAAAATGCAAGAATAGATTATACAACTCACTAAATACAGAACTATCACATACGAGGATACAAATTTGTTCCAATACATCAAAAACAAAGTAGAGACTAATTAAATGGAAAACAATAATATTTGTCCATCAGCTAATTGTAGATCCACTGCCAGATTGTAGAAATGAGTCAGACAAGCCAGACAAAATCCCGGAGACTTCGGCCAACAAGATGCCTCCTCAGTATTGACCAATTTATGAACTCATTCCCCAAAGGCTCCTGGTAAATCCTCTGATACAACATTTTAGTTCAACTAAGAAAAGATGACCTCTTCATGGCTATTTCACTTATTGCATAATCACAATTGTTAATTTGCTGACACCAAATAGTATTGTCACAAAGATTAAAACTGTGAATCTATGACAGGGAGGTGCAACAAAGTCATGGTTAGCATATCTGTCTTACAGCTGCAGGGACCTGAGGTCAGTTCTCATTCTGGTAGCTGTCTGATATGTGTGAAGTGAAGTTGGCATGTTTACCTGTGTTCGTAAGGGACTCTGAAACTATGAAGCAGCAGTGCTAACCACTATGCAGCCCACTATAATAAACCGAGATTTAAATCCTTTGTTATAAAGAAGTAGAACAGGTCTGTTTGAAGCATCTTTAGATTTTTTGTGGTGTTACCATACAATTCATGCAATTTATTAAGTTAATCAATCAGTAGGACATTAGTGTCATTCTGGAATCTGGCTATCTGACCATTAAGTTTATATAGTCACATGAATTATCCTACAATCAAGAATGTCATTGTTCAAAAGGCAGGCTACTGTATATAAGAATGACAAATTCAAGAATGATAGTAAACAAGTATTTTGCACATATTTTAAATCTTTCAATAA
Organism: Erpetoichthys calabaricus; assembly: GCF_900747795.2. NCBI lineage: Eukaryota > Metazoa > Chordata > Cladistia > Polypteriformes > Polypteridae > Erpetoichthys > Erpetoichthys calabaricus. Next base: position 62,492,462 of record NC_041395.2, read on the forward strand.
TAAAACATGGGTTTTGATTTGCAAAATCAAACGACTAACATTGTGCCAGTAGGTCATTAATTTGAACATTTATACCTACCATTATACGTTTTATATAGTATATCCTAGTACTAGGGTGTTGTACCATGTTAGCCATTGTGAATGTAGTGAAAAGTCAAGCAAAATGACACCTTTTATTGGCTAACTAAAAAGATTACAATATGCAAGCTTTCGAGGCAACTCAGGCCCCTTCTTCAGTATATCCTAGAAAACTAAATGTTTTTAGAACATCTTTAACCTATCATTTTGAAATCACTATTGGCAGTCCATTGTCTCAAAGCCTGTCAACTAAGGTTAGGTGATAAGTGTTACCGGCCTCAGGCTGAGGGGAACCTGGGCCAGGTACAACCCTGTAGCCACAGCGATATGGTGAAAAAGCATAAAAGAAGCAGGCAGCAGTCATGAGTCTCAGACCATACTTCTCTGTTCTACTTTATTCTCATTTATCCAGAAATATATAAATGCTTCAATCTCTGCATAGATCAACATGACGATCAGGTAAACAATAGTGCATGCCAATTTCCTCATCAGAACAACAGTGTAAACACATTTACTTTGGTTCAACAATAGTATTGTTAGGAAATTAAGGCAATTTGTAAATAAAAAGGATTCTGAGAAATTAATTCATGCATTTATTTCTAGTAGGATTGACTACTGCAATGCGGTGTTCACTGGATGTTCAAACTGTTCTTTATACAGCCTCCTGTTAAGCCAAAATGCGGCTGCAAGAATTATTACAAGAACAAGAAAATATGAACACATAATTCCAGTTCTTAAATCTTTATACTGGCTCCCGGTTAAATTTAGGGCAGATTTCAAAATCCTCCTTTTAACATATAAAGCATTAAATGGCCAAGGTCTGGCTTACTTGTCTGAACTTATGACTTACAAATCAGAGCGCACATTAAGATCTCAAGATGCCGGTCTGCTTATGATTCCAAGGATTAATAAAATAACAATGGGAGGTCGAGCTTTTTGTTACAGGGCCCCTAAACTGTGGAATGGTCTGCCTGCTACTATAAGGGATGCCCCTTCAGTCTCAGCTTTCAAATCCCATCTAAAGACTCACTACTTCAGTTTAGCATATCCTGACTAGAGCTGCTGATTAACTGTATAGATTGCATCTCTGTTGTTATAAATTAGCACTAAAACATAAGTAACATGAGAGTTATAATTGGATACTAACCCTCACCTATTCTGTTTCTCTTCTTGGTACTCAAATGTGGCATTTGGTGCCACGGCCCACCTGCCAAGTTGTTTTGCCTGTCTAAGGTAAAGTCATCCCTGATGGAGGATTGCAGGAATCATGGGAAAGAGGGGTCCTTTCATCCGATTGGCTGGCCCAGCGCTGGTTCAGCCGTGGAATGGCCAATGGGGGAGGCAGCTTGATGGATGAGATCTCCAGGACTCTAAACAAATCCAAATCTTATTATGTGATATCATCTACTGTTAAATTCTGCTCCGTACTTCTAAAATTTTTATTTTTATACTGTATTGAGGATTTGTTCTGTTCTGTGTATTGTATTGTATTGCATTGTATTGACCCCCTTCTTTTGACACCCACTGCATGCCCAACCTACCTGGAAAGGGGTCTCTCTTTGAACTGCCTTTCCAAAGGTTTCTTCCATTTTTTCCCTACAAGGTTTTTTTTTTTGGGAGATTTTCCTTGTCTTCTTAGAGAGTCAATGCTGGGGGGCTGTCAAAAGACAGGGCCTGTTAAAGTCCACTGCGGCACTTCTTGTGTGATTTTGGGCTATACAAAAATAAATTATATTGTATTGTATTGTTGTCAGCTATCAAGAAGTACCTGATTAGAAACCAATGTCAACAGAACTTCTTAGTTTTCAAAGGAAGCAGGCAGTTCTGTATCACTACATTGTGTGCGGAAGAGATACTAATCAAGGCAGTCTGACTATTCAAAACAGGTGACTCTTTTACAAGACAGATAAATATGTATGTCCTGTAGATAGCCATCAACAATGACCTGTAGCAGAGTTTTCTAGGAATTTTGTCTTTTGTTTAAAACACTGAATTCTAGCCCATTACATTGGCACTCAAGCCACCGATCTCAAACAACACCACTTATCACTCAGCTGATTCTATAGGGCATTGCTCAACATTATCCATCCATCCATTTTCCAACCCGCTGAATCCGAACACAGGGTCACGGGGGTCTGCTGGAGCCAATCCCAGCCAACACAAGGCAGGAACCAATCCCGGGCAGGGTGCCAACCCACCGCAGGACACACACAAACACACCCACACACCAAGCACACACTAGGGCCAATTCAGAATCGCCAATCCACCTAACCTGCATGTCTTTGGACTGTGGGAGGAAACCGGAGCGCCCTGAGGAAACCCATGCAGACACGGGGAGAACATACAAGCTCCACGCAGGGAGGACCCGGGAAGCGAACCCAGGTCCCCAGGTCTCCCAATTGCGAGGCAGCAGCGCTACCCACTGCGCCACCCGCTCAACATTATTTCCTTCATAATTTATTTTGTCTGAATTCTGTGTTGTGAAGAACCAGCAAACCTTTATTTTCACATACTCTTGCCTCAATGGAGCAAGTCTAAAAGGTGTTGAGGGCAAATTAAACAGGGTTAATGTTAATGAAATATCCACCTTTATTTTGCATATTGCTGTTGTATAGGAGATACATCATAGCTGATTAATTTCAGGTGATAGACCTTAGTCTGAAAGTTCTGTCATGCTGAGCAGGGTTCTGGAAAAGCAGAAAGGCAAAAAAGAATTTAGAGTACTTTGCTGCTTTGTGCAGCTTTTGATTCCCTTGGGGTTAAGACCTTGAGCTTAGTGATAACAATGTCTGTAACATTTTTTTGCATAGAGCAGCTACCTTTCATTACAATTTTTTTCAAAAAGACGTCAGTTCACTTTTTGTTTTTTTGAAACTCTTATGAAAAGCACAGTTCAGTTGCTGTTTTGTGAAAAACTAGAAATCTGCCAGAACCCTCTCCTTTGGCTGCTGCTTTGCAAAAACTGAAACAGACACTTTCATGGAGCTATTTTTATGGACAGTTTCCAAAGAACTCTCTCCAGCAAGAAACATTTTTTTTTTCAGTTTTGCTTGCTCCCTCCACCACCATAACCTATCATCTATGGGGGAGGAGCAAAAGCTTTTGATTCGTCAAAAATTTTGATATCTGGTTTTCGATGGATCGACATTTTATGGTCTCCTGATATTGAAAACATTGATATCTCGACGATGGGTGTGTCTGTCTGTGTGTGTGTGTGTGTGGGTTTGTGTGTCACAGTTTCTTGAGGACAGCCTAGAACTAACAACAGCTGAATGGAAAAATACCAAACTCAAAACCTAAGCCTGTTATAAGATGATAATGTACTGATTAGTTTTTGAGCCAAATTGAGCACTCTAGATTAACTCTCACATACTGTAATTCTGTAATTAAACATGAATTCTTCTCAACAATTGCTATTGTAATGACCTATTTTATGATCAGAAAGATCAGCATCAGAGTAAATGATTACTGAAATGTTATAGTATAGTTTGGGTAATTTGGTTCCTAGGGCACAAAGGAATAGTTCATTTTTAACTAACTGGACCATGTGGATTACTGGTATTAACAGTGAGACAGGTAAATGGGGACAGGTAACAGTTACTAGCTAGTTTTGACATTTCTTCCTATCCTCCATTTAAGAAGAATCTGATATTCGTTGGTAAGTTTCATGATAGGTGCATGTCATAACTAAATAAAACAGATGTTAATAGCATTTTCAAAAAGCAGAAGTATAAAAGAGAAGCTTCAGATCAATATGCAAACAGAAAATATGATTATGAGCTATGCAGAGGGGAAGAGGATAACAGGGGGATACACTTTTTAAACAGCTGCTTTTATCGATTGGGACAACAATGGAGATCACAGCCTTTACAAATACTTAAGAAAATCTGTGGGATTGGCCAAAACCTTTTATGGAAGATTATCTCCACTCTAAGTGGATGACATAATTTCTGTTATCAGATCATATCAGATATGACATATCAGAGTATGCAACTAAGACATCTTTCAATAAAAGAGAGTATCACAGGTATTTGTTTTTCTTTTAAAATCCTGGGTGGCAGATGTTAAGGCACAATCATTTGGAATCATAAGACAAGCATAGATCGACCAAGTGGTCTTATGAAACACTGCAAAACCAGAAATTGTAGTCAAGAGTGCTAGGCTAGATTAGGGGTTCTCAAAATCAGTCCTGGGGACCCCCTGTGGCTGCAGGTTTTTGTTCCAACCAGCTTCAGTTTTTAATTGGACTCCTGGGTTAATTAAGTGAACTGTTATTTCCCTGACTCTGTGTTTTGGGAACAATGCAGAAATTAGAAAACTAAATTATTAATTTGTTACTAAAAATTATTAAAATGTACTAAGCAATTATATTGGAATAATGTATTTTTTATCTTTTTAACAATATTTTCATCTCGATTTTTATTCTACTTTTCCAGGTGTTTAAATTGTTTAATTAATCCACTATTTACTAATTAGTGGGTCTGATGCTAAAGTTGTTGCAGCTTTTCATGATTCAGTGTTGTTTGCATGAGTGTCTGCTCTGCTTGTTTTTAATTGTCATTGTTTAGAATACCATGAAGGGAGCAAACTGCACAGAGAAAGGGCAAAATATAATGAAATCAACAAAAGAGAGTTAAGAATTTGAATCTATAGCAAAAATAGAAATATTTCTATATGTCTTATAAATGTAAAAATCATGCTGCTGTGCTTTTCTGTATGTAGAATAAGAGAAGAATAAAAAACACCAGCTAATTAATTGAGATCAGTGTTATCAGTTGTTGTCCCTGATTAGGAATCTGGTTGAAGCAAAAACCTGAAGCCACAGTGGGCCCCCAGGACCAACTTTGAGACCTCTTGGGCTGGATTATATTCACTAATTTTTAGAGAAAAACAATTCTTCGTTTTGCTTTGCAGTCAGTCTTTCCCTTATTGTTTAAGGAAAGTTTGAACAAGTAATTCAAGAAAATGCAAGTTCTTAAAAAATGTGGAGTATTGATGCATGAGCAAGACCACCACAAAGATGGGAAAGAGATATGACATCAACAAGGGAAGAAAAGGACTAAGCAATACATTAAAAATTCCAAACTGCCAGAAATTTTTCAATCTATTTGAAAACCTCCAAAGTGGTTAGGATAATTATAGACCGTGACAACTAACTAAAGTCTGGAGCACCATGCAGGACACATGTCTGATTTTACATTGTACACTGCATATTATCCCATTTATAGTTTTCTCTGACATTTACTTATAATCCAAGTGAAGGATATTTGAAAAATTACTTTGTTCTACTGCAAAGAAAATGGAAGCCAACATACAGAGACTTTAATCAGACCACCAGGGAAGCCTTAATTAATAGTCTGCTACATACGATGCTTTAAATACAAAGCGAATTAATTAACAGAAATTCCAAGCGAATAAATGTGAACCACCTAGTGCTTTCACTAATAATATTTTAACTGTAATATTTAATACCTGTTGTCTTAATGGAAACTGGTGCACAGACATATATCAGCAATAAAAAACATATAAAAATAAACAGTACAGTATTGTTTTTTAAAAGAGTTCATTGCAGTGAGGAGTTATGCCCAAATATTCAACACAGCAGAATGACAGATGTGGTAAAAAATGAAGCATTCATTTATTACATTTAAATGTTTGGTCTTCCCAAAAATTATTTAAAATATGCTTTATTGTTATCACAATATATAAAAAAGCTAATTATTGTCAAATTTATAGAAATATATAACACAAAAAATGAAACAACAACCTTCTCTGCTCTGATTCACCACTACACATATAAAGCCAACATCAATGTAATTCATAGTCCGACCAACAACCATATGGCCAAAACATTAAGGAGGTTTTATGGGGTTAATTCTTTTGTACTTGCCTTGAATACTTTGCTTTAAATTTAATCAGAACAAATTCAGTTTAACAAATCAGAATCACTTTAATTGATGTCACGTGAAGGCAAATAATTTTTGTATTTGATTTGGAATTAGATTGGTTAAATCTGAACACATTCACAACAATCATTATATGCTTCAGAAATGTTTCACTTCTAATTGTGTTCTTACCAAAAATAGCCCATTTGTTTTTCACTTAAATATTATTGGTGCAAGATCTAACTATAGTTGAAAAGACATGATTTGCCTTGGTTTCAGTCTTTATATCAAAACAAGCTTAAATGCCATGTATTAAATATATATTTAAAGAAATTTACAGGTTGTTCCTCAAAACATTACAATGGCCAAGATTTGTGATACAAGTATCTATGAGCATACAGGAGATGATTGTTCATAGAAGATGTTACAGATTTATAAACAATTTACCTAGTATAGTCTCTAGTATATGAAGAGAATGTTACAATAAAGTAAACAAAGATCCATGTAGTGATAGTTGATGTCAGAGGTGAATGGCCAGATCCAGCAAGCTAATGGAACAGTCATCTACTGTCAGGCAAAAAAAGCAATACATACCCACACATAATCAACAAAACCAGATATCTGTATACTAATAAAAGTTGGCTGTTCTGACATGATTTCTGCTGTGACATACTGATGGTGGAGTCCACTTTGGAGTGCAGCTCCGTGTCATTCTTCCTTTGTGTGATTGGTACTGGCCGGTGGTAGCCTTTAAATACCAACTGTGGGTCATCCAAATGTCGCAGAATGCTTAAGCATTGCTATTGACCACATGCATCACTTTATACCCACATTTTACCTCTTTTGGTATAAGAGCAAGATATCTAAAACAAATGGACAAAGTGGCCACTTAGTGAATAAAATTTGTAGGTACAGTATCTATAAATTCTTAGTTGAATGGCAAGAATGCTAGCGATCTCACCATTACAGTTTCGCTCAGCTATGCACAAAGAACAAAACACAGAGATTGTGCTTTAAAGATAGAATATAGAGGTCAATGAAATAAATGCTGTATTTTTCACTTAACATGTCATTAGGAAATGCACTATATATAAAAAAAGATAAATTCTATATTCAAACCATTTAATTTTGAGCTCTTACTCAATGTAGTAATGACAGTAAAGATATTGTTCTGCCAGGGTTATCATGTCTGAAAAATAAAATATAGACAAAAGAACCAGGAGATAAAACAAACATCCAACAAAAGATCAGTCACACCAAATAAATACAGTCAAAAGTTAACACAAACATAAAGGTCAAAAAACAAAGTCCTAACTCCATTAATAACGATTGAGATGTTACTTGCACCATGAAAAGCTATGTTTAGTGAATCCAAAATCTTGGACATCTTGACCACTGTAATACCATCTTAAACACTGTTGTGGTGATGATGTCAAGCGTCAATTTCCAGAACTCATAAAGTGGAAATGGGATGTCGCCACAAACAGCAGAAGAAGGCTATCCCCATGATTATCAAAATAGTTTAGGAAAGACAACAAAATACAATCATAAAAACTAATAATGGACACAGGACACCAGGATAATAATAAAAATGAATGCTACATGGTACACAACTCTTAGGTCACAACAGATAGCAAGGTTTTACTAAATTTTATTGCAACAGGGTGAATATGTAAAATAAGAATTTGGAAAACTATGAAAAAAATTTACCTTTTCATCTTGTAAACCCTAAACTTGTAAATCTGTAAAACTGTCTGACTGCACTGATTGCTGCATCTGAAAGCAAATGTGTATTCATTTTTAATCAGAGGTTGGGAAGTGAAGAGATGACAACTCTAAGAACTAGGGCAGAAAATTATATAAAACATGAACAATTAGAAATGATGGAAGGAGATGAATGTAAGCACACAGTATTTTCATATTTTACACACACACAGACACATGAAAGCTGCATCTTGCACCGACTACCGGAAATCATTAATAATTTTACTAGTTTCCATCTTTATATCCACCACAACTCTACCATTTTTAGATATCATTCTATCAGTTTTCCCAGACTTAAAACCTCTGTCTATTACAAGACAATTGACTCACACAGTTACATTCTCTATTGCTCCTTCCATTCTCTTTCATAGTTCTTTCTACTCTACCGCCACTGCAGTGATGAGGTTTCCTTATGTAGTGAAGCACTCAGAATGAGTATCTTTATCAAAAGAGGATATCCTTTGTACTGTTGTAGACAGGGCCCTAAATCAAGCCAGGATCAGACCTCATAACATCAATTCTAAGAGGAACCCCAATAATGAATTCCTCCTCCCACTGGCCCACCCATTCCACCCCAACACTCTATCGATCCCAAAGGTCATCAATGAAAATTTCCCCATTTTTCACACTTATGTTTCCACAGGAGGCTTTTTTCCTAACCCTCCCTTGATCTCCTTATGTCGACAACCTAACCTACATAAACCTCTTGTCTACATCTCACCTCACAGAGGAAAGCCACATTCCTCACCAGGAACTTTAAGCTGTAACCGGAGAACTGTGTCACTTGCAAATATGCTACCAACAATATCCTTGTATATCGTTTTTCTGCTAAATTCAGGGCCTGTTGCCTGTTTAAAAATCATATTTACTGCATTTCTTGCTGAAAGTGCTTAGCCATCTATAAACTGGAAGATGTCCAGCAGGCCATTTCAAGGAAGATTCAAGTCATTAAGATCAAAGAAATTATAAAGCCTATTGCACAACACTTCACAGCTCTTGATCATAACCACATGGATCTTTTTGTTTGTGTTGTCTTACTGAACTTCAAAAACACTTTTCAAAGAAAATCAGAAGCTAAGCTTCTTCTCAGCCTGAGATCACGTTTCTCTAATACTTTTTTATTTTTATTTTATTAATTTTGAATAAAAGCAAATAACAATCCATATAATCAAATCAAACTAATCAAAATCAAAACTCAACACCCACCAATAAGAAAGAATGAGAGGGGAGCCAGCCAACAAAGCAATTTTTTGAAGCAGCAAGGAAGGAAGAATATCTCGTTACCCGATGTAGAAGCTTATTCCAGAATGTTCTTGATTAGATACTCCCATATTTAAAAAAAAGGTTTGAACAGATCCTCTGAAAGATAATTTGACTTTTTTCCAATTTCATATACTATAGAGCATCAGTTACCCACTGACTTAAAAGTGGTGTGTTGGGAATAGTCTAGTTGAGCAAGATAAGCCTAAGTGCTAGTAGTGAGATAAAGGCAACTGTTTTGTTTGTCCTTCTCCTCTTTAAACCCATCTGGCATTCCACCAAACACAAACTATTAATGGGTTAGGAGTGATTGTGACACAGTACTATCTAAGAGGCATTCAAAGGTTTTTGTCCAAAATGATGTTAATTTGGTTTACACCCAAAACATGTGGCCCAGTGAGGCTGGAGCTAGATTGCAATGTTCCCAGATTCACTCTTGCCCTGGAAACATTTTGATAATTTTAATCAAGATAAATGTGCTCGATAAAAGATTTTAAGTTGAATAATTGAGTGCTTTGCGCATATGGAGCTAAAGTGTATTCTCTGCATGACTACCTTCCACTCCTTTTCTGAAATGTTAAGTTAAAGATCCTTTCTCCATTGTGCCCTGGAATCTTTGAAAGGAAGAGAATTTAAAATATTTTTATCAATTGTGGAGATATTATCCGAGTGTTCATGGCTGATCAATAGTTCTTCTGGAATAGAAATAGATGGAAGGTCAGGAAAATTGGCTAGTTTCTAGCTTGAAAGCAGTAGAAAAATTTGTTGATGGGAAGTTAATTTGAAATTTAATTGCTCGTAGGATGCTATATCAATGTACAAGTCTCTAAATGTTTTAATCCCAGATATCGTCCAAGCATTAAATACTGTGTATGTTTGAGAGGGTGGAAAAGAGTGGTTGTCATGTAGAGATGCAACAGATAAGAGCCTCTCCGTCTTAAAGTGCTACCTTCATTGGTCCCATATTCAGAGTGAATGAAGGGCAGTTGGATTATTAATATATTGAAAATAGTTTGTGTTCACTGTAACAGAGAGCAGGGAATATAAAGAAGTACTGCAAGATCTTAATTTTATTGTAGACCAGGCTTGTATATGGTCATCAATTTGTATCAATGTCCAGGACTTTATGACCTGTATGTTTGCTGTCCAGTAATAAAATTGAAAGTTAGGTAGTGCCATGCCACCTTCTGCTTTAGGTTGGTGTAGAGTCGCCCTTTGGACATGCGGATATTTTTCATGAATTTTTTCTAGTATTTCTTTAAAGGCTGTAGTAAACTTAGTACTTAAATGTTATTCTAGGATTTGTATATACTGATGCTGTTTCTCAGTCTTCTTGTTTAGGTTGTTTATTTCTTGCTTTATATCCTTCGTAATATCACTTCCCACTGTGTGCGGAAGACATATCCTTCAACTTGGAAAGTGCTTTTCAGTCTTCTCTATTGGTCCATAGGCAGTGCTGTGAGTCTGGTTAGGGTTGATGTGGCTGACTACTTACTAGCTGCAGCTGACAACAGGGATGAAACGGCCATGCTCAGTCCAATAATACTCCTGGAACTGACGAATCCTCCTTGCCTGCCTCGCTCGCAGTTTCACTTTCGCTTTCAGCTGGATCCAATGCTGCAGCGTGAGATCCTGACAGATCAATTCCTTTGCCCATCTGTTCCAGGTCAGTCTCTAGTAGGCCGTGCCGTGACCTTGACGCCGATTTTGACTTTGAGTGAAAGTTTAGCTGCCTTATCCTTATCCTATTCTTTCTAAACCTTATGTATGCTGCTCATGCTTAATTATACTGGAGTAAAATGTAAATATAGGATACCTCAGGATGATATTAAAAACAAGGTAAAATAACACCGCTGCTAACAGTGCTCAACTCAAGCCATCCATTTCATGCAAAGGACAAGACCAAATCTAGGTCTTAATGACCAACTAACTTTTTTAATCTCTCCCTTCATCTTCTCTAATGTCAGCTTACTCTCAACCTACTCACACCTTTTCTTCTTTCATCTACCCTGGCTTTGTTTCCTCCTTCCTCTCCTATATTTGTCACTTGCTCTTTCATTTTCAGTTGCACATCTGAAGAAGCCTATATAGCAGAAATGATGCGTCTTTAACCTCATTTTCTTTTCAGTGTGGGAATCACCATTAACCCCTTTTTTTTGTAGATGCATACTGACTCAACCCTGTACTAGAACACATATATATCTACACATACTGTACAAAAGTATTTATTTTGAACTGAGAATATGAGACACTATATGAGACAAAAATTAAAGTTGCAGGCCTACAACTGTCCAGAATAGGTAGCGCGAGAAAGAGTTGGAAATAGTGTCATTTATTGTATCTCTTTTAATAATATTTGGATAATAAAAGGGGTAAGATACTTCACACTTTTGCTGCTATCGGTTCTGTCTTAAATTTATAATCTGGGTGCTGTGCTGTTGGAGGTCATCAAGATATACAGCCTTTCGATCTTTTCTCCAAAAAAGTCATCTTGACACAGCTGGAGAGACAGATCCTAAGGCTCAGACAAGAAATGTGCTCTTGTTGATGATAATGTGGCATTTTCACTTTTTTTTCTCCTAGTTAAACCAGGATTAAAAGTAAGCCAAATGTTATTTTCCCCCTAATATTCATGTGCTCTGTTCTCCACCCTCTGTTCTGATATGTGTACTGGTATATCAGCACTGGCAGTAGGTTTTACATGAAAGAATGTGTAGATCCTGAAACATAACGTTCCCTTTTTCAGAACCATGTTCCCCATTAGAGTCTTCTTGACAAGCTACATAGCAGAGCACAGACAGCAGAACACAGAAATCACTCAAGAATACTGTACATGCATAGAAATGTATTGATGCATACAGCACAAACAAAAAATCAAGAACGGTGTGAATGACATATCTATTTTCATTTCCTAAGACATTCCTTTAAAATGTAGTCTATGCAATGTGAGCAGATGGCATAAAGAAAAAAAACAAATCTTAACATTTTACAATGAAATATACAGATGTGTAAGCAGATGCTTTCCAATCACTCCTTGCAAATTTTAATTTGATTTAAAGGTTTCAATTGAGAAGTGCCAGTTTTATCTATTAGGAATGTTGTTCATGTCAAAAATTCATTTATGATATAACAAGGAATACTCATTAGCGTACTATACAAAGGATAATTTTCTCAAAGAGACAACTTGATTGATTTACATGCATCTAAAACACATTTAATGATGTCTGGTTTGATTTCCCAGCTAATTTTTGTCACTATATAAGCACACTTCAAGAAAAATAATGAAACTTTAAACAGTGCTCAATTTTATATCAAACAAAACATGTTTATACCTGTTTTTAAATTCAAATTTGTACACAGAGATCAAATAAACTGCAAGACTCTGCTGCGCACAAAACCCTTTGCAACTCTTCTGTTTTCTGCAGCCTGACTCTTAACTTTCACTGACATAATGACTTAAGAAGAGAAGGGATTGGGATGTATTTCTTAATTCCACAAACAACATCCCCACCCTAAACCAAAGCTGATCCCACCACACTGACAATAAAGGTCTTCATCCCGCCAGCATGATCTCTTTTATTGTTCTCCAACCGATACATTAATTGAATTTAAAATTTCCCAGCAAATAACATACCAGTGTTCATAAATTATTTATCGTTTCACAGTAAATTAATTTTATGCCAGTTGAAGAAAATGCACATTTTCTAAAAAAAGCAATATTTCCAAATTAAATTTCTGAAGTGTGCAATAAGCACTAATCTCTCATCCATATAGTAAAAAAAGTCTGATTATATTTTCAATCTTTCAAAACAATTCACAGAAATATTAACTTTTGAATTAAATATATAAGTACAATTCAAATTTCACATTTGTTTAGGTAGTACATCAAAAAAATACAGAACCAATTAAAACAAAAAATATTCCTGAACTCATGCTTCCAGCTAACTAAAATCATAACTTTGTAAGACCCTTAATTGCATTAGCTGCTAAGATATGAAATGGAAGAAACTGACAAGCCTTAAATAGCAGAATAAAAGGAGGGATTCTGCACCATCTATGTTAGCAGACTGTCCTATAATATTTTCTTTGTCCAGACAAGTTCTAAGTTAATTTTTCAAAAACAAATAAACAAATAATCTTCACTCAACCCTCTGCTTTATAGTTACTATACATACAACCAGTAGGTTGTCTGCAGAATCTTTTGCTGTGAACAGGAATCTAATTATGTCATTCTGACTTGCATTATCTCCTACTGAATTGTAATATGGCTTTTATCAATTCAATCAGTTTTCAGTTCAAGATAATATACTACATTCATATATATATATATATATATATATATATAAACTGCTCAAAAAAATTAAAGGAACACATCAGATCTCAGTGGGAAAAAATCATGCTGGTTATCTATACTGATATGGACTTGGTAATGTGTTAGGAATTAAAGGATGCCACATAGTTTGATGAAAATGAAAATTATCAACCGACAGAGGGTTGAATTCAAAGACACCCCAAAAATCAAAGTGAAAAAATGATGCAGCAGGCTAGTCCATTTTGCTGAAAATTCATTGCAGCAACTCAAAATTGTACTTGGTAGTTTGTATGGCCCCCACGTGCTTGTATGCATGCCTGACAATGTCGGGGCATGCTCATAATGAGACAACAGATAGTGTCCTGGGGGATCTCCTCCCAGATCTGGACCAGGGCATCACTGAGCTCCTGGACAGTCTGAGGTGCAACCTGGCGGCGTAGGATGGACCAAACATAATGTCCCAGAGGTGTTCTATTGGATTCAGGTCACGATCAGACAATGGTATCAATTCCTTCATCCTCCAGGAACTGCCTGCATACTCTCGCCACATGAGGCCAGGCATTGTCATGCACCAGGAGTAACCCAGGACCCACTGCACCAGCATAGGGTCTGACAATGGGTCCAAGGATTTCATCCTGATACCTAATGACAGTCAAGGTGCCATTGTCTAGCCTGTACAGGTCTCTGTATCACTCCATGGATATGCCTCCTCAGACCATCACTGACCCACCACCAAACTGGTCATTCTGAACTATGTAACAGGCAGCATAACATTCTCCACAGCTTCTCCACACCCTTTCACATCTGTCACATGTGCTCAGGGTGAACCTGCTCTCATCTGTGAAAAGCACAGGGTGTCAGTGGTGGACATGCCAATTCTGGTATTCTACGGCAAATTCCAATTGAGCTCCATGGTGCTGGGCAGTGAGCACAGGGCCCACTAGATGACATCGGGCCCTCATGCCACCCTCATGGAGTCTGTTTCTGATTGTCTGGTCAGAGACATTCATACCAGTGGCCTGCCTGCTGGAGGTCATTTTGCAGGCTCTGGTAGTGCTCATCCTGTTCCTCCTTGTCCATAGGAGCACATACTGGTCCTGCAGATGGGTTAAAGACCTTCTACAGCCCTGTCCAGCTTTCCTAGAGTAACTTCCTGTCTCCTGGAATCTCGTCCATGCCCTTGAGACTGTGCTGGGAGACACAGCAAACCTTCTGGCAATGGCACATATTGATGTGCCATCCTGAAGAAGTTGGACTATCTGTGCAACCTCTGTAGGGTCCAGGTATCACCTCATGCTACCAGTAGTGACACTGACCGTAGGCAAATGCAAAACTAGTGAAAAAACAGTCAGAAAAAATGAGGAGGGAAAAATGTCAGTGGCCTCCACCTGTTAAACCATTCCTGTTTTGGGAGTCATCTCATTGTTGCCCCTCTAGTGCACCTGTTGTTAATTTCATTAACACCAAAGCAGCTGAAACTAATTAACAACCCCCTCTGCTCCTTACAAGACCAATAGCCCAGAAGTTTCATTGACTTGATGCTATACTCATTAAAAATGTTCCTTTAATTTTTTTGAGCAGTATATACCTCTCTATTAGAAAAAAAAATCCTGGGAGAGAAAGACGGGAGACGAGACATGATCTTCACGTTAAGATCATGGAAGACACTTAAAAGACCCGTGAGACTAAAGAGATTGACCCAGGACCATCTCGGGATGACATAAAACATGAGATTCTTGCAAGACATGCCCTACTTACAACCAATATCAAATAAGACAACAGGCAGCAAAACATTCAGTCATCTAAAGGATTTGAGCACACACAGATCCAGGGTCTCAGCGCATATAAAGCGTATAAGGACAATACGTTATAAATGAAACGTCGACGACTAAGCGAAGAAGAAAGCAGCGCGGAGAAAAGAGACTCAAAAGTGTTGGAGAAAAAAAAGAGCAAAAAAGAATAATCTAGGTGCAAATTCGGAAAATAAGGAAAGTAATTATCAGCCCAGAACAAGTGGAATTGAAAAAAAGCACGTCCAATCGGGCTAAAAATTAAAAGACAGAGAGTAAAAGACAAAGTAGAACTTCGTAAAGATATTCACAAACGTTGGCACTATACACATGCAGAGCAGGATAGAGATTATGAAAGCAGTGGAATTCGAAAGGCTCAAAAAAAAAAAAAAGTTGTCAAAGTACACATGTGGAGAAAGTTAAAGAATATGAAAGTAGGAAAATTAGAAAATATAAAAAAAAAAAGAAAGTAAAGATCGTAGTAGCGCAAACAAACGGAAATTATTATTCGAAAAAAGGGAAAATAATCACCACGGACCAGGTGTCATTGAAAAAAAAGCAAGGTCAGAAATAAAAGCGAGTAGAAAACAAAGTAAAACGTCATAAAGAGGTTAAAAAACAAAGGGGCCAAACACATGCAGAGCACGTTAGAGATAATGAAAACTGGAATTCAGAACACTCAAAAAAAACGTAGGCACGATGCACATGCTGAGCAAGATACAGAATATGAAAGCAGAAAAAAACGACTGTGTCAAAACAAAGACAGTAAACATCGCATTAGCGCAAAAAAAGATAAATTACTACTCGGAGAAATAACGAAAAGGCGAACAGAGATCGAATATATGGACACAGGTGATATGTCAGAAGTATGTAAATATTGTAAGGCTTTGAAGTTTAAGTCAGAGAATTTCAAAAACGTGGTTTACCTCACATGCATTTATTGGTTACTTTGCAAAAAAAATTATTAATTGCTGATAATGTACATCGTTTTGTCTGTGCTAAAATTCCAAACAGAGAAACCTATCCTGAATTATGGTACAAAGTCATTAAACACATGTCTCACTGACCTCATTTAAAAGATTCAGCATATTGGGACACTAAAGATTCCAAATATTGTTTTTACAGAAGTTCTGAAATAAAAGTGAAATTAATGAAATAGCAACAATTCAAAGAAAAAAAAAATCTTAAAAGTGTGTATCTGGAAAACCAAACACAGGGGTTGGCGAGTGAAGTCAGTGTGTATATCCATCGATCCATCCATTTTACAACCCGCTGAATCCGAACACAGGGTCACGGGGGTCTGCTGGAGCCAATCCCAGCCAACACAGGGCACAAGGCAGGGAACCAATCCTGGGCAGGGTGCCAACCCACCGCAGTATATATATATATATATATATATATATATATATATACTGTATAGAAATAAATAAATACATAGTGATGACAAGCATTTTCATAAAAAAATAAATTTAAACATTAAAAATGGCAAAAACTGGCTTATGTTTGCCTAAATACAACAACTCATAAACAAAATAATGAAAGGTCATTAAAATCATACGTGTACTTTCTGTGTGCAAAGATACATATTAACACAAAGGTGTATACTTAGTCATGTGCTAATTCTGCATACATCTTTCCATCAATAAAAGAATCATTGGAGTCATTTCCTGAAATGGGCGTTGTGATTTTCTGACAGTTTGGCATCTACTTTGCCAATTATCATGTCATGATGAGTACAATCCTGAAGATAAGTTGAATACAGAAATGGTATCTGGTACATTCTTCCACACACTTGAAGAGTACCTGTGCTTAGCCCCATCCGAAGGGCGAATGCTGGTGCTGGCCTCCCGTCTTGTGTGGTTTAGAGCAGATAAATGCACTAATACTTACAAAGGTAAACTTCTGTGTGTGTATGTGCAGAAAGTATGCAAAAAATCACATTTTTCAAACTATTCACTATACTCCTTTGTGGTAATATGAACACAGAAGGCAATTAATTTTACTGGTGTAATATAGATTGTGCAGACACAGAAATAATGCAGGGAAATGTACAAGTGTGAATTTAGCCTTAGTATGAGCTCATAGAAAAACTCAAACGACAACACATTTCCAAGACTAATCACATAATCCACTTCCTCTGTTTTTGTCCATACTATTTCCAGCCAGCTGAGCCCTTCTCTTTACTGAACTCCCAACCGCTAAGTTTCTTAGTTCTCTGGGTAAATACTGGCTTTAAAAGTCATCCAACTGATCCCAGGATCACTTCTGGACTTTTGGTACCGCTAGATCACCAGGACACAATCCCCTCTGGCAGCCTCTGAGACCATTGCATTGATGGGTCTTCTATTGACCTACAATGGTCCAGGTTTGTTCCACAACCTTTGCCTTTTGAAATCAGAGTGGTCGATAGTCATGACCGAGGATAAGCCGGGCAATGAGGACACACACAAACAGTCAAGAGGAGCTTAAGTGTTTTTATTCTCAAATAAATCCAAACAAGGTTCTAAAACTCAAAGTGCAAAAATCAGTGCAGTGCCAAAATTCTTCTGAATAAATAAATAAATAAATAATCCAAAAAAACAGGCACTCAGTGGAGGTTAAACTTATTCTTAGTGCTTTACAGAATGCTAAGGTGAGCAAACATTCTGGTGAGTGAGCTAGATAGTCAATAAGGAACAAATTTGGATTTATTTATGTCTTATTCCACCACATTATATCTTGAGTAAGACAGAATAATAATATGAAAGCAGCATGTCTCTTCCTTCTCATACTGTGATGGAGGAATGAAGAGAGAATATGGCAAGTGGGCATTTTGCTTGTTCAAACACCTAAGTGCATGGGACAGAGAAAGAGAGACTATGAAAGACATGCATGTCATACTTTTTTGTACTATCATTGTCTATCTGCTTCACAAGGCTTATTGTCAACTGCACAAAGCTGTTGGAGACAGCCGTGGAGATTCTGTTTTTTGATTTCTCCAGTGCCTTCAATATCATCCAATCACCTCTGTTAAGGGCTAAGCTCAGAGATATGCAGGTTGATATGCCTATGTTGTCCTGGATAATGGACTATCTGTTCAGCAGACCACAGTTTGTGAGATTCAATGACTGTGTTTCTGATATGGATGTAAGCAACACTGGAGCACCACGAGGAACAGTCCTGTCTCCTTTTTTCTTTACTCTTTACACCTCTGACTATAAATGTAACACCAGGTCATGTCACTTGCAGAAATTCTCTGATGATTCTGCACTCATGGGATTTATCAATAAGAGAGATTAAACAGAATACAGAAGTCAGGTGGGGAACTTTGTTTCCTGGTGCAGAAATAATTGTCTCCAACTTAACATCAGCAAAAGTAAGGAACTGTTTATTGACTTTCGCCACACCAAAGAGCCTCTCCACCCAGTCACTACTCATGGAGTAGATGTGGAGGAGGTGCACTCCTACAAGAACTTGGGGATTCACATCTGTGACAAGCTGGACAGGTTTCGTAACACTGTTAAACTATTGAAGAAAGGGCAGAACAGACTCCTTTTCCTTGGGAGGCCGTGTTACTTTAATGTGGATAATGACATCCTTTATACATTATATAACTTTTATGGACAGAATTTCTAGGCGCAGCCAGGGCATTGAGGGGGTCCGATTTGGTCGGCTCAGGATTGGGTCACTGCTTTTTGCAGATGATGTTGTCCTGTTTGCTTCATCAGGCCATAATCTTCAGCTCTCTCTGGATCGGTTTGCAGCCGAGTGTGAAGCAGCTGGGATGGGAATCAGCACCTCCAAATCTGAGACCATGGTCCTCAGCCGGAAAAGGGTGGAGTGCCCTCTCATAGTTGGGAGCGAGATCCTGCCCCAAGTGGAGGAGTTCAAGTATCTTGGGGTCTTGTTCACGAGTCAGGGAAGAATGGAGCGGGAGATCAACAGGCAGATCGGTGTCCGCAGTGATGTGGGCTCTGCATTGGTCTGTCGTGGTGAAAAAGGAGCTGAGCCATAAGGCAAAGCTCTCAATTTACCAGTCGATCTACGCTCCTGCCCTCACCTATGGTCATGAGCTATGGGTAGTGACCGAAAGAACGAGATCTAGAATACAAGCGGCTGAAATAAGTTTCCTCCGTAGGGTGTCTGGGCTCTCCCTTAAAGATAGGGTGAGAAGCTCAGTCATCCGGGAGGGGCTCAGAGTAGAGCTGCTGCTCCTCCGCATCGAGAGGAGTCAGATGAGGTGGCTCGGGCATCTGATCAGGATGCCTCCTGGACGCCTCCCTGGTGAGGTGTTCTGGGCACGTCTAACTGGGAGGAGGCCCCGGGGAAGACCCAGGACACGCTGGAGGGACTATGTCTCTCGGCTGTCGCTGTTGCCCCTGCGACCCAATCTCGGATAAGCAGAAGAGGATGGATGGATGGATAACTCTGTGATGACTAGTGCAATTTTTTTGGCTGTGGTGTGCTGGGCAGTTAACATCACTTCAAGAGAGGCCTACTGAATCAACAAGTTAATTAAAAAGGCAGTCTCAGTTATGGGACACACTATGGAGGTAGTAGCAAGACAAAATTAAAACAAAACTGAATGCCATTATGAACAATGCTGCACGTCCTCTCTCTGACACACTAACACTGAGGACTTTCAGCCAACAAATTATTCAGCACTAGTGAGATTCCTTTATACTAGCAGCAATACGCCTCCATAATGTCTCGCTGTAACTGTGACTGTTCTTATTATCTTTGACAAAGTCAGAAGTCATTCTGGTGTGAATTTGACAGGGGTTCTTGGTATTTTTTTTATTTATTATGCTTCTGTAACAAGCTAAATTTCCCCATTAGAACAAATAAAGTGGTATCTATCTATTCATCGATCATGAACAGTGAATATGGGAGACGTGTCTCTACCTTTCATTTTCTTGATGATTATAGATTTTACATTGAAATACATAACATTCTAATAATAATAATAATAATTCATTACATTAATAATTGCTTGCATATCAATATCAGTGATTAAGGAAATACAGATTATCTTAAACATCAACTTAAATAAGGCAGTTCAGGACACAATTAAGTACATTTCGTATCTGTCACATAAAATTTAAAACAGGTAAATATCCAGGCCCCATTGCAAAAAACTTAGTTAATTGATCCTCAGTGTGTTTCCATTTTGCACTGTACCTTAAGTAGTCTGAATGTTGCTTCTAAATGTATACAGTCTTGACAAAGAAGATTCTTCAGGTAAGAAAAACAGACGTTTAGAGGTAAGATACTTATACTAACTATTCTTGGTATTGTGAAGGTGTGGGTCAGCTCCTTGCTCCTTTGGCGTCTGCAGGGCAACCCGACAAGCCCCACACGTTCCTCCCACTGCTCGCTTTCGGCCCTTGTGGGGAGATTGCGTCACTCAGGCTGCTCCTACTCCAAAGAAAGTGCTCAGTAGGAGCCTTCCATCACCGCCTCTGGTTTCCCTGACCCTGAGACTCACTCCCAATCCCCTACTTTACTCTTTAAGCTCGGGTGCTCTCTCTCTCTCCATCTCTACCTCTCTTCCATTTCCCTTTCAACCTCCTTCTCTCTCGAGCACTGGCCAGTCTGTTTTCCTCCGATCTGTCTTTTTTTCTCCTCCTGTACTCGCTCCTCCCTTTTCGGAGCGGTGACGTGGCATCAGTTAAAGGGCCATGAATGATCCTGCACCTGTGCACAAAGTGCAGGGCCGTCTGCTCCCGCATCACGCACAGGAACCGCTCTCGCCATAACCCACAAAGATATGAGTGTGGTGATTATTTATTTAAAAGATGACAATTAGCCACAAACCTCATTTTACCACAGGTACCAAGCTGCATTTTGATTAGTGCACACAGTTAAGAATTTCATTATACTCCATTTGCAATGACCATATATAAACCTATAAATTTATCCAATGTATGCACAGTTCTCCTATTGTGAGGAAATACTTTCTAACATTTCTGGAAAGGTTAGCCTTTAAGCAGCTTCTGTTTTCATGTCAACTACCTATCACAACTTAGCTGACACAAAAATAAAACATCAATTTCTGGAAAGTGCAAAATGTGCCACTGAGTTGCCAAGGTGGCAGCAACATGACAGCATGTGGTCTAAACCCCAGAATCTCATGGAACTAGACTGAAGTAAAAACTTTACAATGTTTGTATGGATTTGTTCTATACAACAGTAATGTCTAAGAATAAAAACTACTGTAGCATCTAAATAACCATAGCTCAACAATACTGGATTCATTAAATAAAGAAAAAAGAATAGAAAATATGCATTTCCAAAAACAATAAATAAATGCAACCTAACAAAATCAATGGTGACACGGATATGGCAATCATGAACTCTCTAGACAATGGGAAATTAACAGAGACACATAAAACCATCCAAAAATAACATGAAAATGGACACAAAAGTCTGACACAACTGAGGCTGTCATTTTACAGTGCACTCTCCAGCTGTGCCTATCTGGTTTGAAAGGATGCCACTGATGGAATGGACAAAATGAAACTGGAGTATCATAAATATGACAAACAGGAATAGAAGACTTTTTGAAGGAAACCTCAACTCCAGGTCATTGATGGACAAAAACATTCACAACATCTTCAAAGTGTACACTACATGACGTGTTTGAAATATCATAAATAAGATTAACCTCACGTATGGCCGAGTGGGTGGCAGGCACAAAAGTGGATGCTGTTAATGGATTTATGTGCATATTCTGCAGAATGGGAGATATTTATTCCTCTCACTGTGAAGCTGACACACATTTTCCACAAGATAAGGAAAAAGAACACTACATACTGTATGTTCGTAGATATATAAACAGATATGTACATATTCATAAATACACAATATTTCCCCCATTATTTTAATACACCAGAACTTCTATTTGCTGAACCTCATATGGATGACTTTACATTTTCTCTAATGGCTTTTAGAATTGGTAACTTCTGGTATTCCTCATGTGCCCATAAGAGTTACAGTTACTGTTTAAGTTATGATGGCATTACAAAACTGAAATTTATAGGTGAAAGCTTTCTTCTAGCTAGACAAGTCCAGGGTACCTGGTCCTTCATAATACAGTATTTGAAATCAGGCAGTTCAGGTCCTTCATAGGGAACTTTTAAATACGCTACCAATGACACAAGAAATTATTCTAATATAGAGCCCAGAAATTAGTGCAAGTTATTGTTCATAATGGTGGAGCCCTGCCAACTGAGCTCAGATTAAGAATAAAACAGCAGCTTTGGAGAAGGGAAGAAGGGTTAGCAACCACTAGAGAGAAGAGAGAGGAAGAACCACCTGGGTATTGAAGAAACCAGACGTGTGAGAGGAAAACAGATTAATGGCTCCTTCAATCACACAGAAATCCGGAATAAGGGATGTTATAAGTCAATCCCGCTTTGGCAGACAGGAGCATCTATCAATCCATCCATCTATCCATCCATCCATCCATCCATTTATCCACCATTTTTACCATAATATAAAAATGCTACAGCACTACTATCATGATTAATTAGTTAAAATCAAACTATCTACAGTAGCTTCCTTTCCAAAACAAATGGACAAAAAATAGGCACTCAAAACTGGAAACTACATCATTGTATGGTATGCACACGTGCAGTACCTCCATCACACAAAGGCAGCTTCACCTTGCAAGTTATGCTCACCTGGACCGTTGTATTATAGTTGTAAACATATCCGTGACAGCACATCATGAACATATACACCCTACTTGAAGCCTCTTTACCAGGACCTGAATCTAGCATCAAGAAATTAAGATTATGTACTTTGATTATTTACTTAAATCCACCTCCCACCTAAAATGGGATTTTTTTTGTAAATTTATTCTTGTCTGTCTGCAGCATTCTTGTCTCTCAGACTCATTCAGTTTCAAATCATTGGTCACCAAGTCTCTGCCTTCCTCACAATCTTCTTCCTTCCAATGCAAGCCACCATACCTCTTCAACCGGGTTGTCCTCCCTACTGTGTACAACATGCCTTATCTTACTTTAGATGACTTTCTCCAGAATACACCCAACCCTGGCATTTTGAACATTTAATTTGTTTATCTTTCACTTAAAGACACCCTAGCAGCCATCGCAGCCAAAGAACATCTCTTCCACCTTCATTTCGGTGACCCAAGTTTCACACCCATACAGCACCACTGATTTTGTAATTTGATATTATGCCATAATATTAATCAGAATATTTTTATTTTTTTCAACAATATGACATTCACTAAAATGCACTGCAATAAATTAAGCACCTTTCATACAAACTTTTAAACAAGAGCACAAGACTTTCTATTTACTGAATTGCAGATTTATACCATCAGACAGATTAGGTAACTTCAGTGAACCAATGATAGAGACTGAACTCTAAGACTTGACGTTTATATCCTTAACCACAAGAAAATACGATTTGCCAGCATGTAAGAGGGGACAAAAAAGCATATCATGAAGTTTATACACAAAATAACTGAATGTAAAGACCCTTTCCAGATTATCCATTTTGATGTAAAATTTTTTCTTCCTCCATTGAGACTTGCTTTGCAAAGAAATATTTATCAGGAAAGGCAAACATCAAGACAAACTCTGATGGAATATGCTTTGTGAAATATACTGAACAGTAACAAATTACCCTGCAAGTACAACCTAAGTGTAATCACATAGTATTGTGCATAGATACTAAAGCTGTACTACAAAGATACATGTGCAGCTTATTAAAAATATGCTTAATTTGGAAGTATTTTTATAATCACTCTTAGCATTCATACTATATCAATGCATGATAATAGCATAGGCAGATGGAATGCAACCTTTCCTTTCTTTTAATTTCCTTGATTTCAAAGTACTTATATTGCAATTACTGAACATTAAATTGCAATATTTTTCAAGGTAATTAAAAAAAACAAAGACAACTAATCTCATCTACTGCAGTGCTTACCTTAAAAAGCCCATGTTTTCTGCTGTGCTGGCCAAGCCAAAGCATACTCCCGGGCATAATATCAGTTTGTGGAGGGTCTATGACACGCTCATAAATCCTATTAAAAAATAATAAAATACAGTTAAAATCCTCACAGGGCACATCAATAATGTTGGTTAAATTGTATGGATTGCTGATTTTTAGAGCAGACCTTGAAGAAGGAAAGTCATGTTTTCAGGCAACAAAACCTGTGTATTCAAGCACTAAAAAACACAGCTGCAGGCTATGTTCAAATAGACCATATAAGGGATATTTAAAACATTTCAGAGGACCATCTCATTACATTTGTTAATGACATAAAGACTTTAGGACTTTGAGGATATCAGTAATAGAATTTCATCATGTTAGTTTTTGTGTATATAAAATATAAAAAATATTGTCCAGAATATTTTAAATAGGATTGTGGATTACTCACCTGAAACTGGTTTTAGGATGATCACCACTGAATGAAAGCTAAAGGCATATCAGATTCATTTAGCAGTTTTAAAGCAATGTAGACAAATTGTATGTAAAGAAATGACACAGAATAGCCTTTTCATGCCCGAGACCAACTACTTCTGAAGACTAAAACCAATGCTCTTCCGTAAGTAAATGTGTAAAATGGAATCAAACGGCTAATCAGCTAGTAAACAAAACAGGAAAGTACTAACACCATTTTATCCTAAAATAACCACAAATTTTGAACACAACTTTTCAGAATAATGTATACATGACCTAGTTCATGAAATTAACTCTTTAATCTCAAATACACTATTCTTCATTATTTACACTCATTCTGAAAATGATTAGGAATACCTGCACACCTGCTTATTCATACAATTATCTAATCAGCCAATCATGTGGTAGCACAGCAATGCATAAAGTCATGCTGATACAGATCAGGGGCCTCATGAATAACGCCGTGCGTAGAACTCACACTATTACATGGCGTAAGCACAAAAGCGGGAATATGCGTATGCACAGAGAAATCCAGATGCAGGAATCTGTGCTTATGCAAACCCATATTCTTCCGCTACATAAATCCCGATCAGTGTGAAAAGTAATACACGTGTACGCGCCTGCTGTCTCGCCCCAACTCCTCCCAGAATTATGCCTCTTTGAATATGCAAATCAATATAAATAGCCCTTAAGCGCAGCCTTCTGTGAAAAGACAATGGGAAAAGCACGGGGGAAAATATAAGAATTTCAGCGAATACCAAGTGGAGGCAAGGAAAAACGTACTATTTGTTGGTTTAAACAGTGGTATAATCAACAAAAGGAAGTTGATCAAGTGACAGAGTGTCGGAGAAACTCAAAAGCTCAAGTTCACAAAGTCGCACAGTGCCCGAAATAAAAAAGAAGTCATATATCAAAGTTGTCGTGAAAAGGCGAGTCGTAGCCCACCATCTGAGTGTCATATGAAAGCCTTATTAGGGTACAGACAAAAAAAATACGCACACAGTGGGAAAAAAGCACAAAATATCAACTTTAATCGCGAAATTTCCACTTTAATCACATAGTTTATTTTGCCATTAAAGTAGAACATCATAAACTTCATCTTAAAATCATTTAATTTACTAGTTTCTCAAATCCCATCGTAACTAAAGTAGCATGTTAAATGCTTTGTTCTGTATTTGATCTTCTATGTGCTCTATGTGTGTGAATCACTACCTGCTTCTTAAACGGGCTTTCTCTTTCTCCGACAGGACACAGAATTCATTACATTCGTAATATTACAGCTCTCTGAATAATTAAAATCCTGAGATGTATACGGGATATCTTTTTCATGATGATAGGAATGAAAGCATGTTATTAAACATGGGAACATGGAGGCGCAGTGATTGTTTATTTCTCACGCAAGATGCTTGCTGCGCTGTGCGCGACCTTCAATGAAATAATTTATCGCAGCAGTACTGTCTCTTTTAAAAATACTAACCTCCAATTCTTGTCCTTACTTTTCTTTCTCCAAATACCCAATCGCCACACAATCAGCTCTGTAATAGACGTTAAGCCATCTGTAAGCTTAGAACGACAATTCTTCAAAACGTTTAAGGAACATTGAGATATCTTCGTAGTACGTGTTTAATTATTCTGTCCATCTATCCTACCAGTGTCGCGCCAGCCCAGCAAGAATAAAGCACGAGGTATATAATAATCTGTGAACTAGCCAGCACTGCGGCACCGTGTCCTCACATGTTTGATTATTATCAATATAGATTATTTAAATGAAGTTAAAGTTTTATCTGTATAATATAATCAACATATTTAGCTGCATTTCATCTTAAAAATGATATCGTCATCATATGTAAATACGCGCTTTATAAAGTGGCTCAGGTTGTGCAATATTATAACTGTATCGCAAGTTTACAGTGAGGTAATTGTACTTATAAGTACAAACAGTTCTACACGGAGCAGTTGATGTACTGATTGAGTGTGTTTATTGTTCTTGGGATGAAACTGTTTCTGAACCACGAGGTCAGTACAGGAAAGGCTTTGAAGCGTTTTGCCGTGTCTGAGGCAACGTGTGCTTGATGCTGTATACCAATAATTCTCTTTCCAATCAGCTGCTGCTGTAATTCCAAAATCAGATACAGTGCTATAAATACTCTGAGTGGTGCAGTGAGAGTAATATGGAAAAAGATGATCCGCTGTGGCAACCCTTAGCGGGAGCAGCTGAAAGAAGAAAAAGAAGGTGCAGTGAGAGTAACAACGCTAAAGCAGTTATGGTATTTGGAATACTATGGTTATTCCCTGGACCATTATATTGTTACAGGTTAATTACAATCAGATGCATTACACTAATAAACAATATGCAGTTAGTTTCAGTGTATTTATAAAGCCGCGTCAGGAATGTGGATCTAAGAAAGAAAGGGTAACCACACAGGAACAGTAGCACTTCTTTGATGCTGGGTGCCGCCAGTCTGCAGAACCGAGCGGAGAACTTGCGTACGCCAGGGTATGAGGTACCGTGGAAATGTGCGTGGCTTTACGCCAAGTTTAGGTTTTATACCTCGCGATTTGAGCGTGGAAACGTTTGTACGCAACATTTCTGTGCGTACGCACCGTTTATACATGAGACCCCAGGAGCTTCAATTAATGTTCAAATCAAACATCAAAATGGGAAAAAGTGATCTCAGTGATTTCAACCATGGCTGCTGGTGTCAGACGGGCTACTTTTAGTATTTCTGTAACTGCTGATCTCTTGGGATTTTTCACACACAGCAGTCTGTATAGTTTATTCAGAATGGTGTGAAAAACAAAAAATATCCATTTAGGGGTAGTTTTATGGATGGAGATGCCTTGTTGATGACAGAGGTCAGAGAAGAATGGTCAGAATGGTTCTAACTGACAAAAAGGCTACAGTAACTCAGTTAACCATTCAGTATAACTGTGGAGCAGGTGAGCAGAAAATTACCTCAGAATGCACAACATGCTGAACCTGGAGGTGGATGGGCTATAACAGCAGAAGACTATGTTGGGTTCCAACTTCTGTATACCAAGAACAAAAGCATATTTTGGGCATGAGCTCACTAAAACTGGACAGGTGAGGACTGGAAAAATATAGCCTTGTCTGATCAATCTTGAGTTCTGCTCAGGCACTCAGAATGTGGCACCAACAGCATGCATCCACGTACCCAAGCTGCCTTGTGTCAACAGTCCAGGCTGGTAGAGGTGGTGTAATGATATGGGGAATGTTTTCTTGGCATGTTTGGAGCAGTTAATACAAATCAGTCATTGTCTGAATGCCATGGCCTACTTGAGTACTGCTGTTGACCACGTGTACCACTTCATGGAAAAAGTTTCCTGCTCTTCTAATGGCTACCTCCAGCATTAAAATGCACCATGTCACAAACCAATGTGGTCTCCAATTGGTTTCATGAACATGACAATGAGTTCAGTGTTCTTCAGTGGTCTTCCTAGTCACAGGATCGGAATCCAGTTGAACACCTTTGGGATGTGGTAGAATGGGAGATTCACAGCATGAATGTTATGCTGAAAAATCTGTGGAAACTGCGTGATACAATCATGTCAAAATAAACCAGTACCTCA
The DNA here is from genome assembly GCF_900747795.2 of Erpetoichthys calabaricus. Lineage (NCBI taxonomy): Eukaryota > Metazoa > Chordata > Cladistia > Polypteriformes > Polypteridae > Erpetoichthys > Erpetoichthys calabaricus. Next base: position 62,520,562 of record NC_041395.2, read on the forward strand.
GAGGAATGTTTCTAATATCTTGTGGAATCCATGCCATGAAGAATTGAGGCTCTTCTGAGAGCAAAATGGAAGCCAATCCCATTATTTGTATAGTGTTCCTAATAGTTTGATCAATGAACATGAAATGCAATTGAAAAATTTAATAATATGTCCAATAAGCCCTAATCCCCTGAGATAGTGGTTCTGAAGTTCATTCCTGGAGAAGCCCTATGGCTGCAGGTTTTTATTTCAAGGAACTGCACACTCTGTGCCATTCTTAGCTTTAATTTTTCTTATATTTAGTCATATAACCTATAAATATTTCTATAAAATGTATAGCATTTTATTTTTTTGACATAGCTTACATTTCCTTTGTTGGTCTCTTTAACTCCTTGTACACAATGGTCTCGAAATCGCTTCAAACCACTTCTGGCCTGAATGCAGCTGAGGGTGTGCATGCTTGTTGATGCGTATTCGATACGTACCAAGGATTGTATTTGAAGCACTGGACATGCCATCTAGCAGTCGTAGTCGAAACTACATCCGCATGATGGAAGCGAAGTGTTGCCGTGGCTGTGCACATGGATTTTGGCTGTTAATTTCAAGAAATTGCCACATTTGGGGTAAGTTGTGCCAAGATAAAAAATACGTACCAGCTTATTGTTTCCTTGTGTGCTATATTCAAATTAACAGTCTCTACTTAATTTAGCATCTGCTTGACAGCAAAAACACAAATAGTTTCTTTTTATATAATTGTAAATAAATGTAGGCAACAAGGGGTTAAATGTAACCTTTTATGTAAAGTAATTGTATCCAAATGCTGATGATTAGCAATGAGAAGTGCAGACACAGGAGCAAACATTGAATGCTAAAGTGGAACAATGTACTTCAGTATCCTATTCACTTGACTGTTCATTTGTAAGAAATATTTATTTAATGAGCAGGCAAGTGCATATAGCACTGAAATACACTGTTCCACTGTAGCTTTCAGTGTTGTCAGGGTTTGGATAAAATGAACGAAGCAAACTCAATGGAAAAGGGTAAATTAAAAAGAAAATAAAAGAAATGTAAGTATTTAAAGTTTTTAAAGTTTTTGCAAAAATTGAGGCATTTCAGAATTTCTTAGAACAAGAGAATGAAAAAGACAGCTCACTAAATAATGAGATCAATTAAAAGGAAGAAAGATGAACTGATTGTGAAATTGCTTGGAATAAAAACCTGCAGCCACAGGGGTCCCCGGGACTAAACTTGAAATCCACTGCTCTAACAGTTCTGTTCCTGAAAGAAGCTCTACTGTTTAAAGAATAGTCTGCTGTGATATCTTATGCTACACATAAGATGGAAGAATACTAACCCACTCATCAATGGAGAAATGGGGTTCCCTATCTTACTAAAAATCACAAAATAAACATATACACCTTATGAGGAACAGCTTATTCAAAAAGTAACATATTAATGTTGTTCTTAATAAACTGAGCATGCCAAGCCATTGCAATTTTTTGGTTGGTGCAGTGATTGATTAGTTGGTGCAGTGATTGATTGAATGATTATTTCATATTAAATATTTTTCTGTGTCTGTTATATAGTGGTGTGGGAGAAAGGGTATATTGTCCTAATGAGATGTAATATATCAATTGGAATTAAACCATTAAAAAAGGTATTACAAGAGTTTTCTCAGACAGCACCCTAAAGGTAGACTGGTCCTAGACAGAAAAATATACAAGCAACAAAGTGAGTAATGAGGAATAGGAATATTGCAGTCGCACTGAAACCAAAACCCATAACAATGACAACCGTCATAACTGAAGACGAGAGCATGGATGACTGTGGAAGAGTAATGTGAAGTATAAAAGATATGTTATCTTGTCCATAGCTATTTATATGATAAACATGCTGAAAAAGAGGAGCCAACTAATGTATGAAAAAACAGAAGATTATTAAAAACAGTAATTCCGTTTATTAGTCCCTGTTTGTTCCAAAATTATTTCAGGAATAAAATGACGAAACTCTTTGACCAAGAGTCCAAACAATATAAAATGAGCAGTCTTTTCTTTTATATTCTCATCACTATAAAGACCAAAATAGCACATGGGCACAATTCAAACAAGGTGCTGGGCTACATTTCACGCTCTGAGGCATACGATACCTCAGAGGCCATTATTAGGCCATATAACACTTTTGTCAGGCTGTTCCTTAAATCACGTATGCAATTTTTATCTAAGTACTATAGAAGTTGATGAAAAGAATTAGAAAAAAAAAATCCAAAATTGTCCTAGGAAATGAAAGCTTGGCCTGACTGAGCAAAGTTTTCCTGAATCTTTGAGATTTTATTTCAGAGTCAATACGTTTCTGATAAGTTTCTAAACAGCAGCTTTCTTTTATGCCTGTTACCATGGAAGCCATTTACTGTATAAGTGAACTTATCTTTGCCTGTAGCAGAGAAGCACATCCTTACAAACCATACCTGCCACAACTGCCATCTATCAGGCAAGGATAAAAAGAGCTCAGACTTTTCAAAACCTACGTCTCTGATCATTACAAAGATATTTGAGAATGTCATAGTTAGCCTCTGAAAGCACAAGTGTCAGTTTGAGAAATGGAAGTGATGCCGGATAAAACAGAATAAAAGAAAAATACAATTCAGTGAAATGGGCAGTGCGTTCAGATTTGCACAATAAGAACTATCTTCAACAGTATTCAGTGTCATCACAGTAACTGAGTAAGTATATTAAATGGATGACACGCTGAAGTGATTATACAGCATCTGAGTATCTCATCCTACAGTATAATGGCAGTTTTATCGTCATTAAGCTTTTCTGCAGATTTTTCTATCTGCATTAGTTAAAAAAAAATGTTTATTTTCATTGCTGGTTGCTCCTTGGACATTTCGGCCTAATGCTATACTTCTCTTTCAAAGAGAGCTGTAATCAACTGCATATTAACTTTGCATTTTCCTATACACTCAGGTTACCTGTGTCGTCGCTGATAGTTAAAAAGTGTAGGCATTTGCTAAATTCTACCACTGCAACTAGTTCTCAAAATATAACATAATAATAATAATAATAATAATAATAATAATAATGCATCAGTCCATTTGTTTTGTAACTATTTTCATGCTGAAAAGTCAGTCCTTTACCTGATAGCTTTAGGATGAAGGCTGGAAAGAACCTCAGAAGGAGAGCCAGGCTATCAAAGGGCATACTTGTGCACTCGCACTCACTAATATATGGCCAATTTTCAGTTACCAATTAGCTTAACAAACATGGTACCAAATGCGGGTACAGTGGTTTATACTACTGCATCACAGACCCACTGCATCACAGACCCAATGTCTTGGGTTCAAACCCAATGTCTGGATGCTATATGTTTCGAGTTTATGCATTCTCTCATATCTGCCTGGGTTTGTCTCCAGGGAGTTTGCTTTTCTTACCACTTTCACAAATAAGTACAATGGTTCTGTATGTGTGAGTGGGTCCACCCAGAGTTGGTTCCTTGTTTATTACCCAAAAATACTGGAAGATTCTTTGTCCCCTGTGACCCTACAATGGATTAATTAGGTTTCAGAATGTTTGGGATGTGTGAGGAAAGTGACAGCAAGTGGGAAAACGTTGCATTAAAAAACTAAATTCCACTCTAACTATGACTGCCCCCAAATTTGTACCTAGCACTCTGCAGTTATATAGTAGCAGCACTATGTAGCACACCATAAAGTCATCTAGTAATAATAATAAAATGATTATTGTTAGTGTTTATACTTTCTCATCTTCTGATCTGGTGCAATAAAGATTCAGATAATGAAGAAGTCAAGACATTATGCACTAAAATCTTTCAAAGGATGTATGCTGTGTTCATAGTGTACCATAATCTGTACTTCACTTGCAGATGGACTACATGGAGGCATTTCACTTCAGCAGTTCAGAGTCTGTTATGATTACTGTTTTCCAATGAGTGTGTCTATTGATGGACTGGCCCCCTATCCAGGGTAGTATATGAAATTAGATCGAGCAGGATCAATACATTATTATTACTATTAATATTATTATTATTATTAATAATAATGATAATAAAAATGTAGAAAAGGGAATTCTTAGAGAAGGTGGGTATATCCTCAAACATGGCAACCAAATTGAGGCCATGGCCCATGGGGTACTACACAAATACCTTGGGTTCCAACAGAACAAACTTTCACACAAACTAATTACATATACATCATGTCTTTCACAAATACTCAAAACACACCTTCAAGCAAGCCATACAATTAAAGTCATCAGTACATACACTATACCAATGCTCATGTATTCTCTACAGAGTCCCTTCAGAAAATACAAACACTGCTCAAAAAATCACAAACTGCACCACCACAAAGGAGTCACAGAACAACTCACCTTGCGGAGGGAGGAAGAGGTCTCATTGAGAAAATTAATTTATAGAACACACAACATTATTATTCAAGGAACTCATTCCCTACAAAACAGCATATATCAACACTATACAATAAACAATAGTTTATACAGATACAAACAAGACATCACTTAACCTACATACCACAGACAATATCTCAGAGGAAATTGCAATCACACAGCTTAAAACACAAGCATAGACCCAGAAAATATTGTACAGCAGACATTCTCAGGAACTTGATCAGATTGGGGTGGATGATATTGCGTCAAGTAGGTGGCTAAGCTGTGATGATATGTTTGATGAGACAGAAGGGTTTATGCTAGCCATTCATCACTCATTGACAGCAGCATGTAAATCAAATGTTTTTTTTTTCTTTGGTTATATTCTTGAATAAAAGTGCATGTGTTTATTTGATATCTGGACTAAAGTCTTCACACATTTACCAACTTCTTGTCATTATTAGTATAACATGGAAAACGTTTCTGTTTTAGGTATGTGTTCAGCATTTCTTGTCTAGCATTTATTTCCTTTCATGCTACACTTACCCAGATTTTTGTAGACACAGAACACACATGAAATGCATGTATTCCAAATAACGATATTCTGTATTATTTACCCTGTACAACTCCAGGCTCCTCACCTCACATGCAGATAAGGATGCTTGGTTTGAGCTGGGAGAACTTTTTGCCTTTTCTGTGTTGGTGGGAGGATGGGATAGCAGACTGCTTGCTGCTTGTGCTGATTGACGCATTTACAAAACAAAAGACACTTACTGGAGAGGTGCAAAGGGATTTAAGGTGGGCCGGGATTACGAGTTTTTCGTAGGCTTCAGGGATTCTAGTGTTAAGGATGCTATAATTACAAACAGAACATCTAGGTAGTGTCACAAGGAACAAGAAATGATCCAACACATTACAACAGGTTGTAAACTAAGGACACAGACAGACTAAGCACAGACACAATCAAATGGCAAACATTAGAACTGGCACAACAAAAAAAACTAGTAGACACACACAAACCAACACAGTAGTAGAAAACGCCACACAAAATATACTGGGACAAAACTATACTGACAGACAAACCTATCCACCATAACAGACCAGACATAATACTGGTAGATAAGCAAAATATAACCTCATATATTATTTACGTTGTTGACCAAAACTCACACATCTTACAAAATGCACACAAAAATAAAACGCAGAACTGCTCAGAAATGACAGAAGAAATATGCCACTTCTGGAGAAAGGAAAAGGTGATTGTTGGGTCCATTGTTGTATCCACCACTGGTGTCATCCCACATACACTACACTAAACTCTGCAGACATTACATATAAAGATTTATGCGTACATAAAACTAGCTGCTGCTTTAATACATGTCACATAGTATGGAAAAAAATGAGACCATCCCATTTAACTGTGCACAAAACTTTACTTGAAGACAAACAAGTCTCCTTTCTTATTTCTGCCGTCTTTCCCTTTAAAAAATATCCATCTTCAGGCCGTGACAGACTTTCACAAACTGCTGTCTTCCATTTTCCCAGTATAGTGGAGCCAGTCCTCTTTTCAAACTAACTCTAATGCTTGCAGTTTCAAATTCATTCTTAAACACAGGTCAACACTGAATAAATTCTAATGTTTAATTGCCATTCATTTTTATAAACACAATTACAGCATTCACAATCTTGCCTTCATTTCTTCCTACCATTTTTCAAGGAAAGTACAAGCTTCTGTTGAACTCTTCGCCTTCTCTTCTGATCACTTGAATAATACAATTGCAAATTGTTTTGCCTTGCTTTCCATTTGATACCGTCATGTGTTGCTTAAAAATTATGGCTTACAGAGAAATAATTGCACTCTTCAGCATCTAGTTCACAATAATTACACCTTTACATATCACCTTGTTCATGCATTGCAGAAACATTTAGCTTTTCTGTTGAAATCATATACATTTGGAATTATTATCATAACAAACTATAAGATGACAGCTCCTGCAAGCAGGATGTAAGGTAAATAGACGGCAGAAAAACCGACAGAAGCTTCTTGCCTGGCAGAGCAGTGAAACTGCTGTTAATGGGTAGTTTGGGTAAAATTAGCCAAAAGGGAAACACGATCAGCAGTGCTGGGAACAGAAGGAAGAAACTCCTAATGTGTGCGTGCGCCAGCATAATGAAAATGTCAAGAAAATTAACGAGGAGAGTAAGTATTGCTGGAGGGCAGAACTTCCTGATTGTTTTGGAGGTGCTTTTTGGTCATTCCTAGTCTCAGACTCAAGGCTCTTACACCTCCATCTGCTTGTTATCTCAGTGGCCTAATGTCAGTTTTAACCAGCTCATTTTTGAAATGTCATATTGCAAGTATCGAGCATACAGTATCTATTAAAATATCCATTCTTTTACCTCAGGTCTCTTTCTGAAGACAACATGAATCTTAATGCTATTCTTAACATGCTACAGACTCTCTTAAAGAAGTCAGCTTTCATTTACTATGCAAACGTTGGTCCATCTAAACTGGATCATTTGCTAACTAAAGTCAAATACTTCTGAAATGTGACAGGGGCAATATTGTACTAAACAGTGCCACACAATCATTCAGCTACAGAATGACAATTAATTTGTGTCCTTTATACCGAGGAAATACTACATGCTACCATTACGCTAACAATCTCTTTCAAACTGTGTTATGCTACAATATGAACTCAGAAAAGCTATTGTACAGTGTGAAGCAGGGAATTGAGGTGTGGATGTGCAAGAATCTAACATAGCATCAGTTTTTATTTAATACCTAATCATGCACAAGTCCTAAAACATGGCATTCTCAGTATTAAGAATAGTGACTTTTATACTTTAATAAAATTTGCATTAAGCCTTTTTAACCCTTCTACACCTACAGCTTTCTTGTTTCAGCAGTACTGTGGTGTTTTTTTGTGCTCAATTAACATTTAGTTTGTGCCGTTGATTACTCACCCAATTAAGACCAAATGTTACATTTTGAAACACATTTGTTGAACAAATCTGTATTATTCAGTATATAATAATGCCATACACTAGATCAAAAGCACATGCCACACTAGAAACATCACACCAGAACATAAATATTTCTGAAATTAAAGCCTTATTGTATGAGGGGGTCATTAGTTACACCAAAATAACAAGCTAATCAAACGTGAAGAAACGCTTATTTCAAGTTTTCCTAATTAAATCAGAAGCCAGTCACCATTCACAAATATCTGTGTTGCTTGAATGGAATTGCTGACCTCGTTGTGCCCTTCACTCCACTCTTTTATATAAAAGAAGCTTCACAAACATTTAAGCTACTCCTATTTAATTTTTTTAGGTGAGTGTTGCAATGGCAATGGACTAAATTGATCTGATCAGACTTCCATTTCCGCATAGTCCACAGCACCTTATGAGGATTTAGCAGGTGCCCCCAGACAACTAGAATAATATAATATAATCCCAATAGTGCATCCTTGGTCACCTCCAGGAATTCTGCTAAGGTGATGAAAGGCATGCCAAAAGGCAAAACTGAAATTAAACAGAATGAGAGATGGAGAGAAAAACAAGTTGTGAGACAAACAAAAGTCAAAAGCTGAAAGATCTAACACCCCATAAGCAAACTGTTAACCAAAATTTAAAGTTGAAGTTTTGTGCAACGTTTCTAACTTCCTAAATAAAATGTAACATTCATTAGCTCAAAAGGTTGGATGCCAGAACTAACACACCAGTGATTAGGCAATTTTTTGCCAGTGGCATACACTTAAACCAGGGCATTTTTTGTGTTATCTCTTATTCAGTTGGGTAGCAAAATGCTTGCAAAGACAACACAAACTTGGGGCCTCATGTATAAAACTTGCTTACACTTAGAAACATGAGTAAGCCATTTCTTACACAAAAGTTGGGATTTATAAAAGACACATTTGGAAAGGAAATTGGCTGAATGTTACAGAAAGTTCTGACCATCCATAAGTCCTACACAAACATTTTTGGTGTTGACATTTCAGCAAAGTGAAAAGAAAATCTTGCCTCATTACACATTTCAATTATGGATCAGTCTCATTGTGATGTATGTCCATCCGTTCATTTTCTAAACCCACTTTTTCCTGAGCAGGGTCACAATACAGTGAACTAACATGTTCTTTTAAAACTGCTTTCTTTAATGTTGGTAATAATGCATAATGCATATTCTTAATGTATTCTTAGTGTGTCTCCTATCTACTTTACCATAAAAAGGTGTGCTGTGTGTTGTACGACATACAGTGCATCCGGAAAGTATTCACAGTGCATCACTTTTTCCACATTTTGTTATGTTACAGCTTTATTCCAAAATGGATTAAATTCATTTTTTTCCTCAGAATTCTACATACAACACCCCATAATGACAACTTGAAAAAAGTTTACTTGAGGTTTTTGCAAATTTATTAAAAATAAAAAAACTGAGAAATCACATGTACATAAGTATTCACAGCCTTTGCTCAATACTTTGTCGATGCACCTTTGGCAGCAATTCCAACCTCAAATCTTTTTGAATATGATGCCACAAGCTTGGCACACCTATCCTTGGCCAGTTTCGCCCATTCCTCTTTGCAGCACCTCTCAAGCTCCATCAGGTTGGATGGGAAGCGTCAGTGCACAGCCATTTTAAGATCTCTCCAGAGATGTTCAATCGGATTCAAGTCTGGGCTCTGGCTGGGCCACTCAAGGACATTCACAGAGTTGTCCTGAAGCCACTCCTTTGATATCTTGGCTGTGTGCTTAGGGTCGTTGTCCTGTTGAAAGATGAACCGTCACCCCAGTCTGAGGTCAAGAGCACTCTGGAGCAGGTTTTCATCCAGGATGTCTCTGTACATTGCTGCAGTCATCTTTCCCTTTATCCTGACTAGTCTCCCAGTCCCTGCCGCTGAAAAACATCCCCACAGCATGATGCTGCCACCACCATGCTTCACTGTAGGGATGGTATTGGCCTGGTGATGAGCGGCGCCTTGTTTCCTCCAAACGTGACGCCTGGCATTCACACCAAAGAGTTCAATCTTTGTCTCATCAGACCAGAGAATTTTCTTTCTCATGGTCTGAGAGTCCTTCAGGTGCCTTTTGGCAAACTCCAGGCAGGCTGCCATGTGCCTTTTACTAAGGAGTGGCTTCCGTCTGGCCACTCTACCATACAGGCCTGATTGGTGGATTGCTGCAGAGATGGTTGTCCTTCTGGAAGGTTCTCCTCTCTCCACAGAGGACCTCTGGAGCTCTGAAGTAAGAACTACTTAACTCCTCCCTGACTAAGGCCCTTCTCCCCCAATCGCTCAGTTTAGATGGCCGGCCAGCTCTAGGAAGAGTCCTGGTGGTTTCGAACTTCTTCCACTTACGGATGATGAAGGCCACTGTGCTCATTGGGACCTTCAAAGCAGCAGAAATCTTTCTGTAACCTTCCCCAGATTTGTGCCTCGAGACAATCCTGTCTCGGAGGTCTACAGGCAATTCCTTTGACTTCATGCTTGGTTTGTGCTCTGACATGAACTGTCAACTGTGGGACCTTATATAGACAGGTGTGTGCCTTTCCAAATCATGTCCAATCAACTGAATTTACCACAGGTGGCCTCCAATTAAGCTGCAGAAACATCTCAAGGATGATCAGGGGAAACAGGATGCACCTGAGCTCAATTTTGAGCTTCATGGCAAAGGCTGTGAATACTTATGTACATGTGCTTTCTCAATTTTTTTATTTTTAATAAATTTGCAAAAACCTCAAGTAAACTTTTTTCATGTTGTCATTATGGGGTGTTGTGTGTAGAATTCTGAGGAAAAAAATGAATTTAATCCATTTTGGAATAAGGCTGTAACATGTGGGAAAAACAAAATGTGGAAAAAGTGATGCGCTGTGAATACTTTCCGGATGCACTGTAAACTGCAAAGGCAGCGTTACCAAGAAGCCAACCATCACACCAAGCATGACCCTCAAGTCTGCTTCCCACACTACTATTTGATAAAATAAAGGAATACCGGTTCAGCCAGGCCACCTTGTACAACATTAGTCAGACACATTTGTACATCACATGTTATTGTACATTAGTTTAATGAAAGTACTTTTTGTTTACAAAAGAACTTTTATTTTGTAATAAAAATATGCCTTAATCACAGCATGAGTGCAGTCAGTTGTGCCAATTACATTAGGGAAATCTGTGAATTGCCATTTGACCTCAGCTCGCTCATCCAGACTGTAATGAAATTGGATTAGGTTTAGGGTTAGGGTAGCATCTTAGTTATACCATCCCATATACATGGCATGATACAGCTCAGAGATGACTGTGAGATTCCAGACTGGTAAGCCAGTTCACACAGAAAAGTACCTGTCATCAAATATCTGTAACGGAATAGGGATCGCATGATTTCTGTGTAACAGTCTCTGTAATGTAGGCTCCAATTCAGCATATAACTAGCATGTGTTGTAATCTACAAACATTTTTTTTGTTGGTCTACAAATATGCTCAAAAAATTAAGGGAACACTTAAATCACACATCTATCTTGATGAATAAAATATTCAAGTGAAAAATCTTTACTGAGTAATACTGCATTATTCATTGAAAACAAAATGATGTAACAATGGTCAGTGGAAACCAAAATCACCAACCCATTGAGGGCTGGATTCAACATCACACCATAATTCAAAGTCAAAAATTGAAATCACAGGCTGATCCAACTTGCATTGATTTCATCACAGCAACTCATAATGTGACTCAATAGTGTGTATGGCTCCCACGTGTCTGTATGCACTCCCAACAACATTTGGGCATGCTCCTGATGAGATGACAAATGGTGTCCTGGGGGGATCTCCTCCCAGACCTGGATCTGGGCATCAGTAAGTTCCTGAACACTCTGTAATACTACTTGGTGGCAGTGGAGGCACCGATACATAACGTCCCTGAGGTTCACAATTGGATCCAGGCCTGGGGAGGGTGCAGAACAGTCAATGGCATCAGTGCCTTCATCATTTAGGAACAGCCTACACACTCTGGCCACATGAGGCAGAGCATTGTCTTGCACTAGGAGGAACCCAGGGAGCACAACACCAGTGTTAGGTCTGACAATGGCCCTGAGGATTTCATCTCTAAACAGCAGTCAGCATACCACTGCCTAGCACATAGAGGTCTGTGCGACCCACCAAGGATATGCCTCCCCTGAACATCAGTGACCCACTGTCAAACTGGATGATGTTGCAGGCTGTATAACGTTCACCACGGCATCTCCAGACTCTGTGCTATGTGTGTATCTGCTCTCAACTGAGAAGTTGGCAGCAATGGCAGAGCTGCCAGTTGTGGTATTTTCAGTCTAATACCAATCAAGCTATACAGTGATGGGCTGTGAGCTCAGGACCCACTAAATGCTCTCATGCAACCCTCATGGAGTCTGTTTCTGACAGTTTTAAACAGAATCATGGACACCATTAGCCAGCTGGAGGTCATTTTGTAGGGCTCTGGCAGTGCTCCTCCTGCCACAAAGAGGTAGGACCCTGCTGCTGGTGTAATGCCGTAGCTCTTCTCATGCAACAGCCCATATCCTGGTATCTCCTCCCAGTGGCGGCTCGCGTATAGACACTGTGGAACTGCAGCACCCCCTATTTCCACTTGATATTATCGATAACATTTAATATAATGAGTCCTTTTTTCTTTAATTCTTTCTTTATACTTGTACAATATATAATCCTTAAGCTTAATGTCAGTAGCCATCCCCCAGTTTATGAAAAAGATACAAAAATCTTTGTATGGAACTGTGCGCTTCACAGTTCCAGGGACGTGGTGTTTGGCTGTTGTGCGCATGCGCACATAGAAAGCTGCACGCGAGGCTGCGAGGGAGAGAGAGCACTGTCGCTCCCGCAGTGCCGACCCTGGCGTGCTGGTGGAAGGTAGTGTTTTTTTTTTTTTTACTCCGCGTGTGTTGTGCTTAAAAACTGTGTACCATATTCTTGAATGTGATAAAGTGTAGAATTAGATTATTATCCTGCTTCCAGCTATTCTATTTGATTCTTTTTTTTTTTCGGTTTCTGAATAAATTTTCTTTTTATACATGTTTGTTTCCTTTTACACAATTTTAAAACAAAGGCTAAAAATTTTCTGGAGCAGCACTCCCACTAATTTTAGCTACGAGCCGCCACTGTCTCCTCCATGATCTTGAGACTGTGCTGGGAGACATACAGTGCATCTGGAAAGTATTCACAGCGCATCACTTTTTCCATATTTTGTTATGTTACAGCCTTATTCCAAAATGGATTAAATTCATTTTTTTCCTCAGAATTCTACACACAACACCCCATAATGACAACGTGAAAAAATTTTACATATTTGCAAATTTATTAAAAATAAAAAAATTGAGAAAGCACATGTACATAAGTATTCACAGCCTTTGCCATGAAGTTCAAAATTGAGCTCAGGTGCATCCTGTTTCCCCTGATCATCTTTGAGATGTTTCTGCAGCTTAATTGGAGTCCACCTGTGGTAAATTCAGTTGATTGGACATGATTTGGAAAGGCACACACCTGTCTATATAAGGTCCCACAGTTGACAGTTCATGTCAGAGCACAAACCAAGCATGAAGTCAAAGGAATTGTCTGTAGACCTCCGAGACAGGATTGTCTCGAGGCACAAATCTGGGGAAGGTTACAGAAAAATGTCTGCTGCTTTGAAGGTCCCAATGAGCACAGTGGCCCCCATCATCCGTAAGTGGAAGAAGTTCGAAACCACCAGGACTCTTCCTAGAGCTGGCCGGCCATCTAAACTGAGCGATCGTGGGGAGAAGGGCCTTAGTCAGGGAGGTGACCAAGAACCCGATGGTCACTATGTCAGAGCTCCAGAGGTCCTCTGTGGAGAGAGGAGAACCTTCCAGAAGGACAACCATCTCTGCAGCAATCCACCAATCAGGCCTGTATGGTAGAGTGGCCAGACGGAAGCCACTCCTTAGTAAAAGGCACATGGCAGCCCACCTGGAGTTTGCCAAAAGGCACCTGAAGGACTCTCAGACCAATGAGAAAGAAAATTCTATGGTCTGATGAGACAAAAATTGAACTCTTTGGTGTGAATGCCAGGAGTCACGTTTGGAGGAAACCAGACACCGCTCATCACCAGGTCAATACCATCCCTGCAGTGAAGCATGGTGGTGGCAGCATCATGCTGTAGGGATGTTTTCAGTGGCAGGGACTGGGAGACTAGTCAGGATAAAGGGAAAGATGACTGCAGCAATGTACAGAGACATCCTGGATGAAAACCTGCTCCAGAGTGCTCTTGACCTCAGACTGGGGTGACGGTTCATCTTTCAACAGGACAACGACCCTAAGCACACAGCCAAGATATCAAAGGAGTGGCTTCAGGACAACTCTGTGAATGTCCTTGAGTGGCCCAGCCAGAGCCCAGACTTGAATCCGATTGAACATCTCTGGAGAGATCTTAAAATGGCTGTGCACCGACGCTTCCCATCCAACCTGATGGAGCTTTTGAGGTGCTGCAAAGAGGAATGGGTAAACTGGCCAAGGATAGGTGTGCCAAGCTTGTGGCATCATATTCAAAAAGACTTGAGACTGTAATTGCTGCCAAAGGTGCATCAACAAAGTATTGAGCAAAGGCTGTGAATACTTATGTACATGTGATTTCTCAGTTTTTTTATTTTTAATAAATTTGCAAAAACCTCAAGTAAACTTTTTTCACGCTGTCATTATGGGGTGTTGTGTGTAGAATTCTGAGGAAAAAAATGAATTAATCCATTTTGGAATAAGACTGTAACATAACAAAATGTGGAAAAAGTGATGCGCTGTGAATACTTTCCGGATGCACTGTAGCAATCCTTCTTGTGATGGCACGTATGGATATGCCATCCAGGAGGAGCTGGACTACCTGTGCAACATGAATCAGCTGCAGGTAACCCTTCATGCTACCAGTAGTGACAAGGGCACTAGCAAAACACAGAACAAGAGAAGAATCAGTCAGGAAGGATAAGGAGAGAGCAATTGTCTGTCGCCACCACCTGTAAAACCATTCCCTTTTTTGGGGGTGTCTTGTTGTTGCCTCTCCAGTGTACCTGTTGTCACTTTCATTTACACCAAAGCAGGTGAAGTTAATTCAATCACTTACGCATCCTAACTGGACAGACTAATATCACTGAAGCTTAACTGACTTGGTGTTAGACTGTGATGATTAAGTGTTCCCATAACTTTTTTGAGCAGTGTATATTAATTGTGGCAAAATAAGCACTTATCTATTTTAACAAGTTACAAAATGTATGCACAACGTAACATTTTGGTGCGACTTAGTGAAATGATTTGAAAGTTGGAGCATTTTCTGTTATTTATTTGATTCATCAATGAGACAGATAACATATATTTTGTTTTTTAAATATTTTGTCACAGAGTATGTGTGACATGTGATGAAGTTTGCCGAGACCACCACACTGCTGTTTGTACATCTAGACATAAGCTGCAGCCACACGCACACTACCATCTCAATCACTCATGCTAATTACTGAGGATCTGTTTGCCGATTGAAGCGTCTATAGGATGTGCAAAAGAAGAAAATACTGGATAGAACAAATTTACATTTTAAATCACCTCTCTCAACCTGAATCTCCAAAAAAGCCATACATGGTTACTGGTGGGAGATGACAAGGAGTAGCTAAAAGCATGTGCATAAGCGCATAATTTTAGGATGATTTGAGATTTATAAAGGAAGTTGGCGGAGCATGTGGCATATGTACGGTTTTAGAAATCTGATTTTTTTTTGCATTTAAGGTTTTACATATGAGGCCCATGGTCCTCCTTTATTGTAGATTCAAACACATTTAAACTGTAATGCTTCAGAAACTGAAATTATTTTCGTATCAAATTTCATTGTGCATAGCTGCAAGTCACTGCCCATTGTGAAACACAAGCTCTCTGTGTGGAAAGGAGAAGAAGCCCTCCGAGTTGCTCAAGCTAAAGAACTCAACTGCAAGTAGTTGCTAGTGTCTGAAAAACAGTCCCCTTGCTTGAGTGGCTATTCAGGTCCTTGACTGTGGCTTCTCATTTTGGTGCAGGCTGCTTTCATATGATGCCTGCTCCACTCAGAGAGAAGAGGACACTTTCAATTGAAATATCCCTCATTACTCCAGCCATCATGCTTGGCTCTATCGTTATTGGGTGTCAGGTGTCAATCACCTTTTTCTTTCACTTATCTTACTTTGATTGAGGGTCACCCATTACTCTTTGATTTTTTCGCACCCGTAAATGTGATCAAGCATCATTTATTGTGTATCAGGCTTTTTTTTTTTAGATCTGGCATCACTCAAATCATTTTCCAGGGATCATTTTTTTTTGTTATCACAGATTGCATTTCATGCATCATTAATTTTTGTCATATTTTATTCACAGTGTTCTCACTTTTCATTTTGCTCTCAAGTTTTCTGTCAAGTCTCAGATGCACTTTTTATATAAAGCCAATTATAGTCTGCAGCTAATATCCATCTATCCATTTTCTGAACCCGATCTTTTCCATTACTTGATTGTGAGCAGGGGGTTATTTTGATGGGGCAATTAGGCCTGTAGCAGTAATAAATCAGTCAATGTGGAGTACAGCCAGCATAGCTGGCTTGCTTCCCATGTCATTTCTCTGCGAGCATGTGTGTTCACCTCTTGCTGCCCTCAGTAGCACCTACACACGTGACACTGCCTACACTCAAAAATAAGAAAAAAGTATTTTATTTATAACCAGCCAGTGTCTGACATTGAATTAGTAAATGTGTTCCTTAAAAGTGAACATGTGCTTTAGATGCACAATCTCTGTAAAACTCAGCTCTACTCTTTTAGCATTTCATTTTGGTTTGTAGACCTCAGTGAGCATTTATGCACATGTACACATGTACTGTCTTGGCATGCAATTTGTCAAGGGACTACCAAGGATAGAAAGAAAATCACACAAAATAAGAGACAGGGCTGAGAGGGAAGTGAAAAATGTGAAGGAGGCGTGAGGGAATCCCATAAAGACAAATAGAGGGCTCCTCTACATACAAGTGTGCTCCTCACTGCTGAGGGATACTCAATGTACTGTAAGCACTCAAATCACCCCACAGGAAAAGAAAGAGAGCAGAGGACTGTTTTTAGATCAGATTAGAACAGATAAACTTTATTAATCCCATGGGGATATTCAGATGCATATAGCAGCAAAGACATAAAAAACAAGGATACAGACTCACAGGACAGAGAATACTGCCAATCAAACAATCAATCAATCAATCAATAAGTAATAAATAAATAACTATAAACTTAATGAGTACATTGGGTGGAAGCACTGAATTGCCTGATAGTAGTGGACAAAACAGACCCCCAGAGGCTCTTCTTAGCATAAAATCCAACAGATTTTGTCATCTGATAAGGAGAACATTTACAATGTCCTGTTCATTTTTTATTTACCTCTTATAAAAGCGGGCCTGGAAGTATGTCAAGATGTCATCTCCTTTCATTATTTCTGAAAAGTAGCGCTCTATGGAAACTTATTCCTTCCTCTCAAATTGTTTTAATCACATTATTTCATAAAACAGTTGCATTATTTTGTTAAAGTATTGTGTTATGTCACAATAATGATTTGTGATATTTCACAAATATACTGTAATTGTTATCTCACAAAGTTGTCTTCTGTTTTGCTGCTTTTGTCTACTAGTGACAAGAAGAAAGTGAATTAAATTCAAATTGCTTGCAATCAAGAGACGGGAATCAACCCAAAGTTACATGTTTACATGTTTACATTTAGTTTTTGTCATGTTAATTAGCACTGAGGTCTTTAAAATGTCTAGTAGGGTGTAGCAGAGGTAACATTCCTACTTCACTGCACCAGGGGCTCAGCTTTAATTCCTAGCCTTGTCAGACTCCGCAACAAGTTAACACGTTTTGTCCCTGTGTGTATAGATTATTGGCATGAGCAAATGGAGTGCCACATATACAGCATATGTTGTTGTTAAGTGCCGTCAAGTCAGTCAATACCTACTGAATAAATGTATTTAAAAGTATGGAATGATGGCTAAATTTTACTGTTGCACCAGGATCTGTCCAGACTGTATGGCCAACACATCCAAATTTTATTGATGAAAGCTAAATTTTGCTCTATAAAACTACTGTATATAGGGGAATAGGTTTTAATTTTGGACTACATGTTTTACTTTGTGTCAGTATGTTGGGTAGACTGACTGCCAAGTCTACATTTTTCAGATTTCAGCGACTCTAGGTATATGCTCAGCAGTGAACCGGTGCCCCGTGCAGGATTCCTGTTATTTGACTTTATGCTACACTCATGTTTAATCTCTTTCTTCCTGGTCACTAGAAGATAAAAGCAGATGTGTATGTGATGTTACTGGCAAAAATAACTAAATCATAATTTACAAACAACAAACTCTTGCAATCATAAAGGGTAAGTAACTTAATCACAATTGTGAAATAATGTAATACTTTCATGGAAAAATGCAAAACTTTGTGAAATAACACAATTTGTTTTGTTTTTGAGTGGTCTGATTAAGGTTCCTTAGGAATCTAACAAATGACATTTAACTAATTTTGTGTCTTTAATTGCTTAATTTTTCGAATATTAAGGCACATCTCTTCTTTTTTACTGTTCACTTAGGAGCTAGTTTACGTAGGAAGGGACCACGTGAGCAAAGTCTTTGCAGTCTCCACAATAAGGTCTCTGTGTCAGCTTCACTGGTCAGGCAAAGCTTTGGGTCTGTCAGGAAATTTTGTATCATGCAATCTTTTGTTTGCTAGTCACCCAATTCCTGTATAAACCACAGCAACTCAGCAGAACATCAGTGCCCCATGAAAAATATATTTACTTTTATTGGTTGTGACTGGTGTGCATTCACCAAAGGTGGAGTCTGCTGTTCATTTAAAGGATAGGCAAGCCAAAGATATTTAAGGGCTCCTGCTCGTTTAACTACAACTATTTGAGTTCTAACTAGAAAGCATTATGATCTGACACTCCTGGGATATTGTGAGAACTTCTAGACCATGGAATTTATTCCACGTATAGTTTTGAAGTCAAAACCAGGATGGATTAAGGGTTACTTCCTACAAGACCATCAGTCAGACTTTGCAGTGTACATGATACAGCACTGTGCTTTAAAATCTCACGACTGCTGAGACAATCACGATAACCAAATGACTATATGTCTCAGGACAAGTCCAATAAGTTCAATAATAATAATTATTAATTCTGAAATTGGCAGGCCAGGCTGGAGCAAAGACTCAAGCAAAAAGAAGAAGGGCAGTCGGAAAATATTGGTGCTGCTATTATAGCCTCATGATCCTATGAACTGAATCAAGCAGGTCTGATAAAAAGATAAAGAAAGACTAAACTTCTAATACAAAGTTAAGGGAGATGACAATTCCTAGTAAAAAATATTTTGTCAAATGCCAATGGGATGAATGCCGCATGAGAAAGGGCAAACATATAGATGCAAATATAATGCATTCATTAATATTTTGTAGTATTCACAGATTATGGTATATCAAGAATAGATCAGTGTCACGCGCAGGCGCTTGGGAAGCAGTTTAACCTCTTTAGCGTTAACATTGTTTCTCAAAATATGTAAAAAGCATTGCATTTTTTGGCTTGAAAAATTACATTTTTACTAAATCTCATCTTTCTACTATAAAACGTGCAAAACACTAAAAGTACAACATCAGTAGTATAGAAACTATGATAATAATAATAATAATGAATAATAACTATAATAATATGAACAGCACACTGCATATGTGATTCAGATTCACCAGACTCACTTTTGTGTCCACTGACCATTTCAATTTCACTGCCTGATGTCAACTCCACATCGTGTTGATGAAAGGCGTTTCTTACAAGATGTCATTATGAGGCTAGGAGAAGACGAATCTACTCCATTGCTTGCGTAACACTGGGGCTTGATGCTTATGCGAGACATGCCTATATCGTTGCCCAAATAACACTCGGCACCAACGCTGTTGACAGTTTTACAGCCCAAGTAATCCTCGGGTCTCACTCAAGATGCATCTATACCATTGCCCAAGTGACACTTGGGACTAACTTTTTTAGCACTGTTTCTGCAGCCCGAGTGCTACTTGGGTCTAACGCTAAGGAGATTAAGGACCCTGGTAATGGTAGTTACCCGCCATGCCAAGGGTTTGCTCTGTGTGCTACTGCCTTCTCTCTTTCTCTCGCTGCAGAATGAAAGATCAACGGCCATTCCACCTCTGACGTCACTTTCGTTGTCCACTTTCTAGGACCTGTCTTTCCTACCTGGAATAAATATGACCAACAGTAAAACCTCAAGTAAACTTTTTTCACGTTGTCATTATGGGGTGTTATGTGTAGAATTCTGAGGAAAAAAATGAATTTAATCCATTTTGGAATAAGGCTGTAACATAACAAACATGTGGAAAAAGTGATGCGCTGTGAATACTTTCCGGATGCACTGTAAACTGCACATTTCCCACAGGACGTTTTTGATGACTTAAAAGTAGTAGTAGTGTTGACTTCTGGCTCTCAAACACAGCTCA
Organism: Erpetoichthys calabaricus; assembly: GCF_900747795.2. Lineage (NCBI taxonomy): Eukaryota > Metazoa > Chordata > Cladistia > Polypteriformes > Polypteridae > Erpetoichthys > Erpetoichthys calabaricus. The sequence goes on from NC_041395.2 coordinate 62,540,471, forward strand.
ATAAAAATCTTTTCCAATGATTGTGTAAGCACAAAGATCACAGAGTAGTTAGCTAATCAGGTGACAAGCAAAAGAAAATGGTTAGTCATCCATGCTTGACCCATAAAACGTGTTTTTGCACCACGTGATGCAATTTGTCTTTTCTAGAGCACTTGCCTGAAAAGAAATCAATGGCAATCAAGCGACAGAGTATGCAGGCTTTGGGTTTTTTAGATAATTCAAACAGCAGGACAGCAACATATATCACATTTCCTTTTTTAAAAATCCAGTTTTCTGTTTACAATAAAGCACTGTTATTTTGTCTCACCAAATGATTTTAACATTTAGCACCAACTTTATTCATATCCTCTGTCTCTATCTCTGTGCCGGCTGAAATTTAAAAATCAAATGCCATCAAGTTGGTAATTTCATGGGGGTCAACTGGGAGCTCTTGTCAGACTTCAGTTATGAAATTTCTCAAATAAGAAATACAGGAAACCCCAAAAAAAGAAAAAAAACATTTTAATGATATGCTGGACTGTGAGTGGTCATTTTGTAAGGCATGCCTTTTCTTTGCTTGTATTGTAAAGCTCAATCACATTTGCAGGCTATGCTCAATAAACAGGTACAAAAATAATTCAGAGAGAGTTGATACACAGTGTGAGGGTTTTGTAATTTTCATTGACTACAGTGTCAAGTGTGTATTATGAAAAGCCTATCCCAAAATAAATACATATGTACTTGTATGTACTGTGGCACGATATTGAATTTTAAATGAAAGGGGAAGAGGAAAGTTGACACAACTTGTTTTAAGTAAGGACCTACTTTGTATTTACGGATAACTCCAATTAAATCAAGGAGGAAATATTAACAAAATTTGTTTATACTGTGAGTAGAGTTTAGTTGCTGCAATTAAAATAGTTAAATGAATATTCCACTTAAAACTGATATTTTTATTATTGGTTACTTACCCCGTGCTGTTTATAGTGATGGCTGTGAAAACTTTTAATGTCATGCTTTAATGAAGCAGTTTACAAATTTTATTATACTACAGACTTCAATGGGTGACTGTAGGGGCACCAATGTAAAGCATCAGTACCTGTGATGTATATTTCACATATCTGCAATCTAGTCACATACTCAGAAGGTCCAAATGTTATGAAACTCAAGAGTTCCCAAGCACAAAGTCCCAAAAATGTCCATTAGAGGGGGAAAACATCAAAAACTGGCAAGTAACATGGGCAAACAGGATGTTGATAAAATAAAAAGAACTTGTTCTTCAAAAGTTGCTCTGTAACAAAAATTAAGCTCTGTGGGGCGCAAAAAAACAAAAGGAGTTGCCTGAAAAGGCAAGGCAATCCAAGGCAAACAAGTCCCAATCACAAATCCAAAGAGTGGCTGAAAAACAGACCAACCTTTATAGGGGTGAGGGCAGTCCCTTGCAGTGATAGGCAGTGTGAGCTGCGGAGCTGATCGCACCTCCAGAGAATACAGACGCTGCTGGGAAAAACCCTGAAAAACGTTGACAGACTACCTTCACATTCCTCCTTACCTTTCTGACGGCTCTGTCGCGTAATATACCTCTCGCGCGATATTCCGCTTACTTAAAAAGCTTGTACAGGCTTCTGTCAGTTTGGAATTGATTGTTTTTGCTTCTCCTTCTCTCTCTCAGACTTTTCCTGCTCCTGACACATACTCCTTCGAAGAAGATGATACCTGTGCTTACTTTTAATTGAGAAACGGAAGTGTCGACTCTATCCTGTCAAGGAGCACGTTTAAAACCTTTTAAAGAGACAAATGTTTGTTTGCAGTGTTTGAATAAAGTGCCAGTCTCTTCAACCTCCTCTGTTTTCTGTGCAATTCTGTGACCCAAGCGTTTCAAGTGGTACCAGGAGTGGTTGCACAGATGGATGCCGAGGATGCCGAGTACATATTTCAAATGGCTCAGAATGTTCCGCTACCTTACGATCCAGAGGATGATGATCCGATCCCCCAACAAAATGTCCCGCCTCAAAATATTCAGCGAATCGTTCCACTGCCTCCGCTACCAGACAATGCTAAGAATGTGCTGACGAAGATGGGTCCTTCTGATGACCCAGAGATGTTTCTTTTGGCTTTTGAGCAAGTGGCGACTTTGTTGGGATGGGACAAACGACACTGGGCCGTTATCGTCACCCCTTTTTGTCTGGCGACGCCTTACTTTCCTTATGAAATGTACCTGATGATAAGCTTGGCAATTATTATTTCTTGAAGGAGCAAGTTCTTTTGTGTAAGACCATGACCTTTTTGTCTAAAGGTTTTGCACTTTATGACTGGAAACTGAATATGAACGGTCACATCTGAGCGCAAATGCAAGATTTGATTCATAAAGTCCATTGCTGGTTTGAGGGGGACAAGATGGAGTGAGTCGTAGAAAAGTCTGTCATGAATATAGTACTGGCCGGGATACCTGCACTTCTCCGAGATGAGTTTCTCCGTCATAATATTGAATCACTGACGATTATATCTCAACGTTTAGAAGATTCTCAGACCGCTTGGAGAAAAAGCGGTGGATCTGGTACTCCGTATGCTGCGTTTCAACCTCCGACAGACAGTCCAGAACATTCTCTTCACCTTGACCGTAGACCTGAACTTCGACAAATTTCAGGACCTGATCATCGGATGTCGTCGGGAAGGCCTCCGGGGAACGCGGTTGCTAATGAGATGCACATTCCTGGAGACGCTGGAGGCGGGCGACGCCATGGACGTCGCCGGGGATATTTCGGCAGTGGTGCTGAACGAAGATGTTTCCGGTGTGATCAACCGGGTCACTTGGTAAAGGAATGTCGCCTGTCTCCAACTCAATCAATGGAAGTTGGTTTGGCGGAAGTTTGTTGCTCGCATATTCCCGATTCATCAAAAAAAAAAGACAGCTTATTGATATTGGTGAAGTTGGGGAGCCGCGAGATATCAGCGTTGTTGGACTCGGGCAGTGATCTTTGTGTTGTCAGAAGGGACTGTCTTGACGACGGATACCTTAGTAACACTGAGACAGTAAAGATACGTTGTGTACATGGAGATGTTAAAGACTATCAGACATTACTTCTTCCCTTAACTTATAAGGGTCGTCACTTTAAAGTTTGGTCTGCTGTTTCAGACTCCTGCCCCTGGCCTTTACTGATAGGCAGAAGAAATGCCCTTTTTCCTAGACTAATTGCTGAACACCGCACACCGGTTAATGAGCCGCCTTTTGAAATTAGAGGTGGGGAAGAAGAAGAGGAACTAGTGGCGGTCGGTGATAATCTTGAGCCCCAATTAAACATTGTACCAGAACCCCAATTAAATATTGAACCCGATCACTCCAGCGAGACTGAGGGAGACTCCCCCCACAATTTCCCAGGGTGGCGGGAAGGCCCTTCTACATCCTTCCAGATTGCAAATGCCTCCGACCTCAAACCGAGTACTAGCGAGCAGTCGGATTTTGTGCGCTTGCAGCATGCTGATAGCTCATTAGAATATGCATTTAAACAGGCTTGCACTGCTAGTGACTCCTATTACCAAGAGCGTGATACCAGAGGCTTGAAAACTCCACACTTTCTAGAAAAAGACGGTTGTCTTTTCATAGTGATTTTAGACCATTTAATGGGGGAATTTATTGAGCAACTAGTTGTACCTGAAGTGCATAGGGAAATTCTTTTGCAGCTGGCCCACTCTCACATCTTGGGAGGGTACTTGGGGGCTGATAAAAGCAGAGATCGCTTATCAAAACGATTTTATTGGCTGAATATGGGAAAAGATGTTGAACAGTTCTGTACTTCATGTCCTGACTGTCAGATCGTCTCCGCTTATAAGCCTCCTCGGGCTCCCCTATGCCCTATGCCTATTTTAGAAATCCCGTTTCAGAGGGTGGGATTAGATATTGTAGGCCATTTGCCTAAGACTAAAAGTGGGTATCAATATATGCTGGTGTTGGTTGACTATGCAACACGATATCCAGAGGTGGCTGCGTTGAAAAAGGCCAACTCCTCCGCTGTAGCCAAAGCTCTGTGCGGGATTTTTACTCGTGTTGGCATCCCTAGGGAAATTTTGACTGATCAAGGCACACCTTTTACTTCTCGCGTGATGAAACAATTGTGTGACAGCTTTGCTATTAAGAAATTGAGTACCACTGTTTACCATCCACAGACTAATGGTTTTTACTGAATGGTTTAACAAGACTTTAAAACAAACGATCAGACGAGTTGCTCATAATGATCCTACATCCTGGGACTCTGTTCTGCCTTTTGTTATGTTCACGGTGCGGGAATCGCCACAAGCATCCACTGGCTTGAGTCCGTTTGAGCTGTTATTTGGCAGGCGCCTGAGAGGCATCCTGGATGTTGTACGGGAGGAATGGATAGGAAATGAGTCAAAAGCTCTTGGACCAAGCTTTGCAGATCAGGTAGTTTCGTTACAAGATAGAATTTCTAAACTTTCTTCTATTGCTGTGGAGCATCAACAACGCGAACAGGAAACACAGAAGCGTCTTTACGACAGGCACAGTAAGCTTCGCGAATTCAAACCTGGCGATCATGTTTTGGTACTGGTTCCGTCTGACCCGCACAAATTCCTAGCTAAATGGTAGGGCCCTGCCATTATTGAGGAGCGTATGGGACCAGTAAATTACAAAGTTAGAATACCAGGCCGGCGCAAACCATTCCAGATTTTACACGTTAATCTCTTGAAGGAATGGTATGATCGGCAGGGTATTTACACTTCCTTAGCTGCTGTCTCTCAAACCGATGTTGCCATTGGTAACGATTTGACTGGCTTACAAAAGACAGAATTATTAACTTTGATTGAACGGAACACTGATGTCTTTTCAGACTTGCCAGGCATTACTAACCTAGCAGTACATAAAATCACTACTGAACCCGGTGTCCGGGTACAGATGCGGCTGTTTCGAATCCCGGAAGCACGAAGAAATATTGTGCGCGAAGAAGTCAAGAAGATGCTGGAATTAGGTGTAATTCATGAAAGTAAAAGTGACTGGTGTAGTCCGGTCGTATTAGTCCCAGAGCAAGACGGTTCGGTTCGCTTCTCTATTGATTTTAGGCGCTTGAATAAGGTCTCTAAATTTGATGCTTATCCAATTCCCCGTGTTGACGAGCTGTTGGAAAAACTGGGTCAGGCGACCTATATCTCCATGCTAGATCTCACAAAGGGTTATTGGCAGGTGCCTCTAGAGGCTGACAGTTGTGATAAAACAGCATTTTCGACTCCTGACGGACTTTATGAATTTACGAGACTTCCATTTGGTCTTCATGGGGCACCTCTAACTTTCCAACGAATAATGGATCAGATATTGCGTCTCACTCTGAATATTCTGGGGCATATCTTGATCATGTGGTGATTTTAGCAATGATTGGCATTGTTTAGAAATACAGTACACACTTATGGTAACTATTATGAACTAAAAGTCTGTTTTACTTAGTATGTTCTTGCTGTTTTTGCCCCCTTTTCCTCACTATTTTCATATGTTAGAACATTAAAAATTGTTTGTTGGAAACAGAACATTCAACCCAATAAAGCTTGCCAATTCTATCTATTGTGAAGGCTAGGAGACACCACAGAGTCTCGGGTTCTTCTCCTCATAAAAAACTTGGATTGGTGAAACATTTTGAGACAGCAATGAACTAGGAATATGAAGGATTTAAATATCTGAGACATTAGTTTCCATGAATAACTGATGTCAACAGGACTTCTTCTAAATCAGGCTAGGGATATCACGATATTAGAATTTTTGTATTCAATATAAATATCAGTGACATTTCATGATACTTGATACCTATTCAATACCACAGCAAAATAAAAAATTCCTTTCATCAGCTTTTATATTAAAAGTATTCAAGTAGACAATATTTTGCCCTTTTCTGTAAAAGAATATGAAATACTGTATGTAAATACTAATAGTAACAGCAAATTTTAAAAGTGGTATATCAATCAAGTAGTTGCCCAGCTATCATTTAAGCAAAATAGTATTGGCATTCAAAAATATCAAGTTATAATGCAAGACTTGGATTTACCATATAAATATGCTTATAAGTCGGGTCTTGAAACCTGAAAAATTGATCATAAAATTAGACCCCGTCTTATACACCCATTCAAAAATGTGACACTTAAATTTTTCTTTTTTTTCTTTTTTTTATACCTTCTTGCTTTCCCTAATCTCGCACCAGTTTCTCAGACACATCGAATTTTGTTGCATCAGCGCTGTTATCAATCTCTTTCGCCACTTCAAAGACTTTTAATTTAAAACCAGCTTCATATTTTCTTCTGATCAAACGGTCCATCGTAGATAAGGGATGCTCTTACGATAAAGGTGTATGAGGGCATGAGATACAAAAACACAAATCAGTGCAAACGTTGCTTTGGAATAGTTTGGGTATTACCGTATGGTCACGTAAGCGCAATACATAGAAAAAAGGCAGAGTGCTCCGTGGTTACTCTTTCAGGTGGGCGTTAGCATATCGTAATCTCTTGGACCAATAGCGTGAGTTTTCTGCATTCGACTTATATGACCGACATTATAAAATACCAGAAATTATACAATAAAATCAAGCCTCGACTTTTCCGCAAACTTAAACGGAAAACACCTCCAGTGTAACAGCAAATTGGGGGTATGCTTTAATCTCAGAGGAAATACAACACGGTTCTTATAAAGAATAATATCACCAGGGACTACCTGATTTATCTTACCATGTGCATATTTTCATTTTATCTGACATTTAATCTCATGTAACTGAAAATTACTGCTTAAAATCAATACTAAAAATAAAAATTCAAATATTATATATATTCTGTTGTACTAGTGATTTACATGATAATTCTCTTTAAAGAACCCCTCTATTAGGTTTATAGCATTTCCCATTGTAAGATTTATATTTGCATCATTAGCTGATAAAAAAAACAAAAAAAAAAAACTAAAGAATAATATATGAGTCAAATTGACTCAAATTTAAAATGTCACAAACTCCTGGGGTTTTAATTGCCCAAATTTGTCAATTTTTATATTTGCCTCAACTTCAAGGATTCCTGTGTGAAATCTGACTTGTCAGTTTTACATTAATCTATTATTCAAGAACTCTTGTAAAAATAACCTTTGTTGTGTGGTATTCAAAGTATCTTATATGAGTTATCCCACTTTATTTATTATTTAGCCCATGTCTAGGTCCTGAATTAGAAAATTAATGGATTGATATTACTTGTAGTCAATTAATGGTAACTGAGAGAACGTATTACATTTGCAAACATACCTTTTAAATGCAGTTTGTTTTACTGTATGTGTTTCCACTAAACTCGTGACAAGTTAAGGGTTATATACATCAACATTAGTTTGCCTTCAAAAAACAAATGGCTGACACAAATTTAACCTTCGTAGATTCGTATACACTGTGGTGTTATGCCCACAATGATGTTAACTACATGTCTCTGTGATGCAATTCTAATAACACAGTACATGTTGCATTACTGGAGAGGTGGGCTTTTTGATTTAATACACTGAAACACTACATACATTTTATTTTGATATTAACAACTGCATTATCTCATTTATTCACCAATGTACATAAGTCATACAGCCACTTTGTTTGAAATATTTACTTCCTAAAACTGTAATAAGTGCCAGGCTCAGGAGGGGTAAGACTTTTCCACCTGGGATGCTGACATTTGTTGTTACATTATATGATACAAAATAATAATACAAAACTAAGGCAGTAGAGGCTTTTTGATAATGAAACATACATTTATGCTATCTAGATAACAGCATAAAATGCTTCTTTTCTGTACCTGGCTTCACTGGACTAAGGTCTGTATTCAAATTTGATATCACTCTGTTTCTAATAAGGGAATAAAAAATGGATTAGAAAAAGAAAAATGGTGGTGCAGAATAATAGTGTGTTAAACAAATGTAAAATTTACAGGTAGATGCTTCACACACCTTGCAATGTATCTTATTTACAAAAGTTGTACATAATGCGTTATAATGCATAATGTGTTATTATCACACACTACTCAAATAAAACTTATTCATGGACACACATTATGTAATTGGGCTCACCTAAAAATTCATTCTGACCCTTTCAGTCACTCAGTTGGCATGTGAGAGGAGGTTTCCACTATGATATTCATATAAAATAGACTAAGGAGTACGTTGTCACAGGACCATTTGGAGGCTTTTATGTTAATGTCAGCCGAAAAGGATATCCTTTGACTCTTCCAGTAGATTGGCTAATAAACCAGCTCACGGAAATAACTGAACTACTACAGCGACTTTTGACATTTGTTTTTTGTCATGGATATAGCAGTTATACAGTTATAGAGGTTTACAGATTTGCATTATGACTGTGTACCTGTAGCTATAGCTGTATGTATTATGGGCCTAATGGATTCACTAAGATAGATGTCAGCTTTTAATTGTCTTTGTATTTTTGATGGTTTAGTTGTTCTGGTCATTTTGAAACTATAGACTTTATTGTGTGAATGTATATTAACATGAAGGCATATGTCCTCTTCATCATATTTGGTTGTTTGAGTCTGTTATTGTATATATTAGGTATGTCGTGATGCACAGAACAATCCACTTTTTGTACAAAGCCATTGTGTTTAATGGGTCACCAGAATTTTAAAATTCCTGGAAATATTTAGGGTTCCAATCTGACTCTGATTAGCACTGTTGGTGGCACAGTTTCCTCCGACGTTCCACAGCTCAAAATGCATGATTCTTGATACCCTGCAACTCAGGACAGTTAGAAAATGGTTGGTATGGTTGCTTGAACAGACATCAGTAGATGATGCTTATAATTCCATGAGCCAAGCTTAAAAGAAGTGGTGAGGTAGCCTTTTGCTGTTATGCACCTAAAATCTGGAATACTTTACCAATGTGGAACATTTTAAAAAACTGCTAAAAACACATTATTTTAATATGGCTTTGTCATAGCTACATTTTAATTGCATACCGAATAGACGATATAGTCATAAAATTATAATATTCTTCAGGGATCTGCACTATTCCGGTTCTTCTGTGCTGCTGATCTCTGCCACCACCACCTGATCAAGATACCATGCAGCCACCTGTGATGATGGAATGAAAGCAGGTGCCCCAGCTGTCCATGACACCAACATCAGCAAATACTATCATGTGAAGCCATGCTTCCAACCTCTTCTCTTCCTATGTTAGGAAGAATGCTCTGTCGGGGCTGGGCAGGTTTTTTGCCTTGGGACTCGTTCAGATTTTGTTTTTTCTCCAGCCTGTTTTTTTTTTTTTGTCCTCCTGGCCATTTGACTTTACTTTTTTTTCTTTTTTGTTACTTATTCTTTAATATTATTGCTTAATTGTTTATGTTTATCTTGTAACATGTCTTTGACATCTTGTAAAGCACTTTCAGCTACATTCTTTGTATGAAAATGTGCCATATAAATAATGTTGTTGTCCAATCATAGACTAAATTCAAAGTCTCCATTTCTTTATTGGGACTGTGTAGTACATGGTATTAAAAAGCAGTTAATCTTGTCATCTACAAGTGAGTGTTTTGTATTTTTTTTTAAATAATAAGCAAGATTACAAGAATCAGGCATTGAAATCATCCTGCCTTGAACACAAAGCATTTCCAGACACAACTTGTTTTTCTTTTTGAGATGTGATAATGTGGTGCTGTAGTGCTGTGAGCCATTTTCACGTGTAGCTTTTGTATCACACATACCTTCAGAAGTAATAAGTCCACGTGCAATCACTCTTCAGTGCAATAGCGACTTCCACTTGGTACTACTGGTATTGTAAAAATAAAAATAAAGCTAGTACCACTACTTTTTTTGTCATTATGGTATAAGACTGGTACCAAAGTATTCGTTCTTGTGATATCCCTAAGTTAGGCAGATCATCAATGACAAGCAGACCGATGATCTGCAAATTGGGCTGGAGGAAACTGCGTGCAAGGTATTCAAGGATGTTGTTTAAAAGTTTCTTTCCAACTGCAGAACACCAAACTATGTCTAGCTGTTTAACAACATGCCTCAAGCTAAAGATCTCTTTTTGAAGTTTTTCAAACATCCTACATAATACAGTTAATCTGAAATTATATTTCTGTTCAGCTTGAAGCTCTGTATCATAATCACCAAAAAATTATTAAGGGGAAAAACACTTGAAAAAATGTGTTGTCCAGTGTAACTTATGCACTGGAAGCCAAGCAGGTATGTGCGAGTGCATGGCTGGGCAGTCCCAAAATCACTGCTTATTTTGTAAGTATACACTCAATTCTTGAGATGAAAAGCAGTGACTTTCATTAAAGATGCAGTACAGTATGACCCAGTACAGGCACAAGCAGGCCCAACTTGTATGAGTTGAAATTATATAAAACTAAGGTAACCTCAACACTAATTGAAGGTAGAAAAAGGTTGATAAAATAACAATTTGGTTATATAAAGTACATTCATTCATTCAATTTTGCAGTCTGCTTGTCTAGTCACAAATGCACAACTTTGTATACATTACAGCTATTATTAGAAACAGCCGTTATAAAACTAGGGCATGGCAAGCTGAGAGAAATATATTCAAGCAGTTGCTCTCATGTTTCCCCCTTTTTTTCTTTTTCAAACATTACTGACTTCATGTTGCCTGATACTGATGATTGATCAATATTTTATTCATTTCATTTCTTTACTAAGACAGCTTGAAATTGCTCCCTGTGTGGCTTTTGATGACCCAAGATCTGGTGATTTGCTGTGGGAAGCTTTTACCATCGTCAGAATAAATACTGACAAGTAGATAGCCTCCCACGTTGCTCCTGAAGTATCCAGAAATCATTTTTACTGTCTCCTTCATTTCTTAGATGCTGTTTGTTTGTAAGGACCATATTGAAAATGGACACTTTATCATCATACCAGTATCTACGTTGAGCTGAATGTCAATGCGTTCAATTTTATTGCCGATACCTTTCTACTGTTTCTTAAATTTCAATTACATGTTTTTTCCTATGACACAGTCTGAGCTCTGTCTATGCCTGTAACATCAAATTTCTAATTTACAATTCACCATTTCTATAAAGTTCAAAGCAAAATCTTGTAAGAAGAGAAAAAAAACTGCTTCACAGTGATTACACCCAATCAATTTCAGATTCTTGCTGTGGCACATGGAAAACTATGTTTTGAAAGAGATTCTGGCCCTTACGGAATTACCCTACTCTTTCTTAACTATAAAATCAGTGTAATATACTGTAGTACTTTAAACTTAAAGGGATAAAGCAATCCAATAAATTTAAACATTTAATTTATTTTGAGAAATGCTGTAATCTGATTAGCTTGAACAGCTACAGGCAAAGACAAAACCTTGACAAGCAAACAAATAAGCAAATACTTTCACAGAATGCCTAATTTTGAGGAAAACTTACTGCCTTTCGCAAAGGCCAAAGTTTGGCAATGCCCCACATCTTACCTTAGCAAATCTCATCTCTTTATGTTGATAAATAAATAAACAGGATTAAATAAAATGAATATGTAAAACAAATCCAACTGTTACAAAATTTGTAAAAATCAAACTTACAACATGAAATTTCATATTGTCTCCTGTTTAATAATTTTATGAATTTTGCTCATTAGGCTTTATATGGTGTTGAATGATCCTTTTCAATGGATAATGTAGCTATCGTCTAGACAGAAGCACTTGGGAAGGCATACAGTGTATTGCTGTACTAGTTGAAGCTTATTAGTTTCAGCCAAGATCAGCATAACATGTAAAGTTTTATTAACATGTTAAATGTAACACGTCACATTAATGGTATATATAGTATCCATTGACCTCTAGGACATGTAGAAAGCCACAAAAAGGGCAAATCTCAGAGCAGCTCTCCACAATTCCAGCATCCTGAGTTTGAAACCAGCAATTCTGTTGCCATCTATGTGGAGTTTAACGTTTAAGCCGTGTACTGAGTACTCACATCCAATGCATGTTAGATTAATTGGCGATTCCATGTTTGTCTTGTATGAGTGCGGGTGTGTACAAGAATGAGTCCTGCCATAGACCGTGGTTTGTCACAGCAGTTTGACAATGTTATATTATTTTTATGTTATGTTTATTTTTCATCGTTTCAATAACTCAGAATGCAAACTGAAAAAATACTTGCTGTTTCATTGTACTAATAAACAGAAATAATTTATAATAATAATAAATAATAATGCATTTTATTTATAGGGGCACTTTACATTAGCAGTAAATCTCAAAGTGCAACATAAAAAGATTAAACAAAGGCAAGGCAAGATAAAAACAGAGATAAAACAACAATAATTATAGCTTTCTTGTTAATAAGCTTTCCTAAATAGAAAAGTTTTTAGCTGTTTTTTAAAACAACCCACAATCTGCTGTGTTCTTAGGCTCTCTGGTAGGGCATTCCAGAGCTCCCATTGTATGAAGTTTGGTCACAGGGGGGCAAAGGCGGTAGGTATTTGTAAAATGGAGGTTTCTTGTAGTGGATTGTAATATAAGGAGTTCTTTAAGATATTGTGGAGCGTTTCCATGGATACACTGTTGAGTGAACAAACAGAGTTTGTATTCGATATGGAGATGGATAGGGAGCCAATGAAGTGACCGAAGGATTGGTGAGATATATTCATATTTCCGCACCCTAATCAGGATTCTTGCAGCACTATTTTGAATTTGCTGGAGCTTTTGAAGGGTCTTGTTGGGTATCCCGATGAGGAGTGCATTACAATAGTCCAGTCTGATGAGACAAAGGCATGAACCAGCTTTTCAGCATCACAGAGGGAGAGGTAGGGACAGAGTTTGGCTATGTTTCAGAGATGAAGGAATGCAATTTTACAAAGTTCATGGATATGTGTATCAAATGACAGATGGGAGTCTAACTTGACACCCAGATTTGTAACAGAAGGGGAGAGGATAATGGTGCGGTCAGAAAAGGAAATACAATTTACAGAGGAATGAAGTTGATGGGGGGTGCCAATTAAAAGAGCTTCAGTTTTGGTGCTGTTCAGCTTGAGGACATTTTTGGACATCCAGGCCTCAATCTCATCCAAGCAAGAGGAGAAAGTTGATGGAGGTGTAAGAGAAGTCGAATCCAGTCTCACATAGAGCTGCGTATCATCGGCATAGCAATGGAATGAAACTCCATGCTTGCGGATGATGTGACCCAGGGGTAGTATATAGATATTAAATAGGGTAGGCCCAAGGACTGATCCTTGTGGGACTCCACAGGTGACAGTGTGGGTATGAGATTTAGCATCCCCCAAGGCCACATACTCAGGTACCTGATAGGACTTGAACCACTCAAAAGCAATGCCAGAAAGTCCAATTGTACAGTGAAGATGAAGAAGGAGAATATTATGATCTATCGTATCAAATGCAGCTGTAAGGTCCAGGAGGATAAGGAGTGATGGAGAGCCATGGTCAGCAGCCATCAGGAGGTCATTGGTGACTCTAATCAGGGCTGTCTCTGTGCTGTGAGAAGCTCGGAAACCAGACTGAAATTTTTCAAACAGATTGAATTTTTGAGGTGATCCTGAAGCTGAACCAAAACAACCTTTTCCAAAACCTTAGACAAAAATAGAAGGTTGGAGATTGGACGATAGTTTGCCATCACTTCAGGATACAAAGAGGATTTTTTATAATGAGGTCTAATTTTTGCGGTTTTCAAGGCCAGTGGGACTAAGCCGCTCTGGAGAGAGTGATTAATGATGTCAGCAATAAGAGGACTTATATCTGATACATTAGCTTTTACCAGAGAAGTAGGAAAAGGGTCCAATGAACACGTTGAAGGTCGCATCCTCTGTATAATGTCCTCAACTTCTTTAACTGTGGTACAGAGGAACTCGGAGAGGCAGCCCATTGGCTTTGATGTAGAAACATCCAGTGATGGAGGGCTGGAGGCAGACAATGAGGAGCGGATGCTGTCCACTTTAGAGGTGAAGTATTCAATAAAATTATTGTACTGCTCCTCTGTGAAATTATTACAGGCGTAGGAGTGAGGATTGAGTAAATGGTTTATCACGGAAAAAAGTTGTTTGGAATTTCCAGGACTGTTGTTGATTAAATTTGAATAGTATTGAGATCTGGCAGTGGTCAGTGCCCTGGAGTAGTGTTTTTGGTGTTCCCAATAAGCTAATTTGTGGACTGTTGAATTGGTTGCCAACAAAACGCTGCTCAAGGGCTCGCCCAGCTGTTTTCATCTGTCAAAGCTCACTTATAAACCACGGGGCAGATTTTACAAAAGAGACCACTCGTGATTTAAATGGGGCATGGGTCTCAAGGATGTTGTGGAGCCCACTGTTGTAGTAATCGACAAATTCACTGACAGAAGAAAGGTGGGGAGCAATGGAGAAGATCTTAATGTCAGCATTTAAATCAGTCAAATTTATTTTTTTCAGGTTCCTGAAGCGGATACAGCGCTGTGGTTTAGAGTATAGTGAATTTGTGGGTAATTCCACTGAGGCAATTCTGTGATCGGAAACACCCAGATCAAGTACTTGGAGGTCTGAGATGAGGACTGAATCAGTAATGACTAAATCGAGGGTATGGCCCTTGTTGTGAGTGGGGACCTCGACAAGTTGCCTCAGATTTAGGCAGTCCAGGAGCTCTAAGAGCTGGGCAGCAGAATAATTAGAGGGAGTGTCCACATGAATGTTCAGATCTCCAAGAATCAGTACATTTGATGATGTTGTACAGAAAGAATAGAGCAGCTCATTCATTTCCGTAATGAAATCAGGGTGTTGTTTTGGTGGTTTGTAAATAAGAAGTATTGTTATAAAAAGTGGATGCTTGCAATTTATTGCCAGGCATTCAAAAGTTGGGAATTTAGGAAGGGGGAGAAGTGATAATTGCAAATCAATCCGATGAATTTCAGCCAGACCACCACCACGTCCAGAGCTGCGGGCTTTTTCAAGGTACCCAGGAGGGCAGGACTCGTTGAAAACTGAGTATACCTCGGATTTATGCCAGGTATCAGTCAAACAAATAATGTCAATCCCCGTCTACAATGTGATTATAAATTAGACAGGCTTTATTTGACAGGGACTGAACATTAAAAAGTTCAACTTTGATGTTTAGCGAGGTGTTGCTTTTAACCAGAGGACGAAGAAAGCTGAAACCCACTCCAGGCTTTCCATCTTGCCTAGACCGCCGCCGAGCAGTGTTTTTAGTCTACGTGGCAATAGCGCTCGAATGACATGTTCGGGATGCCATGGAGCGAGGTGCTGCTGACCACAAGGACGGAATGCAGCTCCCGGTCTTGATGTAAACAAACCGCCGACCAGATCCCCTATGGACGTAGTGGGAGCGACAGAGGAGTCCAAGTTGTTTGATGACTGTGATGTCAAATGGAAGGCTGTGGTTGTTGAGCTCCAACAGTTGCGATGGCAGATATCGAAGCATGCCGGCGAGCGGAGGAGATATGGCCCCAATGTAAATAGTCGGCCGTAGTCCTTATGTGTACAGTTGGACAGCTGTGGTGCAAATTGCAAAGGACTCCAGAAGCAAGACAATCACCAAGATCCCAACGACAGAGCCAACACTCAGGAATAGCGGGCCGATACACAGCGCAACACAGCGGGCCGAGACACAGCGCAAGTCGGGCCAACAAATGTCACAGGTGGGATTTCTCCAAAAGCAGCGATATTAAACACTGTAAGGTGTTAACAGCAAATTACAGCCGATAAATGCTAAAGTTCTGTATAATATCCAGAAAAGATTTACAATTAAAATGATATTCAAGTAGTAAAAATACTTAAGTAATGAATATAGCGTGGAGAAGCGGCGAACAGCCAGCGCCTGTGTCCTCTCCCAGCCGAGATTTTTATCTGTCCTCAAGTTAGAAGTTTAGAAGTTAAAGGAAAAACAAACGAATAGCCTAAATTGAGCATATACTGTATAAGCAAAGATATTGACAACCTGGTAGGCACTGCTGCCTGACGGACCTCCAATGGTGTCAAAGAGCCAGTTGCAAGTTCATCAGCCAGGAGCCGCTCTTCATTGAAGTATCACTTCATTGCTCCTGTGACATCTCAAAGTGGTTGTGCAGCAACAGGAAATCTCCCTACTGTTCCCTGCAACTGACCCAAGGACCCTTGTCTTCCCCACACCCTGTCCTTTCATCATAGCCATGCCAACTCCCTGATTGATTTCCTTAACCATAGTCTGGTATGTCCAAGGGACTTCAGCAGACACTGGGTGGAGATTCTGTTTAAGCCTCAGCAACCAATTCCAATGGGATAGATGGTTGCCTTCCACCTCCATTTTTTTTCTCCCATGGGACTGTAAGCTCTACCATTACCACTTTCTTGACAGAAGAGGACCATAGGACAATGTATTCGCATAGTAAGGTTGTGTGGTGTGGTATGGTGTGATCTTCATGCTCCACTCACCTCCCGGTACCAGGACTGATCTCTCCTTTCTAGTTGTGCAGGGCCAGACATGACTCTCAAATGAGAATGCATACCTGGATACAACCCGTTAAAAAGCGTATAGTGAATAGTGGTGAAATCCTACACTTCGAAAGGCTCTACACACAAGGCTTCTTCCTAAAACTCCCTCCTTCAGTTCCTCCTGTCTGTGTGTTTTAAACCACCACACTGGGATATCAGGTAGAGAGCAAATGATGCCAAACAAAAAATTGATGGTGAGAGAAAACTAAAAGCTAAAATTGCTGTTACCCACCGAGGAGCTCAGCAGCACAAGGTAACTGAAGCTTAATAATTAATTTGCACATTGTAATGAGTTCTGTGTCAGTAGAGACAAACAGACACACACACACACACACACACGTAGACCATCGCAGCTACTGGGCTACAGACGTTTGAAAAGTTTGATCTGTCATTTTACCCTTGGCATCACTATATAACATAACAACTGCAAACAGAGTTCAAATTAAATTAGCATTGTGGTTTTAAGTCTTTTAAGTTATTAGTTTAGACATGCAGGCAGAAAGTGGATGTTGTGTAGCCTTCTCCCGGATTTTAATGGTATCATTAGGCAGATATCTTGATTCAGGTGTTTTGAGTACTTAAATCTGCATCTCCTTTGAATCTTCGTTATCAGTCGGCAGTCCTTTTGATGGGGTGTCACATACCATTTACTTCAAGTGCATACTGTATTTTGCATTTCATATTTTACAACCATAACTGCCAATTCTTTCAAGCATACATCGACTCCTATCATTGTGTCACTATTACCATATCGCTGTTGTTGTAATGTAACGAACAACAGAGAGA
The DNA here is from genome assembly GCF_900747795.2 of Erpetoichthys calabaricus. Taxonomy (NCBI): domain Eukaryota; kingdom Metazoa; phylum Chordata; class Cladistia; order Polypteriformes; family Polypteridae; genus Erpetoichthys; species Erpetoichthys calabaricus. The sequence continues at coordinate 62,557,676 of NC_041395.2, forward strand.
ACACGCAGCACCTGCGACCAGATATCATTCATGTTTATCACTCATCCATTGATGCTGTTGAGTGCCAATGTATAATCTGATGCAGCAGAAAGATTTTTCCCTTGCAACCAGTTATGTTTATTTTTAGAACTGGTTATGTTTATTTTTAAAATGTGTAATGTCCTCTCTGCACACGTAATACATATATTTTTAAAAAGGTTCCTCATAAATAGTAGCTTGCTCTCTGTTGGAACAGGTTAACAAGAGCACCACTGATTTTTTTCAGTTCAAAATCACTTCCCCTGCTATTTCAAGAGGTATTGGACTGGTTTAAAAATGTGATACTCAGTGAGCCATCTAATTATTCCCACCCAAATTTAAGCACAATCCACTCATAGTTGTGTTCAGATGAATACATACTGTATTATCTGGCTTCATTGGAACTATCTGGAGATATCCTGTGCTCTAATTCTCTGTCCAGTAAAGTAGATCAACGAATGAGTTTGTGAAAGGCTACTCTTGTTTGCGTCCAACCTGTGGACCTCTATGACTGCAACAAGCGTCCGCAGGACCTTATAATGGTGCCATCTATATTAGCCCTGAGCCAGAGCCTCTCTACAGCTTTATAGAATATGCTTCAAGCTCGGGTTTGGTGTATTATAGAGCTGGCAAGCTAACTTTGAGCTATACCATGACAGGAACAAATATGAATTTTCATTAACATTTAGGATGACAAAGATTATTACATTTCATTAGAGAAAAAGAAAATCTCTTTTATATATATATATATATTTCTCTTCTGGTTCGTCCTACTTCCACTTCAAAACCGGTCCCGCCCACACGCAGCCGACACGGCATTTCTTGATTCCTATTCGTCCTCTTCCAAACCCTTCCCCACGCTGCCTGGACAGTTGTATGTTTTTGACACAGCGCAAACTACTGAAGTATGCTTACAAAATAAAGCAAACTCTGCATGCAGCGAAAATTTACTTCCCCAGCTAGATTCCATGCTCAGAACCATCAACCCCTTCGCTAAATCATACAAACACATGCATGAAATCGCTCAGTCCAATCCAACAGCATCTGTATGAATGGTTTTTATGATGTGAATAGTATACCTATTAGAAAACATCATCGCACTAATGCAATATTATTTGAAAACGAACAGCGTGAGATCAGCTGTAAATGTATGGTACTTCTAAAAGTTAGCTTTTTTTCAGTTTTATTCTCTCAGTCACATTCTCGCTCTCCCTCACTAACTGCTCCACCCCCCCACCCCCCCTTGATTTGGCTCTAACTACCATCGGCAGCATAAATTCACACCCAATCTGACGCTGTTCGTTTTAAAATAATATTGCATTAGTGCGACGATGTTTTCTGATTAGTAATAAATGACCTGAATAGTACCAAAATATGAAAAACATTTCTGTTTTAACGATGTGTTTACACAGATTATTGTAGAAACGGAACACACCTGAAATGCATGTGTTCCAAATAACAATATATTATTTCCATTGTAAAACTCCAGCAATCCCAGATAATAAATTAAAGTAGGAACTGGGAGAACTTTGTGCCCATTCTACGGCGTTGGGGGGATGGAATAGTACGCTGCTTACTGATTGTCTTGATCGGCACATTAACAAGACAAAAGACACTGATGGAGAGGTGCAAAGGGATTTAAGGTTGGCCGGATTTACAAGTTTTTTCGTAGGCTTTGGTAATTCTAGTGTTAAGGCTTTCTCCGGAAAAAGCAATTTACTACTTTGCATAAAATGGTGTGTCGTCTTTAGCTGAAATCAACGTCTTAGACACTTAAATTAGATGTGTAAACTTAATACAGATTCAAACTGTGCGTTGGTAAAAAAAACAACTGAATAAAAGCAAAGCCATATGTAAGCTGTGCAACTCAGAAGTTAACTATTGTTGTAAAACACAACAATTTTGAGAAATCGTTTATAACGACGTCACCCAGAAACGTGGTTTTAGTCAACATTCCAATGAATACAGCCTAAGCAATTTGCCCTGGAGACAGCATTTAGCTCCAAGCTTCCGTTTAATTTGCCCTGTGCCCAAAAAATAACAGAATCTGTAATAGTTTTTATCTGTAAAGATAAGAGACTCTAAAGATAAGAAGACCTACAACACCTAGCTTGACAAACCAAGTGGGCAATTGCTGGAAATTACAGAGCAGATTGAGGTTATTCAGTAACATTTATTATTTAAGAAGCAATATTTATTTTACAATAATATTATTCACAAGATGATATAGATGTTTTATAAATTACAAGCCATTGTACTGTATTAAAACATGATATGTCAGGGCTCTGATGTGGCAATACATACTGTATGTTAGTTAAATTATGGTGAAGGTAGGTATGGTGAGTGCAGTGCTGTGAAATATTTTTTATTTTTTTTAAAGGGCAATTATATTTTGTTCCACATCTTCCAAATACTGATTTATTACTAATCAAGTATTTCTAGTTAAATGTCATTCCATACTTATGTATATTTTATGAAGTCACAATGAAGACACCCTTCAAAATAAAGTGTTACTGTAATTTCTTACATTATATTAATGCTCTCTATGCATGATTAAGTAATTTCTAAAAAAAACACCACTTCAAATATATCACCACATGCTAATTCAGTCAAGATAAAATCAATATCAAATCGAATCGAATCAGGGCATTGTGAATTGAAATCAAATCGAATCAGGACATCAGTACTAATACCCAGCCTTACTTCAGAGATTTTATCTAAACGCATGTATTTCTCTGCATATTTGTTCTATGTTACCAGTGACTCTGGCTACTTTAATTACCTGAAATTAACTAAAAATTACTTAGGCACAATGATGTACCAAAAAAGACTGTTTTGTGATGTTGCACATCTAGTGGAAACATTACAGTTAAAAGCTAAGTTCTTTAAGTCAAATTTATTTCTTCACCACGTGAAATTACCTTTTAAAGTGAAGCGTATTTTATAAGAAAAAAAATAGCCTGCACTTGTATTTTATTGTGGAGCCAATAGATACCTAGGTCCCAATGTGATAAAAAGCCTTAAACTTGCTGAATACATCCACTTTGAGAAAGCAAAGATTTTGATTTATAAAAACATGTCTTCTGTGTTTCTAAGGCATACTTGTGACAACAAAATTAAACTGGAAATAATATATTTTATCACGGATTGGTAGTAATAATTTGTCGAGGTAAAGATATGTTGTTTCTTGCTCACTTCTCTGCTGGCAGTGGCTGTCCTGTGAGGTGTTATGACAACCATCCCAGACTCCACCCCCATCACCAACCTATATTCTGCTTAGTATCCTTCTTTTGCTTTGCAGGTCTCTCTCTTCAGTGGTTACGTGCTGCCATGGCTTAGTATCTTCAAATCATTATTAATTTTTCCTAAGGCTTTTTTCATAAAAGCTTTAGATTTTTGAAAGAGCCAAGCCATCTGCACAGCTCACTTTCCATGCATGCACAATAAAGAAAATACTAAGAAAATGAAAAATGCCTGTGCCCAAACACAATCAAAGTACCAGAAATCAATTATTGAGCTTTCTAACACATGATGAGTCACTCATTTTGAGGATATGATAATAAAAGAACAGAGGACAAGGTATATGGGTGTGTAAACTTACCGAGACTCACTGATACCATTCAATCTGTAAATACAAAAGAAGAACGTGCAAACTACATGTAGTACTGGATGCTGTTAAGAAGGAATGACAGCTCTGTGCTACCACTCTGTCTATGCTAAAATAAACTTACTGAACTTTAACCTGATTGAAACTAAATGTACGTCTATGATATATAACATATAAAACAGTGCCCTAGCAGAGCACTATGCAAAGTAAGCAATAGCAATTTGATGTATGGGAAAGCATATCAACGGCATAAATATACTCTGTACACGCAATTACAGTATAATGACTCTATAAAGTGAAGTAAATCAGCCAGTGAAAGTTAATTTTATCATTGCCTTTCCTTTCAGGCACCATCAGAAATCAATGTACCATTTTAAGTGTTACAAGGCCACTGATGAAATAGTAAGCTACAGTAACTGGTAAATAAAACAATATTTATTTATAATGCCTTTAACTGTGAAGTTGATTCTAAAGTGTTTCCCACTAATGGAACATTAGAGAAAGTTTTTGTGATTGGGTCAAAGGTACGTAGCAAAATTTAATGAGACAATAGTTTTTCTGAACTTTTTGATTTATACACTGATAGCAATGTTATCATCTTTTGCCTGTGGTTTGGTTGATTTCTACTTCTTGTGATATTTGTGGTTTGTTTGTTTATGTACTAATTTATTTATTTATTTATTTAATAAAGCACATGCTGCTATGGCTTACATAATACCCTTTAAGACTTCCACTTGTGTTTTGTTATAACCCATACAAACCCTGTTCAAAAGCTATTGCTTTTGCTCCAATTAACTTTGGGTCAATTTCAAAATGCTCCTGCCAAGCTTTAAATGACTTCTGTTCTGTTTCTCTTCTCTGAATCTTGCTGTGGCATTTAGCAAGAATTCACATATCCATTTCTTGCAGGATAGCATCACTGTGAGTGGAGCCTATTCCAACAGCAATGGCCTAGCATTGATTTGATAGCAGTCAGTTATTAGCAATTCATAACAAGTCAGTAAATCTAGTCAGCCATGTATCATGCCATCTATGAGGATAAGGTTATAAAATAAAATTTACTTAGATTTAAAATAAAATCCCATTTTGTTCAGCATTTGTGTAGAATGAATAAGGGCCAATAGTTAAAAGATGGAGCATAGTCACAAATAAACTGCTCTTTTCAAGCTGGAATCAATGACATTTTCATAATTTTGTTGAAATAAGCTGTTCTTTTAGAATAAATGGCTTAATGAAAGGCTAACTACAGTATATGACTGTACAGTGACATGTTTTCTTTACTGGAAACAAAAACAAGCCATGATAAAAAGCAATGCTGGGAAAAAAGAAGCTGAACTCTTGATTAGAACTGGTGGAAACTACTTGAGAACTGATTGGTTGATCCTCCAATCGACTGCTCCCCAGTGGTGTGCTCAAACAGAACATTTTTAAAGTCACGTAGGAACAAACCACACTGTTATTTCTCCTTTAAATTCCTAGTTACAAGTTTAGCTCCTAAAAACAGATGGAGCTCACTGTTTAATTAAAATGGGCGGCAGGAGTGGATTAAGATCAGTTGGAAAGCCAGCTCAGTAAGATACAAGGGGTCCACTAAAATAGGAAAATATATTTCAGTGCTAAGGAAGGTGTGATCTTAATCATTACGGCTAAGTTCAAGTGTCAGTGAGTGACAGCATTTAATCACATGTTAATGTTACAAATTCATCGGAAGTTATCACTATGCTTGGACTTCCTTAAAATGTGCTTGGGGACACCCAGAGCCGACCATCTGCATGTATTGTATGGGGCAAGTGCTTTATCCTAAAATGCATATATTCAACAAGAAATCAGCATCTACTTTATGTCAACATATCAGAACCCTTCTTTTTCCCTATCATTAAAAGTACTGCTATATTTTATAAGGCTCATGAACACAGTCTGGCAAAGCTAAAAATATGGAGTAATAAATCCTGGCAATTTATCAGCTCAGCTTTAAAAACAATGAAAACAGATGAGTGTATATGTTAATCAAAATGCAACTTCTGTTTTATAATATGTTCAGCCTAGTTTGCATGTTCTTGTATGTACAGTATATAATGCATGCTTTAATGTATGGTTAGTTAATCTGTAAATAATAGCAGTCTTTACTTTTCTCTTGTAGTGTACAACTTCCTTTCAATGTGTACATGTAGAGAAACTTCTAAAATGGCAAAAAGTGACAACAAAACAATTTTGGTTTTCCTGAGCCATAAAATATGCAAATCCTTTACCTGCAAGTCAAAAATATCTTACTATTAAACATCTGTTAGTCAGAGTGATGTTTAATGTCCATTTTTTAGTTTCTCTTTATCCTGTTGCAGGATGGAATGGTGCTGCGTCACATCTTCTGGGAGCTGAATTTAGATTTCAAACTGGCTCGCTAACTGAAATTTACACTTTTTGCTCTTGTGCTTCATTTTTTTTTCTTAAAGTCTCTAAAGTGGATTTTCATTCCATTTTCTTAAGTAAGTGTAATAAGGTACTTAGTGGATCTCAACTGACCAAGTATAATGTGTGATGTTTGCTTCAATGAATGGGCTCTGCAATGGGCTGGTACCCTATCTAGCCTTGGTTCCAGTGCTGCTGGAATGGGTTTCTATAGCCAATGATCATAAAAACAAACTATTGCAATTAAATAAATGGATGGATGGATGGATGGATGGATGGATGGATGGATATGGTTGTATACAAGTATCCAAGGTCTTAAAATGTTACTTAGATAAACAGATTTTATTATTAGCAGAATGGTGAAAATTTCACAAAACATCTTCTGTGTCAACCTGCACAGTAACGCAAACTCACACAAAGTTAATGCATTATGAAAATGACATTGTGGATAATGTTTTCATTCATTTTCCTAGGCATACATGAAACTAGAATAATCAGGTTCAGAAAATGGCTGGAATAATTGAAAGGCTGAATGATTTTCAACTCCAGATAACATGATTTTAAATATAGGACAGCATGAACACTAATGTAATCACACTGTACAATGACCATTTCATTAAGGTGATTCATCTGATCAGTGAACTCAGTCCACACATACTGAATATCAAACAAAAATAATCACTGCAAGTGCATCAATACAGTAAGTAATTGAACTAATAAATACAGACAAGCTGCTCTGACAGTAGAGGAGAAAAATATTTTTAAAAAATAAACTTTTTATTGCAAACGCTTTGCCTACTTGAGTTTACTGCCAATTTGCAGTCCCACATGGAGGTGCCTATAATCATTCCTTGCCATATGTCCTGTTAATGCCTGTGTAAAGCATTATAATTTCATCAAATGATTACTTTCTGGTTTTCTGGGTTCTAGTAAATAATGTGTGTGTGAGGTTTCACAGCCTCAAGTTTGCGCCTTTTTTCGTACCTTTCTTAGCTGAAGCTTTTCTACTGCTATGCATATTTTGTTTTGCTTGTTATGTTGTTGTAAGGTTACTACAGTCCATTCTGGTTCCTTGCTGCTGCATTTGCACCTCATTTACTGTGTGCATGCATTGGTGTATGAAATCCCTGCAAAGTTTACACATTTAGGGGCTTAAGTTATAGCAGGTAGTCTGTCAGGTTTTCAGATCTTTTAGAATCATCAGATGCTGTCTTTGTGTCACTTCTATTTGGTTTTCCTTTGGAGATCTCATTTTCATTTGTTATTCTTCAACTACTCTTTACTACTTGGAAATGGATTTCTGCTGCTGGAGTATGTGAATTTCCCTTTGGAGATTAATAAAGTATCTATCTATCTATCTATCTATCTATCTATCTATCTATCTATCTATCTATCTATCTATCTATCTATCTATCTATCTATCTATCTATCTATCTATCTATCTATCTATCTATCTATCTATCTATCTATCTATCTATCTATCTATCTATCTACTCATTTCAAAACATAAGATTCTCAGAAATACTTGTGACAGAAGACATCAGAACAGTCCAGTACAGATTGGGAAGGCTATTTATTAAAAAAAATAGAGTAAGAAGGGAAGGAAAAATGGAAAGAACAAACATACACTAAGAAGATAAACGTAGGCCTACTCAAACACACTTGGGCTACCTACCTGAATTATAAATATAATACGCTCTCTCATGAGTACACTGACATCCTTTTCTTCCTCCTTTTTTTCTTTTCCACCACCTCAGGTGAGCCGTTGTCTCTGCTCCTCTCACAACTTCAAACTAGCCTAACTGAGAAGGTGGGGGCCCTTATAAGCCTATACTCAGGAGTATGTCTGGTGCCAATGTATTCTCCAATAAACCACTTCTTGATCAACCCCATTCCTTGGAGGCTCCAACCTAGCTTCCTAAGGGAATTTGGGATACTTTAGGCATATACTGTCACTCCTCACTAGCTGTTTGTGGAGGCTAGCATGTTTTTGGCCAAGAATGGAATGACAAAGCATTAAAGTCAGGTAATGATGTCCAGTCTGGGGGGTGTCTGTTCTCTATTACAAACTTAATTCATGTTAGGGCCATGAAGCTAAGACCTATCACAGCAGCACTGGGAACAAGCAAAAAAACAAACACTCATGCACAAACCCATGCTCACTCATAGTGGGCTAACTCAGAGTTAACCTAATGATCAGGTCTTTAGGATATTGAGTGAAAAACTTGAGTGACAAGACTGGAAGTCAAACTCAGTACTCTGGAGGTGTAAGGTTGCAGTGCTGACTACATTACCATTGAATCACCCAGCCAACATAACATGACATAACATACTCAAACCCACACTAACCCAATTCATTGTCACAGAGGACTGAGCAGCAGTGCGCACCAAGCAAGAACCTGTCCTGGTCAGGGTGCCACTTCAACACAGCCTGCTTAAATAATGCCATACAAGTTTTTCAGTACAAAAACTCTGGGTATCCAACGGATAAAAAATAGGATGGAAAAATTTACCTAGGTATCAAATTTATAAAATAGTTGCTCTAGAAGATAAATAAGCACAATTCTAAAATAGAAAGCTATATTATAACCATATGCAAAAATCATTACAAAAATAGCAGTAGCTGCAAATATTGTAAATCATTGTAAATGTGTTAAATAAGCATTTGAAGACTGTCCTGTTTGGTGAATTTCTGTCTAAATGAGCTTTCAGGCTTTTGTAATGTAGGAATTGGAACTATCTTCTATTTTTTCCAAGCTCTTCACTTGTGGTGATCAATTTTGTAATCTTATCCTATAACACTTGTTCCCAAACCGTCCCCCAGACTGATGTTTATTCAATAATATTGACCTCTTTTGTAAGTTGCTTTGGATGAAACTGTCTGCTAAAAAAAAAAAAAAAACGCATATTTTTTGTAAATGGCAACCAATGCAATAGGCAAACACACTCATACAAACTGAGGTATTGTTATGCCAGCTACACATACTTAAAGTGGCTCAGCAGGACTGCTGCACAGTATGGTCTGCTTACTTTTTCAATTCTAGCCGTCCTCTTCATATTCACTGCTGGTACTGTGGTGTGTGACCAGCTGCGAAGATGTTGATAAAAACAGACCAGGAGATGTGTGCTTTGGAGAAAATGCTATGAAGACAATTGTTCTAGAATCCCAATGTGTTGATATCAATAAGAAAATCGATAGGGCATTAACCGCAAGTCAAAACAAGAATTGCCAGGAGTTGGTACCAAAATTATGAGAATTTCTTCAGAACCAAAAGTTAAAACTATGAACCAAATTGAGAAGTGGGAAGCTAAGACTTATAATCAGAAGATGTAACACTATAGGCTAAAGACTAACACTGTTCAGATCCTGAAGCATTGTGCTACGTTTTATAACACAGCACAGTAACTCAACAACAAAATGGTGAGATTCTAAAATGGAAAGTGTAATGTACTCAAATTAATAATAAAAATACAAAAATCTTGCTCGAATTAGAGAATCAATCCAAAAGACACACGCAGTCAGTTTCCTTGAAAGGAAGACTTTAAGAATATTCAAAGAAATTAAAGTAATTAGTTATCAAAGGCAATTTTTTTGTGAGATGTCTGACATTTAATGTTACTTAACAGGTCTCACTCTAATTTTAGAATGCATGCCAGTCCACCAGGGGGCACAATCACAAACACACCCATACAAAATCATTTCCAGGGTTGCCATTTACACCTAAAAAATGAATTGGACTATAAAAGGAAATGAGAGAGCTCAGAGGGAGGAACCGCACAAAGAACCTGGAAATTAAACAAATGTTTGTGGCTCTGAAGTTCATATCATGAAAAAAAAAACTATTAAATAATTTATTATAATACCAAAGAAGCCTGCCTCTTCATCTTGAACACAAGCAGTTTCAAGAAAACTCATTTAATTAAATAACAACATGCATCAAACACAAAAAGTTATTTGACCAAATATTGGACACAACTAAAAGTGCACCATCCATAACGTTTTAATTAAAATAATAACATTTAAATCCCAGGCGGCATGATGGCACAGTGGTAGCGCTGCTGCCTTGCAGTAAGGAGGCCTGGGTTCACGTCCTGGGTCCTCTTTTTGTGGATTATTTATGTTCTCCCAGTGTCTATGTGGGTTTCCTCCAGGGTCCCCAGCTCCCTCCCAAAGACATGCAAGTTAGGCGAATGGGTGATGCTAAGCTGGCCTGTGTGCATGTTCACCCTGCAATGGACTGCCGCCCTGTCTGGGCTCTTTTCCTGCCTTGCACCCTGTGCTAGCTGGGATAGGCTCCAATGACCCTGCAGATTAGCAAAAAACATGACATTTAAATTCTTACAATCTGAGAGAAGCTATTACAGAACTAACTCTCACCGACAGACATATAGTAGTATTCAGTATACGCACACCAGATATTATGGCCACTTGTACTATCTTAAGAAGCACTTAAAACACTTCCATTTAATTACTAAGGTTGATAAACTGTTCCATTGCTTGCTGTTTGTTTTTTTTTTTAATGGTAAGGGTGTGATGTTCTTTCACCACTTTAGGTACACATTCCTTATAATCTCGTAGCATTTGTAAACAATTTAACTGTCTTGCAGTATCCAAATTTGCCAAAATGAACTACAGTACATTAGTTGTTACACATTAAGAGTACCCTAGATTTAACAGAGTTTCAGAATTTTACACAAAACAATGTAGGCATCCAAAACAAGTTTTTTTTTGTTTTATTTTCTTTAGTTCAGTGATTCCATACATGATGACAGTTAGTCAGTCAGTCATTCTCCAACCCGCTATATCCTAACTACAGGTTTCACGGGGGTCTGCTGGAGCCAATCCTAGCCAACACAGGGCATAAGGCAGGAAACAAACACTGGGCAGGGCGCCAGCCCACCGCAGGGCACACACACACACACACACACACACCAAGCACACACTAGGGACAATTTAGAATTGCCAATGCACCTAACCTGCATGGCTTTGGACTGTGGGAGGAAACCGGAGCACCCGGAGGAAACCCACACAGACACGGGGAGAACATGCAAACTCCACGCAAGGAGGCAGCAGCACTACCACTGCGCCATCATGCCACCCATGATGAGAGTGGCTCTTTGTAATAAATATTTAGGGGTGCTGCAAATGTTCCCATAAAATAGTAGGTAACCAAATTTATTTGTTTATTTATTTTTAAGATATTGTATAGTCACTCCACAAAAGCACCAGATCTGTGAAAGAATACCAGTCGGTTAGCAGAGTATCACACTAGACGGACATCCTGGAGAGACTAGTATCAACAAACTGAGGCTGTCAGAATAGACTCTGTCACCTCACAACACTGATGTATAGCGGGTTCAGAAAATTAATTGATGAATATGACCATGACATTAAAAGTAGAAAAAAACCAGTTCATTTTTTACAATGTTAGGAAGCAGCAATGTACAATGTATTTCATTTCATTTCTTTTTATGTTTTAGTTAGTATTTTATTTATTGCATATTAATGATAGTTTGCCTAAAACCCGAATATGATGTCATTATTAGCTAAAACTGATCATTTCGGAGTTGTGGATGAATATTCAAATGTAATTTAACACTGACATTTAGATATGATTTGACTTCCTTATTCTTGTCTTATTAATCTGTATTCTTATTTTGTGTTTTTTCAATTTTTTTATGTAAGAAAACAAAAACGGACAGCTTTTATTCCTAAACAGAAAACTGCTATTGTCCTTGCCACCTATATAGGATCAACAAAATCAGCCTCTAGAGAGTATGTGTATAAATACACATATATTGGGTCATCTCTCCAAATTGCAACACTAATTATACTGAGCTCATAAAAGTTAAACAATACTGAAATATACAGTGTTGTGATAATAAATGCTTAGGAACTCTCACTTACTAATGCTACTCTCAGGTGGGGGGAAGAGATATGTCCAAAATTAAAGACATTTGTTAATGTAATTGTATTATAAAACTGCATGATTTTACACAATATGGGTCTCATCTTAAAACTTTTTGAAAAAAAACAACGGTTTGAGTAAAAGTCAATGTTCAGATAAATCTAATCTGATACCATCAATGTCATTTCATCAGGTACTCTTTGATTGATTAGTGAGGCAGAACCCAGCTACAACTACGGTTTATTTTAAAGAATGCATTAAAAGATCATAAAATATAAAGAAAGATGCACTTTATATCAGATAGAGCTTACAGAGTGTGACCAAGTCCCAAATTAGCACATTCTCCGCTTCAGCTCATTCTCACACAAGCTGGTCGTCCAGACGGACTTCTTTCACCCTCCAGTTGGAGAAAATCTGCCATCAACTTTTTTTTCTATAAGAGCTGACCCTTGGAATTGTAGCCTCACTGTGAGTTTTACAGAGTGCCTGCTGTGCTCCCTGATGGAGTCTAAACCACAGCACTACACTGTTTAAGATTTTGAAGTTTTAAAGAGGAACACACGTCCCTTTGATCTTGATAGGGTAGAATCTGTGTCATTTAATAAAGAATAGACTACTTGTGTCAGAAATTAATATACAAATTAAAGGAACACTTAGAAGATGCATCAGATCACAATGGGAAAAAAATCATGCTGGATATCTATACTGATATGGACTGTGTAATGCGTTAGGATCGAAAGGATGCCACATCATTTGATGGAAATGAAAATTATCAACCTACAGAGGGCTGAATTCAAAGACACACCGAAAATCAAAGTGAAAAAATAATGCGGCAGGCTAGTTCATTTTGCCAACATTTCATTGCAGCAACTCAAAATTGTACTCAGTAGTTTGTATGGCCCCCATGTGCTTGTATGCATGCCTGACAACGTCGGGGCATGATCCTAATGAGACTACAGATAGTGTCCTGGGGGATCTCCTCCCAGATGAGGTGCAACCTGGTGTTCTATTGGATTTAGGTCAGACGAGCGTGGGGGCCAACCAATGGCATCAATTCCTCATCCTCCAGGAACTGCCTGCATACTCTCACAACATGAGGCCGAGCATTGTCATGCACCAGGGGAACCCAGGACCTACTGCAGCAGCATAGGCTCTGACAGTGGGTCCAAGGATTTCATCCCAATCCGTAATGGCAGTCAAGGTGCCATTGTCTAGCCTGTCCATCCATTGATATGCCTCCCCAGACCATCACTGACCCACCACCAAACCGGTCATGCTAACGTTCTCCACGGCTTCTCCATATTCTTTCACGTCTGTCACATGTGTTCAGGGTGAACCTGCTCTCATCTGTGTAAAGCACATGGTGTCAGTGGTGGGCTTGCCAATTCTGGTATTCTATGGCAAATGCCAATCGAGCTCAATGGCAGTGAGCACAGGGCCCACTAGAGGACGTGAGGCCCTCAGGCCACCCTCATGAAGCTGTTTCTGCTTGTTTGGTCAGAGACATTCACACCATTGGCCTGCTGAAGTTCATTTTGTAGGCTCTGGCACTGCTCATCCTGTTCCTCCTTGCCCAAAGGAACAGATAACGGTCCTGCTGATGGATTAAGGACCTTCTACGGCCCTGTCCAGCTCTCCTAGAGTCATTGCATGTCTCCTGGAATCTCCTCCATACCCTTGAGACTGTGCTGGGACACAGAGCATACCTTCTGGCAAAGGCACATAATGATGTGCCATCCTGGAGAAGCTGGACTATCTGTGCAACCTCTGTAGGGTCCAGGTATCACCTCATGCTACCAGTAGTGACACTGACCGTAGCCAAATGCAAAGCTAGTGAAAAAACAGTCAAAAAAGATGAGGAGGGAAAAATGTCAGTGTCCTCCACCTGTTAAACTATTCCTGTTTTGGGGGTCGTCTCATTGTTGCCCCTCTAGTGCCCCTCATTAACACCAACGCAGCTGAAACTGATTAACAATCCCCTCTGCTACTTAACTGACCAGATCAATAGCCCAGAAGTTTCATTGACTTGATGCTGTACTCTGATTAAAAGTGTTCTCATATAAAGTATTCACCCTTTTGGTAGGTAACACTTTTTATTAATTTACAACAATGAATCCCATCACAGTGGAATTAATTTGACTTTTTCGACACTGGTCAACAGAATAAGAATCTTTAGAGTTAAAGTGAAAACAGATCTTTGTAAAATGGTCTAAATTAATTACAAACATAAAACACAAAGTAAAGGATTGCATATGTATTCACCCCCTTTAATACAACACAACCAAATTTTCCAGTTGCCTTTAGAAGACCCATAATTAGTTCAATGGAGATCACTTATCTGTATGCCAGGAGAGGCAGATGGAAGAATTTTCTATGATCTGATGACACCAAAATCGAGGTTTTTGGCATTAAAAACACACTTTGAAACACAGTAATGGCAGCATCATGCTGTGTGGAGGTGTCTTTGCAGCGGCGATGGAAAGACTGTGAGGGTAAAATGAATGCTGCAAAAATGCAGGGATATCTGGAGGAAAACATGATGCAATCTGGAGGAAACTAGTACCATAGAAGAAGACTTATTTACCAGGTAAATAATAAGCATAAAGCCAAGCTACCCAGGAATGGCTTAAAAACACCAGTGTTGATGTCCTGATGTGACCAAGTCAGAGTCCAGATCTCAGTCCAATTGAGGAGCTGTGGCTGGACTGTGGCTGTTCACTCACAATCCCCATGACACCTGACAGAGCTTGAGCAAAGAAGAATGTGCAAACTGATATAGAGACCAGAGAACAAAGACTCGAGGCTGTCATGGCTACAATCTAATAACTACTGACTCGAAGGGGTGAATACTTATGGGATCAGTAATTTTGTGCTTTATTAATTTACTGTTTTCTTGGAGCTAAAATAAAAATACTCACTTTTTTTGTCCTGATCTGAATGTAAAAAGAAAGAAATTGGGTGTTCTAATTTTATTAAATATATTTATTTGTATGCTTGTTTATTTCACTTTCTTTTTGCAGCAGTTAAAAATATAATGGAAAACAACAATCCACAGTATACAGAGAAGTACAAATTGTGCTTATTGTGACTAATTTTTGACTATTTTTGATTTTCTCAAAAATACACAGTATACTGGGTCCTTGGAAACTCATGCTGTTGGCTTTGGTTATCCAGATGTCCAGCTAAGTCCTGACAAAAGACAGTGCTGGAGTTTTACCAGCATCATCTAGATCAGTGGTTTTTAACCCATTTGACTTCTGGACTGACAGAAGACTGACAAAACCTTTGTGTACCAGACAGGTGGAAAAAACTAATTTACTCCATGTCCTATTTTATACAACCAGTGCCTTTAGTGGAAATACAGGAGTGCATTTTTAATGTCTGATATCTTAACATAGTGAATACTCTACCATTCAGATTAACTAAAATTAGATTAAAGAGTGGGGTCTTCCTAGGAGTTTCTAGAGTGTAGATTTACTAACATTTGATTGGAGACACTGGCCTACCTATTAAGTTTTGAGCGTCCAGATTTACCGACATTAGAGGCCATTCAAAATGACCAGAGGCCATTCAAAATGTTACCTGAAAAATGTTCAGACTGGTTCAAAAATGTGACCTGGGAATTTGAAGACAGGCAAAAATATTTTGCAGGCCGATGGTTGGGAAACACTGACTTAGGTAACATGTATCCAGAGATTGGCATCTCTATGCCAGACATAATGTTAATAGTATTTCCTCAACAAACCTTTATGACATATTAATAATAATTACTATGGAATTTATAATCACTTTTGATTAGGAGGCTCTAATCAAGATTTGTATGGCCAATTCTGATGTGAATCCACTTGCTAATGTCATGGCTTGTAAGGAACTGACAATATAAATTGAAACTGAAAGCCTTACAAACATGTTGTGAGATGACACGATCTGCTATTTCAGTAAAGTCAGAGTGCTGCACATTTTAGGAAGTGCAAAATATAAAAAGAAACATCTGTTTAAGTAGTATAATAAATCACTCATTCACATGTTTGATGAGTTTATGGCAAAACGAAGGCATTCTCCATTATGTCTTTTGATCCTTGACAGAATAGGAAAACTACAGGAATTTGGCAGTCTTCTGTTAGGGACACACACATTTCTTAGAAATCTGAATAGGTTATTTAGGCTCATTGTGGAAAAAATGAGAGGAACACATCCATGCGATAGACAGATGAGGCAATGGGAAGGAAACCAAAGAAAAAAGTAATAAATAGGAATTACAGTGGAGGAGTGGAGGCATGTTTACTGTATTATATTCCTCATGAACCATAACAGGAGGCAAGAAATGACATAGTGCCACTTCCTTGTTCAAATGCTTGAATAAACCACAATCACTTGGCTGTCTTCTTTATTCGTAAAAGCTGCTGTGTTTCTTTTATCGATCTCCACAATACTGACAAATATAGGTTATTTTAGCTTATGTTGTTGTATTAAAATGATTTTGTGCTAACAGATATGCACTTGGGTCACACAGTGTATCTAAAACTAATGGGCTGCTAACCTAACCATAGCGACACTCAGGTGATTTACCTCAGATGATGCATTAGCACCTCTTGTTTCGTGTATCTGTGGAGACAGGACATGCAATTGTCTGGAGTTTTTTTAATTGCTACTTACAAAGGATTATGTCCAGGCCAAAGTCAGACTTCTAGCTCAAACCTTAATCACAATACATTTGGGCAAGGGACTTTATTAAAATAAAGGTGCAACATTGCATATCAGCTTTTATGAGGACATGGAGGGTTAGGCTTAGGGTTAGGGAGGTCTCCACCAAACCATGGTTCACAGCTTCATCAAGCCAAGAAAGCTGCTTACTACTGCACCACCGTGCTGCCATTGAAATACAAGTATCATTTGTAAATAAAATCTTTACTTTTATCTTAGAAAAGTTCAATGTTAAGAAGATGATAATTAGTTTACATGTATTGACTCTTTTAGTCTAAATCTGCATGTACTGTAAATAAATACATTTTACAGATTTTATCAAAGAGAGTTAATCCATTTCAGCAACCCAAGAGCCAGAGCCTACCAAACTCAACCCTAGACTGTGTTTAGTCTATCAAGGTGTATACTAATATACACTAACACACGTTCATACATATCGGTTCAGTTTAGAGCCCCCGATATTTTAATATGTACATTCTTTATATACATCCCTTAGTTTTCTTGTAATGTAATTTACCAGTTCAAAATCCCTAAACATTTTTTTAGGGATTTTTAGTTTTAATTGCTACTTACAGAGGACTATGTCCAGGCCAAAGTCAGACTTCTAGCTCAAATCTTAATCACGATACATTTGGGGAAGGGACTTTATTAAAATAAAGGTGCAACATTGCATATCAGCTTTTGTGAGAACGTGGAGGGTCAGGCTTAGGGTTAGGGAGGTCTCCACCAAACCATGGTTCATAGCTTCATCAAGCCAAGAAAGCTGCCTATAGAAGCCTCATTATGTAATGTTGCACTGTTTAACTCGAGGTCTCTTAATGGCAAAGCATTGGTGCTGTCAGAACTCATCACTGACACCAAACTTGATATTCTGTGTTTAACGGAGACTTGGCAAAAACCGAATGAATTTGCGTCTCTCACAGAGGCGACTCCAATTGGTTTCACTTTCCACTCAGAGCCTCGCAGCTCAAGACAAGGAGGCGGGCTGGCAGTAATTATCAGAGAAGACTTAAACATTAAAAGAATCCCAATTGACTGCCCATTGTCTTTTGAGTGCCTGGCTCTTAAACTAATAACGGAATCAGGTCCTGTCTCACTCATTGTTCTCTATCGTCCCCCAAAATACAATGCATCCTTCTTATCCGATCTGATTGAACTTTTGACCCACCTAAGCTCTTACTCTCAGAGAATTATGCTTCTTGGTGATTTCAACATCCATATTGACATTACTACATCTAAACTGAGAAATGAATTCCTGTCCGTACTGGACTGTTTTGACTTGACACAACATGTTGATTTTCCAACCCATTCTGGCGGTCATATATTGGACCTGATCTGCACTTCTGGACTATCTGTTGCCAACATTTACAGCACTGATTTGGGACTCTCTGACCATAAAGCAGTATTTTTCACTGTCTCATTACCTATCCCACCTCTTACCTGTAAACGACAAATTTCTTACAGAAACCTTAAAAATATCTGTCCCTCTATCCTTTCTGGATCCATTTCTGATCTTTTACTGTCTGCACCTATTCCACCAACACTAGATAGTTTTGTTGACCACTATAACTCAGCCCTTCACTCAGCATTAGATAAAACAGCTCCTTTAAAACATAAGGAGGTTTCCTTTAAACGCTCAGCTCCTTGGTATAACTCAGAATTGCGATCTATGAAAGCAGCTGGCCGACGCCTTGAGAGAATGTCACGTAAGACTGGCCTCACCGTGCACATCCAGGCTTTCTCTGACCACCAAAGAGCTTACAGAGAAGCACTAACTTCTGCCAAGAACACCCATTATGGCAGAATAATAGAAAGTGGCCATGATAACCCAAGGGTTTTGTTCTCTGTAGTTAATAAACTACTCGAACCCGCATCTGGTCCAACTACCTCTTCCACTGAAGTCTGTGAGGAATTCCTCCACTTTTTCCGTAACAAAATTAAAGATCTAAATAATTCAACTAACATAAATATATCATCTGTTTATATCTCTCCCTGTTTTCCCACTCCATCCAGCTCCTTCTCTAAGTTCTCACCAGTCACCTCTGCGTTTGTTAATAACCTGCTTTGTAAGATGAGGCCGACTACTTGTGTACTGGACCCCATCCCCACCACACTACTTAAATCCTGCCTTCATGCCATAATCCCGACTGTTACAACAATAATAAACTCATCCCTTGACACTGGCTCCGTGCCACTCACTTTTAAAATTGCTTCTGTAACCCCAATGTTAAAAAAGTCTGGCCTTGATGCTGACAATCTTAACAATTTCCGGCCTATTTCCCACTTACCTTTCCTGTCAAAAGTTCTTGAGCGTGTTGTAGCTTCCCAACTCACCAATTACCTAACCTCTAATAATTTGATGGAACCCTTTCAGTCTGGATTCAGGGCGCGGCACAGCTGTGAAACTGCTCTGCTACGGGTAACCAATGATTTGCTTATGGCAGCAGACTCTGGACAAACTAGCATATTAATTCTGTTAGACCTCAGTGCAGCATTTGACACAGTCAGACATGACATCCTACTGTCCAGAATGGAGAACATGCTGGGTATCTCTGGCACTGCCCTCCAGTGGTTCAAGTCCTATCTGAGTGATAGGCAAGAGTTTGTTAGTCTTGGCAACAGCAGATCCAACTCCGTGCCAGTCACACAAGGAGTCCCTCAGGGCTCTGTCCTTGGTCCTCTGCTTTTCTGTATTTATATGCTTCCCCTTGGCCATATTATCCGTAGTTATGGATTGGGTTATCATTTTTATGCAGATGATACCCAGCTCTACTTCAATGTTAAAAGTGGAACTTCATCAGAGCTTTCTCAGCTCACAACCTGCCTTAGTGAAATTAAAACCTGGATGGAGCAGAACTCTTTAAAATTAAATTGCAATAAAACTGAACTCCTGCAAATTGGGACTAAAATGCAACTTAATAAAATGAGCTCCTTCCCAGTCCATCTTGGCAGTGATCTCATCAGACCTGCCTCTACTGTAAAAAATCTTGGTGTCATTTTTGATTCCTCCCTCACTTATTCCACCCACATAAATCACATTAAGAAACTTTCTTACTTTCACCTCCGTAACATATCCCATGTTCGCTCCTTCCTCTCCTTCTCTAATGCTGAGAAACTTGTCCATGCTTTTATCACATCCCGCATCGATTATTGTAATTCCCTACTGGCAGGTGCCCCTTCTAATCTTATATCACAGCTCCAGCTTATTCAAAACTCAGCTGCAAGAGTCCTTACTCGAACCAGCAGCAGCGAGCACATCACACCCATCCTACTCCGTCTTCACTGGCTCCCTGTGTCCTACAGAATCGAATATAAAATCCTACTAATAACCTACAAAGCTTTAAATAACCTCGCACCAAACTACATCAGTGACCTCCTCCATCACTATGTGCCTGCCCGCCCACTAAGGTCCTCTGATTCTGGTAATCTTGTTGTGCCCGTCACTAATCTACACTCCATGGGTGACAGGGCCTTCAGCTGTATAGCGCCCAGACTCTGGAATGACCTACCAAAATTAATCAGGTCAGCTGACTCCATGAATTCCTTTAAAAAACAACTCAAAACTCATCTGTTCAGGAAGGCTTTTAGCTCTATTTGACTTTATTACCTTTCTCTCAGTTTACATCTCTGTCAAGATGCCAATGTAACCTGTATGTGTGTGCTAGACCATCAATTATGTTGTCTGTTTTTTTCAGAATTTACTGTCTTAATCTTCTTTATTTATTTATCTGGTTTGTACAATGCTATATACTGTATATTCTGCCGTTCTTTATTATATTCTGTAAGTGCCTTGAGCATGGGAAAGGCGCTATATAAATAAAATGTATTATTATTATTATTATTAGAGGCAGAACACAGTTTTGACAGGCAAGAAACACACTGACAAAAGAATCACACTAGCTAAGAAAAGCTAGTCTGGAAAAAATTAGCATTTATTTCAGTATTTCTTGCACTGCCTTGCAGATTGTATTCATATGTTTACATTACTTGTCTTATATTTATCTCAGGTGTACACTGATGAATTGTATGTATGTCTGTCATGTAAGTATACTCGGAAACTCATAATAAATTCCTTGTATGCAAGCATAATCGGCCAATAAATGTGATTATGATTCTAATGAAACTACACTGGATACCACTGTGATCAGTATCACAATAAGGTGTGTAAATGCCACACAGGTTGAATGAGCACCCCAACCAGAGAAGGGGATGGTTCCTTATTCCGGACAGAAGGTTCCAAATAGGCTTCCCGACCAAGAGAAAGGAAAGAGCCAGACCCGGAAGTGATGGCCGAAGGAGATGGACGGACAGCCCAGAAGTGGAAGATATTGCTGGGGTGTTTTTATTCCCCCAGAACAAGAGATGGCAGCAGTTCTCTGTATCGGCACCCATTTCTGAACCAGTAGGGAATGCTGGGAGATGTAGTTCAGCAATAAAGCCCTGCTGGGGACCATGGGTGCCACAAGAGGGGGCGGTCAGGAGATCCGCTCCCTAAAATGGGACTTCTGTATGACCCGGAAGTACTTCCATCGGGGAGTGGCGGAGTTGGGAGGACGTAGAGCAATACTCAACTATAGGAGGGCAGTGCAGTGGTGACAGAAAGTATTGTGGAAGGAGAATACATTATTGAGGAGATAGAGAGAGAGAGAAACCTGTGCTTTTTGTTACTTTTGGAGGAATTTGGTTAATAAACCATCCTTTGTTTGAACCCAGGACTCTTTGTGTGATCGTGTTGGGGTTGGGGCAGGCTGACACCCCAGTTTCCATCACAGGTGATTTACAGTACAGAAAAAATAAAGCAATTGGGTATAACATTTTCAATGTTATTTAGCCAACAAAAAATATCAGTGCTTCCAAAGATATTACAGACTGCAAAACCTCAGTTGTGCTTGATATACAATAGTAAAAATGTTTCAGTAAAATGGTCTTCTTAATGGTAGAATGCAAAATGCTAGAGTACTGCAGGGAGAGAATGCCCTTCTTTTATGTTCCTTTCCTCTTATCAAATGACTGTTGTATCAAAGGAGACACTAGGCAGAAAAGTAAGACGGGGTGGCTTTAGTCCTGGCAATACAGGGGAGAATTGAGAGTGGGGTGTAGAATGACCCCAGAGAATGCCACGGCTACAAAAAAAAGAGTCATGTCACCATGTGTGTTACACATACCAATATTTTCGAACAACATCTGTTATACTGAGTTACTAATATTCAGCAATCTGGAATTATGCACATTTGTAAAGCTTTAGTTATTTTCTTAAGTTTATAATGCAATTACTACAATGCTCATTGAGATATAAGTCAGTCATTAGTCAGTCAGCCATTTTCCAACCTGCTATATCCTAACACAGGGTCACAGGGGTCTGCTGGAGCCAATCCCAGCCAACCCAGGGCGCAAGGCAGGAACAAATCCCAGGCAGTGCGCCACCCCACCGCAGGGCACACACACACACACACACACACCAAGAACACACTAGGGACAATTTCGGATCGCCAATGCACCTAACCTGCATGTCTTTGGACTATGGGAGGAAATCGGAGCACCTGGAGGAAACCCACACTGACACGGGGAGAACATGCAAACTCCATGCAGGTTTCAAACCCAGGTCTCCTTACTGTGAGGAAGCAGTGCTACTACTGTACCACCGTGCTGCCATTGAAATACAAGTATCATTTGTAAATAAAATCTTTACTTTTATCTTAGAAAAGTTTAATGTTAAGAATATGATAATTAGTTTACATGTATTGGCTCTTTTAGTCTAAATCTGCATGTACTGTAAATAAATACAATTTACAGATTTTATCATAGAGAGTTAATCCATTTCAGCAACCCAAGAGCCAGAGTCTACCAAACCCAACCCTAGACTGTGTTTAGTCTATCAAGGTGTATACTAATATACACTAACACACGCTCATACATATCGGTTCAGTTTAGAGTTTATTTTAATATGTACAGTCTTTATAAACATCCCTTAGTTTTCTTGTAATGTAATTGACCAATTCAAAATCCCTAAACAATTCTTATCTTCTTAAGTATCACCAAGAGCATTATGATTTTAAGTTGGAAATGTAAAAATATGTATCACATTACTCAAAGGTTAAACCTTTTTTTATATATCACATAACAATTGAGAGATATATGGCATCTTTATATATAATATGCTACTGTGGCTGTTCGTTTATCTTTCCAGGATTTTAAATCACCTGTAGCTCACAAACCATTTGACCTATTGACATGAAATTTGGTACACATATACTAAGTAACGTCTACTATCCGCTTTCTTGGAGATAATTGACCTCCAAGGTTATTCCTCTTTTTAATTTAATTTTATTTTATTATAGAATCAGCTCTCGGTAGCGGCCAGCAGGGCCGAATGCTCAAGTCAAGTGTGCCGTTACTGGTCTATTAATAAGTAAAGTACACAATTCAAAGAAATCTGGGATCTACCCATCCAGATTGTGACAGCAGCAATCTAAGCAATGATGCCCAGACTTTCCTTTTCCTATTACCTACTCCAGTGTGTCATTAGTCATTCCTCAATTAGATAGGCCCAAAACACCTCCTAATCAGATGCCTGAACCAACACAACTCCTTTCAATGCGGAGGAGCAGTGGCTCTACTGTGAGCTCATCCCAATTGACTGAACTTCTCATCCTGTCTCCGAGGCAGGTCCAGACATCCTGTGAAGGAAACTCATTTCTTCTGCTTGTATCCGCAATGCAGTTCTTTCAGTCAATACCCACAGCATGTGACCATAGGTGAGGAAAGGAACATAGATCAAAAGGTAAACTGACAACTTCACCTTTCGGTTCAGCTCCCTCTTCCCCACAACTTTCCAGTATTAAATCATAATAGTGTAATTATCAATGAAAGGACTGAATACACGTACTGATAATCTCTATATCTCCTCTTTAAACATTGTGTACTGTATACAGTAGAGCCATGCACCAATTAACAGTCGACCATGTTGAGGTGATTTACAATTACAACCATGCATCATAAAACAACAACAGGGTAATAGTGTTCTAAAAACAGCCAAAACCAGCCTCAGTAATAAATCATTCATTATCATCACAGGGTCTGTTATGTTTTCTAACTCTTGAAAGGCACCATTTAAGGTTTGTTTTGATTGGTGTAAGGAAAGATTGGTGCAGGCCAAATACTCCCGTGGAGTGAAGCCAATGTTTCCTTAACTTTTATGGTCCCACACCTCAGTTTGTAGCAGACAATTGCAAATTTCCCTTTTGGTAAAAACAAGCATGATTGGGGTTCTCCTTTGGTGCAGGCCACACAGCGCTGAATGGTTAATTTGTATGCATAATTAGCAATGTGCCCAGCTACAATCTCAAAGCAACACTTAAAGGTAAAAGGAAAGAAAACACATGCAACTAATAATAATGCAAGATTTAGTATTGTTTACAAGGCATTTAGTGTATATATTCTTTGTGGAAGAAAAATTTGAAAAGCATCTGCACAGAGATCAGAAATTAAAAAATGACATTCACCTGCACTCTGTGCCACTAATTAAAACAATAGATCAAGCAAGCCCCACACTGCCATGTTTGCTATTGAGCGCAATGATACATGATATATATATATATATTGTCAAACGTGTGCATTTGAGAGACAACTTCAGAGCTCATCTAAAGGTAATTACAGTCCAAACTATCGGTTGGCACAATTACCCAATGCCTTTTCTCTACCTCCCTCTGCAGAAGCAGTGACTGACAGTCACTCCCCAAATAATGTCACTTCTGGTTCCCGACCTCCTGAACTCACCTCTTCCTTTCTTCCAGAGTGAAAAACTGCTTGGCTGCCACCTTGGACTCAGTCAATCGGAAAAAAACATTCTTGTTTTTTTTTTGTTCATATTTTGGACTGCCAGTTATACAGGGATAATTATGGTTCAAGTTTTTTTTATTTTTATTACTATATTATATACTGTATATTTTTTTTAGTAGTTTGTGGTAGTTATTTCTATTTAGGTTTAGGTTTAGGTTTATTTGTCATATATAGGTTAACACAGGGTCAACATACAATGAAATGTGTATGACGAGAAAAACAAGTCACTCAGCCTAGCAAAGATCATTAACATTTCCATGATTTTCACAAACTCACGATGAAGTAAATTCTGCACGATTTGTTCATCTCTACGCTTGTGTATTCTTGTTATTTATAACACTATAACTAAGAGTAATACCTTTTAAGTTTCTCTTACTAAATTTAGCAGGAAAATTCAGAACATTATCTCATATAGACAGGCACATACACAGAAGCTGTGTTCAAACAATCTGTGAACAATTTAACACCAACTAGTGAAGAACTGATCCATCGACCCTTCTGAAAAGAGTGAACTGTGACAAGAACATTTTAAAGCCAGCGTGGACTGAATGAAGTTTCTGTTTTAGTCCTTTACGCAAAAAAATAAAGGAAACAGAAAGTTATGTGCCTTCTTCTATAGCTATAGCTAATTTTTGCTTTGTGTTATTAATTATTGTCCATTTTATGTATGCATTTGCATACATCCATCTTTTATTACCTTATGTTATAAATGAGGGGCGGCATGGTGGTACAGTAGTAGCGCTGCTGACTCGGAGTAAGGAGACCAAGATTCCCATCCCGGGTCCTACCAATATGGAGTTTGTATGTTCTCCCCATGTCTGCATGGGTTTTCTCTGGGTGCTGGTTTTCTCCCACAGTCCAAAGACATGTCAGTTAGGTGAATTTGCAATCCTAAATTGGCCCTAATATGTGCTTGGGGTGGTTGTGTGTGTGTGTTTGCCCTGTGATGGACTGGTGCCCTGTCCAGGGTTTGTTCCTTCCCTGCGCCCTATGCAACCTGGGATAGGCTCCAGCAGACCCCCACGATATTATTCAGGACAAAGTGGGTTAGACAGTGAGTGACTGACTGAGTGTTATAAAGAAATTGTATTATTTGGTTTATTAAAGCAAGAGTGTTTGTATCATTGCTACATCCAGACCACACACAGATAAAGTTTGACCTTCACCAATTGATGAACTTAATCTGTATATTGTACAAATCTCTTCATAGTTCTGGAGTCCCAAGCTGGAAGGTGAAGCAGAGATCTCATATACCACAACCTGACATTAAGAGTGCTGCAGCAATGGCCTGCTGACAATAAAGTATTAATGACCACACTCCAAGGTCATTTTGTGACCTGCACTTTTTGTTTTCTTTCCTGCTAACCTATTATTAGTCATTTGGCCTTTTTGCTTGACACTATAATCTCCTGTAAGTGCAAAGCAATAGTCCTGAAAAAAACCTGCTAATGCGTGTGTGATGTGTAGATGCAGTTGATCTTTTCATATGTAGTCATCAATTAACACTATTGTGCCTTAGGCAGTTGAACAATAGATTGGACAGGAAAAAAAAATAGCTGGGTAGCAAAGTAAAGAACAATGCAATCTTATTGTGCTACCACAAGCATAAAGAGCAGCAGACATAATGGGGTTGTTGCCCAGGAGCCAACATCACGGAGTATAAACTGTCCCAGTGAGGGTAATCAATGCAGACCTACAATTGCTTTTTCTACTGCAACCAAAGCATACGTTGGACACTAGCATTGTTTTGTCTTTAAATTGCTGGGCCTGCTAAGTTCCTTCCCATTTCTCCTGAAATCTTGAAACTGCATAGTGCAGGTTATGATAAGTCCTTTTACCTGTCAAATAATTTATCTGACTCTTCTACATTTAGAGTACTTGTACATAATCTACATTTCACACAGTGATCTTTAATGATGATACTGAAAACCTCATGCTTCCTCCCTTTGAAATGACAAAACATTTCTACATTTCCTTCTTCAAAATAATAAAGCTCACATTCACCTCAGACTAGATTTATTATCTAGAGTAAAGATTATACTTCATACTGCAATTTAATAGGATTGCTTGTCTCTTTGATTGCACTTTACATTTTTATAGATAATAGAATGGGTTATTTTCTTGTAATTCTTAAGTAAATGTCTCTACCCTCACATTAACAAATGGTTTCAATAGAACCCTTTCAGTTGTTATTAAGAATAAGGAAAAAAAATCAATGATTAAGTGTGCGTGAGCACTTAAGAATAAAATTGACTAATAAAATGTTATATAATCCATCCATCCATCCATCCATTGTCTCCCGCTTATCCGAGGTCGGGTCGCGGGGGCAGCAGCTTGAGCAGAGATGCCCAGACTTCCCTCTCCCCGGCCACTTCTTCTAGCTCTTCCGGGAGAATCCCAAGGCGTTCCCAGGCCAGTCGAGAGACATAGTCCCTCCAGCGTGTCCTGGGTCTTCCCCGGGGCCTCCTCCCGGTTGGACGTGCCCGGAACACCTCACCAGGGAGGCGTCCAGGAGGCATCCTGATCAGATGCCCGAGCCACCTCATCTGACTCCTCTCGATGCGGAGGAGCAGCGGCTCTACTCTGAGCCCCTCCCGGATGACTGAGCTTCTCACCCTATCTTTAAGGGAAAGCCCAGACACCCTGCGGAGGAAACTCATTTCAGCCGCTTGTATTCGCGATCTCGTTCTTTCGGTCACTACCCATAGCTCATGACCATAGGTGAGGGTAGGAACATAGATCGACTGGTAAATTGAGAGCTTCGCCTTGCGGCTCAGCTCCTTTTTCACCACGACAGACCGATGCAATGCCCGCATTACTGCGGATGCCGCACCGATCCGCCTGTCGATCTCACGCTCCATTCTTCCCTCACTCGTGAACAAGACCCCGAGATACTTGAACTCCTCCACTTGGGGCAGGATCTCGCTACCAACCCTGAGAGGGCACTCCACCCTTTTCCGGCTGAGGACCATGGTCTCGGATTTGGAGGTGCTGATTCTCATCCCAGCCGCTTCACACTCGGCTGCGAACCGATCCAGAGAGAGCTGAAGATCACGGCCTGATGAAGCAAACAGGACAACATCATCTGCAAAAAGCAGTGACCCAATCCTGAGCCCACCAAACTGGACCCTCTCAACATCCTGGCTGCGCCTAGAAATTCTGTCCATAAAAGTTATGAACAGAATCGGTGACAAAGGGCAGCCCTGGCGGAGTCCAACTCTCACTGGAAACGGGTTCGACTTACTGCCGGCAATGCGGACCAAGCTCTGGCACCGATCGTACAGGGACTGAACAGCCCTTATCAGGGGGGCCGGTACCCCATACTCTCGGAGTACCCCCCACAGGATTCCCCGAGGGACACGGTCGAATGCCTTTTCTAAGTCCACAAAACACATGTAGACTGGTTGGGCAAACTCCCATGCACCCTCCAGGACCCTGCTAAGGGTATAGAGCTGGTCCACTGTTCCGCGACCAGGACGAAAACCACACTGTTCCTCCTGAATCCGAGGCTCGACTATGCGACGGACCCTCCTCTCCAGGACCCCTGAATAGACTTTTCCAGGGAGGCTGAGGAGTGTGATCCCTCTGTAGTTGGAACACACCCTCCGATCCCCCTTCTTAAAGAGGGGGACCACCACCCCGGTCTGCCAATCCAGAGGCACTGTCCCTGATGTCCATGCGATGTTGCAGAGGCGTGTCAGCCAAGACAGTCCTACAACATCCAGAGCCTTGAGGAACTCCGGGCATATCTCATCCACCCCCGGGGCCCTACCACCAAGGAGTTTTTTGACCACCTCGGTGACCTCAGTCCCAGAGATGGGGGAGCCCACCTCTGAGTCCCCAGGCTCTGCTTCCTCATTGGAAGGCATGTTAATGGGATTGAGGAGGTCTTCGAAGTATTCCCCCCACCGACCCACAACATCCCAAGTCGAGGTCAGCAGCGCACCATCCCCACCATATACAGTGTTGACACTGCACTGCTTCCCCTTCCTGAGACGCCGGATGGTGGACCAGAATCTCCTCGAAGCCGTCCGAAAGTCGTTCTCCATGGCCTCCCCAAACTCCTCCCACGCCCGAGTTTTTGCCTCAGCAACCACCAAAGCCGCATTCCGCTTGGCCTGCCGGTACCTATCAGCTGCCTCCGGGGTCCCACAGGACAAAAGGGTCCTGTAGGACTCCTTCTTCAGCTTGACGGCATCCTTCACCGCCGGTGTCCACCAGCGGGTTCGGGGATTGCCGCCACGACAGGCACCGACCACCTTACGGCCACAGCTCCGGTCAGCTGCCTCAACAATAGAGGCACGGAACATGGCCCATTCGGACTCAATGTCCCCCACCTCCCTCGGGATGTGGTCGAAGTTCTGCCGGAGGTGGGAGTTGAAGCTACTTCTGACAGGGGGCTCTGCCAGACATTCCCAGCAGACCCTCACAACACGTTTGGGCCTACCACGCCTGACCGGCATCCTCCCCCACCATCGAAGCCAACTCACCACCAGGTGGTGATCAGTTGACAGCTCCGCCCCTCTCTTCACCCGAGTGTCCAAGACATGTGGCCGCAAGTCCGACGACACGACCACAAAGTCGATCATCGAACTGAGGCCTAGGGTGTCCTGGTGCCAAGTGCACATATGAACACCCCTATGCTTGAACATGGTGTTTGTTATGGACAATCCGTGACGAGCACAGAAGTCCAATAACAAAACACCGCTCGGGTTCAGATCAGGGGGGCCATTCCTCCCAATCACGCCCTTCCAGGTCTCACTGTCATTGCCCACGTGAGCATTGAAGTCTCCCAGCAGAACGAGGGAGTCCCCAGAAGGTATGCCCTCTAGCACCCCCTCCAGGGACTCCAAAAAGGGTGGGTACTCCGAACTGCTGTTCGGTGCATACGCACAAACAACAGTTAGGACCCGTCCCCCCACCCGAAGGCGAAGGGAGGCTATCCTCTCGTCCACCGGGGTAAACCCCAATGTACAGGCTCCAAGTTGGGGGGCAATAAGTATACCCACACCTGCTCGGCGCCTCTCACCGGGGGCAACTCCAGAGTGGTAGAGAGTCCAGCCCCTCTCAAGGAGATTGGTTCCAGAGTCCAAGCTGTGCGTCGAGGTGAGTCCAACTATATCTAGCCGGAACCTCTCAACTTCGCGCACTAGCTCAGGCTCCTTCCCCTTCAGAGAGGTGACATTCCACGTCCCAAGAGCCAGTTTCTGTAGCCGAGGATCGGACCGCCAAGGTCCCCGCCTTCGGCCACCACCCAACTCACACTGCACCCGACCTCCTTGGCCCCTCCCATAGGTGGTGAGCCCATGGGAAGATGTTATATAATACTAAGGAAAATTACGAACTCCATTAATAAAAACACTATCAATATGACAGTTAGAAATTAACTAGATGGTTTGATTCCTGGTCTTGGTCTGGAACATGTGTGATATAAATATTGTTAACAATTTAAATATTAGTTCAAGGTTGGCACTCATATTTAATCATGTGTTGTGTAATATTATTTTTAACATAATACAAATTTACAAATGGCTACTTTGATTCTCTGCCAAGCATACTCACCCTTATTAAGTGATGTGTGTTCAGATTGGGTAAACATTATTAAAAACAAGACTGTGGGATTACTCCTCTCCCGGTTGGTGTTTTAATGCCACTTTCATGTCTGTTTTGTTTAATGTTGATGCCTTTGTTTATGTTAATATTGTCAGTATGTAGTTTACATCTATCTGTGTATCGTGGGGGGACTGGGTGGTCTTTTGGGATTGGTACCCCTACAGATGTTTTTTCTCGATACCAACCCGAGTTATTTTGTTTCCTCTGTCCTCCCGGCCATATGACCTTACCCTTTTCTTCTGTTACTTGTTCTTTAATATTACTGCCTAATTGTTTTTTTTTTATCATGTAACATTCTCTTTGATGTCTTGTAAAGCACTTTGAGCTATATTGTTTATTTGAAAATGTGCTATATAAATAAATGTTGTTGTTGTTATCTTTGTTTGTGTTCAATGTGTTTTGTGGGTGGTTCCCCAAGAGGCCGGGCTACCTGCTCATCACCATTAAGGGACTTCCCTCAGCCCTATAAAGGCAGAGAAAACCTACACTCCCTTGCGGTTCATTCTGAATTTGCAAGTGGTGTGTGGAGTTTCTACTGTGATTTTCTGTGCTGTTTGATTATTTGAGATTTACTGGATTTTTTTTATCTTAAACTCTGATTCTGACTTTGTATTACAGATTTGTGTATGGAACTTGCTTGCCTTGGATAGTCAAACCGTTTATTGCATCCCTGGCTACGCATTTTCAACTCCTATGAGCTTATTTTGTTTCTCAGAACATTTCTGGAAAAAGTAATATTTTTATTTTATTTCTACACTGCCCTTTATTTGGATAGATGGGTTTTTTGATGGTATTTCCCCCCTAGTAGGCATTTTGAGTATTTGTGGCTTTTTCATGCAGGGGACTATTGTGTAGCAGGTCTGCGCCTGCTCTGTTTTATTAAATAATCCATTGGCCATGTTAGTCTCTGTGGGCACATTTGCGCAGCTGTGGGGAGTTGGTGAAGTAATTGGGGCGAGACACACCTGCACTTGAGGGTGTGATCTTTCTCAATTGCTTCATTGGCTTCCTGTGGTGTGTGATTGAGATGCTGCGCCCAAAGAGCTGTATAAGTACAGGCTGGCACAGAAAAAAGAGAGAGAACAGAGAGAAGACAAACAAGAGAGTAACAAAGACATGTAGAGTGAGCAGTGGGTGAGCTGGGGAGACTAGGAAGGAGCTGTGCTCGGCTCATTTGACCCAGTTACTGTTGGTTTTTAATTCACGTTTTTAGCCTTGTTTTTAATCACCAGTGTTTTTAACTCTTTTAAGGATTATTTATTATGGATATTGGCAGAGCGACAGGCACTAAGCAGGCTCCTATCAATTATGTAGAATCCACTGCATCCACTAAACAGTGTCATCTCCAGACAGAAGAGCAGCTTCAGTGACAGACTGCTGTCACTGTCCTGCTCCACTGATAGACTGAGAAGATCGTTCCTCCCCCAAACTATGCGACTCCTCAATTCCACCCGGGGGGGGGGGGGGGGGGTTAAACATTAACATTATACATAGTTATTGTCTGTTTTTACCTGCATTATTATCAATCTTTAATTTAATATTGTTTTTTTGTATCAGTATGCTGCTGCTGGAGTATGTGAATTTCCCCTTGGGATTAATAAAGTATCTATCTATCTATCTATCTATTGGATGCACTGCACTTTTTGAACACTTGCTTTGAATTATTTTTTAATAAAAGCACTTCGCACCAACCTGATGCCTGGAATGTTTTGTCTCCATCTGCCACACTCATCCGGTTACGTTATTGATGGTGTCGGGTTCAAGAGGCTCCCAAGTATGGAAGAGGGAGCATGGAGCTGGACCTGCACTGTCACAGGGACATCTCTAGGTCATAATAGTGGGATGCATTCAGACTGGCTATGGGGTGGAAAGAAGTCTGGAAGACTGGTGCAAGACAATACCCTGCAAACTACTTTTTGATCAATGCTTCTAAAATGCTCTGTGATCTTGTAATGGACTAAGTAGGCTGAGAAAATGAATGGTCAAGGATATTCCAAGAACAAGTAGCTCTAGGCAAAAACAATCAGTGGATTACTTATTACAGCAAACTGGTTTTCTCAGCTTATTCTTTTAATAATCTTTCTATCATTTGACACCAACTTTAACTTAATCTTTAAGTGTCTGTTTCATCATCGCTGAAATTGGGCCATAAGAAAAAACTTCAGAAAAGCTGAGATGATCACTTTAGACTTGAGGAGGATGTTATAGGGAGAATATGCTTAAGGTAGATTGATTCACCTTAAGTTTCATACCAGTAACAAAAGAGACTACATCACCTATTGTGGGGGTTTCTTGGTTTGGAAGAGGTTGCTAGGGTCATAGTTAGAGCAAATGGAAGGCTGCCATTGACACTTTGAACTAATTGGCACAAAGTAACTCTATGATGGAGTTACCTACCTGACAGAGGAAAAAAGTGAGAGATGGAAGTGCTTGTGCAGCTGGTCAAGTCACCCTAATAGGCAGATCGGGCGTTTGAGGCCTATTTAGATGACCCAGAGGGGCAGTAGAGTTTGGTTTCCTTTCTGTGCACAGTATGTATACTTTATTTTCTTTTTGTGTTAATGCCTTGCAGATTAAAGAATTATAGAAATTTCTGTAATGTCAGTAATTCATTCACTATATGTGTATCTTTTATCTTTTACTTTCTGCTCTGTTTCAGAGGGTTACCATTAAAGTACCCTCCTATTACAATATTAAATCCAAAATAGGACATTAGGCACAAATAAAAGGAATTAGTTTCTGTTAATGCTTTAAATAAACTAATTTTTATTAATAACAATTCAGTTAACTCCTTTTAACAAAGCAAATTATATGAAGAAAATTACTAACTGGGCATACGGGTCTTGCCCAGTATGTAAGTGAAAAGCTGTGTCAACACTCATAATCCACCTGTAATGAAATGTTATTACTGTATTATTCAGAAAATCTGGACAAGATCCAGAGGTGCAAGTTAGGTTTTTCTAGAAAGAGGTTAAATAGATTCCTTCCATTTTATTTTTCTATTCTACCAACAGCTTGCATTAAGCTGAATTGGTGTAAGTTGAAGTTGTAATGTACTTCTGTCATGATTCTGAACTCTTTTCTACATAATTTGACAGTGACGTCTCCATGTCATCACTAAGAACATTTGTTTTGGTTGTAGAAGGCATTAATGTGTTTTTTGCATCATATCGATATCCATGTTACTTTTTAGCAACAGCATCCACTGCTAGTCATACAGTATGATGTGGATCATTACTTAATGATTTCTTTATTTATGGTCTTCACAGCAGGTGCAGCATCCTAGTTTTAATCGATTAAAAAATTTATAAATATGCTTAGAGTATTTGGAATACTTAGTGTTAGATGTTTGCTTGTGCTTTGGACCACAATTGATATTTTTCCATATTTCAGCTTTGTCATTCAGCTTACGATTTGTTTTCTTGGTATCTTGAATTGGTATGAATGGTTTGCATGTTAATTCCAATTGTCATGATTGCATTCCACTTTTTATTTCCTAGTGATAAGGATTTAGAGCCAGATATTTAGTTTCCCTGGTTCTGGGATCTACTTTCTTCATTTTTTTATCACTCTGTCTCATAAAACACCTACTATCAATCAACATCAGTACAGCACTCCCCTGAAAATGTGAGGCAGCAGCGCTAACCATTGTGTATAAAAATCAAATCTAATGGACCATTTTTAATTCTTGGGAAGGAAATCAATAAACATGATAGGATTGTACTATATTTTTCTGGAAAAGTGACAGAGATGTGATACGCTCCATGTGAGGCTATGGCAAAGTCATTCAGTTATATTTGTGGTTCACAATCAAAGAGTGTAAATGTCAAATTACCACCTTAACAACACTATTCAGAAAAAATAGAGTGCAAAGAGAATTTCCGTTTTCTTACCTTCTGTGCCATTTAAAGTAACACAGTCCTTAATTCTTGAAATATCACAATCACAGCACAGGTATCTTAATTCCAATACAAATACAGAGCGTACAGCTTAAAATAAATTAGCAAAACATCTTAGAAAAATAAAAAAGAAAGTCTGCAAACAAATGCAGAAGGACATACATGAGCTAGGAAAGACAGGAGGCCTTCTTAAACTTTAGGCTAGCAGCCTTCCTCATGGCCTCTGTAATTTGGTCTTTCATGCTCTGTCTCTCACATTCCTCATGACTACTTCCTTTCTTTCTTTTACTTTTAACCCTGTCCCTAGAGCTTTGGCTCTGCCATGCTCTGAAAAGCTGTGAACAGCTCATAAACACAGCTCTCCAGCTCCCTTAAAAATATGGCCCTTTTTCTCACAAAGGGTTTTGCATTATGCACTCAGCTCTTTTACTTTCCTCCACAAAGGAAACACTGGCACATACTGTTTCTGTAACAAAAACCAGGCAGTAGATGGGAAGGTGACTGGGAAGAACATTAAAACCAAGGGGCACAAGTAGCTCTATAAATGTTTGCCTGTTGTATTTCTGGCTAGTGACAGTATTAAGAATATTACTTCAGAGCAGAGAAAAAGAAGGTCTATTCCCCTTTTGAGCCAGGCTGGACATATTATTACAGATCTTATAATAGTAATAATAACAATAATAATAACACATTTTATTTATATAGTGCCTTTCCCATGCTCAAGGTGCATCACAATGTAGAAATCTCAGAAAGAACAGCAGGGTGCAGTATATGTAACACTGGATACAAACAATACCAACATAGTATACTAAAAACAGATACAAACAAGATATACAAAGAATTAAATAGAATAAAAGACAATTCACTGAAGAAAAATAATAAATTCAATACTAGAAGAAAAGCTTGAATAAATAATATCATTTGTGATATAAAACGCGCACATAATTATCCTGAGCGTCTGGATCGAGCGGTAAACTTAAAGAAGTGTAAGCATGAACAGATCAGTTAAGTCAGTGGTTCTCAAACTGTGGGGCAGGCCCCCCTAGAGGGGCACAAAGTAATAAAAAGGGGGGCGCGAAAATGTGCAAAAAAGAAAACAAGAATCGAAAATATGAAAAATACATCTATTGAAACCAAAACAAATTAACTTAAACTACATTCTGATACTAGAAAAATAAACATAGATTTAGATAAATGTCGATAAAAGTTAAGTAGGTATAATAAAATATGCATCTATGATATATCATTAATTAAAAAAGAACAAATTGGTATTAGTGGGCTCCTTTCAAAAAAACATTAGGGGGGAGCGATTAAAACTGTTATGAAAACTCAAGTCACAAATACTTAAAGGTTGAGAAACGCTGAGTTAAGTTGTTTTATAAAAGAATGAATTGAGTGAGCTGATCTACTTAAATTTGGGAATATTATTCCAAAGTCAGGGTGCTACAGAGCTGAAGGCCCCGTCACCCATAAAGTGCAGGTTAATGTGGGGCACAACAAGATTGCCAGAATCAGAGGACCTTAGTGGGCGAACAGGAGCATAGTGATGGAGAAGGTCGCTGATGTAGTCCGGTGTGAGGCCTGTTAAAGCTTTGTAGGTTATTAACAAAATTTTATATTCAATCCTTTAAGACACAGGGAGCCAGTGAAGGCAAAGCAAGATGGGGGTTATGTGCTCACTCACTGGTCCATGTTAGGACTCTCGGCAGCAGAGTTTTGAATCAACTGGAGCTGTGACAGAAGATTAGAAGTGACACCTGCCAGTAGGGAATTACATAAGCAATGCAGGATGTGTTAAAAGCATGGACAAGTTTCTCAGCATTAAAAAAGGAGAGAAAAGAGTGAACACAGGATATGCTACGGAGGTGGAAGTAAGAAAGTTTCTTAATGTGGTTTATGTGGGTGGAATAAGAAAGGGAGGAATCAAAAATGACACTGATATTCCTTGCAAATGAAGAAGGTCTTTTTAAATCATTGTCAAGAGTGATTGAAGAGGTTCTAAATTCCTTAAGTTGAGGTTTAGGGATAATTTCCAGGAGTTTTATTGTAATTTAATTTTAAAGAGTTCTGCTCCATCTAGGTTTTAATTTCACTGAGGCAAGTTGTAAGATGAGAAAGCTCTGATGAAGTTCCATTTTAACATTGAAATAAAGTGGAGAAACATCTGCATAAAAATCATAACCCAGTCCAAAGCTGTGAATAATATGGCCAAGCTAAAGCATTTAGATACAGAAGAGCAGAGGGCTGGGGACAGATTCCTGAGGAATTCCTTGTGTAACTGGCACTGAGCTGGATCTGCTGTTGCCAAGACTAACAAACTCTTGCCTGCCAGTCAAATAGGACTTAAATCACTGGATGGCAGTGCCAGAGATACCCAGCATGTTCTCCATTCTTGACAGCATAATGTCATGTTTGACAGGTCAAATGCTGCAACAAAGTCGAACAAAGTTAACATGCTGGTTTGTGCAGAGTCTGGTGCCATAAGGAAATCTTTAGTTACCCAAAGCAAAGCAATTTCACAGCTGTGCTATGCTCTGAAACCAGACTTAAAGGGTTCCATCAGTTTATAAGAAGTTAAATAACTGATAGTTGGAAGGCTATAATATGCTCAGGAATGTTTGACAGAAAAGGTGCCATATTAAGACTGTCAGCATCAAAATCAGACTTTAATACTGGGGTTACAGAAGCGATTTTAAAAGTGGCTGACACAAAGCCAATATCAAAGGATGTATTTCTTATTGCCATTAACAGTTGGGATTATGGAATGAAGTCAGGAATTAAGATGTGTGGTGGAGATGGGGTCTAGTACAATAAGTACTAGAGTAGTCAGCCTCATCTTACAAAGCAGGTCATTAACAAATCCAGATGTAACTGAAACTGTGAAAATTTAGAAAAGAAGCTGGACCAAAAACCTTGGGTTACCCTGGCCACTTTCTATTATTGTGCCATAATCTGTGTTCTTGGCTACAATTAGTAGATCTCTGTAAGCCCTTTAACAGTCGGAGAAAGCCAGGCTGAACATGGTACACGGTGAGGACAATCTTACGTGATATTCTCTCGAGGTGTCCACCAGCTGCTGTCATAGACCATAACTCTGAGTTGTAGCATAGAGTTAAACACTTAAAGGAAACTTCTTTATGTTTTATAGGAGCTATTTTATCTAGTGCTGAATGAAGGGCTGAGTTATAGTAGTCAACAAGACTATCTTGTGTTGATGGAATAAGGAAGACAGAAAAAGATCAGAAATGGATCCAGCAAGGATAAAGGGACAGATATTGTGTTAGAATGTGTCCTTATCACTGTGTTTATAGAACTATGCCACATTATTTAAATGAGATAAGGAATCAGCAAATGAACTGCCATGTTAAGACAGATGTGTACCACCATGGGAGACACTAAAATGTTTCTGCGAGAATTTACAAGTACTGTCTTTGACAGGTCACTGGGTCACCAAGAAGGCAGAAATGACGAACACAGCTAACATCTATCCATCTATCCATTATCCAACCCACTGAATCCGAACACAGGGTCACGGGGGTCTGCTGGAGCCAATCCCAGCCAACACAGGGCACAAGGCAGGAACCAATCCTGGGCAGGGTGCTAACCCACCGCAGACAGCTAACATTAAAGTGGTTAAATTGCTTATTTTTAAAATCTACTAAATGATTTCTTCATTAATTTGTCATCTTTATGGACAAAGGTATGACGTGGAATCAAACACTTCTTACCATGCAAGATGCACTACCTACTTAAACAACAACTTGTGGTATATGAGATCTCTGTTTCAACATTCAGCCAGGGCTTCAGATCTTTATCTACATAAATCAAGTTTCACTTTCTGCTTGTTATTTGGAGGTGAGGATAGACTATTTTTCAACAAATAACCCAAACATGCTTGGTGCACAAAACCAATCCATGCCTTCATTCATCTATCTATCTTCTTAACCTGCTAATCTAGGGTAGGGTTGTGGGGCAACTAGGGTCAATTTTATCATTGACAATTCGCCTAACCTGCTTATCTTTACAATAAAGCAAACAACATAAACTTATTCATAACATAAGAATATTAGAAGATGGATATATGTAAGTACAGTATATACTAGGGGTCCTCAATCACGGTCCTGGAGGGCCACAATGGCTGCAGGTTTTTGAACCAACCCAATTGCTTAATAAGAAGCACTTATTGCTAAAGTAACTATTCTGCTTCACTTTAGTTGTCTCACGCATTAAGATTTTGAACCCTTATTGCTTATTTTAGTCTTAAACAGCTGTATTCTTGGTTTTTAATTACTCCTAATTAGCAATAACATGCAAATGAAAAAAGAGAGCAGCATTTCTCCATTTAGCTTGTTACCCTTTACACCTGTATGCATTTATCATACACTATTTTCTCAGGAAGCTAAGGAGAGCTGATCTCCCCAAGAAGCTGCTGGTTAATTTCTATAGATGCACTATAGAGAGCATTTGAACTAACTGCATGATGACCTGGTACAACAGCTGCACCAAGGCTGCTAAAGAAGCCCTGCAGCGGGTCGTAAAAACAGCAGAGGCCATTATAGGGACTGAACTGCCATCACTCGAACTCTCGTATAAGACTCGCTGTGTGAGAAGGGCCAAAAACATTCTCAAGGACAAAACTCACCCTGGAAATTCTTTGTTTAAGCTCCTCCCGTCAGGCAGACGCTTTAGGTCAATCCGTGTACGCACAAACAGACTAAAAAATAGCTTTTTCCCATCTGCTATAAACTTTCTGAACTCTGAATCTCCTCAGTCTGAGACCATTTTTAATTGAACATGTGCAATAAACTATATTGGTAATGTGCAATATACTAATGTAATACAATATACTTTAGAATATGTAATGTACTATTCATTAACAGGTGCAATAACAATTTATGCTGCTGTACTTTGAGCAATAATAATAATTTGCTCTGGTTACTTGATCACTTAACACTGTATATGACATATTTGGAATTATTTGACTTTTCTTTAAATGCACCTCGGGGCTGTCACAAAAAGTAATTTCGTTGTGTTACACAATGACAATAAAGTACTTGAAATTGAACATGAACTTGAACTATTGGGTTTAATTAAATATTTGGAAGGAAAGTAAAGAGACAAAAGTGAAGGACTGAGAATTACTCATCCATTTTAGCCTTCAAATCATTTGGATGATATCCTTAGAAAGGGGAAGAAAATCTGGGATATGAGAATGACCTGACATAGCAGAATTAAAGCACTAACAAGCCATGGAATTAAATTATTGGCAAGAATTGCTTTCTAATTAAGCAACCAGGTTAGAACAAAAACCTGCAGCCACTACAGCCCTCCAGGACTGTGATTGAGGACCCCTGGCATATACTGACAAAGGATAATAACGAACAAAATAAAAGATAAATCTATGTTAGCTTAGTTTGATCTTTCTCTTGCCTACGGAAAAAGGCATACACTTTGGGAATGATATTTCCTTAACTTTTATCTGAAGAATTAACCAGGAAACATCATTTGTTCTATTTTAAATGTTATTGTTTGGGGCTGCATTTCCTGAAAGCACTGAAACACTAAGGTTGGTTATGAAACATTGTAATATAATATAACATAATCTTTATATATAATATGCTAACGTGGCTGTTTGTTTGTCTGTCCAGATTTTAAATCACCTGTAGCTCGCAAACCGTTTGACCTATTGACCTGAAATTTGGTATGCATATACTACGTGACGTCTACTATCCACTTTCAGGGTGATGATTAACCTCCAAGGTTATTCCTCTTTTTATTTTTATTTTTTTTTATTGTAGAATCAACTCTCGGCAGCGGCCAGCAGGGTGGCCATGTGGTGCACGCATACGGGTGTTGTTCTCATTCCCTACTACCTTCGACGTCACTTCCCCTACCTCTTCATATCTTAAATCATTCTTGAGGCAAACTGAAGACTTAAGTGCCAGCTTCAATGAAAAATTTAAGAAAACCTACTAAATAATTGCAACACAAACACTGACTTAATCAGTTTTAATGCAA
This sequence comes from Erpetoichthys calabaricus, assembly GCF_900747795.2. Classification (NCBI taxonomy): domain Eukaryota; kingdom Metazoa; phylum Chordata; class Cladistia; order Polypteriformes; family Polypteridae; genus Erpetoichthys; species Erpetoichthys calabaricus. Next base: position 62,597,689 of record NC_041395.2, read on the forward strand.
AAAAGATTCCGACAAAAGAAGAGAAGAAGTGGGCCGCCACGCCAGGGTGGAGAATAAAAGAGCTGCTCAGGAAGCAGCAAGCGCATCAACATCTGAGCAAACAAATGCTTAACGTACAGAGAAAGAGGATGAAAACTAGGAATGCTCAAGTCAAGTGTAGTCACTGCATGTTATCGAGCAGTGCACCGTTACTGGTATAATATAATATAATATAATATAATATAATATAATATAATATAATATAATATAATATAATATAATAGTCCCTATACTGCATTTTTGAGATGTTAAACACACTATGCACCATTCAAAGGTGTGTGGGAATTTTAAATGCATAATGGAATTTATTTACTTCATTTAATGACAATGTAATAGTAACAGAATATATACATTCAATACTATATATATCATGCTGTCCAGGTAGTGTCTGTGTGTCTAAAATAGGTTGTGATGTGCACACTGTTTTGTTTTTCTGACTGCTGGAAAGGCCACTGTGTGCCTTAGTAAACAATTGCACTGTGTTGTCATCTAAAAGTAAGTACAGGCTCTTCTTTAGAAAAGTGCTCCTTTTTATTGCATGCCTGTTATTCTTTTTGCACTCATTTTAAAATAATGTGTCTTATGTTGTGCTTAGGGCGGCATGGTGGCGCAGTGGTAGCGCTGCTGCCTCGCAGTTAGGAGACCCGGGTTCGCTTCCTGGGTCCTCCCTGCATGGAGTTTGCATGTTCTCCCCGTGTCTGCGTGGGTTTCCTCCCACAGTCCAAAGACATGCAGGTTAGGTGGATTGGCGATTCTAAATTGGCCCTAGTGTGTGCTTGGTGTGTGGTGTGTTTGTGTGTGTCCTGCGGTGGGCTGGCACCCTGCCCGGGATTGGATCCCTGCCTTGTGCCCTGGGATTGGCTCCAGCAGACCCCCGTGACCCTGTGTTCGGATTCAGCGGGTTGGAAAATGGATGGATGGCTGTTGTGCTTATTTATACTCTTTGGTTATTAAATTATGATGTTGTGTTTATTTTGTATTTCTCTTTCTGTTTATTTCAATCTAATGTGTTGTGATGTGAGATTATGCATATAACTTGATAAATATTTTGTATGTCTTTATTTGTAATTTAGGCAAAGCAATGTAATTTAGTGTTACTTTGGTAAGAGGCATTCGTGTTTGCCCCCCCAAACCCCCCCCTTTTACGACTGAGTCTCTTTGAATTTTACAACAGAGTTGGGGGAAGGGGGTGCTTGACAGGTTTGTTTCTCTGCTAGAGTCTTTCAACCCCCTCCGCAAGGAAGCCAGGTTGCCTAACTGGCAAACTTTAGCTCAACAAATGGTTTTGATGATGGCAGGTAATAAGATGTTCTATTCCCCCATTGGTCTGAGGTATCCTTGTTTGGAATTGGCTTGTCTCAGAGGCCTTTAAGTACTATGATGCCCTATTGGCTGTAGGGGTTGGACAGAGAATCTATAAATCTGCTTGTTCAACCACATTCTCTCTCTCTTACTAACATCTGAAAGAAGCATCTCTTACTAACCAACATATGATGAAGAAGTATCTCTCTTACCAAACTGATAAAGACCATCACACCATGAACTGAAAGGACAACACAATGGAGACCACAGCTTAGCAGCCATATTGGAACAGGCATACGGCCTGTTCTGAAGAAAGCTGAGCACCAATGATGCCTTAACTAGAGACATTTTAAATAACTACAAGTCTGTGTGCCGCCTGAACTACACAGCACCATTTAATCAGGTTGTATGGTTGCCAATATTCAAATGTACTTTGCATATTGTTATTATTTATGATTATTATCAATAATACATTATTTTATGTGTACCTTAACTTCTGCTTGTCTTTTTACTACACCTAATTGCCTGAGGTTATAGATATAGAAGGGAAGGTGGGGATAAGTTATATACTATAATACCTTATAAACCGTGGTAAATTGGGGAGATAAGGCATTCTGACAATGACTACTTAATAATACAATAGGGGAAATGTAGAGCAATATAATATTCTACCAAGACAAAACATACTGAAAGACCAATAACACAGATATATAATGATATCATTATCAATCAACTGCTTTTCAATCAATATACAATCATTTTTTTGTAGGTGACTTCAGGGGCATGGTTATCTATGTAGTACTATAAGTTTGCTCGCAAATGGCTGTTTAAGAAGGGATTTCAGAAACACACAGCTCCTATGTATGTGTGTGTGAGATGCTGTTGAATTTACAAAGTGAAACTTACAACCACTAAAATCTTATCCTTCACACAGGTTATTACTCTCACTTACAACAATACTAAAACATTAGCTTGCTTTATACTAATCACCACATTACAACCAAAGTAGTTCTTCTTATGGTTTGATTTTTGTTGACTCCAGATATGGGCAATGCTCTTCCCCTGACTCCTTCAGGGTTGGCTTTCTCTGGCACAGGCACACATAAGAAGGATATTCAGTACACTTTATCTTTCTTTCCTTCTTCCTTTGTTCAGATGCCCTGCTGCTTCTTTGCTTTAGTTGGTAGCAGTCAGTACTTTAGATTGTATTTGAGGTTTCACACTCAGTGCTCCTGTTGTTGGTATAAAACTTGCGCATCCGGCAAGCAGTTGGTGATTTCTAAACTTCTGTCAGACAAAATGCATTGCTTTAAGTACCAGCCTCTGTTACTTGTGCAGCATTTCGTCCTTAAGCAAGGATTGAACTTATGAGACACCCACATCTAACTCCAATACAAATGGTCATCCACTCTTAAGGTCAGCAATTAGGTCACCTTCAGAGTAAAAGATTTAGCTGCAGCCTATATTACGCCTACACCCTAGGCAGTAGGGGTCCTGATGCAAAGCAGCAGTTAAGGCCAATCAGAGAACACAAAGAGCATAGATCTAGTGCTTGTAGTGAATTATAAAGGAAGCAATGGATTTTTTGCCATTGGTTTCTTGGGTGGTAAATTGTGTCAGCTTTGTTCAAAAAGGTTGCCAGTCTTTGAGTTATGACTCTTTGTTAACTGACCTACTGTTTAAATGGTGCATCATGGAGACATCCCTAGGTGTCATTGGCCTATGACTAGTCAGTCTAGTTATAGGCCAATGAAGTTAAAATACAATGAGGGGTCCTTTAAGGAGAATTTGCATTTCAGCTACACTTGTGTCCATGAAAGAGGATCTGGCAGCTGCATCTTAAGCACTTAAACTTGTGCTTAAACTTAAACTTGTGTGCTAAAGCAAAGTGAAATCTTTTCCTACACTCTTCTGTAACTAGAACAGTCCTTCAAGCACTCGTACATTATAATTGTTATCTCTTGTTTAGCCTACCTTTTGAATTAACTGATTATAGCAGAGGCGGCACGGTGGCACAGTGGGTAGCACTGCTGCCTCGCAGTTGGGAGACCTGGGGACCTGGGTTCACTTCCCGGGTCCTCCCTGCGTGGAGTTTGCATGTTCTCCCCGTGTCTGCGTGGGTTTCCTCCGGGTGCTCCGGTTTCCTCCCACAGTCCAAAGACATGCAGGTTAGGTGGATTGGCGATTCTAAATTGGCCCTAGTGTGTGCTTGGTGTGTTTGTGTGTGTCCTGCGGTGGGTTGGCACCCTGCCCGGGATTGGTTCCTGCCTTGTGCCCTGTGTTGGCTGGGATTGGCTCCAGCGGACCCCCCGTGACCCTGTGTTCGGATTCAGCGGGTTGGAAAATGGATGGATGGATGGATGGATGATTATAGCAGAGCAGTGAAGGAGATTCTGTATGAGACAGGATTGTATTTGAACCACTTCAAGGTTGATAAAATTGCTACATTTCATTTCAAAACTCAGCAGCATTTTGGACCTTTTGTGACCTACTAATGCATTGTGGGAAGGGATCATTGACAAGAACAAAGCAGTGACATGTCTGAAAGGTTAAGACTCTAAATTAGACTGAGTTTAGGTCAGCAGCTCAGATGTGACACTCCGGATTTAATGTACTGTTAATTATGTCTCCAAGTGGAGGAAGGAGTAATAAATGAGATAAATATAACTTAGGAAGAGTCCAATACATTGAGTTGAACGGATATAGCCAGTTTTGCTATGATGCTTACCTGACATGCCAATTTCAGCACAAGAATATTTAATATGTAGTTAACAACTAATTAAATTGAACTTTACAGTATTTTGAAACAGTACCTCAGCAGCTGTTTTATTTAATGCCTGTGTTACTAGCTAAGTCACTTAGCACTGCCTGTGGGAGAAAATGGAAGGGTAAAAGTTCATTACAAATTATATATTACAACATTTTATTATGCTTAAATTTATCATAATTACTTCATAAATTCTACTAGTACTGAAAAGTTTCATTTGTATAAAAAAATTCTTGTTTTTTCCTATTGCTGCAAAAAACACAAATTGTAAAAATGAATAAGTCAGTGAACTATATGCTAAGAAGAAAAGAAGAACATAGTGAGGAAAATGCTTGTTTAAAGGATAAATGTTATGGAATCTAGATTTATTAGTTAACAGGGAAACATAGTAACCATCACACCACCAGCACATCAAGCATGGGATTGTTTCACTGTTAATACTACACACTTTAGTATTCCAAGAAACTTGCTCTGACCTCAGGCTGCCCTGTTGATACCTGTGGCCGAGGCCAAAAGTGAAATGTCAAAAACAAGACTTATGCAGGATTAAATGTACAGACAAACAGGGCCAGGCAGTTGGTGATGGCTGTGTAATCGTGAGAGACTAGGGGGCTCCGCCCCCTGCTCGCTTCGCTCGCCAACCCCTGGCGTTGGGGCATGACAAAGAGTGAGATGTATGAATTAGATATAGAATAGTGTGCAGGTTTGGATGATGCCTATATAAATAAAAAATAGAGTGTTTGGCATAGAGTAATGTTTTATTGGAATATTTCTTTGTATACAACATTAGTAGTAAAGATGGTGTCTTGTCTTTGAATGAGTCTTCCTTGGCATGGATCATTTATAACTTTAACTTTAACGTCAGATGAACGTCGAACACGTGAGAAGGCAACATAAAGTTGTCCATGTCCAAAAACGGGTTCAGAGAGGTAGATGCCAACCTTGTCCATGGTTTGTCCTTGTGATTTGTTGATGGTCATGGCAAATGCAGGTTTAATGGGGAACTGTCAGCGTTTCAATGTAAAAGGTAATTCTAGGTCAGAACTCGTAAGGTCAATTCTAGGAATGAGAACAGTATTGTTAGCATGTGAATCTGAAAGAACTGTTGCTTGAATAACATTGTGTGTCATGGTGTTGACGACTAACCGTGTGCCATTGCATAAACCCTGTTTAGTGTTAAGGTTTCTTAATAGCATGATTATTGTTCCGTTTTTAAGGGTAAGGTTGTGCTGTGGTCATCCGTCCGGGTTAATAGTGTTCAAATATTCTAAGGGGAAATTCAGATGTTCATTGTCGTCATCAGAGTCAACTTTGTCAGAGCTTAGAAAGAGCCGTGTCTCTCCAGGAAGTAATGAAATGACCTGGTTAATAATGTGATTAACATTAATATTTTTTGGACATAACATAGTGCGTTGTGTTAACCACATATGTGAAAGCAGTATGGGCCATTGCCTTTTGGTGGCCTGATATGTACTCCGGTAGATGCAAAAGCAAATGAACTATTGTAGGATCTAATGCAGTTCATAAAGTTTTTACTTTCAGGCACATCGTTAGTTAGAAGCTTCTGTAGATATTCAGGATATGAATGTAAAGGAGGCAGTCTAATCTGCCCCTTTTGACAACAACGTGTAAATTCATTATTTGTATTGCCAGTTGTTTCTTCTGGGAAGTTAAGTGAATGACAATGATTACAAATGACATTCATTAATCCCAATGAATTTTCCTCAATAGTGGACTCATTATTAAAGGCGTTGTCAGCCAACTGGCGTAAGCGTTTAGCAGGTGTCTGGCGTTGATGTCCGCGACGGGCATGTTTTGCTTGTGGCGTTTGAGTGCCGCGTTGTTGCATGTCCATTATTTGTGACGCGCTATTTTGGAGTTTTAATTGATTCGCCTCCGCTTTGCGAAAAGTCCGTTTCAGTCTACGTCGTGCATTGTTTGTATCGAGCCTTGTCCGTTTTTGTATGTCAGTGAGTTGAGCTTTCTGCTTTTGGAGTCTTGCTTGCTTGTTTTCTGGCAGTTCATATGCGCGTTGTACACGTCTGCGTTCATTTATTCTGTCTCTTCGCTCCCTTTTTTGTATGTCTGAGACGCGAGCTCTTTCTTTTGAAATCATGCTTGTTTCGATGCAGCACTTTGAGACGTGCGCTGTATGCGTCTACGTTCATTGTGTCTGTCCATTTGGGCACGTCTCTGTAACGGGGTTACTTGAGCTTTGCGTTTTTTGATCCGAGACATTTTTTCTCCCGGAGTTTCCGAAGCGCGTTGTATGCGCCGCCGTGTATTTTGTTGTTTCATTCATGTTCGTGTGTTTGGTCCCGTTATCCGATCCGAATCGTTTTGTACCCGTGACCGTGTATTCATGACTTGTTTGTTCCTCAGCGTGCGAAATATGGATAAGTAATAAGGAGGATCGCTCTCACTGTTAATATGGAGCCTTTTCTGCAGTTGAACGGTTAATAGTGCTTTATTGTAAGGAGATCCACCTATGCTGCATAGTGTGAAGATGTTGAGATGACGTATGTTTAATATGGACGTTTCCTTTAGATATGTGGCTTTGGGTGTCACTTCTTATTGATGTGTGTGTGGGTTTGGGTGAGGATTGTTGTTGCGCGAGCGTCTTCTTTCTTTTTGTGTTCCAGGGGCTTGTTGAATCCCCCTCTTTGTGTGTGTCCCGTCCGTTGCTTGTAGGGTGTGTGGGGTGGTTTTGTGTTCTTTTTTTTTGTGTTCCAGGGGCTTGTTAAATCCCCCTCTTGGTGTGTGTCCCGTCCGGTGCCTGTGGGGGGGGGGGGGGGGGGGTGCCTTGCTGTTGTGCGCGAGCGTCTTCTTTTTTTTTGTGTGCTAGTTTCGTGTGCAATGGGTTTCGTGCGGCGTCTGCGTTTGACTACTTTTTTCTGTGCCTTTTCCTTTTTTCTGTGCTCGCGGCGCCTCATTTCTTTGACTCTTTTTTTCTGTGCTCACTCCTTTTTTCTGTGGTCTTGTCCGCCTCTCCCGGCCCCTCATCCGCCTCTCGCGGCCCCTCATTTCTTGGGGCGCCTGCGCAGTACGTCTTTTTGCGGCTACGGCCCATGGCCGGATGTCCCTGCGTCCATCCGGTTTAGCATTCTCGGTTAGTAATATGGATAATTCTTGTGACCCCAAATTGCAAAGAGTTTGTAACTGTGGAGACCATGTGACCCATGGCTAAAATAGTGAGTGGAATGCTTGATTTAGGAAAAAGCTAAATGTATACATGCAAACTGAATATTAATCTATTAATCTACTGGTTGAAACAAAAGCTTAATAATCATCACATCAAAATTGCAATCTGCATGGTCCTTTTTCTTTGCTGATAGATCACTTTGTAGTATTTCTTGTCACTTGTTCTGACCTCAAGCCTTCCATGCTGCCCCCACTCTGGACAAAGTTTATATGTTAAAAGCCTGACTTGTGCTGAGAATTAACTGTATGCCAAATTGTAAGTCTGTGACATGACAAACAAAGCTGTGTATAAAGAATAAACAATGAGAGATTGAGTTTTATAGATATAGAGATTTAGAGTGATGTTTGTTTTGTATTTGCTTTGTTTTGCAACCAAAGTACCCTTCAGTGCAGCACCCATGTGACAAGTACTGCAAAAAAATGACAATTCTTTTCACTTACTAACCCAAAATAAAATCATTCATATTAGTACTTCTACTAATATATTCCCCTTGTATTAAAATTTAAAACATTGTCAGTTTTAATTTAGAAATCAAACAAGATGTTAAGTGGGCTTGTGCCATGTTTTTTTTTCCAGATAGTGCAAAAAATCTGATTTGTGGAGCAAACATATATTGTGATGTGTGGATCACAGACTTGCACAAGAGAGAAGATGGTGACTTCAGGTTTCTGAGAAAATCAGCTTTATTGTTGTGAAGACAGGAACATGCATTATATTCACATCACTACATAAAAACACAGAAACATGGCAAGCAAGCAGTGATATTTTCAGTTGTCCTGCATTCGCTCCTTCATCAAGAAGGTTCATTCTGGAGGAGAGACGACAGAAAGTGAGCACATGGCCAGGTTAGCGACCAGTTTTAAATGTTCCTCACATCAACCATCAGGCGACAAGCAGTAAGCAGCAGCAGACAACCTATACCTGCATGTTTCAGCACACAGTGCAGTTGAGGGATTGTTGAGCGCCCATTAGGGGGTGCCGGGGTCCCAAATCTCACAATATATAAAATATTGTAATACATATGCATGTAAGCAGCTCCACCCGAGGACAATAGTGGGGGCTCTGATGCTAACATTATTTTCTCCTTCCTCCTATGCAGCCAAGAAAAAAATTGCCCAAGAAGGACAAAAGAACCCAACCAACCACACCCAGAAAAAACTCTGCCTCTTCCTGTCTGAGCCCTTTAAAGACACTCCATTTACAGAAAACAGTGTCAGATACTAAACTGATTTTAACAAACTCCTGCTAGCCTACTCGAGTGTTAAAGCCTTGATTTGTTACTTTTTGCTTGACTGTTAATTGGCTGTCTTTTTTGTTGTAATTAAAAGGGATTACCAGGGTAGTGCACCAACATTTGTTTGATTCCTAAACTTGGCTGTTTACTCGGCCACCCTTACAATATATATGGTATATAATAGATAAAAAACATGAAGGACAGTTTGAAACCTTGCCTGGCCAGGACACCCTCCGCCTCGAAGGGCAGGGGGAGACAGCATGCACAGAGCATTGTCTACCCTGGGAATCGCTAGATAGCAACCACCCTGGGTTGCAGCAGTGCCCTGGATTCCCACAGTGTATCAGGGGAACTGAAGTTATTTGGCTCAGCTCTGTTGGGTTCAGTGGGCGTCATCATTGGGTACAGAGAGAACTGGCGAGGCCTACTTTGTTGGGCTCCAGCTTTACTCAGAAGTGTTCCCAGGCCAAAGCTGTTGGGCACTGGAATTACTACTTGTTGTATAAAAGCAGCTGCCTGCCACAACTCTGGAAGCCAGAGTCAGGAGAAAGATGACAAAGCTTGCTGGGAGGAACAGAGGAGGGAGGGGGAGAGAGAGAGAGAGAGAGAGAGAGAGAGAGAGAGAGAGAGAGAGAGAGAGAGAGAGAGAGAGAGAGTGAGTGAGGCAGAAGACAGACTATTGCTGTACTCTGTACCGTGTGCATTGAAACTGTTTGTGATATGGAAAACACTTGCCAATTGGACTTTCCCATGAATAAAATCTTCTTGTTTGCTGCTAGATAGATAGATAGATAGATATCTATAGATAGATTGAATGTCACTTACTGTATGTATCTGGAAAACTTCAGATATTAAATATATCACTTTTGAAAATCAGATATGTTTGAGTAAAGATTTTCAGCTTTTATTGAAAATAAAATGGACTTGAGGCTGTTGTTAGTAGAAGGCGTCTATTTATTGCTTTTTGCTTTTTATCACCTATAGGCAAATTTAATCTACCTAGATTTCTATAAACTAAAGCTATATAATATAAATAAACATGTGATGAAATACTATAAATGTAATTGAATGTGCTGCAGAACAAAGCTAAAGCTGTATCCAAGTGAATTTTGCTAACAGCAACGGCACAAGCCATGTTCAATACGCTCTCCTCAATCACTTGACAGCTGAGTCAATGGTTTTTTTAACCTCTAACCTTCCTTTAATGTCCTTAGAAGAGAACACCTAGCTTTTAGATGCCTTCACCAGCATCTCCATTAATGCTATTAAATCAGAGACAAAAAGAGTTAAAATAACCTTTTTTCTGCCTATTACTATTCCCCTCTGAAAAGCTGGAATGTCATTGCCTTAAAACACTTGATGTTTAATTTGCATAGTATTGCCCTTCAAAAAACCTTGCAATACTGACTTCATGTAATTCTAGCAATGCTCAAATGAAAGTAGACTGAATTTTTAAAATGCTTACTGGGAAAATGTATTCACATCACTGTGATTTTCTTTAAAAAGAGTAGATGAAGATTTTCCTGTTTTACAGTACAAGCCTTTGCTATACCAATTGATGAATACGTTTTTTGAGTTCCGGGTATATGACTAACATATGAATACCTCAGGTTGATCAAAATTTTTAACTAAAGTGAATTACAATATTTGGAAACAAGACAACTGTAATATTTTAAATACCCATATGCAATCCTTATTTCAGAAAAAAACCATTTGGATAACATGTTGCTATTGTTTTTAATCAAAGCCCATTAGTCAATTTACAACAACTTGTGGCTTCTCAGCCCTTTATGCCTTTTCTACATGTTTCTACTGCTGGCACCAAAAATTCAATGTATTTTGACATTTCATGTGTTGGTTTTAGGGAACTTTCTGAAAGGCTTACCACAGACGTTACTATAAAAAATAACAATAAGACCAAAGCATTTTTTATGAACAAAATCATTCTAAAGCACAATGTTAGTGCCCAAATTGTGTTTTTGGTTGAATGTTGTGAGGCAGACTTCCATGCAATGTCCTGTGCCTCTCTGTAACATGTTTTATTTATTTATTGAGCTGCAGGATGCAAAGGCAGTAAAAGAATTTTGTTTTCTTAATTGAACCTGTTCAGAGCATTTTAGTGAAAATAAAGATTCCTACAAAGAGAAGTATTGTGGTCTGGAGCTTTTCAAAAGTATGATATTCTAAACTTAACTTAATATTTACTTCTTCAATGAAAGCAATATATTGTAGAAACATTAGGAGTAGGGCTGAAACGATTTCACAAGAACTTGAGTAACTCCATCCATCCATTATCCATCCATCCATCCTCCAACCTGCTGAATCCAAACACAGGGTCACGGGGGTCTGCTGGGGAGAAGGCAGGAACCAATCCTGGGCAGGGTGCCAACCCACTGCAGGACACCAAACATACCCACACACCAAGCACACACTAGGGCCAATTTAGAATTGCCAATCCACCTAACCAGCATGTCTTTGGACTGTGGGAGGAAACCGGAGCGCCCGGAGGAAACCCACGCAGACACGGGGAGAACATGCAAACTCCACGCAGGGAGGACCCGGGAAGCGAACCCAGGCCCCCAGGTCTCCCAACTGCGAGGCAGCAGCGCTACCCACTGCGCCACCGTGCCGCCCATTATCCATCCATCATCCAACTCGCTATATCCTAACTACAGGGTCACAAGTCACACAAGGCAGGAAACAAACCCCGGGCAGGGCACCTGCCCACCGCAGGGTGCATACACACACACACACACACACACCCACACCCAGCACACACTAGGGACAATTTAGAATCACCAATGCACCTAACCTGCACGTCTTTGGACTGTGGGAGGAAACCGGAGCACCTGGAGGAAACCCATGCAGACACAGGGAGAATATGCAAACTCCACACAGGGAGGATCTGGGAAGTGAACCCGGGTCTCCCAACTGCGAGGCAGCAGCACTACCCACTGCGCCATCGTGCTGCCCCTTGTAACTCAATCACTAAAAATGATGGATGAAAGTTTGTTTAATTCAAAAAACTGCAGCTCAGTGAACTCACTGTGTTTTCATGGATGATTATTACTATTGCACAACACGCTTAAGCCTGGTAGTTTATAAGTCTAGTTTATACTTGCCGTGTCCATGCTGGGCGCAAGGGCTGCATGGAAAGTATGACATCATATTTGGAGACACGCCCACACATTTTTCGCATTAAAACTAAATGGTTTAGTTTTGACAGATGATATTATTGTAGGCAATTTAAGCAATACAAATGTTGATTTTTCTAAAAAAGAAACCAATGAGCTGTTCATTTTAAGAGACACATCTTATTTTTTCTTTTGTATATTTACTATTTCTCTTTAATAAAGCATAAGTATTTTGTATCCGATTACTCAATTAATCAATGGAAAAACCAGTAGAATGGGAGATTACTTAACACTAGAAGTACCAAAGCCTATGAAAAAACTCATAGATCCGTCCCACCTTAAATCGCTTCGCGCCTCTCCGTCAGTCTCTTTTGTCCTGTAAATGTGTCGATAAGCAGCAAGCAGCCTACTATCACATCCCCCCTCCGCCACACAGTTTTCTCAGCTCAAGTCTGTTTACCTGCGCGTCAGTAGCTTAGAGTTGTATAGACTGAGAAGTCAAGCAAAATTACACCTTTTATAAATACTATATCGTTATTTGTAACACATGCATTTCATGTTTATGTAAACACATCGTTAAAGCAGAAACGTTTTTCGTGTTTTAGTAATAATTGACAAAATGTAGACATGAAGTGTATAATGTGTGAAGCCAGAAGAACAAATATCAAATAAACACTTTCACAAAAGGTACAAATATAACAGAACAAGTGCGCTTCTATTCAAGACTTTAACTGCAGAAAAAGAACCCGCGTTAGGGTGCGACATTGACACAAATTTGCTACGACCGTTTCGGTGGCGCAACAGTATTAGCTGTTGACTGGTAATTGTGGAACGAGCCCCGGACACAGACAGGCAGACATGTTTAAAAGCACCACCACACAAAAAACCTGTGGCTACAGGTTTTATTCAAACCAATTTCACAAATCAATGAGTCATCCTTACATGTAATTGATCTCACTGTCTGGTCTTTTTCTTCCCGTGTTGTGCATTCAGAAAACTGTGCTTGTATGATACAACATGTAAAAGTAATTCAGAAATGTGTGTTTTTTTATCTCTTTCTCTTACCATTTTCAGTAACAGTTAGCCTTGTATCTTCTTGATAAACATGAATATTTTATTAGAATTGTGGATTGTAATTATAACAATAATTTTTATTTTCTTTTATGGCATGTGCAGAGTAGAAATGCTGGGTATATTGGGAGAAGGATGCTAAGGATAGAGGTGCTAGGGAAAAGGAAGGCCTAAGCGATGGGTGTAACAGAACAAGATGCTGAAGACAGAAAGATATGAAAGAAGATGATCTGCTGTGGCAGCCCCTAATGGGAGCAGCTGAAAGAAGAAGAAGAAGAAGAAGAAGAAGAAGAAGAAGAAGAAGAAGAAGAAGAAGATGGCATGTCTATTATGGAAAGATATTTTTGTAAATGTTTTATTAGTTTAAAAAATAAGTTATATGGGGATTTCTTTTGTGTTTTTTATGGTCACTATAAGAGCCATTTGTTAGTTAGTTGGGTTATGTTAAATTGTTTCTTAGTTATGTTAAAAGGTATGCCTATATATTAATGCATTCTCAATGGGAGGTTCTATTATAAACCCAGCAATCTAAATTATAAAAGGAATATTCTAGCTATTTCTTATCCCTCTGACTACAGATTAGTCCCAATTTATGATCTGCCTTGCAGATGGTAAGGCATGGAGGACAAACAGTTTCAAACCGTACCATATGTACAGAACGTACTGAATGTACTAAGTAAAACATATGTAAGTTTCCCATTGAGAAATAACACATCCTTTAAGTATACAAAGAAACTGAAGTTTAACATGAGAAACCTAAGATTGTAATGAAACAGTGAAGAAAATCTTTTTTCCATTTTTGCTTTTTATTATGCATGTGTAATAACCTTTCTGTATTTTGTTCCCTTTTAAATTTCCACTAAACTTTTTAAAACAAACTTTTTGGACTGAGAGCTTTCTTTGTTACGCGTTTGACTCATGCTGAAATCTGCCTTGCCAACTCAGTAGCTGGTCGACTTTGGGAATCTAGAAAAGACGCAGCTACAGTCGCTGAACAATAAGTCTGCCGAATTTCATTTTATTAGTACAAAATGAACAAGTAACACCTGTGGTCTGCAGTTTAGTTATAAAAATACCACTTTAATATAAAACATAAGGTTAATACATGCCTCATTGTGCAGGAGCATTGTGAGGGAAAAAAGTTTTAAAAGATAAAACAACTCTGAATCAGTATCGGAATTGTTCAGTTCCTATAACATGAAACTGGTGATCAGTATTGATCCTGATTGGAGAATCCCTAATTTCTGGTCATTTAGTTGCTTGAATCAACAAACCTGTAACTAGTTTATAAGATTCTCAGGGCTCATATGCTTTCATAGAACAGCGCATCTTTACAGCTCATCCACCCTTGTTCCCACCTCCAACAGCTCTTCTGTGAAAGGGTCTGTGGTTATGTGTTACACACTCTTTGATGATGCTTCATGAATGTGTGCTTCCAGCTTCTGTAAAGTAATAGAAAGTGACCTTGCAAATTAAATTTACCATTTAAATTTAGAAGGAGAAACTTTAAAAAGCCAAAGTTTTACACATTACATAATTATTACTTCCAATGCAAGTAATACAAACAAAGAAATCCATTTGATAATATGTTCACTGGCTTTTCCCTAGCTATGGGGTTACAAGCAATATTAATTCTGGAGACAAAGATATATAGCACTTACACTCATGTTTGCCCAGTTCCTGTCATCTGCCAGGACAAAGGTGATGCTTTGATTTGAAGTCTTCACTTTTCATGGAGCAACAAGAAATTTTTAGCACACAGGGTGGGTGGAGAAGAATGATGAGCATGTTAGATAGATAGATAGATAGATAGATAGATAGATAGATAGATAGATAGATAGATAGATAGATAGATAGATAGATAGATAGATAGATAGATAGATAGATAGATAGATAGATAGATAGATAGATAGATAGATAGATAGATAGATAGATAGATAGATAGATAGATATTTGTCCCCACGGAGAAATTTGTTTTTTATAGAAGCTCTGTAAATAAATAAATAACTAAATATACAAAAACACTTCTGCATTACTTTGATCTGAACCTTTTCTTTATCCTTGCCTTGGCTTGGACTGCAGTTACAATAAAACGTTTCACATATTAATTCACTTTTGCTAGCCAAGAGTTGGTGATTGGTCAGCTCTTTACTTCAGCAAGAAACATGTGTTGCTTTTGCAGAGACTGGTTCCTGCTTAGACACTTTACTATCTTTTAGCATGGCTGGTCTCTGTTAAGGTCAAGAGTAGAAGGGGTTTCCAGTCTTTTGTACTTGTCCACACCTTAGGTTATGAAGTTTTCTGTTATGGAGCATAAGTTAAGTTGGTTACATTTCTTTTCTGCCCTCAGTTGGAGCACGGGCTGGTGAAGTGACTTGCTCATTGTAACACAATGTCAGTTGTGGAATTTGAACCCACAATCTCAGGGTCTGAAGTCCAATGTCTTAACCACTATGGCACCCTTCCTGCCTTTTGCCACTTGTTTCTTGGGAAAACATTAGCACAACCTTTTGTCCAATAACTAATAAAAATGTTTGTTCATCAAAGATGGCCATTTTCTCATTAACCAAGTCAAAAAAAAAGCAAAAGACTGAGACGTTGTTAAGCCTGTATATACCAGCATACAGTAAGTGGCATTTAACTGTAACTGATGTCTTAGCAGACAAGAGATTCACAATCTGCATTCTAAACAGGCAGTTGTCAGTTTCACAGGGTAACTCACAGTTGGCTGAAGGTTTAAGATAAGTATCAGTAAAGGGGGCTGCAGCACAGGATTGCAGCTGCAGCTTAAGTCACCTATGCCATACCAATGAAAAGAGGCCAATGCCATGTTGTCCTACATACTGTATCACTGTGATTGACATCTCTCAGGTCTTACTGTAACAGTTAACTAGCCAAGTAATTACCCTGAAGCTAAGCATGTTCAATAATCTACCTTAGTATGTAAAACTCATCCATTTGGTGTTTGTAAACTTGAAAGCTAATTAACAATGTATCTGTGAACATTGAACAAGTCTGCAGAACTGTACATTTTAATGATTGCTAGACACATGACAGTAACACCAATAGTGGTGAGACAGCCTGTCAAAAAGAAGCTGGTTGTGCTAGAGTATAGTTTTGTCGTTGGCCATCTTTGCGTCAGATGTGGCAATCCTCCCAGCTGATATGGAGAATTTTTCAATGACACAAATTGTTTGATGGGTAGTAGCCTTTTGGGACAAGGAGCTACCAAGACACACAAAGTGTCCAACACCTTCCAGAGTTTTTGTCAGAAATGGTGATTGTCAGTGGCTCAGTTACTGGGCCAGGGATATCTTGATTGAGGAGCTTGGCTCTTCTCATTAGTACTAGGGGGCTCCGCCCCCTGCTCGCTTCGCTCGCCAACCCCTGGTCTTGGGTAACCCAAAATAGATTTGAAAGAGATTATTGTCGGCGTAACCCGAAATACATTGATGAATGTATGCGATATGTGCCTGCATTGCCGGCATTTCAGACGTGCGCTGTAGGCACCTGCGTTCATTGATTATATCCAGGCGGGCTCGTGTTTATATCTCCGTCAGTTGTGGTCTTTCGTTTTGAACCCGTGCCTGCTTTGCTTCCGCAGTTTCTGACGTGCGTTGTAGGCGTCTATGTACATTGTATTTGTTCATGCGGAGCTGTTTGGTTTTGGAGCCGAGACAGTTTTGCTTCCGCAGTTTCAGACGCACGTTGTAGGCGCCTACGTCTATTGTTATTATCCATACGGGCTCGCTTTTGTAGCTCCGTTAGTTGAGCTGGATCGTTTTGGAGCCGTGACCGTGACTCCATTAGTTATCCGTTGTCTACCGTAGGTAATATGGATAATTGCACTTACTGTTAATACAGAGCGTTTTATGTGGTTGTACCATTAATAATGCATCCCTGTAATGTGATTCACATATGCTATATGGTTTGGACGTGTTTACGGAGAGTTCGTGGCGCATTGTTGCTTCATATCCTATTCAGAAGCGCGTTTTGGATGCCTGCGCCTTTCGTACTTTCCCGCGCCTTCCGTACTATCTTTGTGGACCTGTGGGGCCTCCGTAGCCTCTTCCGTTTGACTCTGGGGTGCAGCGCAGAATCCTCTTTTTTGTGTGGCTGTGTCGTTAGTCGTTAGCTATGGGCGCGTTGTTGCTTCATTTCTCATTCACATTAGTTGAGCTCTTTCGTTTTTGGGCCGTGACTCCTTCATTCGCGGTGGATAAGACTTCGCTTGCGGTTTATGAGATGCGCGCTGTATGCACCTGCGCAGTGCGTCTCATGGCCCCATCGCCATGTACCTGCATCCATATCCGGTTTATTCTCGGTTAGTAATATGGATTGACCTAAACTCTTGAAGATATTAGCCATGAGGTCCAGAGTAGTCTGGAGTTCTTTCATGGTATGAGCAAAAATGGCACAGTCATTTACAGGCTTTAGGTTAACAATTATTTTCTTAATCACTCCAGTCTTAGCCTTAAGGCAGTGTGTTGAAGAACTTTTGTTTACAGCGATTGTTTATCTCAGTTCCACGGGTACAATTGCCAGAGACCCAAAGCTGAATAAAGTGAAGATAAATAATGAAAAGGATTAGTAAGACAAAACCCTGTTGGCTCTGTTGTCATTCCATTGCAAAGGGTAGTTGCTGGCCTCATGCAACAGCCTCAGGTTAGTGATAAATATGGTAGGGTTATACGAGTCTAGACAGGATCGTTTAAAGGGTTTCTGAAAGTTATGTAAAGCTTTTGCTGATGCTGTTTGTGTTTGTTTTGGATTTGGTAGACTACAAATTTAATGTCAGTAGTACTTCAAGACTCTGAAAGACTTTCCCAGCAAGATGGACAACAACTTTTAGGCACATAGTAACTATATCCGCAGTTGAATTTCAACATTGTTTCACATCTTGGTAGTGATCTCCTGAAATTTTCATACACATCCCTCATCACCAATCATGAATGGCTCTGTAGAGGGTGTATGGCTGTAGACATTGTTGTCCTTCATTTGCTCGATGGCCTAAAGGATCTCATTTGTTGGTTGTGATTCAGCCAGAGAAGTGTGCTCACTCCTGAATTTGTCAAGGCACTTGGTCATTGCACAGCAGTGTATACTGTTGATGCCAAGGTCGAATGGTCTGGCATTCCAACTGGGACCATTACTAGGCTGGGAGGCAATAATGGATGAACAGAACAGAAGGAAAGGTTGTTGATCCTTTTCCCAGTTAGGGTATGAAACTAATGGATGAATTAGGCAAACATGGATGCCAGAAGCAGTTCAATCCCCCACACAATAGGTGGCAGTGTCCTACCAGGCTGGTCCCAGTTAGGACTCCTGTAGGGTTGCATGGGAATTGGAGCTTAGAAGAGCAGCCCTGTTGGGGCCCTTGGGTGCCACAAGAGGGAGCTATCGGGTGAAGACTGCCCTGGTTTCCATATGACCCAGAAGTGCTTCGGATGACCACTGGTGTGACATTGGAAGCATTCCTGGGTTCGATTTAAAAGAAGCTTGCCACATCTCCATGGTGAGTCACAGTCGGGAGGCAGCGGGCAAAACTCATCAGGAAGAGTAGAAGGAGAGGAAGACATTTATGTCATTGTGGCTCTATACTCTGGAAAAGGAGCTTAGCATAAATAAAAATACATTATTTTAAGCTGGGTGTTGTGTTAGGTGATATTTTGTCTGGTTATGATACATTTTTCCCAACATCCATTCACCTGATGCCAAATAATCTAGAAAAAGCAAACTGGAGAAAAGCAGAAGATAAAGAGGCAGAATATACTCAAGATAACAGGTGAGGGCTGAAGAAAAGTATATTCTTAAAGTTGAAGATTTGTATATATTCAAAGAGAATCATAAGTATATATGAAAATAAGTATTATATCCTAATGCACACTAGTATAGTAAGGGTTAAACTATAAAAAGCCCTCACCTGCATATTTTATTATTGTCCTCTTTGCAGCTGTAAACCACCAATACCTTGTTGCTAAGCTTAAAAACTTCAGTCAAGGACACTTTGTACTTTTGGAGGGCTAAATGAGCCATTGTTTTAACAAATGCAGTCATTAAGGCTTTGGCCATGAGAGAAAACCAGATGGGCTGTTTGCTTTCACTTGCAGTGGCTGGGCCTCTGCCTCCCTGTCTGCCTGCCTGGACATGTGATGACAAGTCAAGGAAAATGCAGTTTATAACAAACAGCATTATTGTTTTAGGGGCGCAGCTGCCCCAACTTCTAACCCAGTATCTTATGTGTGGGTCTGCCTGATTCCAACACACTGGTCGAAATCTATTGATAAATATGTTTTGGACCTGCACAAGGTATGAAGTAATGATGGCAGTTTCAGTCAAGTGATGGACATTAGGTAATGGTGAGTTTGAACATTAGGTAATGATGGGAAGAGCCAAAAGGAGTGTATTTTGCATAAGCGATAAGAACTGTAATAAATGTAAGCTCGCTGAAGTTGCTAATTGCTCATTTCATTTGATTTAGGTCCGCGTATGCATTACGCAGTAAAACTTGATTCTGCCTTCCTGAACCTCAGTGTGTGGTGTGAGCAGCGTGTTTCTGCCACAACAGGGCCAAAACTGGTAAAGGCAAAATTGTGAACACCAAAAAGGGCAAAACCAAAATCAGAGTCAAAAAACAAAAAGTAAGTCTAAGTTTTCTTAGTACTAGCCTGGGTAAATGTCCCCTTTAGAACGTTAAGCATTTATTTGTTTTTGTAGATATCTTTGATTCAAAGGATACTGAAGTATGGACAATGTCATCTGAAATACAATTCATAAAGCATAAATTTAACATCCGACACGTAGTATGTTAAGTAAAAGTACAAGTAAAGAGCTTTTATCATAATAATTAATGTGGCCTGTTAAAGAAAAAAAAGCAGCAGAAGCAAACTTGTTGTCAGAAAACCATTAGTGATTCATACACTTTTTAAAATTTTTCTCAAAGAATAATGACCTTCTCTTTGATATGCAGTACAAGGGCAGGTCAAAGGAGCCTTACAAACACAGAGCAAGACGAAGTGGATGCAAAGAAGCTGTGACTGCAAAACTGGACCCATTGGTAGACATCAATGATAACAAAAGCTACAGAATGTACCGACCACTAACTGCAGTCTTATGTGTCTCTCTGATGAGATGATTAGCAAATAGTTCCAAGAATGCCAAGACATAAAGAAAAAATTCCTCACTCTTATATTTAAAATGCTTTTATGATTTCCATTCAGGTCAATGTGTGTGGATCCACAAATCTCATGCACTTTTCTTATGGCATTCTTTAGATTTAATGGCATTTGAAATTGCACATTGCCTCTGGGGATAAAAAAAACAGACCTGCGGCATTACTGTCAAACAAGCAGACTAACAATGCTGGATTTTATATTAGCTGTGGGTAAAAAGATCTTATTTTACTTAATTGTTCTTCATTATTTTTGTTTACCTTGAATTAGCAGTATATAACTTAGGGGAAAAATAACTATTTAAACACACTGCTCTTTTATCAATTGCTTTGCAGAAACAGCAAAGAAAACATGCCATGTTAATAGGTAAAATTGTCATCTGAATAGTGAATGGTAAAAAAAAATGATACTGTTGGTAGGCATTTGCTACATTGAGCAAATCTAAACAAAAAACGAGGGAAATGACAGTATCCGCCAGAATGCATGTTACATAAATAATTCAGGTTGGCTTCTGAAATTTGGATTGTTTTATCTTTTCGTAGGACTGTTTTTCCAAAGAAGCAGTGAAGTAACTACCCACTTGCTTGTCTCATTTAATGTAATACCTGCTGCAGGCCTGTAACTGATAGGAGTTACTCTTCAATCAATCAACACTTGGTGAAAAGCAGAGCACTCTCTTGTTCTTTTTATCCCTGCACTACTTCAATCACTTTTCATAAGTAAAACATGTTCTTGGTCTTCATACAACCTAATAAGTGTATATACATTCATACTCACGTTAAAATACTTCCACAGTTTTCCTCTGGTTTCTTCAGCTTTTCAAGTAACAACATGCATTGCAAAGATATTTTAAAAAATTGATATAGTCATTTGTATTAACAGAAATAATTAAATAAAAACACATAATGCTATTTGTAATGGAGCACTACCAGTGAGAGAGTCACACTTGAAAAGCTGGTCTAAGAATAGGCGACAGACAAAAACATCCCCATGATATATCAGCTAAAATCTGCACATACCTTGCCTGAAACAGGGACATCAGGTTCCTGACGGTGATGACTGACTCAGCAAAAACATTAGCTGTGTGTGGTGATCACTGGTGCAAGTACGTCCTGGTAAGGCAGGACCACCACGGGCATCCCTTACAGAACCTGACAGGGCAGGCTCATGGAACCACAACTCTATCAGCTGCCACGCATTCCCAGCATTCATTTCACGCGTCCTCTCAACACATTCTCAGAAATTAGCGCGACGCATGCACGAGTTGCTTTACCAGCAAAAAATCAGGGGGTGCAGTGTGTTCAAGTTGGAACGTGACGTCAGATTCTCTGTTTACTATTAATGTGACAGCAAGCCACTACAGAAGCAGATCCTACAAAATCAACGTGCGTGCTTTGATGTTTGATGAATGGTTTGTGGTGCTTTTATATTCAAGCGTCGCACACTCCCAAACATATTCCCCATTGTAATTATGTTTCAAAGGTTTCACATACCATTTTCTGTGTGGCACCTTCACAACAGCATCAGCCTATTTGAGCCACAGAGAAAAAAAAAATTAGGGCCACATTCCACTTATTTTGCAATTAAAGTGGAAATTTCGGCTTTAATCTCAAAATTTCCGCTTTAATCTCGTAGTTTATTTTGTCATTAAAGCAGACCTTTGGTAAATGTCATATTAAAACCGACCCAGTTGTTAATCGCTACATGCTTCTGGAGCTTCCTCCTGAACTGACAGCAGCGGCAAGCAGCAATTGCCACACAGAGCACATTAAAAGTATGATATTCCAACTCTCTTCACATCCTTAGATTTATACTTGATATTACTTTCATGATGAAATTCATTAAAGTATGTATATTACATTATACAGATAAATTGTTAACTTCGTTTTAATAATGAATACTGTTATGAATTACACGCAGGGAGTGACGTCCCTTGTGTTGCCTGGAGTTGCATGTGTTCCTGGTGGGTTTCCATAGTGTGATCCAGTTTCCTTTCACAAACATGCAGGTATGGGGATTTGGTGATGCTAAAAGTGTATGTGTGTGTTTGTATTCACCTTGCGATGAGCTGATGCCCCATCCAGGGATTGTTTCTGCCTCGCGCATGATGCTTGCTGCAATGGGTGCATTCCTGGATTGATGGATGTAATCATTAAACACCCATCCTTTTCAGAGATATTGTGGCAAGGTGTCTTCAGAATTTAATGGATGTTTCTGGCAATTCACAACAAAGAGAAGCCGAACCTGTTCTCACCGTGATGATATCTCGCACTGCCACATGGTGGAATCTTCCAGATTTACGTAAAATACATGCACAAGTATAAACAGTACACCACTTGTGTAGCAGAAGCGTCTGCAGGAGCACGCATCGCGTCGCATGAAGTATAAACCTGGCCTAAAACGTCTTTATGCATGAGAGCAGTGCTAAATGGAGGATCGGAGGTTTTCCCTTAAATCACCGAGACTGCAGAAATGGAAATTGGCTCTTGGGTGTGGTGTTATGGATATCAGGCATTGAGAGGACTGAAACTTATGGAGAATATCCAGAACTACTAGTGGTAGATCTAAATCACTCCATCCTCAGCAAAGTGTAGTGTGACTATTACAACACAGTATTACATTTTTATATGAATAAACCAATGATATTCCGCACACAGCCTACATTATTAACATTCCATTCTCCCTCCACCCTGCTGCTGTACTTACTACTCAAAGGTGATTAGTTTTATTAAGAAAGGGCTGAAAATGAGAAGTAACAAAATAATGCATGATCAGTGACAAGTTAGTAGTGACCTTTCATAGTTAAAAATGGTGATGAGTGAAGCAGGCAAGTTTAGATTTGTATACAGTTTTGCAAAATTGACACTAAAATTCATTTTGCAGACAATTTCACAATTGAAAAATGCAAAACGCATTAAAGAATTTTTGGAGATTTTATTTTATTTTTTTTTGGTTGGAAAACAAGGAATACTGATTGATAAATATTTATTCACACTTCCATGTTTACCCATGTTTTTTTCTGCAGCTGTTTAATAATCCATAATGTAATTCATACCACACTGGTGTCATATGCTGCATATATTCCACACAAAGATGCACTAAAACGCAACATTGTGCACATATCTAAACTGAAAACTCAGTACATGGAAACTTGCCTCTGTCATCCCCTCATTTGCCTTACACACAGAGACTTTTTTCTCCCACTAGAAATGTTGCTTAAATACTAAATGACAGGCAGACACATGTGTAATTAATGCATAACAATGATTCCAGAGGGAAATTAAACACCTTGCTTCTTGTGTCAATGGCATGAATTTCTCTGGTAGCAAAATGCAATTCATTTCACAAAATGTTTTGCAAAGTCAAACACTGAGTTCTGCTGCAAATTCAATTTTCCATGAATTGTTTCACTTTTCATTAGTTAAACATAATCACAAGTATGATCACACCACAAGGGAGTCTGTTATAAATTCAAACATACTGTACACCAGCGTTTCTCAACCTTTAAGTATTTGCGACCCAAGTTTTCGGAAGAGTTTTAATCGCGCCCCCCTAACGTTTTTTGAAAGGAGCCCACTAATATCAATTTGTTCTTTTTTAATTAATGATATATCATAGATGCATATTTTATTATACCTACTTAACTTTTATCGACATTTATCTAACTCTATATTTATTTTTCTAGTATCAGAGTGTAGTTTAAGTTAATTTGTTTTGGTTTCAATAGATGCATTTCTGTGGTGGGCTGGCGCCCCGCCCAGGGTTTGTTTCCTGCCTTATGCCCTGTGTTGGCTGGGATTGGCTCCAGCAGACCCCCGTGACCCTGTAGTTGGGATATAGCGGGTTGGATAATGGATGGATGGATAGATGTATTTTTCATATTTTCGATTCTTGTTTTCTTTTTTCACATCTTTGCACCCTCTTTTTTGTTACTTTGCACCCCGCCCCACAGTTTGAGAACCGCTGCTGTACACTGACATTGTACCATGCAAATTATTTACACGAATATGTATAATAGTAAGTGAAAAAAAAAATTAAAACTCCCCCTCACCCACTGGTAAAATGATGGTTATAAGTGTCTCACCAATAACTGCAGCATCTTGCTCCTCAAACAGTGTGAGCCCCAGAATTCCACTACCTCTTCCAGTGGTGTTGATGCTCAGATGGTGGGCTGTGACTCGTCTTTTTACGTCAGCTCTGATATCTGAACCCTTATTTTTTTATTGTGCAACTTTCTCAACTTTAACCTTTGAGTGCCTTTGCAACACTGTGTCACTCTATCAGTTTCCTGTTGTTGCTTAAACCATTGCTTAAGTCACCTAATAGTAGGTTTTTCCTTGCCGCCACTTCAATGAGCGGGACCTCCATTTCGCATTTGCTAAAATTCTTTTTTTACACATACTTCTGCCGTTGTCTTTTAACAAAACACTAAACGGAAGGGGCTATTTACATTGATTTGCATATTCAAATAGGCAAAATTCTGGGAGGAGTCAAGGTGGGGATATAGGCTCCTGCATGTGCATTAAAATTTACATTGATTGGGATTTATAAATGGAAAGTGCATACAGTTTTGCTTACGCACAGTTTTATGCATCTGAATTTTTTTGTGTGTAAGCATATTTCTAGTTTTGTCCATACGCTATGTTTTCATGTGAATTCTGCGAAAGGAATTATACATGAGGCACTGGTCTGTTTCTTCTTTGTATGTGTATATCAGAGGTTCTGGAAGTTTGACAAACCTGTGTTCTGTGGATCTGTAGATGGATAACAACTATATAAATCAGGGAATTTTACATGATGATGGGACTTTGACTATGGATATACATTTGGCTTTGAATTTTCTTAAAGTTCTTGAGGTCAATCCCTCAATGTCTTTTGAGTTAAGGGATACTCTGCCTGCAGTCAACTGTAAACCCAAATAAGCACTAAGGAAGCCAAAGTACAAACAAAAAGATGTTTTACTTTAAGTGAAGACTAATTGCAGAGGGAATACAATAAACGTCTAAAACAAAATTGAAAATAATATACCCATGTGCCCTTCACACCTGCCTTTATATACAACCCCAATTCCAATGAAGTTGGGACGTTGTGTAAAACGTAAATAAAAACAGAATACAATGATTTGCAAATCCTTTTCAACCTATATTCAATTGAATACACTTCGAAGACAAGATATCGAATGTTCAAATTGATAAACTTTATTGTTGTTTTGCAAATCTTCACTCATTTTGAATTTGATGCCTGCAACACGTTCCAAAAAAGCTGGGACAGGAGCATGTTTACCACTGTGTTATATCACGTTTCCTTTTAACAATACTCAATAAGCGTTTGGGAACTGATGACACTAATTGTTGAAGCTGTGTAGGTGGAATTCTTTCCCATTCTTGCTTGATGTATAACGTCAGTTGCTCAGCAGTCCAGGGTCTCCGTTGTCGTATTTTGCGCTTCATAATGCGCCACACATTTTCAATGGGAGACAGGTCTGGACTGCAGGCAGGCCAGTCTAGTACCCACACTCTTTTACTACGAAGTCACGCTGTTGTAACACATGCAGAATGTGGCTTCGCATTGTCCTGCTGAAATAAGCAGGGACGTTCCTGAAAAAGACGTTGCTTGGATGGCAGCATATGTTGCTCCAAAACCTGTATGTACTTTTCAGCATTAATGGCGCCTTCACAGATGTGCAAGTTATCCATGCCATGGGCACTAACACACCCCCATACCATCACAGATGCTGGCTTTTGAACTTTGCGCTGATAATAATCTGGATGGTCCTTTTCCTCTTTGGCCCAGAGGACACGACGTCCAAAAACAATTTGAAATGTGGACTCGTCAGACCACAGCACACTTTTCCACTTTGCGTCAGTCCATCTCAGATGAGCTCGGGCCCAGAGAAGCCAGCAGCGTTTCTGGGTGTTGTTGATATATGGCTTTCGCTTTGCATGGTAGAGTTTTAACTTGCACTTGTAGATGTAGCAACGAACTGTGTTAAGTGACAATGGTTTTCTGAAGTATTCCTGAGCCCATGTGGTAATATCCTTTAGATAGATAGATAGATAGATAGATAGATAGATAGATAGATAGATAGATAGATAGATAGATAGATAGATAGATAGATAGATAGATAGATAGATAGATAGATAGATAGATAGATAGATAGATAGATAGATAGATAGATAGATAGATAGATAGATAGATAGATAGATAGATAGATAGATAGATAGATAGATAGATAGATAGATAGATAGATACTTTATTAATCCCAAGGGGAAATTCACATACTCCAGCAGCAGCATACTGATACAAAAAAAAACAATATTAAATTAAAGAGTGATAACAATGCAGGTAAAAACAGACAATAACTTTGTATAATTTTAACGTTTACCTCCCCGAGTGGAATTGAAGAGTCACATAGTTTGGGGGAGGAACGATCTTCTCAGTCTGTCAGTGGAGCAGGACAGTGACAGCAGTCTGTCGCTGAAGCTGCTCTTCTGTCTGGAGATGACACTGTTTAGTGGATGCAGTGGATTCTCCATTATTGACAGGAGCCTGCTGAGCACCCGTCGCTCTGCCACAGATGTCAAGCTGTCCAGCTCCATGCCAACAATAGAGCCTGCTTTCCTCACCAGTTTGTCCAGGTGTGAGGCGTCCTTCTTTTTAATGCTGCCTCCCCAGCACACCACCGCATAGAAGAGGGCGCTCGCCACAACCGTCTGATTGCAGATGTTGAAAGACGCCAGCCTTCTAAGGAAGTATAACCGGCTCTATCCTTTCTTACACAGAGCATCAGTATTGGCAGTCCAGTCTAATTTATCATCTAGCTGCACTCCCAGGTATTTATAGGTCTGCACTATCTGCACACAGTCATCTCTGATGATCATGGGGTCCATGAGGGGTCTGGGCCTCCTAAAATCCACCACCAGCTCCTTGGTTTTGCTGGTGTTCAGGTGTAGGTGGTTTGAGTTGCACCATTTAACAAAGTCCTTGATTAGGTCCCTATACTCCTCCTCCTGCCCACTCCTGATGCAGCCCACGATAGCAGTGTCGTCAGCGAACTTTTGCACGTGGCAGGACTCCGAGTTGTATTGGAAGTCTGATGTATATCGACTGAACAGGACCGGAGAAAGTACAGTCCCCTGTGGCGCTCCTGTGTTGCTGACCACAATGTCAGATGTGCAGTTCCCGAGTTAAAGAAGTCTGAAGATTCATAGGAATTAATGACCATTTTCCACAGCTACATCATTAAGTGTCTTCTCTATCACAGATAGATGATAATCACTTTGCTGAGGACAGGGAGAAGCTAGGAGAGTGGTAGGCACTCCTTCTGAAATCATTACTTGCCAATTCTCTACTATGAATTTCCTCTACATTTACAGAATAAAGCATAAAGCTATTAAGATGTTTATAACCTTCTGCACCCTGTTCACGTTCCTTCCATTTATTAAGCAGCTTAGGTTAGTCAAAGTCAAACCACTACACTGTAGGACAGAACATACCCACAAACGGTAAAATGCAGGATGTTAACATGTTTTTCTTAAAATTTATCTACAATAATTTGATGAGGATGTGTAAACTAAGTCAGTTTTTGTTGAAATAGTAGTTTTTGGGCTGATGGGAATGAACATTACTGTTCTCCTCATGGTGAATGTTTAGGTTATTAAATTAGGTGATGCCATTCACTAGCAAATTCACAGGCTGAAACCTGCTTGAGAACTTTAATGGCAGCTACTATAATATTGAAAATAATTAAAAGCACATCCACTTACAATTCAGGATTTATACCACTACAATGAGTGGATCAGTGATTAGTTTGGTGGCCTCACATGTCATGGGTTTTCTCAACTACTTTGTTGAGTATATTCATTCTCCCATACCAACTTCGGTTTTCACTGGATACTCTTGTTCCTGCCCATGTGTCAAAGGCATGATAGTTACGTTAAATAATCTTTATAAACTGGTGTGGTGTGCATGAATGGGAGCATGTTCATGAATGTGCTCAGCAATGAATTACTGGGTTAGTGGGGTTAGTCCTGCTTTAAGCCCAATGCTGTCTGGATAGGCTCTGGCATGTAAGCATTTGACAGCTACTTGGAATTCTAATAAAGACACTTCTGCATAAGCAACAGTTTCAATAAAATTAAACATGTTAATAAGAATATAAATGTTAATTAGATGCAACTCTGTTAATAAAAAGGCATTGTTAGCAATGAATAATAATGATGATACCGTATAAAGGCAAATGTTAACATGATAATATTAACAATAACAGCACTAGCAATACTGATTATATTATGTGTTAAAAAGAAATATGTATAAAAAAAGAAAAGGCATACAACATGTAAAGCAAATGAAACCTGCAATGCTAATATGAAATTAGTAATAGCAACACATTACTTTAATCTTTATGAGTTTTTCTCAGTGAACTCCAGTTTTTCCTCCCACGCCCCAAAGATGTGGGATTAGTTAGAATAACTAACGTTTCTGTAAGTGTGAGCATGTGTATGAATGTGCTCTGCAGTGTACTCCAGTTTTCCTCCCACATTCTGAAGACATTTGTGTTAGGTTAATTAATCCTTGTGAGGCTGATTTTCTTTTTGTTTTGTTAAATGGCAGTAGGATGATTTTTGTGAACAACATCAAAACTCTTTTTGTGTCACTCAGACTGTGGAAACCATTCAACTAACAAATGCAGGAACACTCTATAAATGATTATTTTGAAGCATAAAATACTTCTAAAGAACACAAATTGCATGCATTGCAAAGTCACTGTTTGCAACAAGTGGTGCACTGCTGATGCAGTTTTTGAATGGAACTCTCATTGCCACTTTCTTCTTCATTGGGCACTGCAGAATTCACACCATCAACAATATGTAAAACATCTTCTGCAGAGAACTTAATTATTCATTTTTACAAGTAGGTATTTGATGTCATGCAGTGAGGAAAATCAATGGCTATCGCTGGTAGGATTCAGTTAATCCTGCAGTCTTCATTGCCATCTTTTCGATACAAGTGCATAGGCATTCAAGAAGATTTT
Source organism: Erpetoichthys calabaricus (assembly GCF_900747795.2). NCBI lineage: Eukaryota > Metazoa > Chordata > Cladistia > Polypteriformes > Polypteridae > Erpetoichthys > Erpetoichthys calabaricus. Next base: position 62,626,644 of record NC_041395.2, read on the forward strand.
CCACAATTACCCTTCTAACTCTTGGTGTCGACTTTTGTTGAGACCCGCCTTGATAGGGTTCACTGATGATTCGCTGATTCTAATCTTGGCGCTGCATAAGAGTTTGTGTGGGTGAGTGTGCAAATACTCCCTGTAATGGCCACTTGTCATGTGCAGGCCAGATCTAGTTCCTGTCTTGTGCCTAATTCTGCTCCACCACAATCACAAACTGGAATTATTCTCGCGTAAGAGTGTTCCATTATGTAGTGTTAATATAATTCGAAAAAAAAGAAATCTGACATATTATTGAATATCAAGATTTCAGAACTCATATAACAATTGTTAAAAAAAACTTTACAACTTATAGCAATTCCATTTTAGTCACCACCAAAATATTCCTGTGGATGTGATACACTTGTCCCAGTGTATACTATATTCATATTTTCATATTATGTCTACAGCCTCCTACAATTTTTTCCACAGTGAAAAATCATCTTCCCTTCAATTTTAATTTCAAAAACAAAAATAATTCACAGCTAAATAGCTCTGGCAAATCTGTGGGGTGCAAAGCAACAACCACATTGGTTTTAGTCAAAAATTCTTTTACAATGTGGTGTATGCAAGTGCTTTGTCATGGTGCAGTGATGTGTGCTGGTGCACTGTCATGGTGCAAAATGCAGTTTAGTGGGTGCCAATGCTCTAGACATTTTGTTTCCTGATACTTTTCCTCAGATGCCTCAGCAGTTCAGTATAATGTTGCTAACTGATGAACAAACTCTGTATTAACAAATCAGTCGATGTCTAAAAACACAGTCATCATTGTCTTGATGTTTAGTATGACCTGACATGCTTTTTTCGGCATGGAGAAGTAAAAAAAATGGCACATGCGTGTTTGTAGAATACATGTCAGCAATGCAAGCTCGATTAAATCATCCAAAAGACACTCAGAGGACTTGCTGACATTACTGTAGACAGACGATACCTAGCGACATAGTCGATAATTACACCCTACTGACATGCTATTGACTGTTTCCAGGAAATTTTGGGTACCCACCCTCAGGCATTATGTTAAACTAATTTAAAAGATAACATTGGTTGACAGTGAATACAATACTAACCTTAGTAAAGAAGTATAAAATTAGCAAGTTTAAACAGCAAACTTTAGGTGTTTGCTTTGATCACCATTATTGCTTTCACATACAGACATGATTCCTATTAATTTTCAGGCCATAACTCTGGATGGTTGGTGTACTGTGTATAAGATAACCACCTACCACCTATTAATATATCATGATAAGTTTCTTTTTCACTCAGAAGTAAATTGTTTTCTTTTTCCACTTTCTTCTTCCCTTGAATGATCCTATCATTTATATGAAAGGAAAGTAATACATTATTCTAGCTGAACTCCTTGCTCTTTGGTGTTATAATACAAAACAGGCACACAGCGTATAAGGTATCACATCCAAACCGAAAAAAAAAATATATATATAAAAAAAGGATATAATTGGGAGAAAAATGAGCATCAGCTATTTTTTTCTCCCACCTAGATATGTTCATTTCCTAATGCTAATTATAAATCTTTCCAAAAAATGCACCTTTAGTACAGTTTTATTGAAGGTGATAATAAAGGTTCTGAAACTTTCTCCAGGTAGAACAGCAGATTAAATAATTATCTAACAGCACCTCCGTAGGTGTGAAATATTTTTCACTTCCACTCTTCTACCTGTCACATGCTGTCTTAGGTAGCATCGACATTTGTTAAAGTTCTTGTGGGGCAGCAGCTGACAGGATGAACTTGCCTGACTTAATTTGTAAGTACAGGCATGAAAGCATGAATAGATGCGATACATCTTATTACAACTGCAAAACATTTATAATTGCTTTGCATGCTGACAGATTTAGCTGAATGGCCTCTTGGTGTGCTTAGAGAAATGTGATGTCATTTATGACAAGACTGGTATAATGGAAAATATATTCTCTTGCTGGCTGAGGGTTAGCCGACATATTCTAAGATTTTGACAAGATGCCATTAATGATAATTAAATGATCAATGTCAGACCCCCAGAATGCTGATGTAGTGTAGGTTACTTTACATGTCAGTTATGCTGCAATCAGTTTATTACTCAAAACTGTAGGCATTTTTCTGCATCTTTCCTTAATGCATATTAAAAATTTTAAAATGTCTTACCTCCCGAAAGCAGATTTCTAATTTTATTGAGACACTTTTTTTGCTGTGTACTCTTCACTTTTCTGCACTTTATTCCCTCTGATTACTTAAATAATTAATTCCAAATATGTCCTTAATTTCTTTCTACCAGCCTCTATGTACAGAAAGTTTAATAATTCTGCTTTATTTTCAGTTGTTCAACGGGGGAGCTTTGTTCAAAGTTGAACTTGAAGGGAAAAATAAACAAGACCACTGAAAGAGTGTGCAGGGAGAAATTCAGAGCAGTGTCGTCTTCTCTCCCACACATGGATACAGCTGGGTGACCAGTTGTTTGCTGGTTTATTTCAGGACTCATCAATTCCCACAGCATTTCCCATACATTTGGCAGTCCTTGTTCAGATTGTTCCTGACAGCAGATTTTATGTGAATGTAAAAGCACGACATAGCTGAGCTGTTCCTTAAACCAAAACGTTATCTCATTTGCTTTGCAAGCAAGCAGCATGCATGGCATTCAAACTTTTAGTGAGGCTGACTGTCAGTATAAGTTCACTTTGACGCTACCCTTGTGACTGGAGTTTCACTGAAGTCAAACTGTTCCAGAGGTTTTTTTGACTAATAATTTCTAACCTTGTCTACAGTCATTATAATTATTATTAGCAATATTATATAGGGACACCTCAGGTGTAGAGAAAATAGCACCTTGAGATCATTTATGCTCCGTGTTCAGTTGTTTCAGAAACACTATGTCAGCAGCTGTCCTAGAAGGCCACTGTTTCTGCAGATTTTTAATTCAACCCAATGCAGCAATTAGCTCATTATCAGATTAAATGTTACAATTACTTACTCTTCCCGGTTAACTGTTGATTACTACTGGAAAGACGCAGAGAACCTAAAGCCAGAGATCTCCAGAGACCAGGCTTAGTAGCACTGCATTAGATCAAAATAAAACTTATTCTTACACTCATGCTCTGTTTCAACAGAGCACTTAGAGGCCTCCTGGGAGTGTGTTAAAAAGAGGTTGTTGCAGAATATTCCATAATCGTCATACTTTTATTTCCTAAATACAACGACTACTGTGAATTTGTTGTTGTGATTGTTTTGTGCCTTTTTAATAGATTCTCCTTCACAAAGCTTTGTACTTGTCAAATATAACCGGTTTACATTGTAAGCAAATCATTTAGTAAGGCATTTCAATTAAATATGTCAGTTGACTTTCCAGTGAACAGTTCATACAAAAATAAATAAATTGCCCACTCATTCATTTACTTAACCTGCTTATAGGGATGCTGAAGGGCGGCTACAAGACAGGAATCAACCACGGATGGCATATCAGCACATCAGAGGGCACACTCACAATAGTATTGGAGAAGATTAGTTTTAAAAGTAACTTACATAACTCACTACTTACAAAAAAGTAACTAAATATGTTATACCAGTCACGGCGCACTGCACGATAACATGCAGTGAATATACTTGAATGAGCATTCCTAGTTTTCAGACTCTTTCTCTGTACGTTTAGCATTCATTTGCTCAGAGGTTGATGCACTTGCTGCTTCCTGAGCAGCTCTTCTTTTCTACACCCTAGCAGCCTGCTTCTTCTCTTCTTTCGTCTGCATCTTTTCGCGTTAAAACTGATTAGGTCAGTGTTTATGTTGCAATTACGTAGTATGTTTTTCTTAATTTTTCGCTTAAGCTGCCACTTAATCTGCCTCAATAATGATTTAAGATATGAAGAGGTAGGGGAAGTGACGGCGAAGGTGGTAGGGATGAGAACGGCACCCGTACGCATGCGCCGTAAGGCCACCCTGCTGGCCGTTGCTGAGAGTTGACTCTACAATAAAATAAAATAAAAACAAAAAGAGTAATAAAAATCAGCACCCTGAAAGCGGACAGTCGAGGTCATGTAGTATATGTGTTGTGGAACCTGACCTGGACACAGACAGGAAGACACGTTAGATTCACCCCGCACACATTTATTGAGGGTTTCCATTGTACAAAATCACTGCTCACTAACCCCAATACCCCAAAGTTCCAGCCAACACAATGCTTTTTCTTCAGGCCGCCTCCTTCTCTCCTCCAGAGACCTCGTCCGTCTTTCACCCGACTCAAGTCGTCCTCTGAAGGGAGGCGGCCCTTTTAAATAAGCACCCAGATGTGCTCCAGGTGTGTTCCTGGCACTCTCCCACCGACACGCCCCAGTGTGGCAGAAGTGCCGACTGTATCCCCGGAAGCACTCCGGGTGTCCCCTTTTCTCTTCCCCCCAGCACTTCCAGGTGTGGCGGAAGTGCTGAGGTCCAGGGACATATTGTATTGGGGTGCCCCCTGGCGGTGACCACAGGTGCCTACAGGGTCGAGCTCCCCAGCTCTGTACCCATGGCCCCCAGGGCGGTCGCCCCCTCAAAGTCTGGAGGAGGCACAAGCCCTCCTCCGCTCTTCTCGGGTGTCCCGGCTGGGTACCACAGTGTACTACAAATTTCAGGTGGTTTGCGAGCTACAGGTGATTTAAAATCCTGGACAGACAAACAAACAGCCATGGTAGCTTATTATAGAAGAAGATAGGCATGTATTATAAAATGCAATACATTACAAAGAGTGTGTTACTTTTATTTTACTTTTTCTTTTTTTGCACGAAAAACTACACATCACTGTCCTACATTATTATTAAATCTTAAACCCATAGGAACCATCACAAAACTGATAATTTTGCAGTCCTTTATAGTGTTATCCTTCAAGTGTTAGGAAATAAATAATCTCCATCCCCAATGTGAGCCCCTAAAGTTTCACAGCATGAACACAGCCTGCTGCACCTCCTGATCACACTGTTTCAACATACCTATAGCAAATAGCTGGATGAAAACTAAACTGACACTTTATTAACAGGTTTCTCTTACTAGATCGCACACATCACACAGTTTTCTGATTGGCAATAAAGTCCTGCAAATGACCAGTGTATCATCCACCATGCTTGCTTCTTGCCTTACACTCGGTGCTGCTGTGATAATTTCTGGCTCCCTGTGACCCAAATTGGGCTGATTAAGCTTACCCCACAGTACATGCAGGATTATACGTATATGAACATATGTTCAGTTCTTTCCATTTGACTGCACTCTACGCACATGCTTAACCTCTTCCTACCGCCACAGACAATGGCTTTGTGAAAATACACAAAACATTTGTGAAGTAATACAGCATTTTTTTCTGTATGGAGTGTCGAGAACAAGCTTCAGTGGTAACACACAAATGTATACCTGTTTTTTTAAGTAGCATGGGTCTTCTTTCTTCATAAAATAAGTATTGTGCTAGGTTACTTGTTACTTTAAAAAGTAATCTAAAACGTAATCTTACAATGTAAAAATGTACTTTTAATGAATGTACTTCCCCTAACACTTACTCATATACACACACACTCACAATCATTTATACTAAGCAAATGACCAAGAAACCAAAGTACAAGGAAAAAGTCAACGGCCTAGCTGATGTATGAGTGTTGATTGCTTGAGCTGTGAGGTATCAGTGCTAATCACTGCATCATAAAGTCAAACTATAATAAAACGAAGAACTGAAATCATATAGAAGGCATTTAATTTTCTGTTAGTGTTAACAGAATTAACAGAATTCACTTACCAATCCTTTTACTTTTTCAACCCATGTAATCCAACATTGAAGGTGGAAGCCTAAACAACTGCAAAGAAGTAGGGGAATCATGAATTAGCAAAAGAGATGAAAAGCTTTAATAAGAGAATTGGTTCAGATATTACTGGAAACAAAGTGATATGAAAGTGTGAAATCACCAAACAGATTTGCAACTCTGAGATCAAGTTAAAATTTATACTGTAGTTACATGTGCACAATGCAATCGATTTCTTACTTACTGGTCTTCCACAGACTAGCAACAATGAATGCAACACCATCTATTCAATACAACATGAGATGTTGGATTAAAAACATGCATCAAATACACTTATGTAGTTATCACCGAGAGAGGCTGCTGTTTACCGTAATGACCTGAAGCTTAATGTTGTTGTAAATGGAGAACAGAGAAAAGTGGCTGCCCAGGACTGCCAAGCTCTTTAATGATACAGTGTACCTGCTGAAGTATGGAAAGCAACTACTACATTTTATTTTATAGTACCTAAAGAACTTGTATATTTTTAGTGTTTGTGAAGTTTTTTAAATATTGCTTATTACATCTTGCCAGTAATGTCACTTTCACACTATTTTAGAATGTAGTTTTGCCTCTGGCATCACCATTTTTTTTTTAGTTTTGTATAGTCATGACCATATTGTTACTATGCCCACTGAGGGTCATACAGGGTACTGATCTTTCCCTTCTTATAAAAGATGATGAAGTGTGGTGTTACTTTATCCAAACATCAGATAAAGTTTAAAGCAAACAGTTAGTTAATGAAAAGAATTCAAGAATATGGGAAATGTCATCTAGAACTTAATGAACACTGCATGAACCCACCCAAGGTGTATAATTCTTTGTATTGTTTATATTTTGATATTTTATATATAAGATCCCAGCCAGCCATCTCTGTATATCTCTGTACAGCTTGGCTCACTGTCACAAGCACCAGTCAAGTCAGTATGCGACCCTGGGGTGATGATTGATGAACAGCTATCTTTTTCTGACCACATTTCTACTGTTTCTCGTTCATGCAAGTTAGCGATGTACAACATCTGCAAGTTCAGACCTTATGTGACAAGAGTATGCAGCACAGCCTCTGGTTCATCCTCTGATCTTGTTGAGTCTGGACTACTGCAACTCACTTCTGGCAGGAGTACCCGCATGTGCTATCAAGCCGCTGCAGATGATCCAGAATTCAGCAGCCCATATTGTATTTAACCAGCTGAGACGGGCACATATCACTCCTCTCTTCAAGTCACCTACATTGGCTCCCTGTAGCAGCACACATTAAGTTCAAATCCCTGATGCTTGCATTCAGAGTAGTCAATGTGTCAGCACCTGTGTATATGGAGACACTGGTGAGGTGCAATATGCCTGCTCGCCCACTCAGGTCTGTCAGGGAACAGCGTCTGGGGATGCCAGCTCTGTGTGCTATCAAGTCTCAATCCAGACTGTTTTCCTGTGTAGTTCTTAGTTGGTGGAACGTGCTGCCCACCTCCATCTGAACTGTTGACCCTCTCAATGTATTTAAGAAGCTATTGAAAACCCATCTGTTCTGTGAATATCTGTCAAATTGATTGGGGGTTGGGACTTTGCTCTGTGATCTTTCATACTGTTGGATGATTTGTTGTTACTTTAGTTTAATTGCTTTATTGATTGTTAATCTAAGCTTGTAAATGTATTCATTATTACATCTTTTCACTTGAGGCAATCAGTTTTTGTTGCCTGTCCTACTACACTTGCTGAACAAATGGGCCCTAACCTGATGTTACACGATTATGTTACCTCTTTTGTAAGTCACTTTGGATAAAAGCATTTGCTAAGCAAATAAATATTAATGTAAATGTATTTGCAGCTATTGGTTTTGATGCAAAAAAATATAATTTTTATATGTGAAAGCCTAAATCAATGACTTTGTCCAATTGCTAATAGCAGGCAGAGAACCTAAGATTGATCATTTCTTGCCTAGGTGCAGCCCCTGCTACTGTGAAGCCTTCTATTAGTTTTAAAATGTGTTGACGTAAATGACTGAAAGTAAAAGACAGCCCCAGTCAGAGAAGATGCCCTCAATGACAGAGGCCCCTAGCATTGAATAAGTAGGGTACTGTATGGAAAGTGAGATAGGTAAGAGGTTATAGGTAATAGTTGTACAGCTGGTCTTCATATTCTTCCTATACCTCATTAAGAAAAAGTACATGACAGAAGTGATCTGATAAGAAGATAATACAGCGCAAGTGGGATATTAGGGACACGAAGAATCAGTACGTCTAGAAAAAGCGGACAAAATGTGCCTTACTTATTCCAGGAAAGATGGTAAACTGTCCACTTGTTGACCCTAAGAAAGTTTACCTTCCACCTCTGCATACCAAAATTTCTAGAAACACTTTGGTAAATCAATGGATTAAATACAAAAAAGGACCACTAATACCAAAGGGGACAATCGCAAAATAGAGAGGCAATTAGCAGGCAATAGCAGTACACATAGAGGCAATTATGTGTGTCATGTGTTCATATTTGACAGAATTATACATATTCACACAATAATTCTATGGCATATTGAGGACATAAATTTTGAAAAGCTGTTCAAAAATTCTTTTACAGATAGAGCAGTGCAGGGCTGATACAAAAAAGTGTACTCGCATCAATGACTTCAGCAGGTGCAGAAGGCTATAGTTGTGGGCTTCAGTGACAATGAATGGGCAGGAATGAACTTTGTAAACCTTTGATTATAAGATGTGCTTGTAGGCCCCAGACTCTGAGCTTCTTACAAAAGCTGAAAAGACACCAAACATGAAAACAGTGTACATATTCTGAATTCTATGGCATCCTAAAATGGAAGCAAAGTATTTATTACTGCTTCCTTCAACAATCCAAATGTGCAATCTCAAGATTCTGCTATTCAAATACATACTGAAAAGTATTGTCCCTTTCTTCTCCTTTGTCCATTTACATATCAAATACAAAGCAGCTATCTGGAATAAATGGCAATGGAGACCACTTAAGTCATGGTATTACAGAAATAAAAAAAAATCTGAGATAATATGTATCTCTCACATGAATTCAGCATTGAGTGTAAATAAGTAGACTAAATTGTATGAGAGTTATTTGAATCTAATTTTGTAAGTGCACCTAAACAGCAAGCACACTGACATATTGTAGCTACTTTTGATTTATGATTACTTCCTTTGGGAGTGTGAGTAACAGACACTTCACTCTAAAGCATTTCCCTATACATTATGTTTGCTATTTCAGTTTTATTCAAATTGCAGTCCCATGATATTTTATTTCATAAAAATACACAGTAAATATCAAGATTCAACCTCTATCTAAACTCTGCTCAAGTACCATGGATCAGTTTATTTTAGGGATATGATCATTCAAAAGTGCTAAGACATTCAGAAAGCTTTAAACAAAGAAGAACCATTAGACTCTGTAAATCCTCTTTAGGATGTCATACTTATCCTTCCATCCATTCTCCAACCCGCTGAATCCGAACACAGGGTCACGGGGGTCTGCTAGGGCCAATCCCAGCCAACACAGGGCACAAGGCAGGAACCAATCCCGGGCAGGGTGCCAACCCACCACAGTGTCATACTTATTCTCCTTTCTAAGCATTAATTGAACCACCTTATTTCATTGCGAAATCAAAGAGTGGCAGTGCCTATGCCAGCTGCAACAGGCACAGGACAAGGACCAACAGTGCCATTCCGTTCCATTTTTTTTTTTTTTTTTGCTGGTGAGGGGACGCTGGCGCACGGATGTTGTTGCCGCTTCTCCCTGTTAACAACACTTTTCGCAAAATTCACCTTAATTTTGCACTTTCTTATGCTTGTTTTATTTCTTTTATTGTACGTATAGTTCGTGGATACAGCTGACTCGAATGTATGGATTTCGCTTAATATTTACAGACTGTATGGACTCTACTTTGACTGGGAACAGCTGAGTCTGTGGATCACGGGACGAGAACCTACGAACATCTCTTTGTACCTGGCAATCCAGGACCTCGGGATGATCTATCTCCGTGATTGTATTAAATTCGCTATGCTGATCTGCTCCTGTTTCATCTTACAGTACTCTACGACTGGGAACTGATCTGATGTTCATACTAATCTGGCTTTTGGCTCCGGGGCGATCACGCCTGAAATTACCAAGCGTTACTGTTTGTGGCTGTGTATTGGAACCTCCAAATCCTGCAACCTCCTCCTGCTATGCTTTCTGCTGCTTGCTATCGCCGCTCACCTATGCTACCACACCCGCCTGTCCTACCGGTTCCGCTGTGCTGTGCTGCTTCTCCACTGCTATTCAGATAAGTATTGCCCAATATCATGCTAAAATACTCTCATGACAAACTCCTTCTTATTAAAAAGTTTGTCCAGAGCAAATGGTCTGACTGGAATATCCTAAAAGACGGCGGTATTATGCAACGGCCGAAATATATACATCGCGGGTCAGGTCGCCGCCACCGCCGGGCTGCGAATGAAAAGACCACCGGCAGCATTTGCTCAGGAATACGCCGTCCTTCTCATGACCATGGAAATAGAAGTGTCAGTGTGCCAAATTTACATTATGTGGAAATAAACCCTGATCGCGTCTCTGTACAAAAAGAAGCCTCATTAACTAATATTGCACTATTTAACTCGAGGTCTCTTAATGGCAAAGCATTGGTGCTGTCAGAACTCATCACTAACACCAAACTTGATATTCTGTGTTTAACGGAGACTTGGCAAAAACCAAACGAATTTGCGTCTCTCACAGAGGCGACTCCAATTGGTTTCACTTTCCACACAGAGCCTCGCAGCTCAAGACAAGGCGGTGGGCTTGCAGTAATTGTCAGAGCAGACTTAAACATTAAATGAATCCCAATTGACTGTCCATTGTCTTTTGAGTGTCTGGCTCTTAAACTAATAACGAAATCAGGTCCTGTCTCACTCATTGTTCTTTATCGTCCCCCAAAATACAATGCATCCTTCTTATCCGATCTGATTGAACTTTTGACCCACCTAAGCTCTTACTGTCAGAGAATTATCCTTCTTAGTGATTTCAACATCCATATTGACACCCCCACATCTAAACTGAGAAATGAATTCCTGTCCTTACTGGACTGTTTTGACTTGACACAACATGTTGATTTTCCAACCCACTCTGGCGGTCATATATTGGATCTGATCTGCACTTCTGGACTATCTGTTGCCAACATTTACAGCACTGATTTGGGACTCTCTGACCATAAAGCAGTATTTTTCGCTATTTCAGTGCCTTTCCCTCCTCTTACCTGTAAACGACAAATTTCTTACAGAAACCTTAAAAATATCTGTCCCTCTATCCTTTCTGGATCCATTTCTGATCTTTTAGTGTCTTCACCTATTCCATCAACACTAGATAGTCTTGTTGACCACAATAACAGCCCTTCATTCAGCATTAGATAAAACAGCTCCTTTAAAACATAAGGAGGTTTCCTTTAAACGCTCAGCTCCTTGGTATAACTCAGAATTGCGATCTATGAAAGCAGCTGGCCGACGCCTTGAGAGAATGTCTCGTAAGACTGGCCTCACCGTGCACATCCAGGCTTTCTCTGACCACCAAAGAGCTTACAGAGAAGCACTAACTTCTGCCAAGAAAACCCATTATGGCATGATAAAAGAAAGTGGCCATGATAACCCAAGAGTTTTGTTCTCTGTAGTTAATAAACTACTTGAACCCGCATCTTGCCCAACTACCTCTTCTACTGAAGTCAGTGAGGAATTCCTCCACTTTTTTCGTAACAAAATTAACGATCTAAATAATTCAACTAACATAAATACATCATCTGTTTATATCTCTCCCTGTTTTCCCACTCCATCCAGCTCCTTCTCTAAGTTCTCACCAGTCACATCTGTGTTTGTTAATAACCTGCTTTGTAAAGTGAGGCCGACTACTTGTGTACTGGACCCCATCCCCACCACACTACTTAAATCCTGCCTTCATGCCATAATCCCGACTGTTACAACAATAATAAACTCATCCCTTGACACTGGCTCTGTGCCGCTCACTTTTAAAATTGCTTCTGTAACCCCAATGTTAAAAAAGTCTGGCCTTGATGCTGACAATCTTAACAATTTCCGGCCTATTTCCCACTTACCTTTCCTGTCAAAAGTTCTTGAGCGTGTTGTAGCTTCCCAACTCACCAATTACCTAACCTCTAATAATTTGATGGAACCCTTTCAGTCTGGTTTCAAGGCGCAGCACAGCTGTGAAACTGCTCTGCTACGGGTAACCAATGATTTGCTTATGGCAGCAGACTCTGGACAAACCAGCATATTAATTCTGTTAGACCTCAGTGCAGCATTTGACACTGTCAGACATGACATCCTACTGTCCAGAATGGAGAACATGCTGGGTATCTCTGGCACTGCCCTCTAGTGGTTTAAGTCCTATCTGACTGATAGGCAAGAGTTTGTTAGTCTTGGCAACAGCAGATCCAGCTCAGCGCCGGTCACACAAGGAGTCCCTCAAGGCTCTGTTCTCGGTCCTCTGCTTTTCTGTATTTACATGTTTCCCCTTAGCCATATTATCCGTAGCTATGGACTGAGTTATCATTTTTATGCAGATGATACTCAAATCTACTTCAATGTTAAAAGTGGAACTTCATCAGAGCTTTCTCAGCTCACAACCTGCCTTAGTGAATTTAAAACCTGGATGGAGCAGATGTGCCTGCCTGCCCGCCCACTAAGGTCCTCTGATTCTTGTTGTACTCCACACTAATCTACACTCCATGGGTGACAGGGCCTTCAGCTGTATAGCGCCCAGACTCTGGAATGACCTACCGAAATTAATCAGGTCAGCTGACTCCATGAATTGTTTTAAAAAACAACTCAAAACTCATCTGTTCGGGAAGGCTTTTAGCTCTACCTGACTTTATTACCCTTCTCTCAGTTTACTTCTCTGTCAAGATGCTAATGTAACCTGTGTGTGTGTGCTATGCCATCAATTACGTTGTCTGTTTTTTTTGCAGAATTCACTGTCTTAATCTTCTTTATTTATTTATCTGGTTTGTACAATGCTATATACTGTATACGCTGCCGTTCTTTATTATATTCTGTAAGTGCCTTGAGCATGGGAAAGGCGCTATATAAATAAAATGTATTATTATTATTATTATGGCACAGCCCTCATGCAGGACCAGTTGTGAATTGTGAATCACCATAACATGCCCATCTTTGGAATGTGGGAGATAAGGTACTGTGGTGTATTTGGGGGAGAACTTGAAAACAATTGGGACTCATCACCCAGACCATGAATCTTTCAGAAAGCAGCACTAAACAGCACCAATATAAATATACATTTACCTCATTATGGGAATTGCAGTATAACATGCATTTTGGAAGCCTCAGTATTGGATTTTATACAAGGTAAAGGAATGAAGTTATGTCAGCCAATTGCTGGTCATGCCATCAAGAAATTGTGCTTCTTGCAGCTGCTTTTATGTTTAGGAGTATAAAGTTTAAGGTAATAGACTAAATACATCCTTAAGGTTATAATTCTATATATAATCCTGTAATCCTATACTTTACGTATATACACTGGGAGGACACATAAAATTATTGGTAGTACTATGTATTTCTTGAATATGCCACTACGTACTGCATGCCTATATTTACTCAGTCCGCCAAGTGGCACTGTACTGAGCTGACTGAGTGTGTATTTCTGGCATTTACTTCACAGTCATTCAGATGACTTCAGCATTATTTTTCTCCATGTCATCATGGCAGATTTTCAAGACACAATGATGATCACATTTTTCGACACTTACGGACTGGTTCATAAAGAGTTTATTTCCCATGGACAAACTGTTAATCAGCTGCATTATGGAACTGCTGAGGCTACTACAGTAAAGTATCCACAGAAATGTTGGATGCAAAACTTGATTTTGTACCATGACAATGTACCTACATACCATGCATTGTCAGTCAAAGTGTTTTTGACCAGAAACAATGTGGTTGTTGCTTTTCACCACCGTATTTGTCAGATCTAGCTCCCTGTGACTTCTTTTTGTTCCCATAATTAAACTAAGACTGAAATGAAGAAGATATGCTGCTGTGGACAAAATCCAACTAAAAAACAGGAGATGCTGTAAACACGACAACAAAAGAGGAGCACAGGAAATGTTTCTGAGAATGGGAGAAGCACTGAGACAAGGCATGCAAATTTATTATATTTGTATTGCACACTCTTTGAAAAGAGACCCAGCTAAAGAAGGGGCATAAGGGGTAAGGGCAATCTCAGGATTACACAGGGCAGAGGAAAGCCCCAAGATGAGTGGAGTTCCATGCCAGGATGGGCAGTCTAGATAAGCTAAGGTTACCAAGTTAGGAGAGACGATGGTGGCTGTAAAGACATTGCATGACAATAGAGGATAGGTGATAATGCTAGGGGTGCATAATGTTTACTAGCAGGAGCCCTAACCCTAACCCTAACCCTAATTGATTATAGCAAAGACTGGCAACAGGCTAAGAAGTGTCAAATAATCGATGACTTGGAAGGTAAAGACCACTGTACTCCCTTAGCAAATGGAATGCTGATGACCTAGCAAATATACCTGACTATTTTAAAGGCTTCTAAAGGCTAGAGTGTGCAGAGACATCAGGAGCTGCTAAAGGGAGGTTCTGATCTGTCCCAAATCTTGGAAGTAATTCCAAAGCTGTCCTGAAAGTGCTGCAAAGAGCATGTCAAAATGGGCCTCAGAGTGGGCCAGAGTTCGGGGATGATTTAGGCTCAAAAACGGGACAAAACTATTATGGTTGTGAAACACAGAGACAGAGGAAGACATTAGGTGAGAAACAGTGGTTGACATTAATTTTGAAATGCACAAGCAGACATGCAGCCACGCAAGATTCACAGGGACTGAAGACCACTGTAAGCAGGACCAGACTGGCCAAAGAATTTTATTTTAATTCTTTGTACTCTGTATTTTGTGTTCTAATGCAGTTATTCTTCTGTTGTGTTTAATTTTTAATAAATGCAATAATTCTGATATATTTGACCTAAGGGTTTATAATATCTCCATGAGGAGTGTACTCTCACCTGTTACAATACACACACAGAGGTAAAATATTACTACCACCATATTGTTTGTCCAGGAAACTCTGCTGCTATATTTTCAAACATCTATCACATTCAATGCACAAAACTTTCATAGCAAATGGAAACGACTTTCACTTTAGGTATTTTATTGGCAAATGTGAACTGAAATGATTTATAGCTGAGATGTATAAAAAATTAGAAGAGAGTGATGAACAGGAATAAGGACAAACCAATTTGCATTAAAAATTATTTGAATAATTTTATTATGTTCAAAACATGCACAATAAGGAAAAGCATAACAATTGCCTGCTGGCCGGTTCTGTTTCACTCCAAAATAAACACTGAATAAACAAGCTCAATTTATTACGTTATTTCATGAAGTGTACAACCCATCTGGCTTTATGACCTCTTATAATAAAAATGCAGAGCAGGATCTATTACAATCGCATGTCTTTACAGGGGTTGTCAAGCAGTTTGGAAGTTAACACTTCCTATCCCAGAAACATTTTACCTAGAATACAAAATACTGAATACAACAGATTTTTCAAGACTTAGATTCATGGCCAGATCTGGTGTGCCCTGGTGCCTTGCTTGAGAAGAGGCCTTAGCATATATACACGAAAAAATGCCCAATAACAGGAAAGGTCAAAGTTTAGGCTTTCCTACCTTCGATCCTCAAGATTATAAATTTATCCAATCTGCCCTGAATAACAAAGTTTTTAAAAGAAGAATACAAGTCTTGGTTGGTTGATGTAGTTGGGACATGATCAGATGTGTCTAATAGGTCACTTTTATGAGATTGTATTATTTGATGTGTCACAAAAGAATAAAAGTCAAATTTCAAAAGGAAAGTCTAGTGGTGCAGAAAAAAAAAATTAAACAGACAGTGAAGCAAAAGATGCTGTTTTGCTGAAAACTATTCCTGACATTGGCAGCTCTTTCAAAAAAATAAACCAGACCGATGATTTGAACAAACCATAAATACTGAAGTAGAGACAATTGGGACTGACCCTATAGAAAGTTGGAAGACATTTGACATCATCGCTTCTAGCAGCTTATGCAGCAAAGTGCTGTTTGATTCTGCAGAGTCCGATAACACTGACATAGACGTGAGCAACAATATGGAGGACAACATGGCCATTAAAGGAGGCAAGATGACCCAAACATTTCCAAACTAGAATGATGGATTCCCTATATGATCTTTTATTTTATTTAGTGCAAATATGCAAGCGCAGACCAGACCATTCAGTTATATATTACTTTTTTGCTACGGAGTGGCTTAGGCCTTTTAAAAATGTTTAATTGATGTGCGTTAACTGTGCTATCAGAAGTCAATTTACGACAGATATGATGTTGCACTCATCAGTTGGTTACATTCATTGTATGCACTAATGAACAAAAAAGAAAGGTGAAGTTACTTCAATAGAAAGTTTGAGGTTTTTCTTCTACTATGCCTGTATCTGGGGGATGGGGTTCTTTTGAGCTTCGACACCCTGGTATCCGTAGGAATCTTAATCTGGCCTTTCTTAAAATTATAAGTTTTCCAAATAGTTGCAAAGAACTCAGGTTTTTTGTTTCCAATCCTACAGTAACTGAATAGCATGCCAAGACTCCAAGGATATGTCAATTGGGCATATTCTCGATAATACACCTGCAGTGAGGGCACAATAAACTGGAAAGGGCATTGCTCGTTATAAAGTCCTTTACTCTCAGTCGTTGTATTTTCAAATCCTTCTGACAGTTTGTCACTACAGAGCTCTCAAAACAGAATCAAAATGTCAATACATATCCCAGATAATCACACGGAACAACCAAAACTCTGGCAAAACAATTGTAAAGACACTGGAGCTTTAAGGGGCGGTAATTAATACAATATTCCCATTAGTGTGAATAAGAAGGAACTGGGAGCTCATTTAAAAATTGATTATTTTTCCAGTCTTTTAGTCCCCGGTACTTATATTTTTTTTAGCTTAGTGCAACAACACTTTTGCTTATGGAGGGTTTCCATACACCATCTCAGAAAAGCCAAAAGACAATGTGTACTGCTCTATGCTGCTTTCAGCCCTACTGATGCAGTCATCTGTTGATTCATGGCATCCTGTTTGCTACTCTGCCCAAGTCAGGTTGACCTCCTTTAGTTCCTTTCACCAAATGTTTGTTTCCAGCTTCTGCTCTAAACACAAGTCCACTCTTGGCTCAGGCTTTTCAGCGTAGTCCCCACTCACAATCCACCAAAGACACCACTGTCTGTGATAAATTATAGAAGATTTCTGTTCCCCATTTTGTCTTTATTTGGTACCCACTAATAAGTTCAAATATACTTTTTATTTTCCAAGTCTTCTCCAGAAATGCTAATACATACACACACATGATTTACTGCAAACCGCCAGATAGCTTTAAATCGCATTGTCGCCAATGTGATGTGGTCACTAATTGAGCAGTCAGTTATGTAGGGAGGCAAGTGTTAACAAATTGCAGAGCAGCAGAGTAAACAGCAAATAATAGTAATATAACAAATTGCAGAGTAAATTCATTTTAGCAAGTTTTGTAAATCAATTCAGACTTTCCAAGTCCAAAAAGTTGCTCTCTCTATGTATAGAATATCTTCTATCAAAATATGTAATACCAAAAGAATTCCTTATATGACAGATAATCTAGGAGGTGTGCAGGTACCCATTATAAACATTTGTGATTGTATTAAATCTTCTCTGAGTGCACACATGGCCTCTAGTAGTTATAATATGAAAAAAGGGATTTAAAATTAAATAACAAATAAAAGAAAATATTTTCTGTTAAGTCTTATCAGGTCCAAGTATTGTCTTGGATCTGTGTTCCATTACTCAAATGATATCCTGCTACCATTTTAATTCACAAAATTCATCATTCAATCAGCAGAAGTAGAGCTAGATTTTCCTAAACTCTCAGTTACAGTAGATGAATCAAATGATTTATCGATGAATCAAAGTAAAAGAAAAAACAAACATGAATTTAATATACTGAGTACAAAAACTGTCTGGTAATTTATGCAGATTGTCAGCACATTAAGTTAGGAATCACATTTTCTTTATATATACGGCTCTTGATATGGACACTGGTATCAAATGAAGAATTCACTTGTCATCCATATGCATGTACATGCCTGCAGGTATCAATAGCTGAATCATCACCACCATGCAGCCCACAGATGTTAAAAATATAAACAAGCATAAAAATAATTAAATAATATCAAAAATACATGAAATGTGCTATAAGCAATATAGCTGATTACTGGCAATAACTGTATCCTGAGGTAAAGTCTCCAAACTAGACCATTAAGTTTATCTGGATCGCTACTGAAAAACTATTACACAAGTGATGGAGCTGACAGATTAAGTGGACACCCAAGATCAATCTTCCAGGCCAACTGAGTACTGGACACTATACGCTTTAATAAAGAAGCAATAGAATGAAGGATGAATGCATGTAATGGCACCCATTTGTGTTATGCAATCAGTTTCAATCAACCTACTGGCTTGTGCACCTTCTATTAGTGGCACTATCTTGATTTCCAAATTTTGTTTTTACTTTAAGCCATATTACAGTATGTAAAACAGTCACTAAGTGACTGCCACCTGCAACTGCTATTGAAAGAGGAGTCCTGAATAATAACTTGATGAATAGATGTCAAATAAATTTAAATGCTTGCAATACACTGAAATTTCTCCCTGTGGTAGAAAACATTATTTTAGAAATTTTAAATTTTCTTTCTAGACCTTGTTTAATAACTCTTTCTTACAAAAATCACTTCGCTACAGATGCAGAACTTGATATTCCAGAATTATTAAAGTGGTAACAGCAGCTATCAGTATGCATATAGAAGATGGAGTTCTTTTTAAACCTTTTCTTTATAATGAATGTCAAATAATTCTCCGATCAACTAAATTTTACATATTCTCAGAATACTTAACAATTTAAAAAGTTCCATCCTGTTACTTTTTATAGTTAAACATGGGGGCTTCTTGCAATCTAACCCAACTAATATTTTCTCCTTGTTTAAGCCTTATGACTTGCAAAACAAAAATACCAGCAACCAGCATTTCTTAAATTTTGTAATGAAAATAAATTGAAACCAAATTTTGAGCTATTAACGACTTACCTATTGCAGTCCACATGAAGAAGCAAGTGTGAGGCACTGATTGAAAGAGCAATTTTGTGCCATTGTCCATCAGCCAGACGATAAGGGAAACTTTCACTTCTGGGTTTTCCATTAAAACTGTAATGATACCTAATTTCATCCTGTAATCCACTGCTTTCCAGTTCAAAAAAACTGAAGAAAAAAGAAAAGAAAAAAAAACAATTACTGGTCAGTCATTAAAACATCAATGGCATATTTTTCTGACATTTCTCCCTTCAACTTTTCTAATGAACATTATTCACATAAAACAAAAGAATAAAATCAGAATTTGACATCTGCATTTTGCACAGCATGTTCAGTGGCATTGAATTGGCACATACAAGCCACAGTTGTCAAAATGTTCATTAGTGCTTACAAAAGTTGAAAGTCATAACTAGATTTAGTGTCATGAAGTCTTTACATGAGCAGTGTGGCCTTGGTTATGTATAGTCCATGTCTCATAATGCAATCACAAAGTATCAGAGAGGATTTATCTACAAATGTCTAAATGAAGTTAGTGGATGTATGGTACATCTGCTCCTTTCAAATCATAAATCAACAGCTTCAAGTATTAAAGTACTGTGATAATCAATGCGATTAATCAAACCTTATCTGACTTAGTGCCTTTTGCAGAAAGCACATGGGGTTTTCAAATGTATAAAAGAATACATTGCACAACAATGTTTTTGCTTCTTGAACACTGTTGGGTGTTTCTTATAGATTTACACATCACGTACTGTTTCAGAGAAATCTTCAGTTTTGTCATGATTTTTTCTTACACATTTTCGCTCCTGTAAGTGACTTATCAACAACGGGTTGTGCAGCCTGGGCATGTCCAGGCATGGAATCAGGCCAGGTTGGATGCTGTTCTGTGGAAGTTGACATCCTGGGCATGCCTGAGCAGATCTGACCGAGCTTGACGCTGTCTCAGCATGCTATAAAGGTGGCTTGCATACACTGATCCTGCTCATTTGGTTAATATAGATAGTCAGTGTGTATGTACAGTATCAGTATAGTAAAGTATAGTATCTGAGCAATATAACAGTAAGTAAGCTTGAAGCTACGGTATAGACCTTTTGGTGTCGCGCGATATGTCTCGTCAATGTCGTAACAGCAGCGATACATTTGCTGTTCCGGTGATATGGCGAGTTACTTCTGTTTGACTAATGTGTCTGGTTTCTCTGCCAAAAACAAGAAGTAAATTGAATATCCTTATCTGCCTTCAGCAATGAGACCCGTGCCACATGACGACAGTCTTCCAATTCCGAAACCACCAGAGGATTGGACCTTAGATGAACCAGATGAAGAAACTGCAATGCAGGGTACTGACAGTGACATTGACCCGGATTTTGAACCATGTTCATCAGGCAATCCACATCTGATAACACAGTCCGAATTGAACGATTTCGTCAGAGATTTGGGTCTGTCAAAAGCAAAAGGCGAGCTGCTGGGTTCGAGACTGCAGGAATGGTGTTTGCTGTCACCAGGTATGAAAATTTCTGTGTTTCGAGGCCGACATCATGATATAACCAAATTTTTTGCACAAGTTGACAGTCTCTGTTTTTGTTGTGAAATTGAAGGATTGTTCTCGGCCTTGGGTTGTGATCACAACCCGGAAGAGTGGCGTCTCTTCAATGATTCGCCAATGTTAAGCCTGAAAGCTGTTCTACTACACAATGGCAAAGTTTATCCTTCACTACCTGTTGGTTATGCAGCACACATGAAAGAAATGTATGAGAATATAGAACTGTTGCTGAAGCATGTCCAGTATAGCGGGTACAACTGGAATATCTGTGGAGATCTTAAAGTCGTTTAAGCTCTGTTACTGGGACTGCAGCTCGGCTATACAAAGTATTGTTGTTTCATTTGTGAATGGGACGGCCGTGCCAAAGAGTCGCACTATTCTCGACAGAACTGGCCACACCATAAAAAGTTAGTTCCAGGACAGAAAAATGTGGCACATGAATCGCTTCTCGACCTGGCAAAGATATTTTTGCCTCCTCTTCACATAAAACTGAGACTCATGAAGAATTTTGTGAAAGCACTGAACAAGGAAGGCGAAGATTTTCATTATTTAAGACAGATGTTCCCAAGAATAACTGACGCTAAGATCAAAGAGGGCATTTTTGTTGGCCCCCAGATCAGATACGTTATGAGTGACAAGCGGTCACAGAAAAAATTCCCTGGAAAGCCTTCAAAGATGTTGTTGACAATTGTCTGGGCAATTACAGAGCCCCAAACTACATTCAGCTGGTAGACAACTTCTCAAAGCATACAAGACAATGAAGTGCAGCATGTCACTCAAGATTCATTTCCTCCACTCACACCTGAACTTCTTCCCCGCAAATCTCGGTGCTGTCAGTGACGAACACGGTGAAAGGTTTCGCCAGGACATTGCTAAGATGGAGAAATGATACCAGGGCAACTGGAATCGTCAATGCTTGCTGACTACTGTTGGACACTGCAACGTGATTCACCAGACATTGAATACAAAAGAAAATCAGGAGCAAAACACTTTTAATTCTGTTGAATTTAATAGCTTATGCGAAACATAAATGTGACTAAATACGTTATTGTCAATAAACATATAAACGTCTATTTCTCAGAGTTCCTACGTGATGCAGTAAAACCAAAACTAGTGACCAAAAGAACTAGATTGCGGATACAAGTGGCAGAAATGAGCTTCCTTTGCAGGGTGTGTGGGCTCAGTCTTAGAGACAGGGTGAGGAGCACAGACATTTGGGATGAGCTCAAAGTAGAGCCACTGCTCCTCCGTATTGAAAGAAGCCAATTGACTAAGATGCCTCCTTGACGCCTCTCTGAGGAGGTGTTTCTGGCGTGAGGCAGAGGGGCAGAGCTCGATTACACCTACAATCTGCTCTGGGAACACCTCGGTATTCTCCCCAAGGAGTTGGATGAGTTGGCGGATGGTAAAAAATGGACCGTTGAAGTTTAACCTCTCTTTAGTTGAACTCTACACAGTAAGCTATATAAACCAGCATACTATTAGACTTTCTTTATCACTTCTGTATACTTTCAGGTTGGACAAAAAATATGAGTTCCAGTCAGATGCTCAATTCTCATATATGAGAATTCTCATACTTTAAGGTTTTGACATTTACTGATGTAACTTTTATCTAATATTTTAATTTCCAGTCTGTAAATCTTACATGTATCTTCTATACATTCAAGTTCATTGAAAGGTATAATGAGAGCAAAAAAATAACTTGATTTGCTCGAGTCTGAATTGTACCGATGTCCATCTTTGCTGATTCTAAGATACATTTGTGCTTGAAAGTTTGTGAACCCTTTAGAATTTTCTATATTTCTACATAAATATGACCTAAAACATCATCAGATTTTCACTCAAGTCCTAAAAGTAGATAAAGAGAAACCAGTTAGACAAATGAGACAAAAATATTATACTTGGTCATTTATTTATTAAGGAAAATGATCGAATATTACATACTTGCAAGTGGCAAAAGTATTTGAACCTTTGCTTTCAGTATCTGGTGTGACCCCCCTTTGCAGCAATAACTGCAACTAAACGTTTCCGGAAACTGTTGATCAGTCCTGCACACCGGCTTGGAGGAATTTTAGCCCATTCCTCCGTACAGAACAGCTTCAACTCTGGGATGTTGGTGGGTTTCCTCACATTAACTGCTCGCTTCAGGTACTTCCACACCATTTCGATTGGATTAAGGTCAGGACTTTGACTTGGCCATTCCAAAACTTTAACTTTATTCTTCGTTAACCATTCTTTGGTAGAACGACTTGTGTACTTAGGGTCGTTGTCTTGCTGCATGACCCACCTTCTCTTGAGATTCAGTTCATGGACAGATGTCCTGACATTTTCCTTTAGAATTCTCTGATATAATTCAGAATTCATTGTTCCATTGGCCCAGATGCAGCAAAACAGGCCCAAACCATGTGTGACAGATTGAGGAACTCTTGACCCCTTGAACCCTCAGACCACTCGTCAGACACCAGGTAAAAGTCCAAATATTGAATTTATTACAATAATTATGTGCACCAAGCACCCTCCTCTCAACAGTACTCAATACACAATCCTCCACTCCCAGACGCGTTGCCACCCTTCCACCCAGCTCAGCTCAGCGTCTGAGGATTTCCCACAGACATTTATAGTCCTTGACCCGGAAGTGTTTCGCCCTCTCTGTCCACGTGACTAGGAACACTTCCGGGTCAGATAAAAATCGTTTTTCTTCACCCCGGAAGCACGTCATTCCCCCTGTCGCTGTGACTAAGACATACTTCCAGGTTATTGGGCACGTTAGAGTCTCTGGGCCTCCCTGCAGCGTCCTCTGTTGGCCCCCAAGGTATCCAGCAGGGCTATGAAGGAAAACTCCAATATCCATGATGCCCTGCTGGAATTCGGGGCCCTTCCATGTTGCAGGGATGGCTCCATCTGGCGGCTTGGGGGTGTTGGCCAGGATATACAGCCGGCAATCTCTCACACATGATACTACCACCACCATATTTCACAGATGGGATAAGGTTCTTATGCTGGAATGCAGTGTTCTCCTTTCTCCAAACATACGCTTTCATTTAAACCAAAAAGTTCTATTTTCGTCTCATCCGTCCACAAAACATTCTTCCAATAGCCTTCTGGTTTGTCTATGTGATCTTTAGCAAACTGCAGACAAGCAGCAATGTTTTTTTTGGAGAGCAGTGGCTTTCTCCTTGCAACCCTGCCATGCACACCATTGTTGTTCAGTGTTCTCCTGATGGTGGACTCATGAACATGAACATTAGCCAATGTGAGAGAGGCCTTCAGTTGCTTAGAAGTTACCCTGGGGCCCTTTGTGGGGTCGCTGACTATTACACGCCTTGCTCTTGGAGTGATCTTTGTTGGTCGACCACTCCTGGGGAGGATAACAATGGCCTTGAATTTCCTCCATTTGTACACAATCTGTCTGACTGTGGATTGGTGGAGTCCAAACTCTTTAGAGATGGTTTTGGAACCTTTTCCAGCCTGATGAGCATCAATAACTCTTTTTCTGAGATCCTCAGAAATCTCCTTTGTTCGTGCCATGATACACTTCCACAAACATGTGTTGTGAAGAGCACACTTTGATAGATCCCTGCTCTTTAAATAACACAGGGTGCCCACTCACACCTGATTGTCATCCCATTGATTGAAAACACCTAACTCTAATTTCACCTTCAAACTAACTACTTATCCTAGTGGGTCACATACTTTTGCCACTCACAAATATGTAATATTCAATCATTTTCCTTAATAAATAAATGACCAAGTATAATATTTTTGTCTCATTTGTTTAACTGGTTTCTCTTTATCTACTTTTAGGACTTGAGTGAAAATATGATGATATTTTAGTTCATATTTATACACAAATACAGAAAATTCTAAAGGGTTCACAAACTTTCAAGCACAACTGTATATGGCAATCCACCTTGTATAGCATTATCTGCTAACTTGTTTCTATCTAGATTGCTTACATAATTTGAAAGAACAGTGCCTGAGAACTTAACCCTGAATGACACCTGCTTTAATTACTACGTAATTCAGAAACACTCCACCACACCAAATCCTGATGTTTGACAGATTTAATCCAATTTTGCACCAATCTCCATGCCATGTCTTAAATTTCTACTTCTTATAGATTGATCAATATCCCTTCATTATGCATCTACTAAAAATATTTTGTATGATACTGTCATGAAAGGCTTTTGTTTCTTCCTCAAATAAATCTTCCACATTAGTTAAACACAATCTTCCATGACTAAACCTATGCTGACTGTCCACTAATAGATCCCTGTTTAATACAGCATGTGTTGCACAGTCTTGTCTTTAATAATTTAGTCTAGTAATTCTTCAACAATATATGTTAAGCTAACTTGCATATAGTCCATAGGATCAGCTCAATCATCTTTATAATATATTGAAACAAATGGTATCAATCATTGCACACATTGGATTGCACCATGCATCACTAACATCACACCTGGCTCTCATCGGTGTAGGAATCTACAAACTCCAAACACCAGGAGTGAAAACAAAACCAAAGCACCTGAAAACAAAGAATGAAAATTGTAAACATGATGGAAATATCAAGCAAACAGGCCCTCATAAAATTCAGCATAAGGTAGACTCGATTCTCACTGGCTGCATAGCATTCTGGTCTGGGACCTGCTCGGCTCAAGAGCATAAAGCATGACATCCAGTCACCTTCTGTTCAGTACATATAAAACACATGCCACCTCAAAAAGGCAAACCATTTTAGTAAAGAACTAAGCCATCTTGCACAATCACTTTTCTCACTCCTCTGTTGTGACAAACAGAACAGGATCATTTATACTCCCACCATACACTTAAACACACACATGCACAACAGCATGTATAATTGTGTGTGTTACATTCTGTGTATGAATGCTTTTGTGTGTGTATGCATGTGTCTTTTTGCTCATATTGTATTACTGTCACTAATCTCAGGGGTTATGCAATTAAGAATTTCTCTGAACTCTTTATAAATGACAAAACACTTGAATGTGAAGTCTTATATAACACTTATAGCCAATATGAAATTAAAAAGTAAAGGTGAGTAATCTGCCAAAATTTGAGTATTAAAGACAAACCTGGAAAGAATTCCAGGGTTATTAATGCTATGACCCTAAAGGAATGCCCACCCAGATTTTCTAAAAAGTTGTCTAAGGAGTCTGATGTCAAAATGTCATGTTTTTAGGTAAATGAGAAGTACAATGGAAGATGTTGATGTGTGTATGGGGTAATGTCATATAATTTAAAATGTAGAAGTCTGATTCCAGTTTAATTGAACCACATCTAGAGGAAAGTCTTACTTTGAGTTTGTTCAGATGACAATCCTGGCAGAGAAGTCAGGTGAGTAGGATACACTTCCAGAAGCACACAGTAGCCACTGTGTATGTAATCCTTAGCCAGATAGCTGCAGGTTGTATAACTATGTTTATCAAGAGACAGTATGCCAAAAATGAGGATGATTTATTATTAATCATTTTTCATGGATAAAAAGGCTTAAAAATAACAATTTCTAATATTTCTCAAAGTCTTTTCAAATAAAGACTGAGCACAGCTGTTCAAAAGAATTTTGAAAGCTTCTATGTATGGTATAAGATATTGCAAATTAACTTTTTACTAAACTCACAATTTACTCATACCAGGCAGAATGCCATCTTCTAAATAATTAATTATATTTAAAAATATGTTTGATAGCATCTAAACTGCTTTAAAAAACCAATTATTTCTTTTTTTATTGCTATAAGTAAAAGATGATGAAGACTACCTTGCATCTATTATATGATAAAATTGAAATGAAGTATGCCAAATATCGGCATGAACACCTGCATAGAAGACCAAAGGACTCCGTTTCGCACCAGGCTGAGTCAACATTCATCTGGGGTGCTATCATCTACAGACGTTCCGTAATTTGCCAACAGGTTTCTTCAGCGGTAGTTCAGTAAACACTAGCAGATGGCACACCAGAGTGATCTACATCTCTAAGAGTGAGACAGACTGGTGGTGTTCCTACACTTGCACAGTTTGAAATGGCATTTATAGACTACGATTTCTCCTGGACTGCCTAAACTGAGGGCTATTGTCATGCTTGATGAGGGCAGGAAATCTCTTCCCTATTGACACATACACATTTTTAAAACATGTACACAAAATATATGCAAGTTGTTCTTAATACAGCTTGACTTGCTGTGCTCAAAACAATGCAAAACACTCTTTATCAAAGTAATAAATTATTTTAATTGCATACATTAAAAACTGAACCCTTGCTGAATCTAACCGAATGGCATCATTTATAACATGGGGGCCAAAAATGAAGCACACTATCTAGTTTGATGTCATTTTAATTACCCATCCAACCAGTCATTTTCTAAATTCACTTTATCCTGAGCAGAGAGAATATACAGACATACACACTCACAAAGGCCATGCAATCCTAAAATTAAAAATAATAATAATAATTTAATATCTATAGCAGCATACAACCTTCAAATGTTCCTACAAACTGCAAAGGTCAAATAAATTTACTCTATAGCCAAACAAAATAATTACACACAAGCTCTCCTAATGAAGAATAGTGTGGAAATCAATCATCTTTTTAAAACAGACTGACACCAATAGACCTTGAAAATGTAGATGTGAGATGTGGCACATGACAGGCATTCCAACGTTAAAGCAGAACTGAACTGATCTGTTGTATCTCTTAGCTAATCTGGCACATTCCACAGGCATGTCTGTCATACTGCTATCTTCACCTGTGGTCAGTAAGGCAGGTTTCCACTTAGATCAATTTTAGTGTTCAGCTGATGTCTTAGTACATCATCTTCCATCAATGCTTAGCTGAAATCAGAACATTTGCACTCTGCTTGCTAACTAGTACAATTTACAAGTTGTGAAAAGAAAACCAGTACAATCACATAATTTAGCAGTTCTGTCTTTTATTCTATTTAATGTTTTATATATCCTATATTTATCTGTTTTAGTGTTCTATGCAGAAAATATTTGTATCCCGTGTTACATATACCCTGCTGTTCTTTCTGAGACTGTGAAGCACCTCGAGCATAGGAAAAGTGTTATATAAATAAAATTATTATTATTATTCTATACCTTCAAGTCTTAAAAATCCTCTAACCCAACCCCCAACACCTCCAAATGTTTTCCAGCCTGACAGCAGATTGAAAAGCTACCTATTATGTGGGAAACTATCAACTTGCAACTAGTATAAAATGATAACTGGTCCTAGAAATATATATACAGTAATCCATCGCTATATCGCACTTCGACTTTCGCGGCTTCACTCTATCGCGGATTTTATATGTAAGCATATTTAAATATATATCGCAGATTTTTTGCTGGTTCGCGGATTTCTGCGGACAATGGGTCTTTTAATTTCTGGTACATGCTTCCTCAGTTGATTTGCCCAGTTGATTTCATACAAGTGACGGTATTGGCAGATGGCTGAGAAGCTACCCAACCAGAGCACGTATTACATATTAAATAAAACTCCTCAACTATATTGTGAGCACGGGGGCTGTTCGCACCCCTAGAGGATACGGCCGCTTCTCAAAAAACGCTGAAAGATTACCTTCACATTGCTCTCTTCCTTGCTGGGCTTACATATGCCTGCTTTATCAAGCGATATGCTTTCCGCACTGTGCTTCACATACTTAAAAGATCAAACAGCACGTATTGATTTTTGATTGTTTGCTTTTCTCTCTCTCTCTCTCTCTTGCTCTGACATTCTCTGCTCCTGACGGAGGGGGTGTGAGCAGGGGGGCTGTTCGCACCTCTAGACGATACGGACGCTCGTCTAAAAATGCTGAAAGATTACCTTCACGTTGCTCCCATCTGTGCAGCTGCTTTGTCAAGCGACATGCTTCCCGCACGGTGCTTCGCATACTTAAAAGCTCGAAGGGCACGTATTCATTTTTGATTGTTTTTCTCTGTCGCTCTCTCTCTCTCTCTGACATTCTCTGCTCCTGACGGAGGGGGTGTGTTCGCACACTGGCCTAGAGGATACGGACGCTCCTCTAAAAAATGCTGAAAGACTACCTTTACATTGTACATCCTTGCAGCTGCTTTGTCCGGCGGTGCTTCGCATACTTAAAAGCCAAACAGCCCTATTGATTTTTGTTTGCTTTTTTCTCTCTCTCTCTCTGATATTCTCTGCTCCTGACGCGCACTCCTTTGAAGAGGAAGATATGTTTGCATTTACAGTTTAAACTTTTGAAAAAGAGACAAATGTTTATTTGCAGTGTTTGAATAAAGTTCCTGTCTCTCTACAACCTCCTGTGTTTCTGTGCAAATCTGTGACCCAAGCATGACAATATAAAAATAGCCATATAAACATATGGTTTCTACTTTGCAGATTTTCACCTTTCACGGGGGGTTCTGGAACGCAACCCCCGCGATCGAGAAGGGATTACTGTATATATATATATATATATATATATATATATATATATATATATATATATATATATATACTGTATACAGTAAAAGTCAATGTATGTGTGTATGTATGTACAGTACTGTATGTATGTTCCAGCATCACTTCCAAACGTCTGGAGCAATTTTCATGAAACTTGTTTCTCAATGGTCGACAAAAAATACTGTAGGGTGAAATCAACCCTATCCCAACCCCTTCTGGGTAGTGTGGGGGGTGATCTTGCGGTCTTGTAGGCAATCTTGTAGTCTTGGAGGCAGCATAAAGAAGAAGGATGCCTCACACCTGGACAAACTGGTGAGGCTGGCAGGCTCTATTGTAGGCTCGACAGTTTGACATCTGTGGCAGAGTGACGGGCGCTGAACAGGCTCCTGTCAATCATGGAGAATCCACTGCATCCACTAAACAGGATCATCTCCAGACAGAACAGCAGCTTCAGCGACAGACTGCTGTCACTGTCCTGCTCCACTGACAGATTGAGGAGATCGTTCCTCTCCCACACTATGCAACACTTCAATTCCACCTGGAGGGGTAAACGTTAACATTATACAAAGTTATTGTCTGTTTTTACCTGCATTTTTTTTCACTCTTTAATTTAATATTGTTTCTTTATCAGTATGCTGCTGCTGGAGTATGTGAAATTCCCCTTGGGATTAATAAAATATCTATCTATCTATCTGTCTATCTGTCATCCAGTTGACACTCGGAACGACCACCAGAGGGAGAACTGGAGGTGACTGACAGCATTCTTTATGTTTGAGCTCCACCACACCCCGGTGGCTTTTGAAATTAAATAGAGTTGGCCGGTTCCTAGCGTCAAATGGATGATAACATACATACAAGACCGCAAGACATGCACATTATAGAGTCTTCATTGTTTGTTAATTTATTTTTATTTTTAAAGTTGTGTTTTTTTGTAATTATATTTTTCTCAAACAATAAAAAAAAAAGCACTTTATTTTCCACCGGGGCAATGCTGGGTATTTCAGCTAGTTGATAATAAAACATGCTTACTATACCCATTTCAACATAAATATATTTCAAAAAAAGGAAATAGACTGCAGTTATTGGAGCTTAAGGAACAAAACTTTGAGTAGCTAGTGATGTTGATCTGTAATCTAGGCTTTGAGGGGAATTTTGAACATCTTTCAGTAGTCACACTCAAGCATCATCTCAGTTGGGGGTACAGGACCTGTCTGGGGAGACTGCATCGAGGAAATCTTAACCTGTGGCCTGTCAGTTAGAGTTGGTTCTGTATGTTCAATTCATCAGTGCAGGAGGATGCTGGATTTTGTGCAGAAATCCTTCTGCTGATAGAGAATTTTCTTGAGGCAGCACTGACTCTCAAGAGATTTAATGTGAAGACAATGCTTAACATAAATCTCTGCTCTGTACAGCCGTGAGGCAAAAGGCCTTATACACATTTAGGTTGCATGGCTTCTTGAAGTTATGGATTTCTATATCAATCTTGCAATAAAAATGTGAGTGCAATGAAACTTTAAAAAGAAATTAGCATATTAAAAAAAATGTTGCAAGCATCCAGACTTTAGGCCATTTATCTATAACCATTCCCTTCTTCCTAATAATAAGTAAGACAGTCCTTGCCTATTAAAGGTGCATACTGTTTAGGACAGTGCTTCTAGTGGAAATAAAGTGGAGGTGGTACTCCAGGTGTTTCCACTCAAATGTGGGGTACATATTTAAGTTTCCTGTTCGATTGATTTTATTCTTTAAAACTTGGAGGGTGAGGGTGTTCCCTCGCTAAGATTTCCAGAAGACAGTAGCCTTGTAAAAGAGTAATACTATGAAGACATTGTGAAAGCTCCTGGTATGTACTGCTTGACTTCAAAAACTGCCGATACACATGGAAGTAGGGAATTCTGGTGAGTACTTGCCCACTTCAAGTATTGATATACGGCAATTCCAAGTCAACATGCATAGTGGGAGGTAAACATTTCATGTACAGTAAATGCTGATCAAGATGAGTTGTGACGCACCTAATTAGTCTTCACTGCTGAAACATCACAGTCTCAGACACAACACCCATTATGGCATGGTGGACAAGCAAACCCCAACTACAGTTTCTTATTTGGCTGATGCCTTTATCCAAGGTGACCTAAAACATTTGAGATACAATTGGCTGCACTTCTTTTGTTTTTTCAATTGAAGCACAGGCAGGTGAAGTGACTTGCTCAGGGTCACAAAGTTTAAGTGTCAGAATTTGAAACCATAACCTCAAGGGTTGATGTCCAGTATTTTAACCAGTGCACAACACCCTGTCTACCACTAAAAAACTTGCACTTAAAAAACAGCAATATCAGCATTTATTTATATAGCACATTTTCATGCAAAATGTGTAGTACTTTAAACATTAAAGAAAGACATTGCGTTGCAAGACATTAAAGATAAAAATGTCAATTATGAATAAAAAAAGGCGGCACGGTGGTGCAGTGGTAGCGCTGTTGCCTCACAGTAAGGAGACCTGGGTTCGCTTCCCGAGTCCTCCCTGTGTGGAGTTTACATGTTCTCCCCATGTCTGTGTGGGTTTCCTCCCACAGTCCAAAGACATGCAGGTTAGGTGCATTGGCAATCCGAAATTGTCCCTAATGTGTGCTTGGTGTGTGTCCTGTGGTGGGCTGGCGCCCTGCCCGGGATTTGTTCCTGCCTTGCACCCTGTGCTGGCTGGGACTGGCTCCAGCAGACCCCCCGTGACCCTGTGTTAGGATATAGCAGGTTGGATAATGTCTGACTGACTGACTTGTCTGACAAATAAAAAAATATAAAACACTCATTACAAAAATAACAAAATAATAAATATCAAATACAAACTTATGCAATACTGATAAACAAATAAGTAAAAGTTAAAATAAAAATAATTATGCTTCAAACAATTGTTCAGGTAAAACGTCATTTTTCCTGACACCAATATATACAAGTTTAGATTGTGCAAATTAAACATAGCAAGAGATCACATAAGTACAGTGCAGCACACACTGGTGAGCAAACCACATTCATGAGTTTGGACAGTAAGACTTGCTAGATTATCATACACAGTACAAGATGTCATAGCTTACAACAGCAAGCCCATCTTCTTAAACTCATTAGGTCTATTTCTGTTTAATGGCAAGGTTAAACGTTTCATTATTCTCAACTGTTAGAGAAAAGTCCAAGGACTAATAAATGATGCAGATTTGCCATGTTTTAGTTTACATTTACATTCATTTGTTCAGCAGACACTTTTATCCAAAGTAATTTACAAAGAAGGTCAATACTGAGTGATCATCGGTCTGGGACTTTATGGGAACAGATTTTTCAGGACAAGAGTACAAAATGGATCATTACAGGTGAAGAGCTCAAAAAACAATATACAATATAGTTACAATTTCTTGATTACAAAACCTAACAATATCAGTTAGATATTCAAAAGTTCGGATAGAGGTGGGCAGCTTGTTCCCAGTGCTAGAAGCTACATATGAAAAGAGTCTGGATGCAGAGGTGGCATCACTAGATGCCATTCAAAAGTAGAACAAGAGACAAGAGTCTCTATTTACAGGTGCAGATCCACTGATTATTCTGTAGGCAAAAATCAAAAATTTCAATTCAGTACATGCCGCTACAAAAAGCCAGAATAGTGACCTGAAGAGAGGAGCGACATGTGCCCGCCTCAGCTGATTAAACACCAAATGTGTTGCCATATTTGGAATCATCATGGTTGGGCATTGTAAAAAGTGATTACATTGAATAAGGTCTTTAACTTGACTGATACTTTTTCAGCAACTTTTTACTGGGCCTAACATTCACCTTGGTGTTTTAACCCTTACCTTGTATTAGGAATCACAAAAAAGTTTCTCACTTTTCTATAAAATACATTTAATAGTGCTATCAATTACCAGTCACTTCCAGCACAGAAAACCAATAAAATCCTTAACATTCCCTGTAGCTTTCCATCTTATTGACTTCTACCTGTCTCATGTGGCTCACCTAGCCGCCTCTATACATCCAATCCTCAGCTTATGAGTACCAAGATTCTTAAGTTTACCTGTCTCTAGTGATGTCTGTCCTTTTCCCAGCCACTACCAATCCACTTTCAATTTTGCTACAGCATTGGGAGATAAAATTGATGAGCCACAGCATGAAGTTATAGGAAAGAGTAGTAAAAGCTAGGTTAAGAAGGGGGGTGATGATTAGTGAACAGCAGAATGGTTTCATGCCAAGAAAGAGCACCACAGATGTGATGTTTGCTCTGAGGGTGTTGATGGAGAAGTATAGAGAAGGCTGGAAGGAGTTGCATTGCGTCTTTGTGGACCTGGAGAAAGCATATGACAGGGTGCCTCGAGAGGAGTTGTGGTATTGTATGAGG
Organism: Erpetoichthys calabaricus; assembly: GCF_900747795.2. Lineage (NCBI taxonomy): Eukaryota > Metazoa > Chordata > Cladistia > Polypteriformes > Polypteridae > Erpetoichthys > Erpetoichthys calabaricus. The sequence continues at coordinate 62,659,971 of NC_041395.2, forward strand.
AAGTCGGGAGTGGCAGAGAAGTACATAAGAGTTGTACAGGATATGTACGAGGAAAGTGTGACAGTGGTGAGGTCTGCAGTAGGAGTGACGGATGCATTCAAGGTGGAGGTGGGATTACATCAGGGTTCGGCTCTGAGCCCTTTCTTATTTGCAATGGTGATGGACAGGTTGACAGATGAGATTAGACAGGAGTCCCTGTGGACTATGATGTTCGCTGATGACTTTGTTATCTGTAGCGAGAGTAGGGAGCAAGTTGAGGAGATCCTGTAGAGGTGGAGATATGCTCTAGAGAAGAGAGGAATGAAGGTCAGTAGGAACAAGACAGAATACATGTGTGTAAATGAGAGGGAGGTCAGTGGAATGGTGAGGATGCAAGGAGTAGAGCTGGCGAAGGGGGGTATGTTTAAATACTTGGGATCAACAGTACAGAGTAATGGGGATTGTGGAAGAGAGGTGAAAAAGAGAGTGCAGGCAGGGTGGAATGGGTGGAGAAGAGTGTCAGGAGTAATCTGTGACAGACGGGTATAAGCAAGAGTGAAAGGAAAGGTCTACAGGATGGTAGTGAGACTAGCTATGTTACATGGGTTGGAGATGGTGGCACTGACCAGAAAGCAGGAGACAGAGCTAGAGGTAGCAGAGTTAAAGATGCTAAGATTTGCATTGGGTGTGACGAGGATGGATAGGATTAGAAATGAGTACATTAGAGGGTCAGCTCAAGCTGGTTGGGAGACAAAGTCAGAGAGGCGAGATTGCATTGGTTTGGACATGTCCAGAGGAGAGATGCTGGGTATATTGGGAGAAGGATTTTAATGATAGAGCTTCCAGGCAAGAGGAAAAGAGGAAGACCTAAGAGGACGTTTATGGATGTGGTGACAGAGGACATGCAGGTGATGGGTGTGACAAGATGCAGAAGACAGGACGATATGGAAAAAGTTCATCCACTGTGGCAACCTATAAACAGAAGCAGCTAAAAGAAGACGAATGACTGTTTAGTTGTGATTCATACAAAATAATGAAAATAAGAAGCATGCAAATAACAGCATAGGTGTTTTAAACAATTAAAAACAATCAGGCAATTTCTAAAATGAAAAAGAATGTTCTAGAAGATAAGAAAAATAATCTACAAGCTGTTATTAAATTTATCCTAGGCTATACATTAAATTATCATATACATGACAATTATCCATCCATCCAAATTACATTTTTTTATTGGTATAATGTGCCCTGTTGATGAAGCTAATTGACAGTATGTACAATATTATACCCATTACAATGGCCTTTATTTCATATTTGTGACTTAATATTACTGTTGTGAACTGTGTGCTTTGTAGGTTTGCATAATTTGTAAGCCATTTTTCTTGCACACTGTAACTTGCGGTGATCAGACAGTTTCCATGTCTTTTAGCAACTTATTTGATTTTGTCCCACTCATAAACATCTGTTGCTATTGATTTTTCTACCTGCAGATTAGTTACTGAAGGTGCTTAAAGCTAAGCAATTATGGACATAGCTTCCCTTTTCCATTTAAGGTTTGTTTCCATTACAAGAGGCAAGTTACGCTTTAACCTAAGCTGCCAGACTTCAAATTGTGGTGAATGAAACAATTTATCATTAATGTTGTATTTTAAGAAAAAACCCATTAAAAGATGCATCAGAGCATGTCTGTTAATGGTGGAATCAAACTTTCATGGACAAAAAGACTCAAATCTTCCACAAACATCACATCAATGGATTAAGTCAGTATCTAAGTAATTTAATGTGGCAACATTATCCAAGTGGGTCATAGTGACTATGCAAGAAAACAGATTTAAATGACCATATTTCAGTATGTGACAGATAATGCTCCATTCACATATTTACTGAGCTCTCTCCAGGGGAGGGCTTGCCACTGGGATGGGAGGGATTTTTTCATTGGCCTGACAGCTGACATGGGCTATTGTATCGTATGAAATAAAACAGTAATTAAACAACAATATATATCTTAATTTAATAAAAATAATAATATATGTATTAAAATATACATACATTTACTTTTAAAGATAACAAGAACTTGACTTTTTAGGACTATTACATAACCAAGTTACTTCCAACTTAAGAGTTGAGGCGGCTGACAAACAAATGTGTGTCAGGAAAAAAGAAAAGGTGGTGTGGAAGAACAATGGATCAAAAGATGATAAAATCTGTAGTTAGATGCATCAAAATGTGCAAAAGTAACCAACCTATTCATCCCATCACCTTCATCTACTTATACGTCGACTATTGCTGATGAGATGTAGTAGGTAGGTATAAGTGTGATAAGTGTGAACTGTGAGCATTGTAAAAATAATGAAGAACAAAGCTCTAAATCGTCTTGCATTTATTTCATGACCAGATGAGTTAACCTTTCTTCCATCACCTTTCAGGCCAAACATCTTCAAGTGCAGTTCTGCAAAAGACTCTTTGCTCAAAAAAATGAGAGGAACAGAAAATGGTTCTTATTTGCTCTATACTTAAGATTTTCTTTGTGTAGCAATGTATACGTTGATGGGATTAAGGAAAAAAAAAAACCTTAGGATAGAACATCATGACAGAAGCAATGCATGTGGACCTTGGATCAAGTCATAGTGCTGCATACGTGACACAAATCTGATCTTTTAAGAGAAGCAGAAAGAACAAAAAACACATAGAAACCCAGTTTTTCAGATCATCTTTAGACCAATTGTGAGAGTAGTGCTAAATCTGATACAGGCGTATACATCTTAAACATGACCTGCTGTTGATCACTCAAATTGGAATTTTCTAGGAAAGTATTGTGCTCTCCCCAGCTAATATTAGTACACTCTTTATGAAGCCTTAATCATATCTCTGTGTTGAAAATCAAGATGGATAACAATACTGATTCATTTTGCACATGTAATGCACATTCAAGATAGTTATCTGTACACAGTCAGGTCAGATTTGTATCACTTGCAAAATCAATATAAGCAATCAAATAAAAAAAAATCAGATATGAACGTAAAATTAGAATGGAGTTACTTTCAGTTGCAGTGTGAAGGTCGGCTACATACACCCATGAGGATAATACAGTAGAGACCACGGTACCTTTCTGGAGTTCATTTCTCTGCTTGACTTTACCTCCTTATTTCTTGGCTCTATTCAAACGCTACTATCTTTCAGCACAATAGTTTGAGATTCTTATATATTGACATATGATCTAAAGAGTAGTGCTGCAGTGTTCCACTGAATACCACTAAAAAGTGTCTGTACTTTGTCTATAGTTGATAGCAATTTGTTAGCCCATTTTTACACAACAAAATTAATAAAATAATTAAGGCAAGTGTATAAAAATGGTGCATACAACAACAACAGTACTTCAGTTTGTTTTATCTGTATAAAGAGAAATGTTTAAGTATACCAATGGCTAAAACATCACCACAACTTTGTTGGGACATTCGATGGTTGACACTGGTTTCATTTACAGAACAGGGGCCTCATGCATAACGCCGTGCGTAGAATTTGCACTATAACATGACGTAAGCACAAAAGCCAAAATGTGCTTACGAACAGAAAAATCCAGATGCAGGAATCTGTGCGTTTGCCAACTTCCGCGTTCTTCCGCTACATAAATCCCACTCAGCGTGGAAATAAACACATGTGCACACGCTTGCTGTCCCGCCCCATCTCCTCCCAGAATTACGCCTCTTTCAATATGCAAATCAATATAAATAGCCCTTAAGCCCAACGTTCTGTGAAAAGGCAATGGCAAAAGTAAGAGGAAAAATAGAAGAATTTCAGCGAATACCAAATGGAGGCAAAGAAAAACATACTATTTGTTGGTTTAAACAGTTATATAAGCAACAAAAGGAAGTTGATCGAGTGACATAGCGTGTCAGAGAAACTCGAAAGCTCAAGTTCACAATGTCGCACAGTGCCCGAAATAAAAAAGTTGTCACATGTCAAAGTCAGCATGAAAAAGCGACTCGTAGCCCACCGTCTGAGTGTCATATGAAAGCTTATTAGGGTACAGTGGAAAAAAAGGCACACAGTGTGAAAAAAGCACAAAATGTCAACTTTAATCTCAAAATTTCCACTTTAATCAAGTAGTTTATTTCGTCATTAAAGTAGAACATCATAAACTTCATCTTAAAATCGTTTAATTTACTAGTTTCTCAAATCCCATCATAACTAAAGTAGCACGTTAAATGCTTTGTTTTGTATTTTATCTTATATGTGCTCTATGTGCCCGAATCACTACGTGCTCTTCCTCCGACAGGACACAGAATCCATTACGTTCATAATATTACAGCTCTCTGAGTAATTAAAATACTGAGAAGTATACGTGATATCATTTTCCTGATGATATAAGTTAAAGCATGTTATTAAACATGAGAAGACGGTGGCACAATGATTGTTCATGTCTTACAGCAAGATGCTTGCTGCGCCATGCGCGACCTTCAATGAAATGCTTTATTACAGAAGTACTATCTTTTTCAAACGTACTAACCCCCAATTCCTGTACTTACTTTTCTTTCTCCAAATACCCAATCGCCGCACAATCAGCTCTGTAATACACATTAAGCCATCTGTAAGCTTAGAACGCCGATTCTTCAAACTTTTAATGAACATCGAAATATCTTTGTAATGTTTAATTATTCTATCCATCTATCCTTCCAGTGTCGCGCCAGCCACAGCATGAAAACAGCGCGAGGCAGGAACAAACCGTGAACGAAGTTCAAGCTCGCTAGCGCTGCGGCACCGTGTAGTTAAAGTTAAAGTTTTATCTGTATAATATAATCAACGTATTTTGCTGCCTTTCATCTTAAAAATGAAATCGTCATCATATGTAAATACGTGCTTTATAAAGTGGCTCAGGTTGTGATATATTATAACTGTATCATAAGTACAATTACCTCATGGTAACTTGCAAGTACAAACAGTTCTACAAGGAGTACTTGATGGACTGATTGAGTGTGTGTATAGTTCTTGGGATGAAACTGTTTGTGCACCACGAGGTCCAAACAGGAAAGGCTGTGAACCGTTGGTCGGATGGGAGCAGTTCAAATAGCGAATGGCTGAGGCAGCGAATGCTTGATGCTGTATACTGATAATTCTCTTTCCAATCGCTGTAGATCTGTGATTCACACTCAGATACAGTGATATAAATACTCCGAGTGGTACAGTGAGAGTAATATGGAAAAAGGTGATCCACTGTGGCAACCCCTAACGGGAGCAGCTGACAGAAGAAGAAGAAGGTGCAGTGAGAGTAACAACGCTAAAGCAGTTACGGTACTTAGAATAGTTTGACCATTCTGTGGACCATTATATTGTTACAGGTTAATTACAATCAGATGCATTAAATTTATGAATGATATGCGGTTAATTTAAGTGTATTTGATAAAGCCGCCGTCGTGGATGTGGATCTAAGAAAGGGTAAGCACACAGGAACAGTAGCACTGCTTTGACGCTGGGTGCTGCCAGTCTGCAAAACCGAGCGGAGAACTTGCGTACGACAGGGTATGAGGTACCGTGGAAAAGTGCGTGGCTTTACGCCAAGTGTAGGTTTTATACATCGCGATATGAACGTGGAAACGGTCTTACGCAACATTTCTGTGCGTACGCACCGTTTATACATGAGGCCCCAGGAGAGCACCTTATAGTGTAATTTCACAGAAGATTTTAGGAGCTTACAGGGGCAAAAGGAGAAGGAAACAAAACAAGATAGCCTTGCTCCGTTTGGTCCCTAGTAGAAGCGAAAAAGTTGTAAATTAGGACAGTGAAACAGGATGATCGACTTGGCTTCTCTGCTTGGCTTGTAATTTTAAGTTGTCTGTGTTTATCCTTTTCTTGTCCTTAATAAAATCACCATTTTTAAATAATTCTGCTCTATCTGACCTCTGCATGGTGCTCTACTCAACTATAATCTTGTTGCTGCGACTAATGAGTAGATCTCTTCATGAAAAGAGCTTTTTTTTTCAGGTCACAGAAGTTGAATTACATTAACTATAAAACAAAAGCTGGTCATAAGCAGGAGTACGCCGATGGAGTGAACTTCTCTAAATGAATAAAATTAGTAGCTGGAGAGCTTAATTTGTGAACCTGAAATCCTTAATAAAACTTTATTTTTTGAAAGAGAACAGGGGTGAGAGGTTAATTCTTTATTTTCAAAAGATCAGAGAAAATATTGCTACAAAGTTTCACTTTTAACATAATGGCACATCACAGGTAATCAATGTATGCATGCACAGCCAAGGTAGTGGCAAGGGTGCGGCAACCTAATTGAATCCCTAAATATCAATAACTAGTATCAGAAGAGATTGTGGATGATGCAGAAAAAAAATCAAAATAAGAGTTTCTTTCAAGTAAAGAAACAAGGAACAAATTGCAAAAAAACACTTCAATGACAGCAGATTCTTATTGGCACCAATTGAATCAGCAAGCGAGAAGTTTCACTAGCAGGCCTGGCTCTTGTGAAGCTATCACCCTTGAGAAATCTCCCATTATGGAAACCCATTTATCAGCTCTCCTTTCAGCTCTCAATATTTCATTCTAAAAATGGATGAATAACTGTCCTTTTGCTGCCAATCAAAGCTGTATAAATCTCCTATGACATGTACAGGTTAAATTTTATGTGTCCCTGCCAAGAAAGTACACTCTAAACAATAGCCAGTTGTCAGTTATGTCAAGGGATGAACCTGCCCTCTAGGATAAAAAAAAACTTTCAATCTTTCGCTATTGCCCCTCCACACTCTTTTTCCAAACTTTATGAAAGTTATGTCCTCCCTGGTTTATCTAGCATTTATCTAACAATACCCAATCCAAAAGTAATGAATATAATATTCCAGGATATCTAAACAATTTGTACAATAATGGGTGAGGATCAGCAAGTTCCATTGCTATTTGCATTGGGGAAAAAAAGATCATTACATGATGCCAACTCTAATAATTGAATATTAATAGTTTTAAGATGTTGGTATTGCTGGATGGTCAATGTGGTGGTAAAGCTGCTAATGTTACATTCTCAAAGCTCTCAGGACCTGAACTCAATTTCAAGTCAAGTCTAGTCAAGTGGATTTATTGTCATACCACCATATACACAGTACTGTATCATACAGTTGCACTAAATAACATTCCACAGGACCATGATGCAACATATATGCATACATAATAAAAAGTGTAAGGCAAGCAAATAGTAAATAGGTAAGTAAATAGATATAATAATTTGAAATTGATTGTAAGAAATCTCTCTATTATAATAAAAAGATCTTGGAAGGAGACGAGACATGACCTTCTCAGACAGAACACTTTCACGTCCCGTGAAACAAAACTTTGTGCCAAGAGATTTAACCATGCCTGGGACCAAGAAATAAAAGACAAATTAGAACAACGCAAAGAATTCAAAAACGTTGGTGTGATACACATGCATAGCAGGGTCTGAGATAATGGAAGTTCGAAAATTTGAAAGTCTCAAAAAATGATAGCAAAGATCGCATTTGCGCAAACAAAAGTAAATTATTACTCGATGAAATAACGGAACAACGTAAAGACTTGTAGATTGTCTAATTCGTGTTGCCATCAGGGAAATGTAGTGTTTCTTCTGTAGAGGCGTATCCATGAGAATTAAAAGATTTGTTGTTTGGTGAAAGTGAAATCCACATACACTGTCATGCTTGGGTCACAGAGTTGCACAGATACACAGGAGATTTTAGAGACAGAAACATTATTCAAACACTTCAAACAAACATAAGTCCCTCTTTCAGGAGTGAGCTCTGTGTGTAGTTGGAGGGGAAAAGAATAGAAAATCTTCCTCTTCATAGGAGTGTACCTCAGGAGCAGGACCCCCCCCCCCCCCCCCCTACAGGAGCACAGGATGTCTGGGGGAGAAGAGAGACCAAGGCAGTGAGTCAAAAGGACAGATGCTGTACAGGCTTTTAAATGTTCGAAGCGCTGAGTGAGATGCAGATCACCTGGTACAGCAGCAGCAGCAAGCCAGGAGGCTGATCGAGCAAAGAGGAGGTAAAAAAAACACTATTTGTTTTCCATTGTATCACCGTTTAAGAGAGGGGTTTCGGAGGAGCGACTGTGTCTCCTTTGGGGTAGTGTTTAGCCCCCCCTTTTCACAACGCGTGGCAAGAGACGCAAAGTGGCTTGCGAATAGCTGCAGACCTAGGGGTGAGTTGGTGAGCGAAGCAAGTACTTAATAAATAATAACAGTAATTACTGACACATACAAGACAACAGTAGTGTAACAAATGTACTGCATATAAAGTTGCTACTAGGAGCAAGATCTGAGGGTAGGGGGACAGCAAAGAATTCAGAGTCCGAAAAGCCAAGAGGTTGAAGCTGTTGTAGTACCTGGCAAGAAGTTGTTTGGATGCTACAGTACCTTCTTCCAGATGGTAGTGGGACATATAAACTGTTGGGAGGAATGGATGCATACCATCATAATGCTGTACGCTTTGCAGAAACAACTCTTTACAAAAATGACTTCATGGAGGGCATCGAAGACCCCAAAAATCTTTGCTGCATGTTGCATTATCTGTTGTAGGACCTTATAGTCAGAGACAGTGCAGTACACAAACCAGACAGTGATGCAGCTGGTTAGAACACTGTTGATGGTGCCCCAGTCGAATGTGTTGAGAACAGAGGAGGTAGTCTTGCCTTCTTCAGCCTCAGAAGGAAGTGGAGCCACTGCTATGCCTTCTTAGCTATGGAGGTGGTGTTAATTGACCAAGTAAGGTCAGCTGTTAGATGCACACCAAGGAATTTAGTGCTCTTGATCAGTTCCACTGCAGATCCCACAATGTGCAGTGTCCACACAGCATGGGCTTTCCTGAAGTCACAATAATCTCTTTTGTTTTGTCCACATTAAGAGACTCCCCTCACTGGTCTATGTGGAGTCTGCAAAGGCTTTCTGGAAGAATTTCAGAGTCCTAAATGGCCACATTAAATTGAATCCAGTATGAGTGAATAAGGGTTCTGCTTTGCTCTCAATGCTGTTGAAAAATAGGTGCAGGCTTTAAAACATGAAATGAAGAATATAATCTGTGTTAACTGTATTCTAAATAAAAAAATACAAAACCAGTTGCAATTGACACATTGAAAGGGTAAAGATGGAAGCCAGTTGTAACAAGGAGGAGTGCATTAATAGACAGCGAAGAAAAAAAAAACAATTACGGTCAAATTGATGAGTTTGAAATCTCAAAATCCTGGTCACAGAGTGTATTGAAAGCACTGACCTATGGTCAAAGACAATCTGCTCTGGTTCCACAGAAATAACAGAACAAAGGGCCGAGCACATAGAAGATGGATGGTTGGCAATGGCATCAAACCGACTGAAGGTAGAAACACAGCAAAGAACCATAAATAAAATGATGGAGAAGAGCCTGAAAAGGTTTTTCATTCAATGTACTATAGATGAAGATGCTGATTATGCAGTACATTGTTCTTTCAGCATTTATTTCAAGCTGAGATTTTATGCCACTGAGCAAAGTGTAATTTATTCAAAATGTATTCATTCACAACACTTCTGAATGTACACCTACGTTACATTCACTTTGACTTTTCTTAAAATGTGCAAGCTCTATTAATTTGATTCTGTCAGTCCTTATGTAACTTATAGATATCCAACTACCAAATAGTTTACAAGAAACCAAACCTACAGCACAGCTTGTCTAAAAGTATGGTACTTGAAGATGAGGAAGTAGAAAGACATTTTACAATTATGAGACCATCACAAGGTACAAATCTGCAAAGGAAAAATAAATCAGTGAAAGGATTACATTTTATAATTTGTTTCTATAGTACAAAAATAACCTTTTCAAGGATCTACAGTATATTACACTACTCTATAAAATAAAATAATTTGCAATATTGCTCCACTCAGTACTCCTCCCAAAGTCCAAACGCAGGTTAGACACTAAATTGACCTAAAACTGAATGTGACCATTGATGAAGTTATGCATCTTTAGGGTTTGTTGTGCTTGGGAGACAACTTTAGGGCTCATCTAAAGGTAATTACACTCCAAACCAGGGGTTGGCACTCTTGCCTAAAGCCTTTTCTCTTCCTTCCTCTGCAGAAGCAATGATTGACAATCGTGTCCTTTATAATGTCACTTCTGCTTCCCAACTGTTTTCATTTTGACAATACATTTTGATTTACTTTTACTCTTAGTCTTCAGACTAATTGCATTTTAGTTTTAGTCACATTTTAGTCATTTGATCATTGTTAGTTTTAGTCTAGTTTTAGTCGACAAAAAGAAAATTAATTTTAGTCAAGAAAAAGTAAATAAATTGGTTTTAGTCAACTAAAGTAAAAAGTAAATTAGTCAGTCAAAATCATTTGGATATCTTGTTTAATATATGAATATGTACAGAATATACTATAACATATACACTAATGAGCCAAACTACATGTAATGATTATTGAACATAAAATGAAGAAGTAGGTGTAGAAAGGATTTATTCCAAAGGTCAGATAATGGCAGTTCTGGTCTGTCATCACAGTTTTCTGACCTTCATCTTGCCTTAGTTATGCTGCTATAAGATTTTACCAAAAAAATATATATATATGACATTTGTTCTTTTACTATCCATCCATTATCCAACCCACTACATCCTAACTACAGGATCACGGGGGTCTGCCGGAGCCAATCTCAGCCAACACAGGGCGCAAGGCAGGAAACAAACCCCGGGCAGGGCGCCAGCCCACCGCAGTGCTTTTACTATGTTCTTCGCAATTTAAGGGTTATGCTCATAAACCTTAGCTTTCTCTCAAAAACCAAACGAATAACAGCAATTTAGTGTTACAGTTACAACTCACATCTGAGGCTGAGCACATCTGATTACACTCTCAAAGCTGCACAAATCTTTGCCTTAAGTAACTTGTAAAGGCATAAAACTGGCAATAATAAAACCCTGTGTGTGTGACTGTTAGCTTTTTTTTTTCATTAATAAGCGCATTTTGCCCATCCGCACACTGAGATTCTTGAACACACAGCACTGCCAGACATGACTTCTGTTTTTCTTTTCGACATGTGTTGGTGCAGTGTTCTGTCATGAACACTTTAAGCCTTTTTCATATGTAGTTTTTACTCTCATTTTTCTCAAATACTATTGTGCCATCTGAAGTTATTTGTATATTTGCAGTCACGCAAGAGTGCAGTACGAACCTTAATATCGATGTGACATCCCTGCTTGTAGCACACCTAAAATAAATGGATGCACTTGACGCATTGGTATTAGCAGGATGAATCACCATTTAGATAACGTTACATACCTAGATGCTCCTAGATGCCTCTTCATGTTTATGGTGTTCTTTTCTCTGCGCTTCATTCCACATGGCTTACACTGGGTTTTATTTTCATCAGCGCTGTAATTAAAGTCGGTCCGTATGTCTGACGATTTTTCTAGCCCGGGAATCATGATGGTCAACATAGCAGAGCGGTTTGGAAAAGGATTCTAGGTGAGGTGACGTCATAATTTCCTCATGGCACCTAAACTAATGTTATCCAATTACAACCGTGCATATAAGTTTTTAAAATTGCACCACTGCATTCATGCTCATTCTTTGTTGGCAGACCATGACATGTGTAATAGGGATGTGCAAAGAACGTCACATTGCTCATTGTTCTGTTGTCTGTTTGTAACATTTTCGTTATATTTATTTTTCATCAACAGTTATTTTAAAAGCATTTGTCTTACTTTTCATCATTAAAGGCACATTTTTATTTAGTTTTTGTTCCATTTTTGTTGCAGAAAAAAATGGCATTGAGAGGTATTTTTCAACTTAGTTTTTATGAACAAAATTAACATTGGTTCCTGATCCCCACAACCCGCATGTTTCTGCCCTCAAGACTGAAAAACGACTACACCGCCATCTTGGAATCATTTGACCAAAGAGTCATGTCTGAAAAGAACATTCTTGGTTTTCTGTTTGTATTATGGAGTTCCAATTTTACGGGGATGACTATGATGCGCCAGCTCTTTATCTGCTCTTTTTTGTCTTTATTGCACTCTCTTATGTTTGAAGTTGTCAAGTCAGGCATTCCTGCAACCCTTTACTGGTATTGTTATTGCATTTTTGGATGGCATCTTTGTCATCCAAGACAATTTAAAGATCAGGAAACTGTAATACAATAGCTTAAATACTTTTTAGCAATTGCAACAAGCAGGTTATGTGCTTTGCCCCCAGCAATACACTTAGTCAGAGGGAGGAATAACAGGGTTGCTTGTTCAATTCTAATGCCTTAACATCTAAACTAAACACAGATCTGTACTATTCACATACTACTTATTCTTTAAAGAAAACAGAAGATCTTTATTTGTAAGATGATTGCTTGTAAATAGTATGTGCAGAAAAACAGTAAAGTTATGCACAGAAAATAATATTGTTAAGCAGTACCAAAAATAATATTACATCTTAAAAAGGTGTAATTCAAAGAGGAAACATCATAAGTTAATCTTTCTCACCCAGCTACTGATAAGCTTAGAGAGGTCAAGATAAAATAAAAAAGACTGCTGAAGGGAATTCTTTCTTGTTTGTATCTATTGTTTTGGAAGACATTCATTCAGACCATTTAAAATACCCTTTCATCACAGAAAATAATCATCACAGCTTTAGAATAGCATGTGTAACTCATCTGCAATCGCTATTTTAAAGCAAAGGAAGCATAACATTCTCAAGCCCATTCAGTCCAACTCAAGGTCTTGAGCAGCTGGAGCCTATCCTGGCAGCACTAGATACAAGTCAGGAAAACAACCCTGCATCTAATATGTACTGATATAAATATCCATCAATTCCACATACTTCTCCTAAAATATGTTAAAGAAAATCTGAGAAAAACAAAACTCTACACAAACAATGGCTGTGTGTGATATTCAAACTCATGACAAAAACTTTAATAACTGCAAAATCACCTCATTCTCAGGTGAAGATTTCATATATTATTACATAACAATAAAGTTTTTTTTAACATGTGTGCCATGGAAAACTATCAGATAGCTTTATTTTGTCAGCTACTAAATGACAAAAAATACCAGACTTTAAAAACATCCGACCTGAATAACCATGCCAATCTCTGTCTACCAGTACTTCTCAATGAATGCTAAACTCAAAGTGTTTCTATTTCTAGCAGTTAATGAAACACAAGAAACAACTAAGAGGGAAGTAAGATAACACCATATTTTAAAAAAAGAGAAGTCTTCAACCACCATAATGCAACTGACAGAAAGTATTCAAACCAAAGTTCTCAAGCAGCTTTGAGATTACCAAGCTAATGAACCCAACAAAGGCTCACACATGCAGCCTACTGAGCTGTGTAATTAACATTTGAACCTGATGATTAATTGAGCGCCGCGGGTGAGTGTGGGCATGTGCCCTATAAATTGATGAGTTAGATCCAGCCTTGGACCCAGGGATGGAAATGCATTTTTAGAAAATTAATGGTGGGGAATTTTAAAATAAGTTATTTAAAAAAACATTCACATTAAACTACATAAAGTTAAAACCATCATAGTTGGCACTGCTTTCATCTAACATCGTAATGGAAGGAGTAAACCAAAATAGCACTTAATATTCACCTCAGTTGCTGCAAAAGATCTAATATGTGAGGGCACAAACAAAGTATTATCTATCTGTAATGGTTCATCAGTCCAGTGTTTTCTCCTCTTGAACAGTTATCTATTTGTGCAACATGGCATGAAATGGATAGAGAATCCAGCTAACAGAACATTATTTGTGTCCACCATAGTTTCATACAATTTCTCTAGGTCATAACAGTAGATAGCACTCCCACCTCATGCGCCCAGTGTTTTGCATAAGAATCTCTCCCTTAGTCTGTGTGGAAATTGCACATCTTCCACATTGATGTGGTTGGAGTGTGGGAAAAGTACTATATAAACAAAATGTATCATTATTTATATTATTATTATTTCTGCATGGGTTTCCTGCCCATCCCATACTTCCCCAAAAACAAGCAGTTCAGGTGATTTGGTAATTCTAAATTTACTTAGTGGGTATGTGCATGAGTGGACATTATGATGGACTAGCAATCTGTTTAGGGCAGTTTCCTACCTTGCCACAACCCTGAATTGATTTATACAGACCTTAAGTTATTGTCCTACACCGTGACAAAAAGGCATAGAAAAAAAAATCATAAAAGGGAAAAGGGGGACCATATAAACCCTGGCCCAAAATAACAAGCGTAAAAATCATGACTATGTTTTGACTAGAGGGGCAGCTGTAATAAATGTATAAGCTTAATATGTCACTGTGCTCTACGTAAATATATTTTATAAATCTGTCTTTTTCTACTCACGTGCACAGTTGACACAGAGCCAGATTTAGCACAGGAGTTCACCATATAAGAACTGATAGGCAAGCATTATAAGACATGACAGTTAGGGACAACTGCAAAACAGGCAGTCACACTGATGACCACTGTACACTATTTCTGTGTGTCAAACTCAGCATGAAACTATATCCTCTTTTGTCTTGTTTGGAATGGCATGATTCACCTAAGTGGGGGTCTGCACATGAAGAAAGACTATAAAGCCTTGGACCATTACCCGGCACACCTTTGAAGCTGACAGACAGATGGGAGATAACGTCACCAGATCCTGAAAATCTTTCCAACGCAGTGACGAAAATGGCAGACTCTACATATCGGGGCCCCACTCCCAAACTTGTTTTTTGCCATTGGCTTCCTTTGTCTGTTATGCAGCATAAGCCGTCACTAAACAAAGTTATTTCTCCTATGTAATTTCTTACCGCCATATCACTAAGGGAAGGGTATCGCCTTTTAATATCATATCTATGTAGATTCAGGTTATGTAACATGCCGGAATTACAAAAGAACTCATTCCAACAAGGGAGCTAACGCCCCCTGCTGGATACAGTAGCCTGTCAAGATGAGGCCATTTTTCACAACAAAAAAAAATTCTAGTCTTTCTATCTAAACAATATTAACTTCTAAAACATACTTATAAGAAAATATCTTATGTTTTGATGAGATAAATGTAGAACTTTTTGGAAAAATGAATGCCTTCAAATATCAAGGTATTTTGGCCAAAGACTTGCTGTCATCTTCCAGAATATTTAAGAATTTAATCTTTCACATGAAAATCCATCCATCTTCCAACCTTCTGAATCCAAACACAGGGTCACAGGGGTCTGCTGGTGCCAATCCCAGCCAACACAGGGCACAAGGCAGGAACCAATCCCGGGCAGGGTGCCAACCCACCACAGGACACACACAAACACACCAAGCACACACTAGGGCCAATTTAGGATCACCAATCCACCTAACCTGCATGTCTTTGGACTGTGGGAGGATACCCACGCAGACACGGGGAGAACATGCAAACTCCACGCAGGGAGGACCCGGGAAGCGAACCCAGGTCCCCAGGTCTCCCAACTGCGAGGCAGCAGCGCTATCCACTGCGCCACCGTGCCGCCCTCACATGACAATGAATTGGAAAAAAAAAAAACCATAAAAAAGGATGAGGGTTACATAGGAATTGTCTAGTTAGAGCCCGTAGTCTGTGGACATGCCTAAAGAAGACCCTAAAGGAGATACTTTTATAATTTGACAACTTCTGATGTAATTTCAGTCTGATGTATGGGGGTGTTAAACACCTTACACACAGAATGGTATACAGAGGAAAATGTACAAAACGACCAAGGGATGAAAATAGCAAAGACAGCAGGCTGATTTCAGAATCAAACTAATCTGTACAGGCAGAAGTCAGATATGAAGAGACCATCAATGGTAGAAATATAAAATGAGAAATGAAAGGCAGAAATATTATGCCAAAGTCCTCATTCTAACTTTTAATCACTCCCAACTGTCTCCTAACAATGCCCTTTGGTTTTTATTGTGGCTTCAAAAGCTTGGATTCTAGAAGTTGTGGGCCAACCTTGTTTATAGGTGGGATATAATGACACAGTTCATCACTTGACCTCAAGGCGATATAAACAGTAACCGGCAAAGTGACCTGTGATGCATTTGGCCACAGCCCATCAAAGATTGTCATAAATTGGTGGAAATAATCTAAAAAAACAGAATGCAAAATGGCATTGCCAGATTTATAATAAAAATATGAGCAATGCAAAAGCAAATGTAAATACAGTCAATCCTCAATATTTGCGACTTCAGGTATTCACGTGATTTTTTTAAGCTCTTTTTCACTTTTGAGCTAGCAAACTCGCACATTTGCTTCCCATGCATTAGTTACATATTTCCATTGTTCTGCTTAAAATATCAAGTTTTATGCTGCAATTATGCACCAAAAGAGTAGTGCAGTTCATTTGATTGCTAAGCCTAAGCATGCAAAATCTGTGATATGGTTCTGTGAGAAAATGAAGGTGTTCGATAAATTTCATGCCAGAATCTCAGCTGCGAATTTGACGTTATTGAATTGACCAGCTGGCTAGAAACTTTGAACCAGTTAAACATCAACTTGCTACTGCTATGTTCACATAGCAAGTTCTTTAGGATCTCAAGCATCGGACGAAGCAGGTGTTGGAGAATGTTGGAGGTGATGTGGACACCTTGCCAGTCTCGGTGGCTTCTCACAGCAGTGACTAAAGTTTTAAAAATTAAAAATACACAAAAGCACAAAAGGGAATGACTAGTGAGAAAAATGTTGTATCACACTTTATGCCTTATTTCATGGTTACTGTGTTATGAAAAGTACATATCAAACATCCATCCATCCATTTTCCAACCCGCTGAATCCGAACACAGGGTCACGGGGGTCTGCTGGAGCCAATCCCAGCCAACACAGGACACAAGGCAGGAACCAATCCTGGGCAGGGTGCCAACCCACCGCAGGACACACACCAAGCACACACTAGGGCCAATTTAGAATTGCCAATCCACCTAACCTGCATGTCTTTGGACTGTGGGAGGAAACCACAGCTCCCGGAGAAAGCCCACGCAGAGACGGGGAGAACATGCAAACTCCACGCAGGGAGGACCCGGGAAGCGAACCCAGGTCCCCAGGTCTCCCAACTGCGAGGCAGCAGCACTACCCACTGCGCCGCCCACATATCAAACATGTGTTTGTTATAAGTAATTCTATAGCAAAAAGTGTATTTTGAGCAATCTCTAGCGAAAGACCACAGCTTTTGGAGGTTGAAGGAACCTAACCCTCTATTTCCCATAGATTTAATGTATTAACATTTCCGTTTTCGACTTTCACATCATTTCCAAGGAATGTAACCCCAGCAAAAGTTGAGGATTGATCACATTCCAAAAATGAAACAACTTGCATCCCATGATGACAAAAAACATATTCTTAATGACATATGCTGCAAGTGGAATGATCCTGAGTAATGATATTCCTGTCAATCAGTTGCCAATGTAAATCAGCAGATTTTCACAAGAAAAGACTTGATCTTTGATGGGTAAATTGACAGATCACAAAAAACTTTTTTCAGCATCTGCTTTTATAAGTTTTAAAGTAATTTAGCTGTTGTGCTATGAGAGGTATTACAGTAGCTAAGCTAGTGCACAGATTTTTTTTTCTCTTCAAACCTCAAGCAAACAGTAGTAAGGCAGGCTTTACCAATATTAGCCTTCACTTTGAAGAGAGTAATAAACTGAGAAAAAGAATTGGAGAAGGCATGCTGTGCAGTTAGGCAAAAGGCAAGAAAACCTACTTAAATTATCAGTCCTTTTTGTTTTGTTCTTTGATTAAAATGAACTCTGCTTGTTAGAGTTTAGACAGCGAGTGAGCCTGTGTTATGTACTGCAGCTTACATCTGAAACTGTTGTTTAGTAAACAATAGGCTTGTCAACTTGTTAATCATGTTAGCCTTGTATCTTCTTGATAAACATCTTATGAACATCTGATAGATTTGTGGCTTATTATAAAGGTTTCTACTGTGTTTATTGATCATTTTTGTGTGTCATACAGTATAAGTTTTGGTAAGAAACAATTACTGCATAATTGAAATGGTAATTCATACTTATAATCACTCCTCACAAATTAAGAATGTCTTGTTAGTACACTGCATCAATATAGTAAATGTAAATTTAACAGCAAAAAAGCTGTAGTGCAATTGATGATTAAAAATTATTAAAACCTGTAAGTGTATCTATATTTACATTTAAGCAGCATTTAACTACCAATTGATCAAGTGAGCAAGTGATCACGGATCCTATTGAGGACGACCCTAACAAGGACCTTATCTGGTCGTCCTCAATAGGATCTGTGATCACTTGCTCACCTACCAATGACCGGAACAGTCTGGTTTTATGCCTAAGAAGTCTACCATGAGAATCCTGGCACTGAGGGTTCTCATGGAGCACAAACGTGAATATCGGCAGAGTTTCTTTGCAGCCTTTGTCGATTTTCACAAAGCGTTCGATTCAGTTGATCGAGCTGCCCTGTGGGACATCCTGAGGATTCACGGGATCCCCTTGAGGTTGCTGGATATCATGGCCGACCTGTACAATGGTACTGTGAGTACTGTGCAGTGTGGAGGCAGGACCTCTGCGTTTTTCCCAGTTGATTCTGGG
The DNA here is from genome assembly GCF_900747795.2 of Erpetoichthys calabaricus. Taxonomy (NCBI): domain Eukaryota; kingdom Metazoa; phylum Chordata; class Cladistia; order Polypteriformes; family Polypteridae; genus Erpetoichthys; species Erpetoichthys calabaricus. The sequence continues at coordinate 62,678,474 of NC_041395.2, forward strand.
GTTCATCAGGGGTGTGTTCTTGCTCCTACTCTGTTCAATGCTTGTATGAACTGGGTGTTGGGCAAGGTCGTGGGGTCCAGCGACTGTGGGGCATCTGTTGGTGAAGAAAGGTTCACGGATCTTGACTTTGCTGACGATGCTGTGATCTTCACAGAGTCAATGGAGAGATTGAGTGATGAGTCTGAGTGCCTGGGCTGGTGATTGTCCTGGATAAAAACCAAGATCCAGGCCTTTAATGACCTCTTGGGCACAGCCATCAGCAGTGTGTCTGTTTGTGGAGAGAGTGTTGACCTTGTTGAAAGGTTTACTTACCTTGGCAGTGACATGCATGTCTCTGGTGACTCTTCCTATGAAGTCAGTAGACGGATTGGGAGAGCATAGGGGGTCATGAGGTCGCTGTGAAGGGGTGTGTGGCACTCCCGATATCTATGCAAAAGGACAAAGGTCCAAGTCTTTAGAGTCCTGGTGCTTCCTGTCTTGCTATATGGTTGCGAGACATGGACGCTATCCAGTGACCTGAGACGAAGACTGGAATCCTTTGGTACTGTGTCTCTCCAGAAAATCCTTGGGTACCATTGGTTTGACTTTGTGTCGAATGAGCAGTTGCTCATGGAGTCCCGAATGAGGCACACTACCTGCATTATGAGGGAGTGTCAGTTACGGCACTACGACCATGTGGCGTGTTTCCCCGAGGGTGATCCAGCTCATAAGATCCTCATTGTTGGGGACCCGAGTGGCTGGACCAGACCAAGGGGTTGCCCACGTAACACCTGGCTGCGGCAGATAGAGGGTCATTTCCGGAGGGTGGGACTGGACCGCGTGTCTGCCTGGGGGGTTGCAAACCAGGATCCAGAGTTGGTTCGTTGTGTGGTGGGTGTGGCAACACACTGTACCAGCGCATGCTCCACAACTTGACTTGACTTGACTTAATTACCAATATCAATTTTTTTTAATCAATGTGTGAGAATATAGTGTAACGCTGACTGGGTTTCCCAGGCATCCCCACAACAGGAGTGAAAAAGAAGCATCTGAAGTGCAGTCTGTCAGAGAGGGACAAAATAAGTGGCAAAGAAGAGGGGGCGGAGCCAAGGGCAACAGAAAGAACAAGTAGCTGAGAAGAGCGGGCCATTCAGGTGGAGACACAGTATTGAGAGATAGGAGGAAAACAGTGCAACTAGAGCAATGAGCAAGCCCATGATTTTCTTGTTGTGATGTGATGGGACCTTAGCAATGGGTTGACGAGAGGGAAACTTTGGTAGGGACTATGTAGTTCCTTCAAGGGTTGTAACTATATATACTATATATACTATATACTATATATATATATATATATATAGTATACACTGTATATATTTTTTTTCAGAGAAATGGTGAAAGCTAAATATTTTAAAATTAAGGTTTGTTTCAAATAAGTACATTACAGAAGAAATTAAGCAAAATGACAGCTTGTAGTTAAGAGAAGCATTTTATTTTCTTTAAAGCCTTATGCATTATGGATAAATATTTTCTCTACATAGTTCATTGGTTAAAAAAGAATGCATTTTCCGTAAAAGTTTATCTGTTTTAGTATTTTTATAGTCAGTGAATAGTAAGCTTTCAGAATTTAATTTTGTTTAAAAAAACAGAACAGAAACCATAGATTATATATAGATTAAAAATAAATATACCAAAGTGAACACTTTAATATAGGACATAAGGTTTCTACATGTCAGGTCATGCAGAAGCTTACTGTAGGTTTTTTTAAAGAGATACAGGGAAAAAGAAAATCTGTATTGAAATTAGCCGATCAACATGACATCAATGATCAGTATTTGCCCTAAAAAAACAGATTAGAGCATCCCTATCCTATACAGTATTAAACTGTTTTCCAAACACCAGTTGACTTTTTTTCTGAAAGAAGTAAAACCACTGATTCATTCTGCAAAGCCTAAAACCAACATCACAAAAAAATCACAGAGTCCACTTATGGCCTGCAAAAAGTCCTACTGATCTTTTTAATCTCCTGCTTCTATCAAGTTTAGGAAAGGCATAGCAAAATGTGTATTTCAAGACTCTTAATAATAAATTCTTGGTTAAAAAAATCCCATCTGACATGAAAGATAGATTTGAACATATTGCTACAGGTAGCAATGACCATTCTTTTTAATCAAATACTTAAAATGTCAAATATAATTATTAGCATTTATATTCAAAAAGACTAAATTATACAAATGAGGCCCACCAGGAAATGTTCACCCTCAGCACAAGCGTCATTTCAAAAGAATTCTTAAACACCAGGCCATCACAAAAGATGTCTGGGATTTCAAGTGCTTAATATGTTAGTAAGTTTGTAATATGTAAAAATGCTTGTAGTATAAGAATGGGTAAAAATTTCCAGATTTCATCCTAACATTTCTCAAAAGAAGCTGGTATCATAGTGAATGCAGAGTATTTTTAGTTGTATGGTGTTATTTACATTAGGTGTCTGAATTATTTAAAAATTAGGTCAATAGAGAAAAGCAGCAAAACCATCACTCTGGCAAATGTAAAATTGAAAACAATTAACAAAAAGCCGCTACTATATCTAAGATCTACTATAAAAACACACATTTTCCTTGCATAAAGTCAGATTCTGTAGGTCTAATATCCCCACTAGATTTAGATTGACAAATTAGGATCCAGTGACTGAACTATCATGAAAACAAGCATTATGGAGAAATAATGCTGTCATTAAAACAGAGAATGTGTTAGAAATGTGCTATTCATAAAAACTGGATAAATAATTTTTTTTTAAATTAAACTTGCAATAATTTATCCATCCATCCATCCATTATCCAACCCACTGAATCCGAACACAGGGTCACAGGGGTCTGCTGGAGCCAATCCCAGCCAACACAGGGCAAAAGGCAGGAACCAATCCCGGGCAGGGTGCCAACCCACCGCAGTGCAATAATTTAATGCAAGGTAACCACATTATTTAACTAAAATAAAATGGTAAAATTAAATTTTATAATAATTAGATTACTTTTATGAAATTATACATTCTTTACAATTTAATGACTTATTTATATACACTCATTGAGCAAATTATTAGGAACACCTGTACACCTGCACATCTGTGCAATTACCTAATCGGCCAACCATTTGACAGCCATGCAATGCATACAATCATGCAGATGCGGGTCAGGAGTTTCAGCTAATGTTCACATCAAACACCAGATTGGGGAAAAATGTGATCTCCATGATTTTGACTGTGGCATGATTATTGGTGCTGCACTGGCTGGTTTGAGTATTTCTGTAACTACTGATCTGCTAGGACTTTCATGCATAACAGTCTCTACAGTTTATTTGGAATGGTGTGAAAAACAAAAAACATCCAGTGAGAAGTAGTTCTGTAGATGGAAACAACTTGTTGATGAGAGGGGTCATAGGAGAAAGGGCAGACTGGTTTCAGTTGACAGAAAGGCTACAGTAACTCAGATAACTGCACTGTATAACTATGGTAAGCAGAAAAGCATCTCAAAAAGCACAACACATTGAACCTGGAGGTTGGTCAGACTACAACATCAGAAGTCCATGTCGGGTTCCACTCCTATCAGCCAAGAACAGAAAGCTGAGGCTGCAATTGTAACTCACTAAAACTGGACAGCTGAAGACTGGAAACACGTAGCTTGAACTCAGTTTTTGCTGAGATACACAAATGGTACGGTCAGAATTCAGTACCAGAAGCATGAATACATGTACCTAACATGCTTTATGTCAACAGTCCAGGATGCTGGTGGTGGTTTAATGGTGTGAGGAATGTTGTCTTAGGACACTTTGGTTCATCACTTGAATGCCATAGCCCATTTAAGTATTATTGCTGACCATGTACATCCCTTCATGGCCACAGTTTACCAATCTTTTACTGGCTACTTCCACCATGATAATGCACTATGTCACAAAGCAAAAGTCATCTCAAACTGGTTTCATGAACAATGACTTCAGTGTTCTTCAGCAGTCCTCCCAGTCACCTGATCTGAATCAGCATGCATGTGCAGATGGCAAAATCTGCAGAAGCTGTTTAACATATGGGTTAAGGTTCTTATGGTGGAAAGCAGAATTTTCCTTTCACCAAACATAACGCTTCTCATTCAAACCAAACGGTCCTATTTTGGACACATCCATCCAGAGAACAGTCTCCAGTACCCTGCTGGCTAATCCACTTGGTCTTTAGACATGCAACAATGTTCTTCTTAGGGAGTAATGGCTTTCTCTTTGCAAACCTGTCATGCCCACAGTAATGGTGGACATCAGAAAGCAAAGAGGCATACACTCCCCTCTCACCCTCAATGTTTTTTTTTTATTATTATTTTTTTATTGAATTTATTAAAAGCATGTAACATTCCATACAAACAAGTCAAACTTAACAAAACTAAATTCAACTCAATGAGCAGTTTTAAGGTCCTTGATGTACATATCACTGAAGACCTCACATGGAGTGCTCAAACCAATAAAGTGGTGAAGAAGACTCAACAACACCTTTTTTATCTCTGGTGGCTGAAAAGGTTTGGCATGAACCCATGCACGCCCAGATCATATTATTGTTACACCATTGAAAGCATCCTAACTGGGTGCATCACTGCCTGGTATGAGAACTGCACTTCCATCAACTGCAAAGGCTTGCAGACGGTGGTAAGTTCTGCCCAACAAATCATTGGTGACGTTCCCAACCTACAAGACATGTATGTTAGGTGTTGTGTAAGTAAAGCCATTCATCCAAGTCATGAACTGTTCTCACCATTACATTCAGACAGATGAAACTGTAGCATCAGGTCCCTGGCCAGTAGAATCCAGTACAGCTTCTTCTATTACACTGTTAGAATGATGAACTCTGCACAGTGACAGGTACTAACCCTTATAAACACCACATCCTTGCTTAACTTCCATGCTGCTGATCCGTTATTTGTGCATTTCATTGCACTGCATCTTTTTTGTGTTATTAGTATGTATTACATACAATATGAATTTAAGTATGTCTAAGAGATTGATTATGTTATGTGTTTATTTTTGCTCAGTATGTGACTGGTGGATTCATATTTAAATATAGTGTATACTTTATTGTGTTAATATTGATTTACTACTGTGAGCCCTGCATACAAGTTTTCACCCTCTTGTATATTTGTGTTATATGACAATACAAGTGATCTGACTGGACTTGAACAATGATATTAGACAATGTAAGCGAGGCCTCTATAATATTAAATGTTAATACACAGTTCTTTTTCACCCCCTTTCAATATTACACGCTTTGCTCTTAGAGTGATCTTTGTTGGTCGACCACTCTTGAGAATGGTAAAAATGGTGTTCAGTTTCATCCTCATTTACATAATCTGCCTAACAGTGGAGTCCAAACTCTTGGAAAAATGGTTTTGTAACCATTTCCAGCCTATTGAGCACAAACAATTTTGTTTCTGAGGTCCTCAGAAATCAACTTTGATTGAGACAGGACATACTTCACCAAACCTGGGTGATGAAGGTCAGACTTTAAATTGGACAGGGCCTCCAACACTCATAACCAATTGTTGTGGTACTGAAACACCAGACTCAAATTCCTCTTCAAATTAACTGATAATCCTCAAAGTTCACATACTTTTTCAAACCTAAATATGTAAGATGGGATCATTTTCTACAATAAATGTCATTTTTTTAACTGACTTCTCTTTATTTAGTTTTAGTACATATGTAAAGAATCTGATCACGTTCTAGGTTATATGTATGCAGCAATAGAGAAAATTCTAAAGAGTTCACAAACTTACTAGCACCACTGTAAGTATGCCATGGAATCTACAATGAATTACAAATGAATACAAAATTCTACTTCAGCCATGTATTATAGGATTTCCTTGTCCATTTGTTCTCAGGCATGCCCAATGACATTCACAACTCTGCTCTGGGCAAAAGGCAATTCTGGAACAAATGGAGGCCAGCAATGCCCTAGGCAACTCTGTGACCTTGACATAAATCATTAAATCAGTTAAAAATGTAAAGATTCCACAGCAGACGTTTACTTCAACAGGACCAGACTATGGATTCCAATGGAGTTAACCACAAGAAATTGAAGATGAAGCCACAGGCTACACTACCACCTTCAGAAACCAACAACCCTGCAAAAGCTGCCAGGAAATGTAACAAATGATTAATCTGCTTGTCAGCTGCTTTCAGTGATGTTATCTGTATCTATCCAAAAGTATGGAGACAAAATTTAACAATCCCATCGTATTCCAGTAAGACCTTCTGGGATTTAAACTGTGTGCTCTAGAATTTCATGCTTTCAATTTGTAATGCCCCAAAGTACGACTGCCAAGGGAATAAGCTTAGCTAGAAGGGACACCCGAGAAGCCAGGAGTGAGAGGCATGAAATGTAATTCAAGCAAACAGAGAGCAATACATAGCAATATCTATCTATCTGTCTATCCACCTATCCTCATTAGCAGGCAAAATCTCCGCTGGCTCTTGAGTGATATTTGACAGCGTCAGAAAACTGTACATCTTACAGTAATAGAAGGCAGCTGATGTATGGCTGCTTTCAAATGCTATATAATCAAAGTGCTAAGCTCCAGGCTAAATGCATTTTAAGTACTGCAGTGCTAAACCATATATCTTACGTTTTTCTTTTTAAATGGGAGGTAATGTGAAAGGTGGAGGTCATCATAATTGAATGCAAAAATTCAAAAACTTATTAAAATACAGGATTAAAAGAGAAAAGTTCAAACTGTCAAAAGCAGGTGAAGTGCACTGCATGCAAAGATAAGTGGAGAATCTTTCACCTCTTCACCTTCTACACAGCATAACCCACCAACAGCTTTGTCTGATTCAACCATTTGGTACAGCATTAATATTCTTCACACCATCCTCCCTACTGGCCTGTCAATGATTTATTTCCTTTATGAAGGGTGGCTGTGACTTTGGTCATTTAAACTGCTGCTGCTGTTGCTGCTGCTTGGGAAGAATTAAAAAAAAAAGAAAAAAAAAAAAACACTTGTACGCTGAAGGACGCCTTCCATCAAAATTGTTGGGTGCCCCTGTGGATAACTTGTATCCTGCCACACTGATGACAGGGTACACGAGTAGTGTGTTTTATGAAAAACTGGAAAGAAATTAATATCATTGAAAATACAATAACTTACTCTGCAGGGTGACTAAAAGTAAAAGGTAAATAAGTGCAAATAAGCAGCTTTTGGTGCAAACATGGAACCATGTTATAACATATACCGAGTCGATGAAACAATCAGTTAATCAATAGGCTCATGTTGTTGCAAAGTAATTTACCTGCATTCACCTCTTTAGATCAAGATATCTAGCAATTCAAAATGAAACTGGGAAGTCCTATTAATGCACAAAAAAGCATGGCTGAAAAAATCTATTTGTTTGATTACCAGATTGATTGGTGAATTGATTAAAGGACCTCAGTGGCTGTGCAGACATCTGTCTTTTGAAGGATAAAAATGTTCCCAAAATCCAGCAGGAGGCCAAGGTCAGTCTTACTGAGCAAGGACAACTTTCGCTTCCCTTCGTTGCAACACTGATTATAACACTTACTGAAAAAATTCTTAAATAATGCATCTGAAAGGATTGCCTGGTATAAAAAGAGGGAAATTTTGCTGCACTATTCCCAAATAATTCATATTTGCAATACACTCCGAAAGGCTCACCTCCCTTCAGTATAAGAATTTTCTCAAGTCATGGCATTTACACTAAGTGTAGTCTAAAAACCCAAAAATGTTCTTATCCTGTAGTTTTGACCTTGTTTTGTCTTAAATCTTCTTCTTATATTTTTAAAGGATAAGTTTAATATTCCAAGTTATTTCTTCATGAACATGGTATATATGCATTTGCAACTAAAATTGTGTTCTAAACTTAAGCACATTCTATAAATGAAAAAAATATATCTTACCTGCTTTGGCGCTTTACAATAGAGGATATGGGGCATGAAGAAAAAGCTTAAAAACTTACCATATATGTCCATCTTTCAAGCCAAGACAGCTGTCATATATTGATATGCGCCTTCCATGTTTCCAATGAATGTTTGTGACAATAAAGGGGATCTGGAAATATCGGTTTATTACATATTCCTGATACAATTTTAATCGTAGTAAGGATATATTTTCTATTTGCTTCTGTGAATTCTCAAGTAAATGTGTAAGTAAATAAAAACAAAACTAACCTCATGGCACGAAAAGTTTACTGTGATTTGGTCAGTCAGGAGAAAACCACCACCCATGGGAGGTGAAAGGTTGTAGTGCAGGACGACTTAGTGCTGAGCTATCATGCACAGCTAGATTTTTTAAAATGGCCGAATCTCATACTATTGCTGTTTTTTGTTAAAAAATGACATGTATAAACTATTATAGAATGTGGGTATACTCACAAGACATAGATCAATACTTGACAACTGTCTTGGGTTGAAAAATGGATGTATTTGGTAAGTTTCCAAGCTTCTGCTCCATGCCCCATAGTCTGCAATGAAAGCAATAAAATGCAATTCACTTCAGAAAAGAATCTTGAGTCACAAATGAATATATAGCATGTATGTGAAGAAATAACTTGAAAAATAGCATACTTATTCTTTAATCACTGCTCTAATCGCTTCATGTTGGAATACTGGTAAACCACTTTACGATAAAGCTAAAATAATTTGAAATCTACTTTGCTAAAAAAGTAAAATAAAACTATTTTGAAAAATGGCCAAAATATTAAAAGAATCAATGACAAGACTAGGGCTACTTAAAGGTATAAGCAATCAGTGGCTGTTTGTGACCACTGGGGGGGTCAACCCATACAAACAGAATGGTTCTGCAGCACCTCAGTTATAAAATTGTACATAACCCAGAGCCTTGGAATTGACAGAAACAGCTATGGGTACGGCATGCCCAATAAAGTAAGTGAGATAAACACAAGTCTCTCTATTATATCAAGACATATTCAGAGAGACGAGACGAGACATTTTCAGAGAGATAATTTCACATCCTGCAAGACAAGACTTTGTAGCAAGAGATGAATTGAAAATCTAACAGATCCAAGCGGGGGCGGAAATAAAAGGCAAACAGTAGAAGAAGAAAAGACAAAGGGTAGAGGACAAAGTAGAACGTCGTAAAGAGGTTAAAAAAACGTTAGTGGGATACACATGCAGAGCAGGTTAGAGATTATGAAAGTACTAAAATTCAAAAATCTCAAAAAACTGATAGTAAAGATCGTATTAGCGCTAACGAATGAAAATTATCCATCCATTTTCCAACCCGCTGAATCCGAACACAGGGTCACAGGGGTCTGCTGGAGCCAATCCCAGGGCACAAGGCAGGAACCAATCCCGGGCAGGGTGCCAACCCACCGCAGGACACACACAAACACGCCCACACACCAAGCACACACTAGGGCCAATTTAGAATCGCCAATCCACCTAACCAGCATGTCTTTGGACTGTGGGAGGAAACCGGAGTGCCCGGAGGAAACCCACGCAGACACGAGGAGAACATGCAAATGCAGGAAGGGCCCAGGAAGCGAACCCGGGTCCTCAGGTCTCCCAACTGCGAGGCAGCAGCGCTACCCACTGCGCCACCATGCCACCCATGAAAATTATCACTCGGTGAAATAACGGAACAGCGAAAAGAGATTGAATATATAGACATAGGTGATATGGCAGAGCTACAACAAGTTTAATTCCAAAGAAACCACAATTCGATCAGGTTTATATTTATGATCACAGAGAAGCGATGCAACATAGAATCGAAAGAGTTAAACAATCGGACGTATTAGAAATTCTACAGCCAATAAAGGATACAAATCCATACGTCCAAAAGTATCTCACTTTACACAAAATTTATCTGAAAAACACGGACAAAGAAGGACAGATAGATAGATAGATAGATAGATAGATAGATAGATAGATAGATAGATAGATAGATAGATAGATAGATAGATAGATAGATAGATAGATAGATAGATAGATAGATAGATAGATAGATAGATAGATAGATAGATAGATAGATAGAAGCTTCTATAAGAGGCTGCTGCTTATTTAATTTGTAACTAAGGAAATGGACCATCTGGGAAATGTTATGTGAGAGTTAATGAAGAATGCTTAAACCGGCTCAGGTTGTATAGGTCTTGTATATTTCCTTGCATTACTTATATTTGTCAAGGTCCTTAAGGTTGATAAAATAAAGAACAATACGGACCATTGTACAGTGGGTTTTGGCATTTCTTCTTATCCTCCATCAAGAAATAAACATAACAAGATAGTAGACATTTTTTGTGTTAAGTACCATGTCATTGGTAACCTGATAACACAATAAAACAAATGGACACCAGTCCTGCCCAAATTAGGAATTAAGAATCAACCTGTATGTCTATGGAATATTGGAGGATAGTGTAAGTGAAAAAAGGCACAGAATTCCTCACCGAAAATGGCCATGTAAAGTTTTATATCCAAAAACTCTGGGTAGCAAGTACTGGACTGTATTAGTATCATCGACACTTTAAAAAAAAAAAAATTGCAGATTGAAAGCAAAGAGGAGAAGTCATGCTAGTGACTTTAAGAAAGGGTTGGATAGAAGAAAACATTTAACAAATGTCTCAGTAATAAAGACTGTTTAACATGCTGAGGTTTCACAAGGCACGGTAGCTAAAGAGACACCAGCATGGGAATCACAGGGAAAGACATCATTAGCTGGGAATGGCCATAGATAGACGTGTAAACTCCTTGATCCTGTTGTCTTTGCACTGAATGGTGTAAAAAGGGGAAGAAACACCAAAAGATATCACTGCAATTATCAGTCTAAGGCAAGAACAGAAGATTTCATGCATCAAGTCTGCTTTTGATGTACAGAGTTGAGGGTACAACACATTATGGTAATCTAATTACTGTACATTTCCAAGTAACAATGTAGTACTGTATAATTCATTATAGTATAAACTCTTATATTCACATAACTGTTACTGACTTTTATTACCTGCATTACAGGTATGTTTCTAAGCAGATAATATACAGTATACTGTAAATGTACTGAAGGGCAAGGATTACATCTCAGATAAAGTTCAAAAAATCAAATGTAGCTGCCAGATCTGCGTCTCCCGCCTAATTTGCACTGCAATGTGTACACAATTTTCATGCAGACGTAGGGCACATTGCATTTTATAATGCTGTCTGATCTGTACATGGAGATGTGTTTTATTTTAGAACATTATATGATAGTTTGTTTTACTTCAAGTCTGTACTGAGGACTTTTCAAAAATAAACAACAAGTTTAGGAAAAAATGATTTTCACAACACATTGAAACAATATGATTTAAGGAGAGATCTTACTTCTAGTTGAAGGGAAATGGTGTGAAGTGAACCACAGTGTGAATCTGTGAAGTTTAGCTGCGTTAATTTTACTGTTCAATGTGACGTGCAGACTCTTGATCAAAGAGCTCATAAGGAATTACATTCAGAGATGCAAAACAGTCTTTGATATCCAATCAAATAAAAACACTATAAGTGTTCTGTGTTGTAAGATGTCACGGCATATTTTGACATACATTTCGTTTGTTTCCATCACATCTCTTGAACATTGCCAAGAAAACAGGGGATAACTCTGAGTACAAATAAGGTAACAGAAACATTACCTTAATCGTTGGTGAATTCAAGATAGTTAATTACAGAATGTAAACACTTTATTTTTGACTGGCACATGCTAATTTAATAGTGTAAACAGCAGCATGACGGGAGAGACACACAGACAGGCATTCTGATTGTGTCACACAATAAACGCTGCAGGATACTCATCCCACTGATCAGTAAGCGCTCTTGTCAGCTGAATACTACACTAGCAACAATTGTACTATTTACTGACTCCATGTTTGCAAGTGTTTAAATGATTCAACTCAATTTATTTTTAATTAGCATAATTTACTTTTTTATTACAATTTTTTTGTGATCTTAAGGTCTTTGTTTGGTGGTTCATGTTTAAAAATAGTTCAGTTGTCTCCTGGAGCACTTTTAGCCCCAGGCTCAAGTGCTAAGAAGTGCCTCTGGGGGTCTTTTTTGCCCACTGCTATTATGCAATTCAATGCTTCCACCCAATGTACTTGTTAAGTTTATTTTTATTTATTTATTGTCTGTATTATCTGTCCTGTGAGTCTGTACCCTTTTTTATGTTTCTGCTGCTACATTCATCTGAATTTCCCCACGAGATTAATAAAGTTTATCTAATCTAACATGAATCATGTAGCTGTACTTATTTAACTGCTGAATTCACGTTCATACTTAGTAATTATTTTCTCTTTATTTAAATACTAAAAGGACACGTGGGTGTCATCCTTGTTCCTTCCAAATGGGACATATTTGCTTTACAGAGTAATGTAAAAGTAATTAGTAATGTGATTACTTTTTCTGGGAAATAATGAGTAAAGTAATCCTGTTACAATTTGAAAGAATAATTCATTTGTAACTGAATACTTCTTTCAACAACAAACCATCTATGGTGATACATGTATCTGCTTAGTGCACTTTTGAAGGTGAAGTGACACAAACAACACAATAAGTCATCCTTTGAGTAGTGAAAAAAAATCACTTGGTCTGATGGGCTAATCTTCACCATGTTCTGAACAAGTGGATAAGCAAATGTATGGCACTCATCAGACCGGAGTCTTCAGACCCAAATTGTTTTCTCAGAATGAGATATTCCAATAGATTTGTTATGGTTTAAGTCTACTGGTTCCTTAACACTAGAATTACCAGAGCCTACGAAAAAACTCGTAGATCCGGCCCACCTTAAATCGCTTCTTAAATCCGTTTGCAGCTCTCTGCCAGCATCTTTTGTCATCTAAATGTGCTGATAAACACAAGCTGCAAGTAGCTGGCTATTCCATCCCCCCACCGACTTAGAACATGCACGAACTTCTCCCAACTCATGCCTTGATTGATTATCTGGTAGTGAAGTGGAGTATTAGAGTGGAAATAATAAATCGTTATTTGGAACACACGCAGTTCATGTGTGTTCCGTTTTTACAGCAATCTGTGTAAACACACTGTTAAAACAGAAACTTTTTCATATTTTAGTAATAAATGTTATAAAATGTAGGCATAAACTATAGAATGTATGAAGCATGAAGTCCAAACATCAAATAAACACTTTCACGAAAGGTACAAATATAACATAACAAGTTCGCTTTTATTCAAAAATATAACTGCAGAAAAAAAAGGCGCCTTAGTGTGCAACATTGACACTCATTTTCTATGACTGCCACCGTGGCGCAACAGTATTAGTTGCTGACTGGGAAACAAAAGGTCACGAATTCGATCCTGCACGACTCCCTTTTGAGCAGTGAACTGCTCTTAATTTTACTATTTTAGAATAAAAAGATACATTTGACTTCAGTCTGTAACAACCAGTGTAATTTATGATATTTGTAAAGGTTAGCTTTGTTTTTGTTTTTTTAATTCACTTTTCATTCTCCCAGGATCCTTCCCTACCATCCCCCCCAGATATCTGACACTGCTGTTTTCACATAAAGACGCGCTATAGCTCACCCAAGGAGCGCCCTTCCTACATTTACGACATGTGTACTTGTTGCAGTGTACAAACCTCTCTGTGCTATGGTTCCTATTACACTGAACAAGCACCTGTAATTTGCAGCTCTATTCATTATCTCAAAACACCACGCAAATTCACAGTGATTCCCAGTTATGTCCACCACTCATACCCACGCCCACAACCATACAGAACTGATTCCACATCAGAGAATTTCCAGTTCCAGCATAAATTCACAAACGATCTGACGCTGTTCGTTTTCAAATAATATTGCATTAGTGCGATGATGTTTTCACATATATTATCTTTCTTTCAGGTGTGTAATAGAAACCACAGCATAGAGAGAAGTGAGTACACTGTAACAGGTACACACGTTGTAAATGTAAGAAAGACGATCCTTGCGTGTGTGTGAACTGTTAACATTTGAATCTGATGATTGCATATAGAACGTCTTATTCAGTGCGCGCAAGAACATGCAGTTCCAGTTGCTGTGTGCTACAACATGCTGGCGGTGATCAATGCACATTTTAAAAAAAGAAAGAGACAAATATATGTGACATTTTGAAGAAATCATTTTATGACGCTAATAGTACCAATCAGAAAACATAATCGCACTAATGCAATATTATTTGAAAACAAACAGCGTCAGATTGGGCGTGAATTTATACTGTGGCGCTGTTAGAGCCAGATCAGAAGCTGAATAAGCTCCTGTTCTGACTCTAAGTAAAAAAGTATGAATTAATCAACAGAAATAACCACGATTGACATTTTAAATTTAACGATTTACAGTGCATACCAATATATAAATTTTATGTCCGTTTGAGGTTACAAAGAAAAAAAAAAAATACTTCCTCACCAGCGGGGAATCAAACTCATGTCTCTAAGGCACAGCAAGGCTGCTGTGCTCTGAGTCAGCAAATCTTACCAGTACGCCACGGAATATGTCGTAACAGCTTTGAACCTTTTGTGAAAGTGTTTATTTGATATTTGGACGTCAGGCTTCACAAATTCAATAGTTTATGCCACATTTTGTAACATTTATTACTAAAATATGAAAAAGTTTCTGTTTTAACAATGTGTTTACACAGATTACTGTAGAAACGGAACACGCATGAAATGTGTGTGTTCCAAATAACGATCTATTATTTCCACTCTAAAACTCTAACAGTTCAGTCACTCCCAGATAATCAAACAAGGCATGAGCTGGGAAAACTTAGTGAACGTTCTGCGACGGTGGGGGATAGAATAGCCGGCTGCTTGCTGGCTCGTCTTAATCGGCTCATTTAGAAGACAAAAGAGAGGTGAGAACGGTTTTAAGGTGGGACGGATCTACGTGTTTCTTCATAGACTCTGGTAATTCTAGTGTTAAGGGAAAAGAAAATTTAAAAAAATATAAGAGAACTAGCCGACGCCCGCCGTAGCATACGGCGGTGTAAGAATAGGAACAGAAAATGGTGAGAAAGGAATTCAGAAATCAAGAAGAAATAAATACTTCTTGAAAGACGCAGTTGTGATATCAGGCTTTCCGAATTTACGTACTATCGCCATGGCATCCTGATAGTTTTGTTGCATGTATCTTGGACTTCCTGGAAATGTGGTCTGAGATAGTTGAGACGCGCTCCCTCTGTTTTAACATACGCATATACGACGTACAGTAATCCCTCGCTATATCGCGCTTCGCCTTTCGCGGCTTCACTCCATCGCGGATTTTATATGTAAGCATATTTAAATATATATCGCGGATTTTTTGCTGGTTCGCGGATTTCTGCGGACAATGGGTCTTTTAATTTCTGGTACATGCTTCCTCAGTTGGTTTGCCCAGTTGATTTCATACAAGGGATGCTATTGGCAGATGGCTGAGAAGCTACCCAACTTACTTTTCTCTCTCTCTCTCTTGCGCTGACTTTCTCTGATCCTGACGTAGGGGGATTGAGCAGGGGGGCTGTTCGCACACCTAGACGATACGGACACTGGTCTAAAAATGCTGAAAGATTATCTTCACGTTGCTACCTTCTGTGCAGCTGCTTCCTGAAGCGACATGCTGCACGGTGCTTCGCATACTTAAAAGCTCAAAGGGCACGTATTGATTTTCGATTGTTTGTTTTTCTCTGTCTCTCTCTCTCTCTTTCTCTGCTCCTGACGGAGGGGGTGTGAGCTGCCGCCTTCAACAGCTTTGTGCTGCGGTGCTTCGCATACTTAAAAGCTAAACAGCCCTATTGATTTGTTTGCTTTTCTCTATCTCTCTGACATTATCTGCTCCTGACACGCACTCCTTTGAAGAGGAAGATATGTTGGCATTCTTTTAATTGTGAGACGGAACTGTCATCTCTGTCTTGTCATGGAGCACAGTTTAAACTTTTGAAAAAGAGACAAATGTTTGTTTGCAGTGTTTGAATAACGTTCCTGTCTCTCTACAACCTCCTGTGTTTCTGTGCAAATCTGTGACCCAAGCATGACAATATAAAAATAACCATATAAACATATGGTTTCTACTTCGCGGATTTTCTTATTTCGCGGGTGGCACTGGAACGCAACCCCCCCCGATGGAGGAGGGATTACTGTACTGTTGGAATAGTTTGCCGCTGGAGTGCAAAATACTAAATGTTTTCCTCATTGCTAATCTGTACGTGTAAAATTGGCATTGAGTAAGCCTGATGCGGTTGGCGGTTCTTTTATCGGGAACATGTTGTAAATCTTTGTGCCAGCCAATATCTCCGTAAGGGAATAAAAGTGGGTAAACCATAGGATCAAAATTCATATTGAGTGTGGAAATCTGTTTACAGGAGTTGCCTCTGGGATAGATGCAAATGTCAATTTTGGCAGGGGGTTCGCCATCTTCTCTGACGAGAATCGCTGCAACATCGGTGTGACATGACGGGGCATTGTATCGTCGTAAATCCTGCCCAGGGTTTTCCTTGAAAACCATTCGTACAGATGCTGTTGGATTGGACTGAGCAATTTCATGCATATGTTTGTATGATTTAGCGAAGGGGTTGATGGTTCTGAGCATGGAATCTAGCTGGAGAAGTAAATTTTCGCTGCATGCAGAGTTTGCTTTATTTTGCAAGCGTACTTCAGTAGCTTGCGCTGTGTCAAAAACATACAACTGTCCATATCCTGGAGAGGTAGAAGTGTTAGCGTATAGTGCAGAGATTTGGTGATAAATTTGCCCGTGAATTTTAAAACAGTATGGTCCGTGGCCTGGAGGTTAAGGCGGGACCGGTTTTGAAGTGGAAGCAGGACAGGTTTGGAAGAGGACGAATAGGAATCAAGAAATGTCGTGTCGGCTGCATGTGGGCGGGACCGGTTTTGAAGTGGAAGCAGGACGAACCAGAAGAGAAATATATATAAGAGATTCTGATTAATCACTTTCAATCAGTTTTGAAATGTTAATATCTTGATAGTGCAAAATACCCAACAATGGCCTCATCCCCAAGACATGAATGGACTATGAATAATTATGTTTGTATACCAATGAAGTAATGATATAAAATGGCAGCCTCATTCAGCTCAATTGAGAACTTCCCTAAGATAGTGTTTTCACAATCATCAAAATGTTAAATGATGAACTTTCTCATGGGAGACTGGTGTGGAATTGTAGAATACTGTAGTACAACGTGGTGCACTGAAGTTGCTTTAGTGGCCTGACACCCTATTAATATAATTTATGTGTTTCTTTTATTTTGTATGTGCCTTATAGATGAATGACTTCATGTGATGCTCAGTGTGATGGCACTGATTTTCTCTTACTTTTTTGTCGCCCTGCCAGGCACCACTCAGGGACTTTAACACATTCAGAGGCATTCGTTTATGTAAGTGAGAAGGTGTAAAAGTCGGCTTCTTCTCAAAAATATACAGAAATTCTGTATTTCAACAGGAAGTAAGAGTAACTTTAGTGTTAATCTAACAAATCATAGCAGTACATTTAATTTGCCCTTCTATTATAAAATCTAAATAAAAAAATTATTACATTCAATAATCTTCAACATTGTCTTCAAAGGACTTTTCTTCTCAGTGTGGAAATATAAAATACAATTATGATCCATCTGCCTATTGCAAAGCTCTTATAGCTGATTTTAAACCAAAAAGATACTCATCATTTTTGGTTTATTTCCAAGCTGGTAGTAAATTTTCAAAGCAGTGTAGTGTGATAGCACACCCCCTGGATGAGCCTGCCACAGTAGGAGGTGTGTACCCTCTCCATAGGCTGCAGTCATCCTTTTATCTTAGAGGGTCTGTGCAGAACTCAGGAAGGCGGAGAAGAGGAGGTGCAGGCTGTGAATTTGAGATGAGCTGATTGTCAGTACCGTCCATCTGAATCCCTATTTCTGACACTGTCACTGAAAACTCTGACAACCATCAAGGCAGTGACATTCTGCCTTTAGAATAGAAGGCAGTATCACCCTGCCTTTCTTTTTTACCTGTATTATGTGGGAATGGCCATCCATCTACTGTATCTGGCAATGCAGAGAAACAGAAGCAGGACTTGTAAGGTGTTTAGTCTAAGACTGGGTCATTTCCCACACTCCCACACACAGCCATTCTTATAATAATATCTCACAAACAGTGGCACAGTTCATAGTTCTATAGTTTGCATATATTTTTAAGGTTCTTGAGTATAAAGAATACAGAAATATTTCTTCCCACCTTTCAAAGACATGTGCATTAGGATAATTAGAGATGAAATTGCTCCCATATAAGTAAATAAGTGTGCCAATACATTTGACCAGTGTCCCAAACAGGGGTGGTTCCTCTTTTTTGCTTAAATCCATTGGAATAGCCTCTAGATCCCCAAGACCCTAAACTGGATTCAGCAAATCTAACACTGATTGGAAGATAAAACAGCAAGGGGAAATGAAGGTAGAAAAGCAGATGGTGTCTGTCTGAGATCAGTTTTGGGGTGAGTGTCTTATTACTGATGTGTTAAGGATAAGCTGTCTTGCCATCCCAGTAGTATGTTTAATGAATGAAAGAATAATAATTATAATACAGGCTAAGTGTCCCTAATTTGAAATGCTTGAGATCATAAGTATTTTTTATGTCGGATATTTTCAGATTTTTTGAATATTTGTATATTTTGGATCTTCCTAAAGCACCTGTCCTCAATTCCTCCAGTCGGTGCAATTTAAATCACAGGAGTTTGAGGGAGAGAGTAGAAGCAACTGAGCAAAAGACTTGCTGCTGTATGAAAATAAAAAAACTAAAAAAAAAGCTTTTATTCATTCAGGACTTCAGTATCACTGGGCAACTGGATGTAATAAGTCAGGGGACAGAAGAGATAGACAGAAACTGTGGCAGACAGCTGGGGCCTTACCTGGCTGGGACACCCTGATTATGGAAGGAGAGAGTATTTCCAGAACAGTTTCTATATTGGACCAACAGAGGGCAGCCCCCCTTGGTTTCCAGTGGGGCCACGGCTCAACCCTGCTGGGGCCCATGGCCATCGCCAGGGAACGCATGGACGTTTTCAGGACCCTATTTGGCCGCATTTCTGTCACACTCAGAATTGCGACCGGAAGAAGCTCGTTGGGCATGGTCACAAAAAGACAATAGGCAGAGTCAGGAGGAAGAGGACAAAGCCTGAGGAGGAGTGGAGGTGGAAGGACTGGTGGAAAAAGGGACTGTGTTGGGCTGTGAGCCTTGTGTTGGTGATTTGTACACTGTATAAATAAACCGTGTGCTGAGTGCTAAACCTGCCTCCAGCCTGTCTGTGTCGGGGTTAGGGTGGCTGTATGCGCCCTGGGCATTCACCACGGCAACTACTTGGTTGCACAAGTTTCAGAATTGTCTGCTATGATACCTTTTTGTCATTTTGACTATTGCATCAATATACTGTATAACAGTGAACAAAGTATTGTGGTCTACTGTATATACTATGTGTTAAAATGCTGCGGCTATTCTGGCATGGCATGTTTGCATTTTCAGTTAGACAGTATTGATAACTTCTTTTGGTTCATTGAGACATGCAGTTGGAAGATGGGCGCTGTGCAACCTTGTCATTCTTCTGAAGATGTCGTTAGGCAGATTTGTTGATTCGGGTGTTCTGCATCTCTTGTGGCTTTTCATTATCAGCTCTCTTAATGGCACTCCTTTTGATGGGGTTTGACAAATCGTTTACTTCGAAAGCAATTCATATTTTCACAAACATAGCTGCCAATTCTTTCAAGCTTGCATCGTTCATGTTTGATGTCTTTGAATGCCAATGTATAACCTAAGGGTAAAGAAAGATTTTTCCCTTGCAATAGTTTTACTATATTTTTAAAATGGGCAATGTGCTTTCTGCACACGTAACACACATATTCAGTGGAGGTCATTTTAGGAAACTTTTTGGCTGTAGAAAGTTTATTGTAATCAAAAACTTGTACTCTGTCAGACCTGATTAATGAGAGCACCAAAACCAGCCACCCCCTACTTTGAGCAGCACCTTCATGAGGCATTGGATTTTTTTTTTTTTTTTGGAAATGTGACACTCAGAGAGCCATCTAACTGTCCCCACCCAGTTCACTCAAGATTGCCTCAGACATATATAGTATACGTTTTGGCTTCAGTGAGACTAGACAAGAACCAACCCTGAACCCAAATGCTGTGTTTTGACCATTTTATATTCATGTTTGAATGATTGCATTTCTCCCTCTGTATCCATCTCTTTTTATTCATAAAGACAAGACCATAAAACTGGTTCCACAGTACAAAGATTTGTAAAGTGTGTGCCAATGGAAGTAGACTCCACATTACATTGTGTCAAAACGACTCCTGTGAGACTTACATTATGCAAAAATAGCTGTCTACCATGAAGAAAAGTATGCAAAAGATATAATGATTTACACAGAAAATTACCAGGGTAAATTAATACTTAAAGTGTATACACTGTTTCCATATATATACTAAAGTGTTAATGAAATTCATAGCATAAAAGCTTCTACTTCTGTAATTATACACCCCCCTTAGTGAAAAAAAAAACAAAGCTCAAAAAAAAACACACCCAAGCTATAGCTTTACTCTTCCTTCTTTAGATTGTTAGATTTTTTTTTTATGTATTTATGTTTCTAATGTAAAGCAACCAATCCTGCTGAATAATGAAATGCAGCTGTCCTAGATTTCTTCTGGCTGTCTAAGTGCCAAGAAAAGGTTCCAAAATATCAGTCAAACCAACTGAAATACAAGCAGCACACAGCCAGGCTGAGGGAGAGAGGTGTTTTTTTAATTTTAATTATTACTATTCTATAAGAAATTCACAGTAAATTAAAATAAGCTGAACTAAAATTAAACCATGATATTCAAGTAGCTGTGTTTAGCCAAGACTGACATTTGCCTTGCTTGCTGATTTCAAATAGAGGCAGCCGTGGTAATTAACTAAATGCTCCCACTGTGCTAGGTGACCTTGCGAGTGCTCGAGGCGCAGGGGGTAAAAATGTCAATTTATCCAACACTTTTCATCTTTCATTCGATCGTGGACTACAGCTTGAATAAATGGAGAAATGGGTTTTTGGGTGGCTGTATGGTGGGTGGGGTTATTTGTTGTTATTATATTAAAGCACAGGTCACTTTAAATTTCGACTTTCAAAGCTCACAAGCATTTCCAGTTGTTTTGAAATAGATTTATTTTAGGGAATGGCAGCTCTGACAAGCATTAATGCAGAATAAATGTGAGACCATTGCTTGCACTGATTAAGTAAAACAGTGCATATCGGGCACACAGCTTCATTGTAAGAAATAAAATGAGACAGATTTTAAGAAAGCTCAACTCTGTCAATCAAGTAGGCAGGGAAGAGCGAGTTCATTAGCTACACAAATTGTGTAAAGACAGATAATGAATTGGAAATAAAAGCAGATGGATTGGTTAAATAACTAACTGCTGTGCCTCCAGAAACACACAAGGAAAGGAACATTCAGTATATAAATGAAAAGGAAATCGATTCATTTTAAAGGTTTCATTAGAATTACATACTGAAAGTGATGCTCAAACATTAAAATTAAAGACACACATGGAAAAGGGCAAATATAATTATTTATACTATATGAAATAATGTAAAATATAAAATGAAGAAACACAGTGGAGTCCTGGGCTCAAATCTCAATCTAGCCATTCTGTGTTTGTTTTGCATGTTATCCCTTGGCATGTTTGCATGACAGATTTTATTGAGTACTCCAACCAAAAGAAATACCCGTAAGGTTAAAGAGGAGCTCCAACGTGGCTGATTGTGTCTGTGATAGTGTCTTGCAGTGTTGTGGGACTGACAAAATAAACAAACTAAAAACTCAGTATTAGTGTCCTTCATCTTAAATGTTTAAAGTCTAAATATTCCCAGTTGTACTAGAAATTTAATCTTCACCCTTTGATAAAGGCCCATAGATTGTTAGGTCCCTAGCAAAGGATCAGAAATTAAAAATATTATTGTATTCATAATCACTGACCTTGAAATAGTTTAAATCAATGCCCCACATGCTTATGATTCTTCTGGGAGTGGCTCATAGAGGGCTAGGACAACCCATAAAGAATCAAACATTAAAAAGATCATCATTATTATCAGCAACTACAAAATAGCATAAAATTATACTCTATCTTCTTATTTAATACGCTACTGTAGCTATCCGTTTGTCTGTCTAAGATTTTAAATCACCTGTAGCTCGCAAATCATTTGACCTATTGACCTGGAATTAGATACACATATACAGTTAGGTCCATAAATATTTGGACAGAGACAACTTTTTTCTAATTTTGGTTCTGTACATTACCACAATGAATTTTAAATGAAACAACTCAGATGCAGTTGAAGTGCAGACTTTCAGCTTTAATTCAATGGGGTGAACAAAACGATTGCATAAAAAAGTGAGGCAACTAAAGCATTTTTTAACACAATCCCTTCATTTCAGGCGCTCAAAAGTAATTGGACAATTGACTCAAAGGCTATTTCATGGGCAGGTGTGGGCAAGTCCGTTGTTATGTCATTATCAATTAAGCAGATAAAAGGCCTGTAGTTGATTTAGAGTGTGGTGCTTGCATGTGGAAGATTTTGCTGTGAACAGACAACATGCGGTCAAAGGAGCTCTCCATGCAGGTGAAAGAAGCCATCCTTAAGCTGTGAAAACAGAAAAAACCCATGGGAGAAATTGCTACAATATTACGAGTGGCAAAATTTACAGTTTGGTACATCCTGAGAAAGAAAGCAAGCACTGGTGAACTCAGCAACACAAAAAGACCTGGACGTCCACGGAAGACAACAGTGGTGGATGATAGCAGAATCATTTCCATGGTGAAGAGAAACCCCTTCACAAAAGCCAACCAAGTGAACAACACTCTCCAGGGGGTAGGCGCATCAATATCCATAAAGAGAAGACTGCATGAAAGTAAATACAGAGGGTGCACTGTAAGGTGCAAGCCACTCATAAGCCTCAAGAATAGAAAGGCTAGATTGGACATTGATAAAGAAAAATGTAAAAAAGCCAGCACAGTTCTGGAAAAACATTCTTTGGACAGATGAAACCAAGATCAACCTCTACCAGAATGATGACAAGAAAAAAGGATGGAGAAGGTGTGGAACAGCTCATTATCCAAAGCATACCACATCATCTGTAAAACACGGTGGAGGCAGTGTGATGGCTTGGGCGTGCATGGCTGCCAGTGGCACTGGGACACTAGTGTTTATTGATGATGTGACACAGGACAGAAGCAGCCGAATGAATTCTGAGGTGTTCAGAGACATACTGTCTGTTCAAACCCAGCTAATAGCAGTCAAATTGATTGGGAGGCATTTCATGATACAGATGGATAATGACCCAAAACATACAGCCAAAGCAACCCAGGAGTTTATTAAAGCAAAGAAGTGGAAAATTATTGAATGGCCAAGTCAGTCACCTGATCTTAACCCAATTGAGCATGCATTTCACTTGTTGAAGACTAAACTTCAGACAGAAAGGCCCACAAACAAACAGCAACTGAAAGCCGCTGCAGTAAAGGCCTGGCAAAGCATTAAAAAGGAGGAAACCCAGCATCTGGTGATGTCCATGAGTTCAAGACTTTAGGCTGTCATTGCCAGCAAAGGGTTTTCAACCAAGTATTAGAAATGAACATTTTATTTCCAGTTATTTAATTTGTCCAATTACTTTTGAGCCCCTGAAATGAAGGGATTGTGTTAAAAAATGCTTTAGTTGCCTCACATTTTTATGCAATCGTTTTGTTCACCCCACTGAATTAAAGCTGAAAGTCTGCACTTCAACTGCATCTGAGTTGTTTCATTTACAATTCATTGTGGTAATGCACAGAACCAAAATTAGAAAAAAGTTGTCTTTGTCCAAATATTTATGGACCTAACTGTACTACGTGATGTTTACTAACCAATTTCGGGGTGATGATTGATCTCCAAGGTTATTCCTCTTGCAGAATCAACTCTTGGCAGCGGCCATGCAGCGCATGCGTACAGGTGCCGTTCTCATCCCTACCACCTTCACCGTCACTTCCCCTACCTCTTCATATCTTAAATCATTTTTGAGACAGATTGAAGACTTAAGTGCCAGCTTAAGTGAAAAATTAAATAAAACGTACTAAGTAATTGCAATACAAATACTGACTTAATCAGTTTTAACACGAATAGTTGCCGACAAAAGAAGAGAAGAAGTGGGCCACTAGGGTGGAGAAAAGAAGAGCTACTCAGGAAGCAGCAAGCACATCAACCACTGAGCAAATGAATGCTAAACGTACAGAGAAAGAGGATGAAAACTAGGAAGGCTCAAGTCAAGTGTTTTCACTGCACGTTATTGTGCAGTGCGCCGTTACTGGTATGCCTATATTACTGATTCCCAATTTTTTTTATTTTTTTGGAGAGTAACTTTGACCCCTCTGTCTACATAGGGGGTGTACCCCTGGGGTCAGTTGATGTGGTATGCCAAACTTCAAGTACTTCATGATCATTTTTAATCCAGGCACCCATTGCTTTTCTCTTTATTATAAGGATGCAATTTCCTGTTCAAAATATGATCCAAACACTGCCTAGAAAATTAGGGTTTTTTAGGTCTAGAGGGCCAAAAGTAGGGGGGAACCCAAAACATTCAACATCTTGCATAACCAGTCATCAAGATAAGTCAAACGTAATATCATATTTGGTCTCATACTGGTGAGTCAGGAGGCACGAGACATAATAAAATGATTAAAAGTTAATTCTTATGAACATAATCAATAAATAATGATATCACATAGATAGATAGATAGATAGATAGATAGATAGATAGATAGATAGATAGATAGATAGATAGATAGATAGATAGATAGATAGATAGATAGATAGATAGATAGATAGATAGATAGATCTTTAAAATCTCTGTCTGTCAGTGAATGCGAGAACAATGAGCAATAATAATGAAATAATCCCTCATAAACAATGGAAATTGCCCCTACAATTTAGGCCAATAAAAAGAATGACATGAAGTTGAAAAACACGTATCTTGCCCAAATCCACATGAAATTCAGCTTAATTGCATATTATTACTTTTTTTCTTTAGACATTGGCAGAGAAATTATTTTTTCCTTGTATCCTTACATTTGCTTATTAACAGCTGCAGACAGACAATGTTACCAGCCTTCCTCTGTTGTAATGACCATTGCTAGAACCCTGTGTCATTACCAGGTGCATCAGCCATTATGTGGTGCCGTGGTGGTTTTTCAGCTTTATAGTGAACTTCACATTATAAGACTGCCTTCTGTGGCTTTGGCTTTGGCTTTGGAGAAGACTAGCATTTATGAGTCTTCTAAAAGTAACACTTGCGTTTCTTAGTGTTATTCTCTAGCTTATGTGCATTTTATGTTTTACTGTGGTTGATAGTTTTGCATTATTGTTCATGTTTTTGTGTCATTTCTGTTCTGTTCCGTTTGCTTTTTGACTATTTTTGCTCTTTTTTTTTTCAAAAAAATCTTTCACTCACAAAGATACTGTGTTTTCGGTTGACAACAGGGCACAGGTTATTTGGCCACAATTTTTGCATGTGGGATATTTGTGATATTTTGAACTTCTAAAGCCAGATCCCCATTTTTTTACAGACATGTAATGATAAAGCCTGAAGGTAATTGTTGGGGGCTGACTGCCTATGTAAAGCCATTTCAGGACAGATCTGTGAAGGCCTCACACACCCTCTTTCATCATGTTCATGTCTCCAGTATACATTAAGTCTTGCAATGAATTTGGCAAAGTTCTCTTCTACTCATTAAATTTTCTCAATAAAGACATTTCCATTTAATGGTAAGAACTGCATGGTTACAACATACATTGAGATAAAGTAGAAGTAAATACCCAGTAATTAAATAAAATTTCTGTACAAACTTGAAAAGTGTGGAGGCCCTAAACCTGTCACCTCTTGCCATTTGTGATTCTGGTTTTAACCACTGGACTGGTGTGCCACTAATGTAGAGTTTATGCATATCTCATTTCCTTGACCATTTAATTAGCAACATTAAACTTTGTCCTCTTTTAAAAACATAATAAAACACACTTTTGCCTCTCTTGTCTCTTTAGACAACTGAATCTCTTTCTCTTGCCAATATGACTTTAAAGAATTTGGACAAAGATCCTCTAGTAAGAGATTCTATTTAACCCCATTCTTAGGTCACCTCCCAGCCAAGGTGTGGGGTTACCTCTTTAACTAGAGGAACATCAAGATGGATAACCTGCTGGCAGACTTTACTATGCTGGTCTAAGATTCAAAAGGCAGCTTTTGTACCGTGAACCTAAAACAGCAACATGATCCCTGCTTGTGTAGTCACCTCGCTTATTAAGAATCAAAACAATCCCAGCTTAGACCTTTGTGCTGCCACCAATCAGCCTGAAGATTTGCTGGTCTTTAATCAACCCATCATGGCTTCAAACTCTATTCTGACTTTAATCAAAGAAAACAGCCTTTATTTTACATAAACACTTTCTACAGAAAAAGCAACCCAAAGTGCTTAGCATAGATATGAACTCTTTATATTGACTTATTTTCAAGTTAGAGCACTGTTTCTTAGCCATGGGATTGAAACCCACTTTTGGGTCATGGGTCACCATCGGTGGGTCATGAATGGCTGTCTCTGTTTCTGCCTTTAAGTCGAAAGCACATAGCCCACGTTCTACAGAAGTGACCGACATCTCTGTAAAGTATTTATAAGTAAACCTAGGTTCTAAGGCCATAAAGGTTGAGAAACACTGAATCAGAGCATGTGGCAAGCTAAGCAAATTACCCAGGGTCACACAGTGAGTCAGCTGCAGCAAATTTTAATACCTTAGTCATCAAACTACACACTGCCTAAAAATCTTCCACTTCTGGTGCATACCTCTTGTTGACTTAAGACTACCACATTCCTGTCACATCTTTCTTTCCACACTAATGTGTAAGGGTTCTGCCAGGGTCAATGTGGTTCTGTTTCTCTAAACATGTTGCCCTGCCATCCAAGCACTACTTAAATACATATAATTTTCTATATTAATTATTATTCTCATTGTTATATATAAGAAGAAATTCTTACTGTCATTATCACAGACACAGAAATACAAAATATTGTCTACAAATAGTTCCAGTTCCAGGTAAATTCATTTTTTTGATTCAATTCATTGTTTGGTTTTTTTTTTTTGATTACATTGTTTTTGCAAAATAAGTAAATCTGTGACATTCTCAAACATTTCAGCATCTAGTCATATATTTCAAGTCATCACAATAGTTGCAGCTGACTGACTAGTAACCTAACTTTCTTATAATGTAAAAGTAATTTTTTACTTACTTGTGTTCTGACTCATGGATCGAAAATATGACTCCAGATGTTGATGACTTCTGTTGGACTGCTGCCAGGAAAGTGAACTCACTTTTATTCTTAAAGAGCTGAATCACCTTCTCTGCCACATGTGGTGATGCATGGATTTCTCGATCTGTATCTGGCAAAGTGGAAAGTAAAAGAAAAGACATGAACATTTTCATGAGGTTCAGTGATATGCACATGCTGAATCTGTAGCATGAACTCTACCACATTTACTTAAACAATGCAATCACAGCATGCAAAGAACAACAGTAACACTGGCAGAGGTCACAAAAACCTAAAAACTTCACTTTTCATTTTTTTGTTTTTAAAATTGGTTTGTTTTTAACCATCCAAAAACTGTTTATTGACATTATACCTATTTGAGTAAGATATAGGGAAATGATGTGCCAATGGCAAAGTCTAAGCATAACTTCAAACACATGAATTTGTATAATATGGGCAGAAATATACTGTGACAGTTTTATTTTGAATTCCATTTGAAGTGGAATACCCCCTTAAGTTGGATTTCCAACTCCAAAACTCGGGGCTGGACTGTCAAGTTCAAGTTTGCCCAACTTCAGATCTTGACATCAATCCAAAATGGCGACATACACTGCAAACTTTAGTGAAAGCTGTAGTATTATACTGTTTTTAGCACTTCTGTTTATTTGTATCTCATTAAATCAGTCATACACACAGTACTGTCCGACCTCTATCCATGGGCCTGTTCCTACAATGTTTGGATATGCAAAATATCACACATTGTATTGTTATAAACTGCTGTTTATTTCTGTGGAGCAAGCGTAATTAAGGTTTTCCTGGACACATCCGTATTGGTTTTCCAAATGTTTTACTGGAATGCTGTCAAGCATTAGTTCATTACCCTGTATATACAGTAAAACAGCAAAACAGTTGACTAAACTGCCTCACAGTGCCAGGGTGTTGGGTTCAAATGACTTCCCCATATCGCCCTGTGTTGATATTGCTTTCTCTCCAGGAAAACCTTAGTTATGCCTGCTCCACTGGAATAAACAGCAGTTTAAAACAATGCATTATGTGGGATTTTGCATATCTAAACATTGTAGCAACATATAAGTTCATATAAGTTTTCTCTGACTGTTCCAGTTTCTACTCAAATTATAAAGATGCATTGGTTGAGTTAATTTGCAAATTGTCACAGGGTGAAGCACCAATGGTCCTGCAAAAGGGTTTGTTCCTACCTTTGGGCCACTGCTGTTGGGACAGACCCTATATAGAAATAAAATAGGTGAATGGATGGATGGGCTCTATTAATATTTTTTCAATCACCAAAATGAAGGTTAGATTGCTTTGGGTGAACATAAGCTTGTAAAAGATTGTTGGATGTATTGCCTGAAGTAGTCAGTCATCAGAAAATAATTATAGGTTTCTCATCACAGGGCTCAGTCGAACAGCTTACTTGTATAGACAGCTGGAGCCTAGTGGAGGTTTCTGATTTTTTTTCTAAAACTATATTGTCAGCTGTCAAAGCAAACTTTAGTGAATGCCAGTTTTAATTTTATTATGTGGGGTTGAAGCAAAATTCTATTTTGTGCTGATAAAGTCTTTGTTAAAGAACTTTCACAGTTCAACAGTTTCCATTTGCACTACAAATGCCTATTCTTCCATAGAAAGAAAAGAAAAGTACTTTGTAGTTGTGTTTAAAAGAGACAGACTATAGCAGCTGATCCAAAACAAGCAGGGCCTTTTATGTCATCTTCAGAACACGATCACTTTTTACATTCTGTATAGTTTAGGAAGACATGAGAAACACTTGCGTCTGTCACACCACGCAAGGAGCCTAAACTTAGCCTTCATTCCTCTGGATCAACAATACAACTAAAGCAAGGCAGTTTTTCAAGCACATAACTTAATAAATACAGTTTATCTTTATAATTTTTTTCAATTAACTCATACTATATTTTTTCTGGGGAAAACAAAGAATCAACAGGCATGGCATATACCAAGAAATAAATATTAATCACTTCACCAATAAGCTCATAGATTTAATTCAGTTTATTCTCATTAAGTGCATTTGTTTTTAAGAACCTAACATGCTATACAATAACCACAAATGTAGTGAATAACATTCTTAAAGAAAATTTTTAAGGTGCATTAACAAGACTGAAGGCCTCTGGAGTCTTTCGATTTATCTCCTCCGTAATGCCTTGATAAAGGGAGGGAGCCATGAGGGAGCAACATCTAAAGGACAGATCAGCAATGCAAAGGTGCACATTGGTAATTAATAAAAAACAGTGATGAATGGTATATGCAAATTACTGAGAAATTAGGGCACATGTGATGATATGCAAGCTCTTTGAAATTCCCTTTAATATTAAACAGCTTATGAGATAGTTGTCAAGACTTTCTTACTAATGATTATGAAGCACTTCTGTACTGCAGAATCACATCAATCAGACTTTAATGCCTTTCATGGTGAACATCATTCCAGTGGTTTTACATATGTAGTACATCATAAGTTAGAGAAACCCATGCCACATTCTAGGAAGTGCAACACTACCTCAGGATTCCCCAGTGATGCAGCTTTGTGCCAAGCATCTCAGCCACCTTTGCCACCACACCACAGTATTTTTCTGCACAAACTCTTCCATCCATCCACCCATCTTCTCCACCCTCTTTGCCCAGTTTAGAGTCTTGGAGGCCAAAGCCTACCCTGGTAGTGTCCGGCACAAGGTAGGAGTTAGCCCTGGATCCTGTAGGGCAGTGGTCCCCAACCTTTTTGACAGCAAGGACCACTTTATTAGATGCAAATTTTTCCACGGACCGGTTTTGGGGGGTTGGTTGGGGGGGGGGGGGTAGTTTTATACACAATTTACATAACATTTCTATTATTATTAAAGTTATTAAGCAGTTCGCATACGTTTGCAATCTGAGATTTTTCTTCTTTTTTTGCATATAACAAAGACATATGCTTTACATTTGCCAATCCAACAGATTGCACATCACAAACATTAATACTGCAATCTTTTTTTCGTGTCTGCTGTTTCTATAGGAGGGTGACAATGAGTTAAATTCCAATGGATGTTTTTCAAATGTTGACAAGCAATAAGCAAAAGGAATCAATGAAAACCACAGACAACAAAAACAGAAAAAAAAAAACAGTACGAGGAAAGTTCGAAGAAAGAGATTTTTTTACAATGTTTCTGTTTGGGGATCGTTGTGCAAACGTGCACAACTGAGCTGCGACCACAGATCTAACTGCTCTGTGGATGATTCGTTCAAGCATTTCAAGGTCACTTCGTTGTAATGAAAGCATCTGTTGAATGTACTTCGTAGTAACGTGATTTCTATAGACTCATGTCATATGGGGAAACTGTCGGGACCATAAAAATACTTTGTTGTAATAGTCTCTCACCTCGGTCTCTCTCCTCTCTCTGCACCGCTGCAAAGCCCCGCCCGCCCGCCAAGCGTTCTGAAAAGTCTGAGTGAGTCGCCGTTGCCGGCAATTCTCTCGCGGCCCGGCTGTCAGACGGCTGCGGACCGGTAGTGGGCCGCGGACCGGGGGTTGGGGACCCCTGCTGTAGGGCACACTCAAACACAAAATGGGTCAATTTAGAAATGCCAAATAAATTAACACATGCATCTGTGGGATGCATGATAAGAAAAATGGAACAGCTAGACAAAACAGTCAGAATTTGCAGTCTCCACAAAAACTGAGATCAGGCTTGAAGTTTGAACCCAGAGTCATAGAGCTGTTCTACAGTGCTACCCTATGCAAAGATATTTCTTTATTATAAAAGGAAATCCTGGGACGAGACTTTCTCTGAGATAATTTCAACTCCCGCAAGATAAGACTTTTTGCTAAGAGATTTTGACAAGTCCTGCACTCCTCTCAAACTCTTATAACCATGCCCACGGTCCAATCACTTCTCAATCGTGTGAATTTTATTGTCAGACACAGTTCCTGCGCTCTCAGCTCCAAGCGGGGTCAGAAATAAAAGACAAAGAGTAGAAGACAAAGTAGAATGTCGTAAAGAGGTTCAAAAACGTTGGTGCGATACACATGCAGAGCAGGTTAGAGATTATGAAAGTACTAAAATTCAACAGTCTCCAAAAACTGATAGTAAAGATCGCATTAGCGTTAACAAACAGAAATTATTACTCGGTGAAATAATGAAACAGCAAAAAGAGATCAAATATATGGACATAGGTAATATGACAGAAGTATGTAGATATTGTTTGGCTTTAAACTTTAAGTTGGAGACTTGTAGATCATCTAATAGGTGTTGCCATCAGGGAAAAGTATTGTTTCTTCACAATGAAGAGGCCTATCCACGAGAATTAAAAGATTTGTTGTTTGGTGAACGTGAAATCCACATGCGCAAGCGGCAGAGATGCAAAGTGGCTGGCGTATAGCACAGGCGGGGGGGGCTGGCAAGTGAAACAAGCAGGGGTGGAAGCCCCCTAGTTTTAATGAAAGTTATCTGAATATAACACAATGCTGAGTTATATATAGCAAATATCTTAAATAATTCATGACAGTATTAACCATTTACTTCAGTTATAAAATGTTGGAAAATTTTAAAACAAGGAATGAATAAACAAACAGTCTATAGTACTATAGTAGCCAAAATGTTAATTAATAAAGGCAGGTCTTTATTACATACATCAATGTGACCCAAACTCGTATTGAAGTTTAAACAATCTGATTTAATTAGTCCATGGATTTTAAAGACTAGAAGATTAACATCACCCTGTCCTAATTATGCAATACTATGGTACACAGGATGCTTTGTGCCAATGCCATGTATCTTGTTTTTAGGACTTGAAATAGGTAAAATAAAAACAAAGGATGGGCTGTAGCTGGTAACAATCATTACTCCCTGCGTAAGCAAAACATATTATTAGCTTTTTTAAAAAAAAATCAGTTTTATTACAGATTTATACTCTGGGACTTATGGTTTCTCTTAAACAAAGTCTAGCCTTCAAAGCAGATCTGAAAAAAAAAACATATATCCTGTTAAGTACATTGGAAATACAGTAATAACTTAGATGCCGTGCCACACATGCATCTGAGGGTCACCTTCCTGGCTCATCCTTGATAAGCAATACCAGCCAGGAATGAGAGGTGGTGCTGTTACTAATGGTATCATCTTTTTCTATTTCCACAGCACAGAGTAGACACCCAGTGAGGGCAACTGACTCTGCCCCTTCTGGTCAAAGGACTGTATATTTGAGGCTCTCCCGGAAGGTGGATGCTCATTTGGATAAAACCTCCGCCCGAAACAAAGCTCTACTGCAGACCTGACAGCCTAATAAGAGAAGGCATAGCAGCACTGTATTTCATTTGTTTGCAGCATCAAGTGCTATTTCTGTGGCAATTTCACATATTGATTAAACGGGGTGACCTGGTTGGTGCACCAACATTTATTTTGGATCCCATGTCATACCTCGCACAACCGCAACCTACATAAGCATACACAACCTACACAGCATGCAAGCTATAGCTACTACAAGTAAATATAAAAAAATTCTTTCAAACCACTTAATCCAGCTAAGTGTCATGGTGGCTTTGTAGTGCAAATGCAAACATTGGCTGCTAAAAAGAAACCACACTCTTAACAGGGTTTCCATACCATCACAGAACCCACACTCACACAAATATCCACACCCAGACTCACACAGGCCCAATATGGAATTCACTATTAACTCACACACACATTGGGAGAACATGCAGACAAAATGTACTTAATTCAAGGCTAGGAAACTGGATAACAGCATTAACCACTGCACCACTATAATAAGTAAACAAAGTGACTTAAAATAAACAAGTTTAAATTGACCAAATTACTTGGTGACTGGTGTTAAGTATAAAGCACTATAAAAAAGGTGTATGAAAGATTATGGAACATTTGAACTACTTGCAGTATGGCAATAAATTGTGATTGCATCAATGAGTGCAGGGTGTATTAGATGTGTAATGGTGGGGGCTTCTGTATCACTGCTTTAAAAGATTGTATGTTTTATGTCACCTTCAGAACACCATCACGATCAGTCCTGGAGTGGTAGTTGTCTATGTATGGTCTGCATATTCTCCCTATGACTGTGTGAAACTTTCTTCAGATATTCCAGTTGTCCTAACGTGAAGGATGTTAAGATTAGATTAACTGTCAACTCTGAGTGAGTTTGTCCTGTAATGGAGAGCAGCTTCCAATCTTGTGTGGATTCCTGGCATGATCCTGTTTAGCTCCCAATAATCCTCAACTGGAATAAGCAGGTTCAGGATATAAGTGGTCAATAGCTTGAAGGCCAGCTCGATAAAATGCCAAACACTGACTTAAATGTCTGTCAAATGCTTTTCAGTAGAACATGTACATTCAAGCCCAGGAATATCACACTTGCATACAGAGACTTGCTGGCTCTCACTAAGCAAGAAAGCAACTAAAATTCAGATTGCTTTTGCACACCACTCAGTTATAAAAAATAATGTTTGACACAGATGAGTTCAGACTGTTAGAGAATGTTAAGACATACTTGGCAAAGAAGACAAAGTCTTAAAAACGTATTGCATACCGTGTAAGGATCATGGGAAACATTATTTGCTCTCATCCCAACACAAAACATAAATAAAAGGTTATGAGTGGATTTATATAATATTGCATGGGAGTAGAAACGTTATGAAAATATGGTCTGACAACATTCAACATTCTCTAACAGGGCAATTCTGAAGCTTTCAACTAGGAAAGCTGATCTCAAAATTCTGGACCAAATCTCCACACTTGGTGATTTAATACAGAACATGGCCTCTGCAGTGTGTGCTAATGCGGGGGCATTAAAGGCTGACAGAGCAGAATACAAACCTCCTTTATCCCACCAAGGAGCTAAAATCACTTCCATGAGGGTCCGTGTTACTGCATTAAAAAAGATAAATGACTAGCAGCAGATACTGCCTGAAACAACAAGAAATAAGTAGGTTTAGCATCCTCGTTGCCAGTTACCTGAAGGCTAAAATGCAAAGACCCAAAGGACTTTCTAGACCAGAGGAAAGCACCGAGATCTATAATCAGGTGGGCTCACTGGACCTACCACTGCTGGGCTTCAAATAATGACTGCTAGCTCTCTACATTGATGGATTTAGAGCCTTCCAGGAAGCTCTCCAGATATCAGGCTTCACTCGAAAGTGTTCTCAACTTTACTTCTTCTCAAACTTAAGCAACTAAATGATCTAGAAAGCAAGTCTTTGTGCTGATTAGCAACAGAACTAAAGGATTAAGTGCTCAGAACTCCTTGATCTATCCAGCTCATCTAAGCCTTTCAGCTTTCATTGGTCATTCAAATTATCAGAAACATTTAACTGATTTCTATCCATCCAGGTTGGTCATGAAGTCGTGTGAGGACTGTACGTCTTCACATATGCAAATTCTTTTCATTCTTTACTCTATTTACAAGTGCACATTTTTGGCATGCACTGTCAGTTAAACTTTTGAACACTTTACTGGACTACAAATTGGCAGTTGTGTTTGCCCTCATTTCCATAATGTCAGGTGTGTACTAAATAGCAATTCTTTATCAAAAGTATTTCAAGTTGTAGAATCACTGCAATCATCCTAATTCTATTTTGCCATGCAGTTTTATATCTGAGGTTTGTGAATAAGTCGCCGTATTATAGTACAGTATTGATGCGCTCTCACAGCTCTAGGAATGACTCCCACCCATTCAATATCAGCATGTTGTTTGCATGTTTTCTTTAAGTTCTTGTGGGTTTAACTCTGAACTTCCCTCACATTATAAA
The DNA here is from genome assembly GCF_900747795.2 of Erpetoichthys calabaricus. Classification (NCBI taxonomy): domain Eukaryota; kingdom Metazoa; phylum Chordata; class Cladistia; order Polypteriformes; family Polypteridae; genus Erpetoichthys; species Erpetoichthys calabaricus. The sequence goes on from NC_041395.2 coordinate 62,713,533, forward strand.
ACATGCTAGGTGGAGCTATAAATTAGTCTGGTATGAGTGACTGTGTGAGTGTGAGAATGTGCCATGACATGGGTCGGCTCCTTGTCCAGTCTTGCTTTTATGACTGATGTTGACACAGAAGGACACAAAAAGAATCCAAAAGACAAATGTATGGAAGTGTCTGAAAATAAGTTTACATGGGGCAAGAGACACATTTCAGGCCATGTGACTAGTCTTGCATACATTTGCTTATTCTTGGCATTAACGCCTTCTTTATTTCTTCGCATCACATATAGCCATTTTCTAAATGTTTTGTATTATATTTAGTGACACCTACAGTGTTTCAAATGTGTTTGTCTCGCATCACGCTTGCATCATGGTAATTAATGTGTAGCCTTAATTCAGGTGGTTTACAGAACCATTTCAAATTTTACAAGAAGCAGTAATAAACACTTCTAAGTGCATGTATATATGCAATTAAGAAGTGTTTAACTGCCAATATCAATTAATTGAACCAATGTGTGAGAATATATTTTTTTGTTAGACAAATAGTAAAAACTATTTTTTAATTAGGCTTTGTTTCCGATAAATACATTATAGAAGAAATTAAACTATATGACAGACTGTAATTATGAGAAGTATTTTATTTTCCTTTATGCCATATGTATTATGGATAAATATTTTCTGTACATATTAGTTAAAAAGTATGTGTTTTAAGGGAATTTTGATTATTTTAATATGTTTATGGTCACTGAACAACAAGCTTAAATAGTTTCATTTTCTTGATAAAACAAGAACAGGTAATAGTTTAAAGATACATCCAAGGATGCACTGGGACAAATCATCAGTGATGTTTCCTGAGGACATTGGCTGTTTCAGGTCTCGCAACATCAGACACCCTCGCTCAAGTGACCCAGCCAGGGTTGATGAGGCCCTGGCTTGTGTCCCAGCAGCAATAGCCCATGATTCAGACCTCCTGATCCAAAGGTACCTAGAGGACCCTTCTGTAGCTTCTATGATGGACTTTATGACTCTCCTTTTTGCAGCTCCTGTGATGCCAAACACGGTGTAGACCTTGCATAAAGAGAGGCCAGCAAATCCTCTACACCCCACTTCAATGGAGGGGCTCACAACGAGCATTCCAGTCACTCCTTCGGTGACTAAATAAACTTTTAATCTGCAGACTAATTGTATATCAAACTACTGATTGAATTCAACAGATACCCACTCTCTCAACCACTACTTGGCTATGCAGTTTCTTCCTGTGATCAACTACTACACTGACTTTCCTCCTAAGGCAGTTTGGGCAGTGTGCTCCCTTCACACACCACAAAAGCCTCTGACTCTGTTTTGTAGAAGGAGCACAAGAAAGCAGGGTATAGTAATTATATCTGCCTTTATAATAGCAACAAATCACACAACTGAAAATCATAGCCCATGTCACATTTACTGACTGAGCACCAATCTTCCATGCTCTCCCCTGTTTCTGACAGGCAATAACGTGCTGTCTGACAAAGTCAGTGATGTTCAAAGGGTTATCAGCAAAAGCAATCTCTGGCCTTTTGTTTGTTTGTTTTTTTTTTGTTTTTTTTTAATGAGACATCAGACAGACAAGCTTCTGTTCTATTTGCGAGGTTCATGGCCCCCGTGAATACCCGACAGGTCCAGCGCCATACAAACAGCTAATATCTGCAGTGAGTTCAGCTGTAGTCTCTGTCCGTTTTTTTTTTTAATCTGTTTTCCTTTTTGTTTTAGTATATAAAACACCACAAATCAGACATGAGCTTCTCTTCTATTCATGAGGTTCGAAACACATGTACCTTTTTCCTCTTCTGTTCATCAGGTTCAAAACATGTGCACCTTATTCCTTGTTGCAACGTTATGAGCATTCATTGGTTGTCAGCTCTCATGCACACAGAGCCCATCCCTCCAACTAAAGACTAATGTTCGCAAATTAGTTGATCTAGGTCACTGGTCACGTCACATTAGACGATTGCCTTCAAGAAAGCACACCAACAGTTGCCTCTCACATGCTAAGATTATGTAAATAAAGGCAACAAATGAAATTTGCAGGAAAAGTTGTGCAATGTGACACAGGCTTAACTTCAAGTCACACATCTTCTTCAATATTATCACAATCCATACACTACCTTATGCATGAGCTGGGCTGAATTGGAAAACTAACATAGCCAGCCACTATGACAGGCTGTAGCTAAGGCATGCCCAGTGCAATTCTCTTCATTATCACAGCAAAGCACTGTAATAAGCACAAAAGAATGAGCGCAAAACTAATTTCCTTTCACCATAATCAAAATGCAACATCTACCAACACAATCAATATCTTTCTACTAACATTAAATTTCCCTCCTCCTATCAGCTGTTAAAGTCATTCTGTCTGATACTCCAACCTATCCATGAATGAGCAGACACTCCTTCTCTCTGCTACAAAGGAAAATCATTTGATCTGCAACCTCCCAGCCCCGTCAAGTCTCTAATGACTGAACATTTCTTGGTTTCTATATTGGCCAGAAGGAAAGGGTTAAAAAAATAGAATTTTTAATCACCAAAACCAGGTGACAAAGAAACTTTTTAGGCACTTAAAGTAACAGTTTAACAGGCTATAATAAACTGAATGACAAAAGCAAAAAGAAATTCAAAAATGAAAGCAGAATAATGAAGCAAAAAGGTCCTAACCATAAATAAAGACTCCTTGTCCTAACCGTAAGGAATCTCATAAAGAACTGTGTTTGTAGATAAAGTGCACCTCCATCTTATATAGAATTTGTGTGATGACATCAGATGCAATATTGATATAAACTTATGCTCTTGACAATGAATGTGACAACTGTAAGCAACCTACCAGCAATCATAAGTAAGGATCCAAATTGACACCAGAAGGACATGATGTAAAAAAATGTAAACATATTATAACAAAACCACATTATAACAACATAATGAAAATATAAATAAAATGAATTCAATGGGTTATGAAAACATGATTCATCACTGTCCCATACAAAGTTATGGCAATACCCTATGATTAAAACAAAATAATCATACACTTTATCAGATCTAGAAACTGCTCTCCTCATTGCAACACAAACATCACATTACTAATGAAAATGTGGCTGCTCAGAATGTAAATCTTCTTATTACAAATAATAATAATAATAAATAATAATATTTCTACCCAGAAGTACTTTTTTGTGCTCGTGATTCACAATTGGCGATGAGCAAACTACTTTCCATCACTGATAAGGTCTCAAATTTCAGAATTACCTGAGGTCTAATTTATTAAATGTAGAGTAAAACTGAGTACTTATGAAAAATATATCATGATATGGAGTGTAGACTAAGTTCCTCAGCCATCAATATAAGAAACCTTCTTCTTCTTCTTTCGGCTGCTCCCGTTAGGGTTGCCACAGCGGATCATCTTCTTCCATATCTTTCTGTCCTCTGCATCTTGTTCTGTTACACCCATCACCTGCACATCCTCTCTCACCACATCCATAAACCTTCTCTTAAGCCTTCCTCTTTTCCTCTTTTCTGGCAGCTCTATCCTTACCTTCTCCCAATATACTCAGCATCTCTCCTCTGCACATGTCCAAACCAACGCAATCTCGCCTCTCTGACTTTGTCTCCCAACCGTCCAATCAATATAAGAAACCTTCTTATTTTGCTAATTTGATTTGTCACATGCACATCATACATAAGTACAATATGTTATGAAATGCTTAGTTACTCAACTCCAATGACTGTGCTTTTAAGAACATAAAGAGACAATAATAATACATGACTTTATAAATATTCAAAAATCATTAATAGAATCATAAATATGTGAAGTACCAACTAAAAAAATAACAATGTTATAGAGTTTACAATAGGCCATCATAGTGAAAAGTTAAGCAAAATGATATCTTTTATTGGCTAACTAGAAAAACGCTTGAAGAAGGGCCTGAGTTGCCTTGAAAGCTTACATATTGCAATTTTTTTTCTAGTCAGCCAATAAAAGTTGTCATTTTGCTTAACTTCACCCTAGAACAATAAGTCATCATGTAATTCTACACATTTTCCTTATTCAAGCTGCGAATGGACTGAGGGAAAACATTCCTTCTCAGTCTCTCTGAACTGGACATTAGGCAGCAGGAGCGTTTATCTGATGGCAGCACAGACAAGAGGCTGTTGTTGGCATGGCTGGTAACACTGATAGTTTTCTTTGCACTAGTCTTACATTACTTGGCCTAGATGTTCTGGAGGTTAGTGAGTACACACCCAGGGATGCATTCAGCAAACCAAATCACTCTTTGTGGACCCTTGCGGTCCTGCTGCATGTGGTTTCTAAACCAGACAGTGATACTTCCAGTTAAGACTACTTTCAATGAGTGATATGTAGAAGTTGTTTAGTATCATGGAGGGAAGTCTGAAATCTCTAATTCATCTGAGGCAGTGAAGATATTGCCATGCCTTCTTCTCCAAGGTGTCAATGTGCTGAGACCATGTGAGGTCCTCTGTGATGTGGACACTGAGGTATCTGAAACTGTTCACCTTCTCAACCTGAATGTTGTTAATACTGAGAGGGTGGTAGTGCTTCTGCTTGCTGTTTTCTCCAGAAGTCCACAATCAGCTTGTTTGTCTTGCTGTCATTCGGTAGAAGACTGTTGTCCTGACACCAGTGTCATCACTTCATCCAGGTAAAGCTGCTAATTGTTTCTAGATATCAGGCTTCCACACGTTCACCTTCTTTTCCCAATTCTCATACCTCACTACAGCTGCCAGTTCAGTCAATCTAAAAGTTGTTTTATTCCATGGTAGGTTTCTATATGCCAATGATATTATTCTGTTTGTAATTACATATTCCAGCAGGCATTTGACACATTCTAGACTTATCCATCCATCAGTTTTCTGAATCCATTTAATCCATTTGTGTAGCTGTGGGGAGCCTAAGCAGCTTTCTTTTTAAAAAGCACCTGCCCACAAACCAACTATAATAAGGCGCTCTATCACTCTTGCCACTTTATAATGCAGCTTAGGAATACATTGGGCTCCAGCCTTTGTAGCACAATGTGCTGAATCAGTAAACTAGAGTGCCTTTAGTTTAACAAAATATCGACTGAAATACTACATTGTGTCTATGCACCTCCCTGGGATGCAGCAGTCGTGTGTTGAGTAGAAAATATGCCTGTACAGTGATCCCCCGCCTATCACGGAAGTTACATTCCAGACCCATCAGCGATAGGTGAAAATCCACGATATAGAAAGACCATATAAATAAACATTTTTTTTATAGTTTAAGCCTTAAAATACCCTTCCCACATGCTTTAAACACATGTAAACTTATTAAAACACACTTTGCAAACACATGATATGTGAATGTTGGGCTAAGGATATGAGTAACATCTTGGCAGGGAGACAAGACGTGATCTTTTCGGAAGACAATTTGACATTCCGCGAGAGACATTTTAACATCACGTGAAACAAGGCAGTGAGAGAGGAGGACAGCTGCTGTACAGGTTTTTAAATGATCGACATGCAGAGCGACAAGCAGAACACGCACCTTGGCAGAAGCAGCACAAAGCCAGTAGCTGATCCTTCTACTTCTCCTTAGCATGCATTCAGCTCCCCCCCTTCACAACGCGAGCAGGAGAGACATGAAGTGGCAGGGACATAGCGCGCCTCCGGGGGGATTGAGTGAAGCAATCAAGACCACATCATCTTGGAGAGACACTTTGATGACACGCAAAACTAGACATTACAACCTTAGGAAGCAAAACCCGTGAGAAGGTGACTTTTGCACGTCATGCCCTACTTACAAACAATTTAAAACAGGTTCACGGACATCTAACCTAGCAGTTGTTGGAATGCTTTTGGCAGACACACTTCAGGTGGTCCCAGCTCTTAAAACAACGACAAGCAGAACATGCAGCTCGCCAGCAGCAGCAAACCAGCAGATGATCTGAGCACTTCTCCTTAGCATGCGTTCAGACCCTCACCCCCCCCCCCCACACATTCAGAATGCTAGCGGCAGAGACGTGAAGTGGCAAAAGGACAGCTGCTGTACAGGCATTTAAATTATTGACACAAAGTGCGACAAGCAAAACACACAGCTGGCCAGCAGCAGCAGCAAGTCAGCAGCTGAACCAATCACATCTCTTTAGTGTGCGTTCAGAACCCCCCTTCACAACACGAGCAGCATTATAAGTCCCACAAGAAAGAGATTTAACCATTTAACGCCAGGAAATAAAGGACAAATATTGTTTTTACAAAAGTTTTAAAGTAAAAATGAAAATAATGCATATGTAACAATTCCCATGAAAATAACAATCTCTTTAAATTGTTTATCCGGTAAACCAAACCTGGGAGTGGGTGAGCGAAGCGAGCAGGGGCAGAGCCCCCTAGTAATAATAATAATAATAATAATAAATCCGCGAAATAGCGGGGGCGCGACAGCTGAACCGCGATATAGTGGGGGATCACAGTAGTTGTCTTCTAAGTATTGCATTGTGGCCTCAGTATAAATTACTGCTTGGGCACTGACATTGTGGTGGGTTGTGATCTTTATCTAGATTGGGATTTTGAATACAATCCCAATGCAGTATTTACATGAAGAAACATCGTGCAGCTGTTGGCATCTCTTTTTAAAGATAGAACACAGTCAAATCAATAAACCTGCTCAGGGTCGCAATGTGGATCAAGAAATTACCAGCCTACTGGTTTAAAGTTCAGTTCCTTAGCTAGGTACCTAAAAGTAATGTAGAATGATATTTTAAAAGAAATGGACGGTGGAAAATTAACTATGTAAAACAGTAACAATTACACCTGCCCTTTCCACATAATTAACTGCACCACATATAATTGCAATTCTGTTTTCTCAGGCAGGCAGTAGTCAGTAGATGCTGTGTGCATGTAACTTACAGGAAAAATAAGCAACAGTAAGTGGCCTTAAATATTGCATTATAGTTGATGGGTGTATAGAATATAGAATGATGGCATCCTTCAACATCTGCAATAAGATGCTGCAGATGTTCTATCAGATGGTTGTGGCGAGCACCCTCTTCTACGCGGTGGTGTGCTGGGGAGGCAGCATTAAGGACGCCTCACGCCTGGACAAACTGGTGAGGAAAGCAGGCTCTATTGTAGACATGGAGCTGGACAGTTTGACATCTGTGGCAGAGCGACGGGCGCTCAGCAGGCTCCTATCAATTATGGAGAATCCACTGCATCCACTAAACAGTGTCATCTCCAGACAGAGGAGCAGCTTCAGCGACAGACTGCTGTCACTGTCCTGCTCCACTGACAGACTGAGGAGATTGTTCCTCCCCCAAACTATGCGACTCTTCAATTCCACCCGGGAGGTAAACATTAACATTATTCAAAGTTATTGTCTGTTTTACCTGCACTTTTATTACTCTTTAATTTAATATTGTTTTTTGTATCAGTATACTGCTGCTGGAGTATGTGAATTTCCCCTTGGAATTAATAAAGTATCTATCTATCTATCTAGAAGGAGTAGTCCTGGGTAAAAATATCAATTTTCCAAATAATTATTATTTTTTATTTAAACGATTCAATTTCTATTCTTAAAGTCACAAAATTGATCTTATGAATCTCTATCCTGCTCAATTACTATATGTAGATTTTTGCTTATCTTCGTTTTTGGCATCCGATCCAGCAATGTAATGTAATTTTACATCTTGCATGAAGAAGGGGTCTGAGTTGCCTCGAAAGCTTGCATATTGTAATCTTTGTAGTTAGCCAATAAAAGGTGTCATTTTGCTTGACTTCTCACTACATTCTAGAATTACAGAAAGACATAAGTGTTCCCACTGTATCTTTAATTTTAACTAATTCAAGATTTCTTTAAAAGTCCAATAGGGGAAAAAATTTGGCTGACAGTTTAGTTGAAGGGTGTCTACCCCTTGAATAGGATATTGAATAACTTTTATTATTTAAGAAGCAATATTTGATTATTTTATAATATTATTCACAAGATGATATAGCTGTTTTATAAAGTAGATGCCACTGCATTATTTTAAGACAAGGAGCCCCCCCCATAATATGTGTGGGTGGACTCTGATGTGGCTATATATATATATTAGTTAAATAATGGTGAATTTTGAACAAGTGCAATGCTGTGAAAAGGTTTTCACGTCTTTTCTTTTTTTAAAAGCAATGATATTTTGTTCAACATCCTCCAAATACTGATGTTGACTGTTCATTACTAATCAAGAACTTCTTCTTAAATGTCATTCCATGGTGGCACAGTGGGTAGCGCTGCTGCCTCGCAGTTGGGAGACCTGGGGACCCAGGTTCACTTTCCGGGCCCTCCCTGCGTGGAGTTTGCATGTTCTCCCCGTGTCTGCGTGGGTTTCATCCAACAGTCCAAAGACATGCTGGTTAGGTGGATTGGCGATTCTAAATTGGCCCTAGTGTGTGCTGGGTGTGTTTGTGTGTGTCCTGCGGTGGGTTGGCACCCTGCCCGGGATTGGTTCCTGCCTTGTGCCCTGTGTTGGCTGGGATTGGCTCCAGCAGACCCCCGTGACCCTGTGTTCAGATTCAGCGGGCTGGAAAATGGATGGATGTCATTCCATTTTTATGCATATGTTATGAAGTCACTATGTAGACACCCTTTAAATAAAGTGTTACTGAAATTTGTCACATTATATTAATTTTCTCCATGCATAAGTAATCTCTAAAAAAGCCACCACTTCAAATATACCAGTGCATGCTAATTCAGTCAAGATAAAATCAATACCAAATCAAATTGGGGCATTGTGAATCAGAATTGAATCTATTCTGGACATCAGTGCTGATACCCAACCGTAAGAAGGAGAAATGCCACTATTGCTTTCTTGCATTATTATGAGTCCAGAGAATATTTTGCTCAAAAAAATAATCAAAATTAAAATTAAGCAACAACAGCATTCAGCTCAGAAACAGGCTAAACATGAAAGGGCAGATAAAAAGAGTGTAGAGGAGCTGTGTGGAGGTGAAAGTTAGTGAGGTTAACAGTGACAGAACCAGCCTCTGTGTAATTTCATACCCTCATTGCAGCAGCATAAGTCAGAGGCCCACTTACACATTTGGGGGAAAGGAGTCATTTTTAAATTCAACTTGATAAACTGCCACTAAATGACCTGAAGGGCTCAGATTTGCAACCAACTTCTCCATATTTTGATATGAAATGGATAGTGGGCATCATGAGTGACTTCTCACAGATGACAGTAACAAATGGTGTACAGTCATCTAAATGACTGCTAAATACAACAACGGTACTCAAAGAGGCCAATCAAAATATATGACTTCTTGAAGGTTGTCACAGATAGTGTTCTCTAGTCGATTACCCGAGTTTTACTCCACTTAGTAATAAACAAAAAGGAGTGCTAGCAAAAGTTTCAGAAAGACAGGTACTGAATACTGACCAGAAAGTCATTGCGTAGTCTTGTGAATTCCAGTCCACTAATGTCAAGTCCACAATACGTCAATGAAAAAAACTGTCTACCTTGCTGTGTGTCAGCAAGGCAGGATGGTGCTACCTGTGTAATGATGAAGGTGTTTTGGTGGTAAAAATTAGCCCTTTGAAACAAGTAAAGCAATATCTGAATCTCTCAGAATCTCTGAGCGTGTTTGCTAACAATAGTTCAAGCTTTCAAGATGGTAGTGCATCCACAATGGATATTTTCTGCAGCATCAACCATCATGCCAGATCTCAGCCCAATGTGTGGGGTCAGTAGGACTGAGCCTTTCAAAGTAAATCATTCCACCAGCTACAATTATATTGCATTTTGGGACTTGATGTGGATTATCATTCCTACAGTATGTCTCTTATACTTCTAGTATCCACATCCCATGGAGTTCAGGTTGTTTGAGGTCAACACTGGCTGCTCAATGTATTTGGGCAAACATGCTGTGCAAAAAATATTGTTTTTCTATTTAATCTATTCTTTATCTGAAAGAAAATGTCATCCTAATGGTTTTTTGATTCAACAGCATTGGGGCTTAACCAGGTTTTTTGTTTATATGTATACTGTGGGTTTTAATTGTGTTTTTATTTCCTAATTTTAAAGAGCTTTATATCTTAATCAAGCAGAATTATTTAATGGATAAACTGGGTCAGTCTAATGAAAAAAGCTACACTTGAGTAGAGATTGGGCTTTAATAATAAAAAAGGCTTCAAATGGCAAATCTACAGAGGCAATCCTTCATTCTGTGGCCTTTTTATTTGAGGCAGGTTTACAAATATTGCACTCTGGGAAAACCAGATTTAGAAAATGTGCTTGTGCAGTTTAGTGATGTTCACTAAGAAGCCACAACAGTATAAGCATTTTCATTCACTCTGAACAGAAAAAATAATAACTATGATATTTAGTGTTTCATACAAAAATAGAAGTGAATAGGGAGGGCAACAAAAATGCTTTTTTGTTATTGAACTTGCTACTAGGGTGACAAGTAATAAATCATGACATGAATGAACAGTTAACAGGGTTGTAAACAGATTGGATTGGTCCCATCTAACCCCTCTAGCATAAGAAATGTAACTTCTCAAAGAAAACTACAGATAGCTAGAAACGGGATGAAAATGGCCAGGATGATACAGGGTAAGGCTAGCATAAGCATATTGAAGGAACTATACTGGCAATAGCAGAGGTTCTGCAGATATGGAAAGGCAAGCACCACTAGGAGGTAGTACATACTGTTTGTGAGCTTTGTGACTCAGAACGGCATTAGACCAGCCCCAGTTTAAATTATTTTACTATGGACACACAGGTATGTCCAATTGGACAGCTTATAAATAGAAAGCTGCAGAGATGTGCAAATATTTCTCTTTAGGGATTAAGCAGGAATATTGTCTGAGTTTTTAACGTGAGAGATCATTATATTATTAAACAAAACAGAAAACTAAAATCATACCTTAAACAAAACTTTTCTCCTAAATTATCTTTTTATTTTATTGTTAAAACACAAGTTTTTCATAAGGTCTTTCAAGACATCTTGCAGTTCAGAAGCCTGCCTAATGTTAATGCTCAATTTATGTAACACAACCACCGGAAGTTTATGGGTCAGATGGCATATGCCTGGAAACAGTCCACATGAAGCATCATAGTAACCAGACACAAAATTACAACTTAGTAGCTTTCACCTTTTGTTAGTACCGTTTGCATTTGCCTTTATATTAAGCATGTCCTCATCCAGATATTTACATTTTTAACTCAACTTTACTTTTAAAAATATCATTGGAAGTTAACAGATGAAAGTTACTTAAGTTATTTGTTATATTTTCAAGGTCAGAGAATGGCTTGAGCTGACAAATACCGAGCAAAATGAGATAGTAATATGGGGATGATTATAACATATCTTTATTAAAAAGCATTAGGAATATGACCACTGAAAACAACCCAAAAATGACTGAAGAAACAGAAATCTTTTAGAAAGTCATTGCTTAGACTGACAAATCATTAAAATTTGTGTATGTGCCTATTTATAGATCAGCTCTGAAATATGTTGCTTAAGCATAAGGAAGTCAATGTGGTTGGAGAATACAAATGTGAGCAGATTTATACTCATATGAAGGTGAATATTAAAACTGCCAGCTATAATCATTTTCTAGCACAAAAGGTAACAGAAGATAAGAGTTAAAAGATAAAATCATTAATTAACTTTGGAGAGTGATAGACAGATACTCATAAAATCAGGAAATAGCAGTGCAGAGTAAAAGCAAATGCTTTAATCAGCACACAAATTAATACATTTGTTTAGTTATTTTCTTTTTTTTACATTATGGTGATGTTACCACTGCAACCCTTGAACACATTCTTCAATAAATGGGTTGTATATTTATTCTTCAATTATATTTCCCTTAAGAAACAATCAAAATATAAATTAAATCAACATGAGGTGATTAAAATATTAAGAATAAAGTTTTGGTAGACATATATTTATACTTAAACCAAATGTAGTTATCAATCTGCATTCAGACTCTAGTTTTATAGTCTTGCAATATTTTGGACATGATTCTTGAACTTAGAATCTTCAGATGACTGTAATCTCTAGTAAAGGAACAAAAAAACTAGCTATTCCTCTAACACTATATCAATCAAAAATGTTGCTCATTTTATCACAACCCAATTAAAATCTTACATAGTGCCTGAGACAATAATTTCACAAATATTCCAATCACTCTGGTTCAAGAGTTTTCGATTTATTAAGTTTGGTGTTATTACCACGATGCAAACCAACAGTGAATTTTTCATTCAGCAAGCACTTAGTCCAAAAAGATTACCATATTTAAGTCTGCAAATTGGGATACATTTTAGTGTTGGCTTGTTATGAACATTTTTTACAATAATACTGTAAAGAACATTATTTTATTAAAATAAGACTCTCAATTAAGTATTATCCAAAATACAGTATTCAATAAAGGTCAATGTTAATATCAATTTATTTATAGAGCAAACAACATCAGTACACGCTGAAGCCAAAGTGCTTTACATTAAAACATACAATGAACATAAATGAAATAAACATAAATAAAGTACAACCAGCGGTGAGATACAGAAAAAGAAAGAGGATGACTAAGTGTAGTGCAACCATCAGTATCAGTGAAGGTCACTGAAAGCTAGAGAATAGAAATGATTCTTCAATCAAGTTTTAAACAGTTCAATTGAAGGTGACTCCATAATGAAATGAGGTAAAGAGTTCTGCAGATGACGTGCAGCTGCTGCAAAAGCCCTGTCCTTCTTAGTTTTTCATTTAGTGCAAAGAACCCACAACAGACAATTGATCGGTAGATCTAAGCTCTTTGGATGGCTGGTGTAAAACACACAATTCAGATAAATAGGCAGAAGCATATCCAAGTAATGATTTAAAAATTAGCAATAGTCTATTCTGAAACTAGGCAGACAGTGTAAAGAAGCTAATATTGGAGAAACAGAATGAAACTTTCTTGCCCCAACCAAAAATGGGCAGCAACATTCTGAACCAACTACAACCTACCTATCAGAGATTTGCTGATCCCAGAATACAACGAGTTGCAGTAATCAAGCCGAGAAAAGATAAAAGCATGAGTAGCTTTCTCAAAATCCCTAAAAGACAGAAAAGTTAGACCTTAGCTAAAAGACGAAGCTAGAAAAACCAACACTTCACTACAGAGTTAATCTGTTTCTCAAAGGAGAGGTTACTTTCAAAAATGACACCAAGATTATGGACTTGAGGTTTGCAAAAATCAGCGAAAGAGCCAAGAAGTTCGAAACCAATTTGAGCTTTGGCAGGAGGACTAGCCATCAGCATTTCCATTTTGTTTTTATTGAGATCAAGAAAACTGCCAGCCATCCAGAATCTTAGTTCAAAAAGACAATTGTTCAGCCAATTAATTGCAGAGTTACAAACAGGAATATAAACGTGTATCATTAGCATAACAGTGAAAAGAAACATTACATTTCCTGAAAGAAACTCGTATAAAATGAAAATATGTCTATATATTGTGACGCGTGAGTCACCATCTTGCACCACAAAACACGAGGCTGAGTCTCAGTACTTTAGCAAAATCAGCTTTATTCAACTTGAAACAGGAACAGTACAGTTATTTATTGTAGCAGGATCTACCACTCTCCAATACACAGACAAAGCAAATAGGCAGGGTTGGGACCAGGTCACTGGCCAAGTTATACCATTCCCTGCATTTATAATGTTCCTTGCATCATCCATCAACAACAAGTGCTCATAGCGCGACCGCGATTGGCTCGTAGTCACTTCACTATGCTGCTGTGCTGCGAGTCTGCGATTGCCTCGGCAATGGACAAGTAGCCATCCACAGACGCGGCAATCACACTTTGGCATGTCGTCCCATTAGGAAAGGTCCCAAAAGAGTTCAGAAACCTCACAATATATATATAAAATCCAACATCTGTCTGTATGTCTGTCCGCTTTTCACGAGAAAACTACTTAACTGATTTAGATCGGCTTTTTTTCTATAATTTGCTTGAACATTCTGGTTGATTTTGCAACTTCTCTCATCGGGTTAAGTATCATAGTTTGTTTGCTATACCGATTAATTTGTGCAAATCCGAGAGAGCGGCTGCAGGCCAAGGGGAGGGGGACGGGGCCCTCCTCACTCACGCACCAGCCTCGTTCGAGTCAGTCTACCTCTCGCCACATGTTAGAGCATACCTTGCCTCCGCTTAGCTAGGCTGTTCAACAGAAATTATCATCTACAGATTGTTAAGGAGTAACGTTTAACGTTTTTAAGGTCGAGATCAGAGCTATGTGTGTTTTAGAGGGAAGCTGCTGATGGCCGGAGATTTCACGGCCACGTGCTTTTCTCCACACGTGGGGGTCGATCCCCCGTCAGAGCTGAACATGAGTATATACAGTGCCAACGTTTGACATTGATAATATCTAACAAAAATGGACCCAGAACATCAAAAGCTTCAACTATGAGGTGTGATGAGATCAGTAAGAAAAATGCCACAGCAGACAGTATCGATTTTGCTGCCAAAGAATGAAAGAAACTGCTCACATGAAAGAACAGTACTATTTAATCCTGTTTATGAATGGGGATAAATAGCTGAATTAACTGCATTAAATGAGACCCTAGATTTATTAGAATCAGAGGATACCAAATTAGCAAAATAATCATGTTTAGATTTCTTAACTGCATTCTGGAAGATGAACAGAGAAGCCCTAAAAAATTTGCTTAGATACAGTCAGCCTATCTTTCTTCCAACACCTTCAGCAATTCTACAGCTGCAGCGCAGCTCTCGTGCGGTGTCTTTAAGCCAAGGAGCTGGTCTTCTCTTTTTGCAATGTATCTTGAGGTTCTTCCAGTTGAACCTAAAATGATTTTACATGATGAATTTAAAGCTAAGACAGAATCGTCAATACTATCACACTGGCCTTGTACATCAAGACTGGAGAATATGATTTTAAAATCAGATATAACAGAAGAATTTAAAAAGCAAGAATAGAGTAGGGAACAGCTTATAGTAGTAACATCAACAGTAATATTCAAATTATCGTTATAGAAAAATGATCAGTAAAAGGAACATCACATATCAAGATTATTAACTGAAATACCATGTGTAAAAACGAGATCAAGATTGTGACAGAGAGAATGAGTTGGAGTATTAATGTACTGGATAAAACCAAACGAGTCCAATAACAATAAAAGGTTATTAACCAAAGGTTTAGATTGACAAAAAACATGTATGTTAAAATTGCCAACAATAAGTACTTTATCATAGGAGAGCGTAATATCAGCCAGGAGATCAGAGAATTCAGAAATGAACATATCATTGGAGGCCTATAAACCACAGGATACAGCAAAGAGGAAGAGCTACACACTTCAAAAAAGTTGCAGTTCAAAGCTACTAAACAGATCCCTTGTAAGGGTCCAACAAAAGAACATACTGTTAAAAACAATGGCAATTCCCCCCACCACACAATAAGACAGCCGAGGAGAGTTCAAAAATTAATAACCTGGTGGTACCAAGTCAGTAAAACATGAAGAGCCACCATTAACAATCCAGGTCTCAGTGATGAAAAAGAAGTTCAGTTTCTTTGAGGTAATAAAGTTTTGCAGGATAAGAGTTTTATTAGACACTGATCTCATGTTCAGGAAAGCAGCCTTGATAGATGTAGAAAAGCTTGCTGCCAGACGGGCTCAGGTGAGTGTGCAAAGATTAGCAGCATTTACTTCCCTAAATGTTTATCCAAATGGAATATTATGATTTAGGCACATGAAAAAAATTAAAATTCTTATTTAATGGCCTGTTATACTATTTATTTGATAATGGATGGTGGAATTTAATCAACCTTATTGTAATCAGTAACTAGTAGTTATTCAAAAAAAATGTTAGTTTGGAAATTGACAAAAATCTTTGTCAAGGACAGGCTCTAATCAAAACTAGTACATATTTTTTTAACTTTTGATCATACAAATGAAACCTAAAACTCTTTATGTTACAGTTTAAAAGCAAATTTAGAACAGACAAGTTGAAACCATTTGTTTGATTAAATGACATTAATCCCAACGTGATGTTTAGCAAGGACTAGGAGGGTAAAGAGCCTCTTTGATGTAACAGTCAGATAGTGAAGCCGGAAAGATACAGGATGCACTAGTTACAAAACAAAAAGATTAATAGGAATCAGAGCAGAAAACAAAGTCAAAACAAAGTTCTCCCTGTTAAGGAATTAGTTAAATGATTTCTACTACGAACTATTATGAAGAGTTTATTTTTGTTTGTGAATTTATCTAAAAGCTTTGAGACAAGGAGATGCATGCCACCATCTTTTATAGAAGTGACAAGAAATAATCACAAACCATATGATTACCTAGACATGTACACATCCTGATAACATCTATTCTCTTAACCAATGAAAATACTTTTGTTTGACCTAACTCTAAATTCCAAATCTTCATTTCTTCTATGTCCGCCACCCAACTACACAAAAACACAACTACAAATTGAAAAGAAGCCTGTTTTTAGTTTAGCTAGCTCTAGATGGCAGAAAAAGAAAAAAAAAGTCTTTATCTCTCTGACTTTTTGTTTCTTAAAACAAAAAGAAAATCAATGAGAGGCATATTTTCCATTATGTGGCTGTAGCAAAGTGGCAAAACACAACACACTTTTCACCTTTCCCTGCAGGAGAATTATATATACACACACACCATTGCATAAAATATTTTAAAAATTAAGAAAACTTCAAACACCTCAGACCCTGATACAAGTACAGTGATCAATCCTTTGGTTACACCTCACACTGTGACTTACAGTATCCCTATGTTTGAATCATTTGAAGAATGGAAAAAATTGATATGTTTACTTTCTGTTTTACCCCATTTATTATCCTTTACTCCTTTAAAAGTGAAAGTGAATTTTTTTTTTTTAAATTTCTCACTTAAACTGCATGTCTCTTATGGATGGTTTATTATTATTGAAGTCTCTTCTTTCATCAATTTGGTAAGTGCACCGACTCTGCAGTTTTATATTGACCAGTATCTGTTAAACTGTACAATCATTCTCTACAAAATGTATATCTTATTTTATGCATTGTGGATTACATTTTCAATGCATCAAGTTTAAATTGATTCTTTCGACGTAAAAAAAAAAAAAAAAAAAAGGCTAGAGTAACGGACAAACACCTTAAGCAAAAAGAAAGTATTAATATAGCAGGAAGTCTAATAGGAGCTTATAGGGAAAAGTAACAAAGCAAAACAGATAAACACGTACAGTATATGTTAAAGAGGACACAATCTGCATTGTTCATCAATATTGTTCATAGCGACTGGTATGTCACTGACCTCTTCACAGGTGACAACTAGGGAATATCCAAAATAGCTATTTCTTTATTGCTTATGCCTACATTTTAATACACTTTATATTTTTGACCAATTTCCTCAACAGGGTGATGCATGAAAAAGTACCTGTACATGGCCAAGAGCCCTAACCTGCCCTGCCCGGGACATCGCAATTTTTATAACAAACAGATGTGTCAAGAATGATCTAGCGACATGGCAAACTTTTGCCTGGTCAGTTGCTGAGTTACTAAAAGTGAAATTGGATATGAACAACTTGCAAAGCTTGAAAGAGTTAAAGAACATCACCAAGAGCCACTGAACGGAAGTTTCTACTCATGAATACGTTACAGCACACTGAACTTTAAAACACTGCCTGTGGAGACCTTTTTCAACACAACCTTTAAAGTGGCCAGAAATTTTAAAAACTCCAGCGTATTGTAATATTTGTTAATTCTTCTTATTACTAATAACAAATAATTAAACTGATATTAAGACCATGCTACTCTTCCAAGTATCACCTAGTAATAAAATATCAAAAGAAGCTTTTGTGCCTATTGTTAGCAATATTCTTTTCTAAATACTTTTTAAAAAGTTTAAATTAACTTTCAGTTTCTCTCATGTGTGGAGTTCCTACTGCTTCTAATTCAAGTTGTCCTGACCTGTACATGGTTTTTTATAAATATACCTCACCGCTTCTCTTAACTATTCTTGTACTTTACATGCAGTAAAGCTACTTTCTGAAGAAACATGTGAAAAAATAAAAATAAAATAACACAGAAAATCTTGTTCGTTTACACACCTATTCTGATTTTGTTCTGTTATAAACATTAGGAAACTAGACAGGTTTCCACTATGCTTTTTCAACTATGGATTCCAAAATCTGGACATTGCTTAAAAAATATCCCTACATTTTGAATCATGTTCATCAGTTATATCACATTAGGCTTTTAAAAAACCCAAAACAAAACCTCAAACAAGACTGAAAAAGTTCTTCACGAAAAGGGATGAAGGCACTGTGAAGGAAATTACTGAATCATGTCCAGTAGTTAAAGCATCTTGACAGCGTATAAAACATGTCAGAGCAGGATACTGAAAAATGCAGCTATTAGCTAACTAAATCAGAAGAGCTAAATGTTCACCTCTTTTTTATCAAATTTATTAGGTTCTTATATTCTACTTCACTCTTTTAACTCCTAGATGGTGGACTTCTAATGCAAAAAAAAAACACTTGAATCCAAGCTGAAGAGGAAAAGAGGCAAAGTTTCAAGTTATGCACATAGTCTTTAACAATTTTGGAATCACTGTGTAGTGTGGCTTCTTGCACTGCCTTGAAGAACCATTTTATTAGGTATATAAACCCCATAGTGACTTGATAATAATAACAATGCATAATTTTATTTAAAAGCACCTTTTAAAAGCACCCAAGGACACTGTACAACAATATATATATAACATCAAAACAGTCCAAACATACAACCATAAATAACAAGAACAACAAAAAGAAATATTAAAAAGATTTTAAGTTAAGATTTAAAAACAGAAAGTGAAGAACACGTACAGAGCTCCAAAGGCAGGGCATTCCATAATTGATTTGCCATTCAAAGAGTCAGAAATTGTTGGTATATAATAAGAAAATGAAACATAAGTATGCTGGTCCATGTAATGTCCAATGTATGTCATTATTATTGTTTTTTGTCTCGTCTCTGAACAGCTTTATCTCATCCCATTGATCCCTGAATCAAATGAGATCTGATGCATGGATACCAGTTTATTTTTGTTTTTCCTTTGAGTAAGATTTCTGTCATTACTTTTTAATTTCATTGTTGTTTCACCATAGGTAAGATATTTAACATCTTTTTTTTTTTTACACCATTTTGACTTGCAGACACCTTAACATTGTTATTAAAAATCAACAGGAAGTGCATGTGATGTCACTGTCATGATGGTATAAAGGTCAGCATGGTGCACTTCCTGGTCATCTAAGATTATAGATACTCAAGGACTTTGTTTGGTTTTTCTAAACTATTTCCTGGTTTAAAACTCTTTTTGCTCCGCTTTCTCAACTATGACTCTAGTTTAGCGTTTTGGCTCTGTTATTAGTATTGTTTTGCCCATCTGATCATGAATCTGGACTGCACTTCAACCTTTAGTTCCTTTTCTCTCTGAAATATCAGTCTGCAACTCTGCGCAGAACAAAGACAGGGGAAGCCACTAGATTAATTTGAAATACCGGTCATTGTAACTTTGAGTAGTGAGAAAAGCGCTATATAAATTTAATGATGGGCAACATGGTGGCGCAGTAGGTAGCGCTGCTGCCTTGCAGTTGGGAGACCTGGGGACCTGGGTTCGCTTCCCGGGTCCTCCCTGCATGGAGTTTGCATGTTCTCCCCGTGTCTGCGTGGGAGTCCTCCCACAGTCCAAAGACATGCAGGTTAGGTGGATTGGCGGTTCTAAATTGGCCCTAGTGTGTGCTGGGTGTGTTTGTGTGTGTCCTGCGGTGGGTTGGCATCCTGCCTGGGATTGGTTCCTGCCTTGTGCCCTGTGTTGGCTGGGATTGGCTCCAGCAGACCCCCATGACCCTGTGTTCGGATTCAGCGGGTTGGAAAATGGATGGATGGATAGAAATTTAATGAATTATTATTATTATTATTAATTAAAAGCATCAGGAGATAGATACCAGGACTGTTGTCAAAAGCAAGCAAAAAATTAATATAGAGAGAACTTAGCCGCCTAATGATCAAAAGCAATCAGTAACCCTTCCCATTGGGATTAATAAAGTATCTATCTATCTATCTATCTATCTATCTATCTATCTATCTATCTATCTATCTATCTATCTATCTATCTATCTATCTATCTAAAGCTATGTCAAAAGAGATCACTAAGATTCTACTACCGTAAAATGTTAAACTAGCACTAAACACTACAACAAAATATTATAATAAGAATGCACAGTGTTGGTAAAAGCTTGTAACATGATGTCAGCTTAAATATTGTTATGCTAGTGACATCACATGTCAAAACAGCTGGCATGCATTAACATGACAAAGGGCAACCATGTCTTAGCAATTGTTTTACAAAAATGGCAGCACCTTTTAAAAATCAAAGATATAACAATATGCGGTTGTAAATTACTTTGATGCAAAATGCACAAGATTATCAAAAGTGAAACAAAGTCCAGAAAGGGAGAAATGCTGAAAAATATTATAAGAAGAGCAGAAAAAATATATAAGGATAAAACTAACACAGTTTCATATATGCTAGTCCTAGTCCTTGAATTATTTTTATAATTCCTCAGCCTTGTGTAATAGAGGATTACCTTGCTGAAAATGCTCACTTGAATATGGACAATCTCTCCCATGAAGAGACACACCTGATCATCACAGCCTTTAGCTTTACCGAGTCACCTAGACACTTCTGAACTAGCATTAAAAATATCTGATTTCTGCATGACAATAAGCTCTGTACCACTTCATGTACTCCTCCAAACTAAGTTTTTGACAACTTTCAGAAACAATTCGTTAACTCTTGAGGTTTTTGTCACATTCTCTTCTCCAATAGGCATGGATCATTAGAAACCTGAACTATTTCCACCAGATTACACTCAGTCAGCTAAAAGCTCTTATCCTGTTAATCGTATCAGTCTCTACTGACCCTTTTCAATAACTCTCTGCTGTTGGCTTGATGCTTTTCAGGTGAATGTCCATTCTTGACATATCCATGAGATTGCTGAGCATGAAAACCCCAGGAGGAGTATTTCTTATGACACTCATGTAAGCACATCTGGCACATAATGCCATTCCACATTCAAAGTATATTAAATATTTAATGTTGTCCATACTTTGAGAGCTAAAAATGAGAGGATAAAGCCTGGTGGTCAAACGGCAATAATATCACAAAACAAACAAGTAAAAGGACTGCAAGTTGAATGGGTAACACAAAATTTTAACTGAGAAAGCTGGATACATTAAAAATACTGGCATAAAAGTCAAAAACTAGATGAGGAAACAAAAGGTAATATGGCAGTAAAACATAAATAGAAGGCTTAAAATAGCATTGAACATGTGTCAAGAGTCTTCAAATATAATGAGACACATTCTAGTACCTTACAATTATAATACTTGAGCAAGAATGTATTACATACTACACTGAAGAAAAATTAATAAATATAATAAACAAACAAGGTTATTATATATTCAAACAAATCCTACAAATTTATGTTTATGTTTGTTGAGCCCTGTTCGAAAAAAAGTCAATATGATAAAATGTTTGCCTTAATAAACCTGCTAAATTCCATTGCTCTCCAATGGATCTTATTCTCATTATAAGTGTTACTTACTGCCCTTCACTCTTAGGAAGTACTCAAGTTCTTTCTTATTTTTTTATGAGCAAATTGTTTACAAAATACGGTGCAACATTTAGTCCAAGTTTGCTTACATAACTTATACCCAACCTGTTGTAATAGCTCAACTTAAAATCTTTTAGAAGTTGTCAACATTTCTAGCTTGATCTTAATAGTTTTTTCCAGACTCCTGCAACCAACCCTGTGTGAAGTAATCAGTTGTCCATCCTGAATGCACTTCCCAGTACATGATTCATTATTTGAGTAACAAAAACAATTCTCCTGTATACATTTAACTGATACTTTCCAGAATTTTAAAGATGTGGATCTGGCTCCCGCACTGTCTTCTTTGCTAAAGACTATCAGTATTACATGTCCTTTAGTCCTGAGATGCACTTTGATTCCCTTTTTTTGGGTTGCTTGTTGGCCAGAATTTCCTACAGCACTTCACGTGGACTCTCACTAGTGCATAAGCCTTTGTCTTCTACGTCCATCACTTGTTTGTTTGCAGGAACTACCTGGTTTATTCTTCTGCCAGCATTACATGGCTCATAACTAACACATTACAGTTAAAAAATATCACATGTTGTGCTATCTGCACTTTACATTATTCTCTGCTAACACATTTTACCCAATGTGACTTAAAAAAAACTGGTTAAGATTACAATAATTTACATTCATTTTTTTGTAATTACAATTCATATTGTATAAATGACACTGAGTAAGAAGCAGAAACTGAATTGGCAACCTTGGGAGTTTAAAGTTCAATGCTTCAGTCACTATGCCACACAGTGTACAATAACAGACGCTGCGTCTGAAAACAATTTTGAATGACTAATGGAAACTAAGAATGTGAACATGCTTTTATTAAGTGAAGCTAAGAAGAGAAAACATAAGAGACTTTTAATAGAGAAAATATAACTTTATAAGCTCAGAAGACAAAGTCAGGGAGAAGCAGAATTTGTCTTGGAGCTGCAAATGGCGGAAAGAGTGATGAGCCTAGAGTAAATTAGTGACAGAGTACCAAAAGTGAAGACAAATGTAGAGCCAAGAAATCTAGTGACAGTACAAGCATACATGGCAATGTCAAACAAATAAGGACAATGAAATGCAGGAGATTTGCCAAGAAAACAAAACATTATTAACCTCGCAGAAAAGCAGACAAGCAGTTGGTAGTGAAGGAATGGAACAGCTGACAAAAAAAACAATTGACAAAAGGATTGGCACTTATGGCCTAGGAGTGCAGTGGAATGATAATGCAGGTATTACTGCTGCTGCCTTATAATTTCATGAGACTGAAACCTATTGAATTACCGTCATTATGGAGTTTGAATATTCTGCATGTGTCCAAAAGGGTTTTTCACACACCTGCATATTAGGTTGTTCGGCACATTGTGAGTAAGTGTGGATATGTATTTAATAGGCGGCATGACTAAAGTGTTCGATTTTTTTGCGGACAGTCACTGTGGAAAAAAGAACAGAAATAGCAGACAACTACAAAGTCAACAAAAGAGTTTGTCTGCACATTAAATGTATTAGCTTTACATTTTGCCCATTAACTTTCATTACTTCACGATGATAAAAAAATACAAAATGTAACGACAGCTAATCTAGAATCAGCTAAATTTACTAGGACAGCATATAGTCTTTGTCAGATATTTTCAGATGAAATTTAATATAAGTATTCCACATAGAAGTAAAAATATTAGATTTGATACAAAATGGGAGGTCTTAAACTTGAAAGTATCCCTCATGAGAAGGACATAAGAGTCATTGTGAACTCATCACTATCATCATTCAGATAATGTACAGAAGCAATCAAGAAGGGTAATAGAATGTTAGGTCATATTTTAGCATGCTGTGCAGACTACAAGTCCAAAGAGGCTGTGTTTAAACTTTATAACGCACTGATGAGGCCTCACCTGGAGTATTGTGTGCAGTTTTAGTCTCAAGGCTAGAAAAAAGACATAGCAACAGTAGAGGAAGTTCAGAGAAGAGTGAATGGTCTGATTTCAGGACTGCAAAATATGAGTTATGAGGAAAAATGGAACCTTTTCAGTTAGGAAGACTGAGATTAAGAGGTGACAAGACTGAAGTTTTTAAAAAGTATGAAGGGAATTAGTACAGTGGATTGAGGCTGTTACTTTAAAATGAGTTCAATAGGAACACAGGGTCACAGTTGGACACTTGTTAAGGGTATATTTTACACAAACATTGGAACGTTTTTCACGCAGACAACCATAGACATATAGAATAAATTACAGGAGTTGTGAGTAGGACTTTGGGGACCTTCAAAACTTGCTTTGATGTTATTTTAGAGAAATTATGTGGATAACTTTGGTGAGCTTTGTTAGGCTGTATAATGTTCTGATTACTATTTTGTGTTGACATGACCACTTTTGAAGAACTTGTGGATATTTTACTTCCACAGCTAGAGGCATCCAAATCAATGTGCGTCCAGCTTGACGTATGAAGGATTGTTACTTTAGATTTTATTCAGTGAAAGGCAAATGCTGGGGTGCTATAAATTGCACAGTATAGTTATTCTTTTCTTTAATTGTTTTTTTTATTTTATTTTTATTTGTGCACAATGTTTTTCTAAAAAAATATTTACCTTTTCAGTAAATAAAACTCTTTTCAGTGGTAAAATCACAATTTATGTGAGGCTTATATAGCATATGTAAAAAAATTATATTGACTGTATGCTGTATCTGTTGTTGAAATTATTGCCAAAGAGGCTTACTTTACCTTGAAAGTTTACTCTCCATGGGTGCTTACCTTCCTTTAAATGTTTAAAACGTTTGCAACAATTTGTCACTACATGTATTTTTTCTGCATGCATAATTCATTGTTTGCATTTGTCAGCAAGGATAGATGCCTGTTTTCTGAAATGTTAAACTGGAAAAAGTGGGATTTAGGAATTGGGAAAATGAGTATTCTATAAAGAACAAATAAAAGCAAACAAAGGCTATTCAAATTCCATCCATCCATCCATCCATTGTCTCCCGCTTATCCGAGGTCGGGTCGCGGGGGCAGCAGCTTGAGCAGAGATGCCCAGACTTCCCTCTCCCCGGCCACTTCTTCTAGCTCTTCCGGGAGAATCCCAAGGCGTTCCCAGGCCAGTCGAGAGACATAGTCCCTCCAGCGTGTCCTGGGTCTTCCCCGGGGCCTCCTCCCGGTTGGACGTGCCCGGAACACCTCACCAGGGAGGCGTCCAGGAGGCATCCTGATCAGATGCCCGAGCCACCTCATCTGACTCCTCTCGATGCGGAGGAGCAGCGGCTCTACTCTGAGCCCCTCCCGGATGACTGAGCTTCTCACCCCTATCTTTAAGGGAAAGCTCAGTCACCCTGCGGAGGAAACTCATTTCAGCCGCTTGTATTCGCGATCTCGTTCTTTCGGTCACTACCCATAGTTCATGACCATAGGTGAGGGTAGGAACATAGATCGACTGGTAAATTGAGAGCTTCGCCTTGCGGCTCAGCTCCTTTTTCAACCACGACAGACCGATGCAGCGCCCGCATTACTGCGGATGCCGCACCGATCCGCCTGTCGATCTCACGCTCCATTCTTCCCTCACTCGTGAACAAGATCCCGAGATACTTGAACTCCTCCACTTGAAGCAGGATCTCGCTACCAACCCCGAGAGGGCACTCCACCCTTTTCCGGCTGAGGACCATGGTCTCGGATTTGGAGGTGCTGATTCTCATCCCAGCCGCTTCACACTCGGCTGCGAACCGATCCAGAGAGAGCTGAAGATCACGGCCTGATGAAGCAAACAGGACAACATCATCTGCAAAAAGCAGTGACCCAATCCTGAGCCCCACCAAACCGGACCCCCTCAACGCCCTGGCTGCGCCTAGAAATTCTGTCCATAAAAGTTATGAACAGAATCGGGTGACAAAGGGCAGCCCTGGCGGAGTCCAACTCTCACTGGAAACGGGTTCGACTTACTGCCGGCAATGCGGACCAAGCTCTGGCACCGATCGTACAGGGACCGAACAGCCCTTATCAGGGGGGCCGGTACCCCATACTCTCGGAGTACCCCTCACAGGATTCCCCGAGGGACACGGTCAAATGCCTTTTCCAAGTCCACAAAACACATGTAGACTGGTTGGGCAAACTCCCATGCACCCTCCAGGACCCTGCTAAGGGTATAGAGCTGGTCCACTGTTCCGCGACCAGGACGAAAACCACACTGTTCCTCCTGAATCCGAGGCTCGACTATCCGACGGACCCTCCTCTCCAGGACCCCTGAATAAACTTTTCCAGGGAGGCTGAGGAGTGTGATCCCTCTGTAGTTGGAACACACCCTCCGGTCCCCCTTCTTAAAGAGGGGGACCACCACCCCAGTCTGCCAATCCAGAGGCACTGTCCCTGATGTCCATGCGATGTTGCAGAGGCGTGTCAACCAAGACAGTCCTACAACATCCAGAGCCTTGAGGAACTCCGGGCGTATCTCATCCACCCCCGGGGCCCTGCCACCAAGGAGTTTTTTGACCACCTCGGTGACCTCAGTCCCAGAGATGGGGGAGCCCACCTCTGAGTCCCCAGGCTCTGCTTCCTCATTGGAAGGCATGTTAATGGGATTGAGGAGGTCTTCGAAATACTCCCCCCCCACCGACCCACAACGTCCCGAGTCGAGGTCAGCAGCGCACCATCCCCACCATATACAGTGTTGACACTGCACTGCTTCCCCCTTCCTGAGACGCCGGATGGTGGGACCAGAATCTCCTCGAAGCCGTCCGAAAGTCGTTCTCCATGGCCTCCCCAAACTCCTCCCACGCCCGAGTTTTTGCTCAGCAACCACCAAAGCCGCATTCCGCTTGGCCTGCCGGTACCTATCAGCTGCCTCCAGGGTCCCACAGGACAAAAGGGTCCTGTAGGACTCCTTCTTCAGCTTGACGGATTCCTTCACCACCGGTGTCCACCAACGGGTTCGGGGATTGCCGCCACGACAGGCACCGACCACCTTACGGCCACAGCTCCGGTCAGCCGCCTCAACAATAGAGGCACGGAACATGGCCCATTCGGACTCGATGTCCCCCACCTCCCTCGGGACATGGTCGAAGTTCTGCCGGAGGTGGGAGTTGAAGCTACTTCTGACAGGGGGCTCTGCCAGACGTTCCCAGCAGACCCTCACAACACGTTTGGGCCTACCACGCCTGACCGGCATCCTCCCCCACCATTGAAGCCAACTCACCACCAGGTGGTGATCAGTTGACAGCTCCGCCCCTCTCTTCACCCGAGTGTCCAAGACATGTGGCCGCAAGTCAGATGATATGACCACAAAGTCGATCATCGAACTCAGGCCTAGGGTGTCCTGGTGCCAAGTGCACATATGAACACCCCTATGCTTGAACATGGTGTTCGTTATGGACAATCCGTGACGAGCACAGAAGTCCAATAACAAAACACCGCTCGGGTTCAGATCGGGGGGGCCATTCCTCCCAATCACGCCCTTCCAGGTCTCACTGTCATTGCCCACATGAGCATTGAAGTCTCCCAGCAGAATGAGGGAGTCCCCAGAAGGTATGCCCTCTAGCACCCCCTCCAGGGACTCCAAAAAGGGTGGGTACTCCGAACTGCTGTTCGGTGCATACGCACAAACAACAGTTAGGACCCGTCCCCCCACCCGAAGGCGAAGGGAGGCTACCCTCTCGTCCACCGGGGTAAACCCCAATGTACAGGCTCCAAGTCGGGGGGCAATAAGTATACCCACACCCGCTCGGCGCCTCTCACCGGGGGCAACTCCAGAGTGGTACAGAGTCCAGCCCCTCTCAAGGAGATTGGTTCCAGAGTCCAAGCTGTGCGTCGAGGTGAGTCCGACTATATCTAGCCGGAACCTCTCAACTTCGCACACTAGCTCAGGCTCCTTCCCCTTCAGAGAGGTGACATTCCACGTCCCAAGAGCCAGCTTCTGTAGCCGAGGATCGGACCGCCAAGGTCCCCGCCTTCGGCCACCACCCAACTCACACTGCACCCGACCTCCTTGGCCCCTCCCATAAGTGGTGAGCCCATGGGAAGGGGGACCCACGTTGCCTCTTCGGGCTGTGCCCGGCCGAGCCCCATGGGTGCAGGCCCGGCCACCAGGCGCTCGCCATCGAGCCCCACCTCCAGGCCTGGCTCCAGAGTGGGGCCCCGGTGACCCCGCGTCCGGGCAAGGGAAAACGGCGTCCAAAGTTTTCATTCATCATAGAAGGTTTGAACCGCTCTTTGTCTCATCCCTCACCTAGGACCAGTTTGCCTTGGGTGGCCCTACCAGGGGCATAAAGCCCCGGACAACAGAGCTCCTAGGATCATTGGGACACGCAAACCCCTCCACCACGATAAGGTGGCGGTTAAAGGAGGGGGCTATTCAAATTAAGTATAGAAATTCAGTTGGTGGCAATGAACCATTTTTCAACAAGAAGAAAAACACATTTGTAAAAGATCTCTGGTGACAGATACATGAACAAACAGGAGTCCACAGTTACTTGACAATGGGATGAACATAGACTAAATAAATGTGAAGAATCTCAATAAGTAAATCTTGGCAGACAGAAGATACCACCTTAAAGACACAACAGAACAGGCAGCTAACAAGACTGAATAGGACTGGTGTTGTCACATCTACAGAGTACAGTGAGATTCTTAATTGTATGTCCAATCATGCATCAGAGCACCATTACACAAGGATGTATTCAGATACATAATTCCATTTTAATTAACAGAAAATACCAACAAGCTTACCTGGTATAATCATTACTTCTATTTGTTTTGCTCCCATATATTAGAAGCCAAGAGAAAAAGTTTAATGAAAGGCAGATAGATAGATAGATAGATAGATAGATAGATAGATAGATAGATAGATAGATAGATAGATAGATAGATAGATAGATAGATAGATAGATAGATAGATAGATAGATAGATAGATAGATAGATAGATAGATAGATAGATAGATAGATAGATAGATAGATAGATAGATAGATAGAACTTCATCTGTCCCAAGGGGGACATTTGACTTTTTAAAGAAGCTCTTTAAATACATAAATAGATAGATAAATGCATATTTATACACAAACACTATGGTATGAACATTCACCAGAGTAACTAAACAGGAAGAACATTTGAAAAAGAAAGAAAAAAAACTTCTGACTTGACAGTCTCAGTCCAAGTGAGAAATTATGAAATTGTATTGCTGTTGGTATAAGGGAGCCCCAGTAGCATTTTGGACACACTCTGCTAAATAATTTGTTGGTTGAAAGTCCTCAGTGTTAGTGTGTCAGAGACAGGATGGGCAGCATTGTTCATGATAGCACTCAGTTTTGTTTTAATTCTCTCTTTTGCTACTATCATTCAGAGGGTTGAGTGTGCATCTGATAACTGAGCCTGCCCTTCTATGATGAAGAATGCAATTTTACTTTGCAGATATTTTAAAGATAATTTGCTACTTTGGTAATTGAAATTACTATATCATAAATCATGATGTTTTCTTCAGAATTTTTATCTTTCTGTGATGCATTGAGATATATAAAGTAAACAAGATATCTACTGTAGCTTTCACTTGTGTCAGTGGGCATGCAACATTTTTCCACAATAATATTTTTAATTTCTGATTACACTTCACACTTTTGTGAAACTGCCTCTTAACCTAAGTTCAACATGGGGAGAAGACATCCAAAAACCTACACAAAATGCTAGATCAATCCTGATTCTGGTCTGGACGCTAAAAACAGGCCTCACCCCAGGCAGCCAAGAAACCCAGAATGAAAGAAAGAATTCTGACTTGGTAGTCACAGTCCAAGTGAGGCACTATACAGGTATATTGCTGTTGGTATAAAGGAGGCACAGTAATGCTTTTTGCTGAATAATTTGTTGGATGAAAATCCTCAATGTTAGTGTGAAAGAGAAAGGATGTGAAGCATTTTTCATAATAGCCATCAGTTTTGTTTTCATTCTGTCCTCCACTACTACCTCAAGAGTGTATCCCTTAACTGAGCCTGTCCTTTTAATTAGCTTGTAGATTCGGTGGGCCTCTCTTGAAGTGATGTTACCAGCCCAGCACACCACAGTGTAGAAAATCACACTGGCCATCACAGAGTTATAGAAGATGAACACAGTCTGTTAAGGAAAAAGAGGATTCTCTGCCCTTTCTTATATAGTTCCTCGGTGTTCTGAGACCAGTCCAACTTGTTATTAATGTGGACCCCAAGTACTTGTAGGAGTAGAGCAGCACTACATAAGACACTGGTAGAAAAAAGTTAATGGAAAGCACTTCACTCCAGACATAAGGCAAAACTGATGGACTTTTATACAAAGAATAGTAATAAATGGCAAACTTTTTGCAAAAGGCACTTTAAATGGTTGAAAAGGGTATTTTAAAAATAAAAATGAAGTGTTACTACTTAAAGGAGGCATTAAAGTGAAATAGAAAAATATTTCAGGGATTTACTATGAACCAACTACAAATATATACATTTTAAATAGTAGAAAATACTGACATTAAAAAGAAAGGAATAGACTTATTATGAGCTGAGTTGTAGGAAGCGGGCTAAAACCGTTAGGCAAGTAAAAACCTTCAGAAAGTTATTCCAGCAGTTAAGGTGAAGCAGATAGCATTTTGACACTTTTTATTTAACTGATTTGTTGTTTTCATTTGTAGATTGCCCCTCAACAGCAACTTCAACATTTTCTATGCTGGTGTGTATTCCTTTGTGGCAGATATTTTTGTATAGATTGAAGTCAGTTTTATTTATTTGGCTTTTACATCTCATTTGTGAGAAAAATTTAAAAAATAATCTATGCTAAATGCAAACACAAGAGTTGAGAAAATCTCACAAAACATTCACATCTGTGCATTAATTTGCCCCGACTATGAAGTAACCTGCTACATATATTTTAAAACACTGCAATGTTTCTCTTTTTTAGTAAAGTTAGCTATTAATAATCTGGTAGCAGAGTAGCACATTAAAAGTTAATATTTACTAAAACATGGCTTTTATCTAAGTGAGGTTAATTTGAAATTAGTAGGACACGAGTGCAGTATTCTCAGAAATAGGATGCTACTGAACTTTCTTTTTGATTAAGCAATGCATGAACTTGCAAGAAAAGTTTGCTTTGAGAATTAATACTGTGAAAACAAAAATGGAAACATCAAAGCCTCAAATGTAGCCAAAATCAAACTAATGGAGCACAAATGCCTCCTGACATGGTGAGAAAGGCAGCGCCCTGAGGTCCCCTCAGCCTGCCATTCTAAAGCAAGCTGCCACCTGAGACTGGGTGTGAATTTGCAAAAGTAAACACCTTACCCTTTTTTAGGCAAAAAAGTTTAAATAATAATTTTATGTATATTTTTTTTAAATATTAAATACATTTAACAATTCCTTGTGACCCTGAATTGAACTAAGTAGGTGAATAGAACAGTTGGCTGAAAGTTACCATTTAGAAATTACTTTATAAATGCACATTTTCAGTTTTTGTAGATGTTATATTGAAATGCCTATATAGTACAAAACATATGGACAGTATAGCACCTTAAACTCAGCAGGTGGTTTGGATGACTTTTTGTTAAATAGAGATTGGGATTATCTATAAAAATCATTATCAGTGTACTTCTAGTTTAAAGCCAGATGAACCCCAGGGCTTAGACCTCTGAGAGGAAAAGAGATCAGAGAAGAACAGGAGGTGAGATAAGTAAAGAAACTGTGCATATGCTGGTATGCAAGTCAGCTACTTTATTAGTCAGGTGGGGAGCAAAGGCCCATAGAGGAAGACCCAGAGGGAGGTGAATGGTAAATTGTGCTATTTAGACTCATTCTTTCCTTTGTGGGTTTTTCTAACTCTCTTTGGTATCGTTCTATTAGGAAACACATTCTTTTTCACAAAGCCATTATAGAAATGGTTACACATAGCATATGGCAGTAGACAAAGAACTAGAATCTGATTTAATGGAATACAGTAAAAATAAACAATATGAGTATTTTCACAATTGCTGTTCTTTGTAGATTAATGTACAATATTGAGCATGAGTTAAAATTAAGATAACTACTGAACTAGTGAGGAAGCACTAAACATAACTGAATGATATATGCCCTGCAAGAAACAAAAATGGCACCAATATATTGAAATATATAAATAAAGCAAGGAAGCAAAAAAAAAAAAGAAAAAACTTGGCTAGACACCATAGATTAGTGGTCTCAAACTATGGCCCTGGAGGGTCTCAGTGGCTGCAGGTTTTCATTCTAACCCTTTACTTAATTAGTGACCTATTTCTGCTGCTAATTAATTTCATTTGAATTAATTTTAATTGACTAACTCTTGAAGACTCAGTCCCACTGTTTCTTTTTCCTTAATTATCAGGCAAACAATAATGAGATATAAAATGAACCAAAACATGACCAGGAAATTTTTTTCATCATACAATATCTGAAAATAAAGAAACATGAAGGTCTCAGGAATGTTGATCTGCGCAGATCCCCAAAACATTTTAACAGTACTCTTAGAAAACAGAAAATCATCAATTTCGGAAATGTCTGCTATTGCACAATGAGAGCAGCAACAAGCCATGGAATTAGAGAACGAGTTTAATTAACAACGAGAATCGACACCTAATTAAGCAGCTGGTTGCAGGAAAATTGGTTGGAGTTTGAGGCTCGGACTTAGTTGGTCTTCTGTTGACTCACTCACTTTATATCTAATTGCTGTTTGGGTGCCATTTAAGGAAAGAAATGAGGCAATTCAGAGGAATGATGAAGAACTTCAGGGGAACCAAGTCAAAATGACTCAAAAGTCAAAACCAAGTCAGAAATATGGCAAAAGAAAGATTAATATATAACCACCTAGCCATGGATGTAAATGGGTATTTTTACTCTTGAGACACTTAACAAAATACATAGAGCAACAGAGAAGAAAGGCTTGCATTTAGCTAAAACACTGAGCAGTGGAATTATCATGACAAATTGTGCTGCAAGATGAATGATGCATTTGTAATTACAGTCTAAATGCTAAGTAAAATGCTGAGATCTCAAATATGGACTTATCTCATTACCTGTCGAGATGGTTTCTGAATGTTAAAGTTTTGCAAACATGAAGTCTGTTAGAAAAATTAAAATTAAAATTTGCTCAGACTACTTTAAACTAGAACGTGGTACCAGACAAGGATGTCCCTTGTCGCCACTGTTGTTTGCAATCGCTATTGAACCACTGGCGGTTCACTGCCGAAATTCTCATCAGATAAAGGGGATTGTCAGAGAAGGACTGGAACAGAAAATTTCTCTATATGCAGATGATATGGTCTTATATATATCGGACCCAGAAAACACTGTCCCTGCTGTTTTAACAGCACTAACAGAATTTCAAAAGATATCTGGTCTTAGAATTAATCTGAATAAAAGTATACTCTTTCCAGTGAACTCACAAGCATATAATATTAAATTAGACACCCTACCTTTTACCATAGCAGATCAGTTTAAATACCTAGGGGTAAATATCACTAGTAAACATAAAGCTCTTTATCAACAAAATTTTGGCGTCTGTATGGAAAAAATTAAGCAAGACTTGCATAGATGGTCAACCCTTCATCTCACTCTAGCCGGAAGAATTAACATTGTTAAGATGAATATCCTTCCTAAACTTCTCTTTTTATTTCAAAACATTTCAATATATATCAATAAATCGTTTTTTAAACAGTTAGATTCAATAATAACCTCATTCATTTGGAACTCAAAACACCCACGTATCCGAAGAGCGACCCTACAAAGACCTCAGGCAGAAGGTGGCATGGCTTTACCTAATTTTCAGTTTTATTACTGGGCAGCAAACATACAAGCCATAAAAACCTGGACACAAATAAATGCACATACACAGGCTTGGTCTGCAATAGAAGTAAAATCCTGCAGTACTTCTTTATATTCCCTGCTTTGCTCTCCAATAAATGAAAGTTATCGCAAATATACTAATAACCCAATTGTGCTTTACTCACTCAGAATATGGAACCAAATTAGGAAGCATTTTAAGATGGAAAATCTTTTATCAGTGGCACCTTTGCAAGGGAACCACCTCTTTCAACCTTCGCAAGTATATCCAGTTTTTAATACCTGGAAAAGTTTTGGGATTAAAATGCTCAGAGATCTTTATATAGACAACATATTTACATCTTTTGAACAATTACGTTCAAAATTTAACCTCCCAGCTACACATTTCTTTTACTATCTTCAAATTAGAAATTTTGTTAAACAGAAATTGCCCGATTTCCCCCACCTTGCACCCTCCACAATGCTGGAAAAAATACTGCTCAATTCCGAGGAAACAAACACTATTTCCGCAATATATAAAATCTTATTAGAGTCCCTACCTTTCAAAGATCCAAGAGGACATTGGGAAGAAGATCTCTTAATCAATATATCAGAAAAGGAGTGGAAGGTAGCAAAGCAGAGAATTCACTCGAGTTCTATATGCGCAAAGCATAGAATTATTCAACTAAAAATTATATATCGAGCTCATCTGTCTCGCTTAAAACTGTCCAAAATGTTTCCAGGCCAGGATCCGACCTGCGAGCGCTGCAACCAAGCTCCTGCCTCACTGGGTCACATGTTCTGGGCCTGCACCAAACTAACATCATTTTGGACAAAGATTTTTAAGTGCCTCTCAGACAGCCTTAGTATCACAATCCCTCCTAACCCACTAACAGCTGTGTTTGGTGTCCTTCCAGATGGACTTGAATTGGAGAAGGACAAACAAACGGTGATTGCATTCACTACACTCTTGGCACGCAGACTTATTTTGTTAAATTGGAAGAATCCTAATTCTCCTCTTATAAGTCAGTGGGAAACTGATGTTTTATATTATTTGAAATTGGAAAAAATCAAATTTTCAGTTAGAGGATCTGTACAAAATTTTTTCAAAACTTGGCAGGATTTAATCAATATTATTTTAGAATAAGAGAATTAACTATTATTGTATTTAACTCCCTTCTCCATCTCTTATTTATATAGATATTTACTTCTCCCCTTCTTTTGTCTAATGTTGCCTTATTAAAAAGCTTAAAGAAATTCTCCTTTAGCTAAGCTCTCCTTCTCAGGGATGGGGTTTGATTTGTTTTCAAATTTGTTGGGTTATAAATGGATCTGTTTGTATGGAATGATTACAATGAAAATTAATAAAATAAAAATATAAAAAAAATAAAAAAAAAAAAAAAGAAAAATTATAGGGGTTAAATGTTTTCATTGTACATGCAAACTGTACTTCTTGTTAGTGAGAGTACAGTTGACATCAATGTATGAAAAATGCTGAGAAACAAAAAAAAAAAGAAATCGTAAATCTTTTAAAATGTTATGCTAATATATAGTGAAGATAAATTCTGAGTATGTCTAACCACTTAAGAAAACAAAACTTGTTATCTGTGTATATCTGAATCTGTATGTATATGCATACAGACACCAGATGACTCTGCCTATCTTTAGAATATGTAAAGAGGAATACCCTAACATTACTGTTTAATATAATTCAACAGAAAGCGCCTGCTGTGACTGCAGTGGCTGACACTGCACAAAGAAGTAGGTGAGTGTGTCATAATCTCTTTGAAAATCATCATGTATAAGAAATGTAATGGCAATGTCCCCAGATTTGTTGTCAATTATTTGAGTCACCTTCACACACAGTACTCTAGAGGTAACTCTTCAGGAAAAAATGTTAGAAATTGAAGAAAGTCAAATTTATCATTAATACAGTCTAATCTTTGGTGTAACATGAAGAGTTTTTAATGTAACAACTAGACCATTTAACATATATATTTTTACAAGAAGAGTTTAACCCAACAAAAGGGAATCATATATTTAATTACAGTGCATCTAATAGTGCTCTGCAAATGTAATACATGCAGAAGAAATACTGATTTAATTGTATTTAAAGACTGTAGCATAGAAAAATAAAAATAATGTCTCTGAAAGGTATCAATAGGCTAAGGTGACAGAATGTTAAAAACACAGAAACCCACCTTAACTGTTAGTTTATCAATACAATCTAATTATGATCCTTTTTCACTGTAAGTCAATGTCTTACAATGAAAGAGCACTCGGCAAAGAACACTGCAATTAAGAAAATTGTAACATAGCTCCAAAAATTATTGCAAACTCCATTAAGGCCTTATCTACTATGCTGTCTGAAAATCTTCTTGGTAATTGGTTTGGTGCTCATACACAGCATTTCCTTAGATCACTTAATACTTCTGCTCCTATTTTGTGTATTATTTTAGAATTTATATTAATTACTCACTATTATAACAATACCAGTCCTGATTTTTTTCTTTAAAAGGAGAACTATCTGCAGAAACATGAATGATTATTGCTATTGTTATCTAAGTCCTATTTTTCCATCTTGCAGCTTGCAGAAGATAAAGTATTTACAAGTTTGTAAACCAAGGCTATATGGCTTCTTTGTAAAATGCTACTTATTTTACCACTACTGTGTGTTAATGTATTCTCCATTATTTTTTATATTCTTGCATGCATTTCTTAATTATTAGCATTACAATATTTTGCCTTTGAAAAATCATCTTGTGGTAGTGTAATGGAGAGAATAATACCTAGTATATATGTTGATAATATTTTTTTATTACTAATGTCTAACAATATAAATGTTTAAACATTTGTCTAATGATCTAATGTGCAAGAAAGTCTGAACAAACCAGTTATTATGCTACCCCCAGGGTTACATTGAATTGACCAGAGAGGGCCAGTTTTATGACTTAATTGCATCCTTTCTTTCTTGTTTGATTGAAACAAGAATAAACTGGACTTGAGGTGGGAGGCTGTGCCTGAGCTGCTTCATGGGTGAATGTTGTGCCCCCACAATGAAATTGGGCAGGGGTTGTGCCTAAGCTGTTTCATTGATGAATCAGGGGCTATACAGTCACAATAAGAGGAGGCCTGCAAAGGCATGATGTCTCTCACTGCCATTTTCCACCCATGGAGGAGGTCACTCTATTCAAGAGCCATGCTGGACCAGGCTGATCCAAAGTCTAATCAAACAGCAAGACATATTATCAGGTTGTATTATTATTTAACCAACACATTCTGCTTCCTTATAATTTAGGCAAAACATCTACAATGCATAATTGAATGTGTAATTTTCTCCTGCCTGCTTCAAATTGTCTGGTGTTACAGGTACAAAACAGAGTGGGGGGTATTGGTGGTGCAGAATTGCAGAAACGTACAGTGTGGAAAGAGTATGGGGCATTTTATTAAGCTCTACATAATAAAGAATATAAAAGTGGGTATAAGGTCACCCTATGACCCTAACACAACAAAACAGGCAGCAACTAGCTTCTTAAGGCTCATTTTGCACCTGTGGACCTTTTAATTGCCCTCCCACATTCCATCCTTTACAAGGATAAATATCACTTGTGATTTGCCCAATGGGATAACCCAGTTGAGGTGGTCTGTGCTCTGAGAATCAGTTTTCCATTACCAAATTAGCAACCTAATTGGTTCATGAGATGAACCAGAATATGAACGTGTACAATTAAGACGATTAAGCAATGGCATCCAAAAATTAAAATTAGGCTAATGTGCTTATTCACTAAAGGAAAATAGAGCATTCCAAATCTAAAGTTTATATATGATGTTGCTAAATTTGCAGGTTATACTGTCTCTTACAAGGAAGAGTTTCAAAAGGTACACCACAAGAAGAATTTAGGAATAACAAAGTGACTTACCTATCTTTTTTGACCCACTGCACACTTAACTCTGTATCCTCTGTCCAACATAAATGCACATGAAAAAATATAGTGGCCGTCATTTTGAAGAGCATAAGCAAGAGGAAGGAATACAAGTCGTTTAACTTGTAAGATCCAAATTCCACTTTTAGCATTTTGAATAATAAATGGGGTTATCGACTTATTTTATCGTGTTTATTTTTTTTTAAACCATCAAACTATCTACTGGATGCAGGTGCTCTGTCCTATTGGGAAGCTTTTTGTTAGGATTTTGAGCATTCCTCACCCGAGTTAACATTTTTTCCTTATGATTTTAAGTAATCCTCTCATGAAAAGTGGACAGACATACACACAGAACGTGGTTGGACCATGAAATTTTTAAAACTGTTTCTTAGCTAGCACCTATGGGCCAAGGGTAACCTACATTCCAAATTTCAAGTCCTCTTGGTTCGGGAGATTTCGTGATGAGTGACTCAGTGGTATTTTGTATATATATATATATATATATATATATATATATATATATGCATTCCCCAAGACCTCACTTCAAGATATACACAATCAAATAGAAAACATACAGTATAACATAAAAAACAGGATAAGTGCAGGACTAGCAAGAAGCTACTATACTAAAGCTATACCATACTATACTATACTTATTGATTAATTAAATAAATAATGAATAGATGAAATGATTTGTGATAATTATAGATTAATGATAACAACAAGTAACCATAACACACAATAGTAACAGTTCCACAAAGCAGGGAGAAGGAATTTATGTACTCCATAATTATACACAGAAGTGAGATATGGAGTCCTGCAGGGCTCAGTACTGGAACCTTTACTATTTTCACTTTACATGAAATACAAGTTAATTTTCACTAGCATGCAGATGACACCCAGTTATACCTTTCTTTTAGACCAAATGATGTTTCTCTGATGTTGTCTTTAATTGGTTGCGTTAGTGAATTAAAGGAGTGGATGGACGAGTACTACTTGTCTTTAAACACAGATAAAACAGAGATGTTAATTATTGCAGGGAATGGCACTGATCACAACAATATTTTGTCATCATTTAACTCAGTTGGAATCCCCATTAATTTTACTGAATCAGGAGTTATCTTTGACTCTAGCGTGTCACTTAAAGCGCAAATCACAAAGTTGTCTAAATCATGTTTCTTCCATCTTAAAAATGTTGGGAAATTAAGGTGTTTTCTAAATAAGCAGGATTCTGAGAAATTAATTAATGCATTTATTTCTAGTAGGATTGACTACTGCAATGCGGTGTTCACTGGATGTTCAAACTGTTCTTTATAGAGCTTCCAGTTAATCCAAAATACCATCCATCCATCCATTTTCCAACCCGCTGAATCCAAACACAGGGTCGCAGGGGCCTGCTGGAGCCAATCCCAGCCAACACAGGGCGCAAAGCAGGAACCAATCCCGGTCAGGGCGCCAACCCACCGCAGCAAAATGCTGCTGCAAGAATTATTACAAGAACAAGAAAATACGAACACATAACTCCAGTTTTTAAATCCTTACACTGGCTCCCGGTTAAGTTTAGGGAAGATTTCAAAATCCTCCTTTTAACATATAAAGCCTTAAATGGCCAAGGTTCCAGCTTTCTAGTCTGAATTTATCATGACTTACAAACCAGAATGTACATTAAGATCTGAAGATGCCGGTCTGCTTATGATTCCAAGGATTAATAACAGTGGGATGTTGAGCTTTTAGTTACAGGGCCCCTAAACTGTAGACTGGTCTGCCTACTACTATAAGAGATGCCCCTTCGGTCTCAGCTTTCAAATCTCAGCTGAAGACTCACTACTTCAGTTTAGCATATCCTGACTAGAGCTGCTGATTAACTGTACAAACTGCATCTCTGTTGTTAGTCATTAGCACTGAAACATAAGTAATATGATAGTTATAATTTGTTACTAACCCTTACCTATTCTGTTTCTTGTCTCAGTACTCAATGTGGCACTAGGTGCCACTGCCCATCTGCCAAGTTGTTTTGCCTGCCTAAAGGTAAAATCATTTCTGATGGAGGATTGCAGGAATCATTGGGTAGAGATGTTCTTTCATCTGATTGGCTGGCCCAGCACTGATTCAGCTGTGGAATGGCCAAGGTCTCCAGGACTCTGAACAAATCCAAATCGTATTATGTAATATCATCTACTGTTGAATTCTGTTCTGTACTTGTAATATTTCTATTGCACTATTATATATTGTATTGAGGATTACTTGTGTTCTGTTTAT
The DNA here is from genome assembly GCF_900747795.2 of Erpetoichthys calabaricus. Taxonomy (NCBI): domain Eukaryota; kingdom Metazoa; phylum Chordata; class Cladistia; order Polypteriformes; family Polypteridae; genus Erpetoichthys; species Erpetoichthys calabaricus. The sequence continues at coordinate 62,753,105 of NC_041395.2, forward strand.
TGTATTGTATTTACCCCTTTTTTGACACCCAGTGGATGCCCAACCTACCTGGAAAGGGGCCTCTTTTTGAACTGCCTTTCCCAAGGTTTCTTCCATTTTATCCCTACAAGGTTTTTTTTGGGAGTTTTTCCTTGTCTTCTTAGAGAGTCAAGGATGGGGGGCTGTCAAGAGGCAGGGCCTGTTAAAGCCCATTCTGGCACTCCTTGTGTGATTTTGGGCTATACAAAAATAAACTGTATTGTATTGTATTGTATTATAATTAAAGATCTTGGTGTGGCTGGCTGTTCTTGGTCTAGGTCTGTGTTTTGGAAACATGGCTCAACTCTTCTTGCAGTGTATCCTGTCAATTCTGTTTATTTATAGAATAAGCTGTGAAATCTTCTGCATATTCATCACAATCTTTTATTTTGACAACTTCATCTGTGACAAACTTTTATTTTGAAAACTTCATCTCACCCGTCAAGTATGTCCCTCCCTACTTGACATTCAGCTCCTGGCTGCAGAGATAAATACTTGAAAAGAGCAGTGTGCCTGGTGTTAAGTGATCTAAACATTGTGCAACAAGTACATCATGTGGTAACCTTGATCCTGCAGAGGACAACAAATTACTTTGCCCTTGGTTAAAGGTTTACCAGATGCAGCAGAGCAGCTACAAAGTTTTCCTTGCGCCGCAGCCGTTAGAGATGTCAAATCTTCCGCAACCCCGGTCACAATAGTATATGCATTTTTCACATATTTGTTATAGTAATATTTGTGTGGGGCGGCACGGTGGCGCAGTGGGTAGCGCTGCTGCCTCGCAGTTGGGAGATCTGGGGACCTGGGTTCGATTCCCGGGTCCTCCCTGCGTGGAGTTTGCATGTTCTCCCCGTGTCTGCGTGGGTTTCCTCCGGGCGCTCCGGTTTCCTCCCACATTCCAAAGACATGCAGGTTAGGTGGATTGGTGATTCTAAATTGGCCCTAGTGTGTGCTTGGTGTGTGGGTGTGTTTGTGTGTGTCCTGCGGTGGGTTGGCACCCTGCCCAGGATTGTTTCCTGCCTTGTGCCCTGTGTTGGCTGGGATTGGCTCCAGCGGACCCCCGTGACCCTGTGTTCGGATTCAGCGGGTTGGAAAATGGATGGATGGATGGATATTTGTGTGGTCCCATGAGTCTCGTTACAACTGGATTCCATCTATATGTGTTCCTCATTTTTTTCCTTTACCATCTTTACATTTTGGTGCATGGGGCATAACATGTTTGTGACATGATTAGACATAAAGTGGTATGTTGCTATATCAAGAGCCATTGTTACATTTGATTCAATTCAATTCAGTTTATTTTTGAATAGTGCATGTTCACTAAGTGCACACACAGAGCGCTGTGACAAGTTCTAAGGTAAAATGCAAGTATAAATATTGCAAATTACTAAACCCAGAATTAGCACACATAGACACAGATCTATTTACACAGACAGAAAAACAAAAATAAAAATAAAAAATATTTTATAAAACCAAAGTGGCAAACAGAATTTACTTAACAAATCTTGTCACGTTTTGTAGTAAGTTCTGTAAATTCTAACAGTTGATTTTTTCTTGATTTAGTTTAAGAACTATTGGTTGACTGTATCAACAAAGAAAATTTAAGTTTTTTCAGTAGTAAGGACATACTGTGAGATCTTAAGAACAATTTCGAACAGAAAAAGCCAACTGCTTAATATAACTTGACAATCCCATTTCACGTAATTTTTGAAAAACATCACCCAACCTCATTTTGAAGGTCCCTGAAATAGCGCTACCCACTATCATACCTGCTAAAATATTTACACATAATTTATGGTTTCCTTTGTGAAGAGAAAACTTTTTTAATATTTGCACAATATTTATTCTTAACTGCATTTTATTTGAGTTCATTTCTTCTTGTTGAGTAAATTTTAAAATAACAGCTATAATTCACACACAAATTTCTTTCATAATTTTCAACTTTGATGCCTTCTTTTAACCCCTAATTGTTTAAACTGAAATTAATTAACTGTTTTATTCTTTTCTCATTAGTTATATGTTGTAGCTTTATTATAATTGCTCTACTCAGCTTTGTCTGGATTTGCTATATATTTTTTGTTACACAGAGACTAGAATTAAAAACATTGTTCCAAAATCACTAGTAGAGTAACCTCTGTTAATTTGTACTCCACACATTGCAGTATCTAAACTAACTGTATTGATTTTAATCAGTTCATTACATAATCTGAATGTAGACAGTGAGTCCACTAAGGCTCAAAAAGTGCATTCTCAAGCTTCAGCCTCCCCATCTCTTTGTGCATTCAAGACTAACATTTTTACATCTCTAGTGCAATACTTTGCTTACACTACATCAACTACATATCTCTCAAGATTATTTCAAGATTATTTGAAACCATCCATCCATCCATCCATCCATTGTCTCCCGCTTATCCGAGGTCGGGTCGCGGGGGCAGCAGCTTGAGCAGAGATGCCCAGACTTCCCTCTCCCCGGCCACTTCTTCTAGCTCTTCCGGGAGAATCCCAAGGCATTCCCAGGCCAGTCGAGAGACATAGTCCCTCCAGCGTGTCCTGGGTCTTCCCCGGGGCCTCCTCCCGGTTGGACGTGCCCGGAACACCTCACCAGGGAGGCGTCCAGGAGGCATCCTGATCAGATGCCCGAGCCACCTCATCTGACTCCTCTCGATGCGGAGGAGCAGCGGCTCTACTCTGAGCCCCTCCCGGATGACTGAGCTTCTCACCCTATCTTTAAGGGAAAGCCCAGACACCCTGCGGAGGAAACTCATTTCAGCCGCTTGTATTCGCGATCTCGTTCTTTCGGTCACTACCCATAGCTCATGACCATAGGTGAGGGTAGGAACATAGATCGACTGGTAAGTTGAGAGCTTCGCCTTGCGGCTCAGCTCCTTTTTCACCACGACAGACCGATGCAATGCCCGCATTACTGCGGATGCCGCACCGATCCGCCTGTCGATCTCACGCTCCATTCTTCCCTCACTCGTGAACAAGACCCCGAGATACTTGAACTCCTCCACTTGGGGCAGGATCTCGCTACCAACCCTGAGAGGGCACTCCACCCTTTTCCGGCTGAGGACCATGGTCTCGGATTTGGAGGTGCTGATTCTCATCCCAGCCGCTTCACACTCGGCTGCGAACCGATCCAGAGAGAGCTGAAGATCACGGCCTGATGAAGCAAACAGGACAACATCATCTGCAAAAAGCAGTGACCCAATCCTGAGCCCACCAAACCGGACCCCCTCAACACCCTGGCTGCGCCTAGAAATTCTGTCCATAAAAGTTATGAACAGAATCGGTGACAAAGGGCAGCCCTGGCGGAGTCCAACTCTCACTGGAAACGGGTTCGACTTACTGCCGGCAATGCGGACCAAGCTCTGGCACCGATCGTACAGGGACTGAACAGCCCTTATCAGGGGGGCCGGTACCCCATACTCTCGGAGTACCCCCCACAGGATTCCCCGAGGGACACGGTCGAATGCCTTTTCTAAGTCCACAAAACACATGTAGACTGGTTGGGCAAACTCCCATGCACCCTCCAGGACCCTGCTAAGGGTATAGAGTTGGTCCACTGTTCCGCGACCAGGACGAAAACCACACTGTTCCTCCTGAATCCGAGGCTCGACTATCCGACGGACCCTCCTCTCCAGGACCCCTGAATAGACTTTTCCAGGGAGGCTGAGGAGTGTGATCCCTCTGTAGTTGGAACACACCCTCCGATCCCCCTTCTTAAAGAGGGGGACCACCACCCCGGTCTGCCAATCCAGAGGCACTGTCCCTGATGTCCATGCGATGTTGCAGAGGCGTGTCAGCCAAGACAGTCCTACAACATCCAGAGCCTTGAGGAACTCCGGGCGTATCTCATCCACCCCCGGGGCCCTGCCACCAAGGAGGTTTTTGACCACCTCGGTGACCTCAGTCCCAGAGATGGGGGAGCCCACCTCTGAGTCCCCAGGCTCTGCTTCCTCATTGGAAGGCATGTTAATGGGATTGAGGAGGTCTTCGAAGTATTCCCCCCACCGACCCACAACGTCCCGAGTCGAGGTCAGCAGCGCACCATCCCCACCATATACAGTGTTGACACTGCACTGCTTCCCCTTCCTGAGACGCCGGATGGTGGACCAGAATCTCCTCGAAGCCGTCCGAAAGTCATTCTCCATGGCCTCCCCAACCTCCTCCCACGCCCGAGTTTTTGCCTCAGCAACCACCAAAGCCGCATTCCGCTTGGCCTGCCGGTACCTATCAGCTGCCTCCGGGGTCCCACAGGACAAAAGGGTCCCGTAGGACTCCTTCTTCAGCTTGACGGCATCCTTCACCGCCGGTGTCCACCAGCGGGTTCGGGGATTGCCGCCACGACAGGCACCGACCACCTTACGGCCACAGCTCCGGTCAGCTGCCTCAACAATAGAGGCACGGAACATGGCCCATTCGGACTCAATGTCCCCCACCTCCCTCGGGATGTGGTCGAAGTTCTGCCGGAGGTGGGAGTTGAAGCTACTTCTGACAGGGGGCTCTGCCAGACTTTTGAAACCATTGCAGTATAAATTCAGTGACTATTAAAAAAAATACGACAACAACTGTCAGGTTCTGGGAGGCAAGGAATCAATAGATTTGTATATAGACATTCACCATTATTGTGCCATTTGTGAAACTTTAGCTATATGTAAAAAAGAATAAAAATATTAATACTTATTATGTCTACACAGTATAGCCACGTGCCTCTGAAGGAGATGATGGAATAAGTTTGTTGTGCTGCTACCTTTAGTTGCCATAGGCTTTAGACAGACTTTTCAGCGTACAGTAGTTTGTTTGATGTCAGACTTTGCGTGACTGAACCACTTCCAAATTAACAATTTTAAACATGAGCTCCACAATTATTTACGTGTGAGCTGCCATTTTGCTACTGTATTTGTGTATGAGGTGGTGGTGCAGCTTGACAGAGGGCAGGTCTGGTTTGATGTAATTAGCCTTTTACACAAAATTTTGAAGTGACACATTGATGAGTAAATCTACTTCCTGTCACTTTGTCAGGATTGGATGGTGTTCCACTTCACTTCCAGTACCGTATATACTCGAGTATATGCCAACCCGAATATAAGCCGAGGTACCTAATTTTACCTACAAAAACTGGAAAAACTGGAAAAACTTATTGACTCAAGTATAAGCCTAGGGTGGGAATGCAGCAGCTACTGGTAAGTTTCAATAATCAAAATAAATACCAATAAAATTACGGTACATTAACTGAGGCATCAGTAGGTTAAATGTTTTTGAATATTTATTTCAAAGAAAAACAGTAAACTAGCTCTGTAAGTGGAGAAGAGGGTCAACAAAAACAATATGGTATCTCTCTCATTAGCTCTCTCGCGCACATGCGTGTGTGTGTGTGTGTGTGTGTGTGTGTGTGTGTCTCGCTCTCTCTTGCGCGCGAATGTGTCTCTCTCTCGCCTGACTCAAATATAAGCTGAGGGTGACGTTTTTCAGCACAATTTTTACCATGTAAATGCACTATGTAATAAAAGCATCAAAACCATCCACTTCTAGGGGCAGGTCCTACCAACCAGGCAAAATCCCAAAGTAACCTATGTTTAAAATGGGAAAAAAAAATTTGTGAATAAGGAAATAAAATTCAAACTCATAAATGAAAATAAATCTCCAAATTTAAAATCTTCGTAAATTAAAAATGTAAACATTAAACATAGGTTCTCAATACTCAACACAATGCTGCTCTACCTATTTAGCTCTGGTGACTCTCCCATCATGTGACTGCCATGTATTTACTGTTGCATAGCAACAAACACAGAAAACTACTTTGTTCCAGGCAACCATCAGATTCTATAATAAAGAGGATCAAACTTGCACACCTGTAATGAAATACCCACAATGAGTTACTCAAATTGTAACAAAAGTATCTTTGAGGGAAATGTAAAACAAATATAAGTCTCTTAAGTGAGTACGTAGACTTTTCTCATATATCTTTTTGAGTAAGAGTTGTTAAATGTCATCAACTTCTCCAAGTAAGCATTTGTTCACTAAAAAGTACTAATCATTCTAAAGGAATATCAACCAAACATGGAACACAGAAAGCATCTGGGACAGTGTGGGGGCAAACAAAGTTTGCCATAAGACTCCCTAGTACAAGAGACACCACCAAATGCAATACTTGGTAGTGTTATAAACATAATTAAAAATGATTCAAAGTTGCTAAAAATAAAATGAAAATTCTTTATTGGCATCAAAGTCTAAACACAGAATTGCCTCATCATATTAAGATATCTGTAAACCTATACATGTTAGTTTTATTCACTCAAACACATAATCTTCAAGTGTTCTCTTTTTGTTTACTATATTCTCAATAAGAGGGACTCGCCATTTTTTTAGTGCAGCCTAACTAGTTTGTGATGATTCATTCTGTTTTCTCACAATGGCTTCCTTGTATAATCTGCACTATTTTACTTTCCAATGAGTGTTCATAGATATTATGAAATTAGCGACCACATACAGGTTACAAATGGTGTAGGCTCTTTTAAAAGTGTTAGATTTTGATTTAGTGCAATCAGTACAGTCCGAATGTGTCTCATCACATGTACAAAGTTCAATGAAACTGTATTGCAAATCCCAATTCATAGGTTATGTAAAATATAACAATACAATTGTAAGATATAAAATAACAACACAGAATACAATAGCCTACACCAAAAGTAGCCTAAGATCTGTCCTGTGTGATCCGTGCAAAAGAAAATGGCTTTACCAGTTTCATTTTCTGGAACAAATACAGTAATTTTCCAAATTGAAAGAAGTATAAGATGCATTTTTCAAATCCTAAACATCTCTTGCCAAAATGTTTATATAAACATTATGTGTACCTTATTGAAACGTATTTACTAGGAAAATGTAGGACAGAAAAATGGACTAGACTCAGCCTAATGTGGCAGTCCATTCTAAGTAGTACTATACCATATCATTTTCTAAGCCCACTTAATTCTGAGCAACATCATGGGGGGCTGAAGCACATTCCAGCAAGCATATGGCGCAAGACAGGAACAATTCCCCAGACAGGGCAAGAGTCCATCACAGGGGAACATGAGCAAGCCTATGCACACGCACACACACACCCACACATACTCACTCACATATACCCACTTGGGCCAATTTAACATTGGCAATCCACCTAACCTGCATGTCTTTAAATTGTGCACAGTAGTAACAGTACAACTGTAAAAACATTACTCATACAAGACTTAGCACATTTATAAACACACCATTTATGAAAAATATCAGTTTAACTGGACAAGATACTTACCGCATGTACCACAGAAACACAATAACAGCAAAGGTAAAGCCAGTTGGAATTAAACTTTCATTATAAAACTGCAAGATAATTATTAAATTCACCTTACACATAAATGTATCCTGTGTTGCATAAAATGAATTGCAGCTACAGATAATGACAAAAAATTGAAAGCCTGCAAAAATTAAATAGAAGTATGCAGCATTTTTAGACATATGATATACTTATCAACCATACAGTGGATTTCAATGGCTTTCTTTGTATTATTATTTGGTTATTTGTATTTACCATGCGGTTCATAGAAGTAAAAAGTAAACGGTTTTTCAAGGGTGTCATATAGAACAAGCAAATTCTGCCACTATATGTATTGTATATGAACACACAGGTGAAGTACTTGAAAATATGTGTGTGCCAGAATGAGTTAGTTTTAGGTGTTTTGGTAAAAAATATAAATATATTTTTTCAACATTTTCAGTAACAGGTAATTTCTCCTGCATCACCTTTATCTCTTTATATAATGGTGTGTGAATTTCTCTGACTACTTGTCTTTTCATCCATAATTCCAAAAAAGTGTACATTTGGTTAACTGGCCACAATGTAAGCGTGTGAGTGGGTGTGTGCATGCGAAAACAAATAGGTTTGAGGATGTTATCTTACAATTTTAAATGATTTTATTTGTGCATTTAATAAAGTTTAATAAAGATACCTTAAACCTTGTATGCTACAGTATATGACAGAGATTTAACAGGCTAGTGAATTACTGTAAATCAGATATAAAACTACATGAACTTTTAACAGGATTTTCGAACTAGGAACACAATCAACCTCTATTGCAGCAACAACGTAATTTGCTTTGCGCTGTCACCAGAGCGCAATTTATAGTAATCAATATGTGTAGCTCTGATGAATCTTAACTTCAAATAGAAATGACAAAGATAACTTCTAAATCCCACACAACACCAGAAGTATTTTATAAACACAAACGAGTTTTTCATTTTTTCATTTCCCTGTAGCTGAATCCCCAAGATATATGTGCTTTTTCTTTCAACCAGCCAAACACAAAGTGCAACAAAATTTCATTATACCACAACTAATAGGAAATTAACCTAAGGCATACCCACTTTTCAAACAATGTTAAAGGGAGGTTGTTCTCTGTCACCATTTACTGGGCAGGCAAGGCACTACACCTTTCACATTCATCCTCGAAGGCAGGGGTCCCCAACCCCCAGTCCACGGCCCACTACCGGGCCACAGCCGTCTGACATCCGGGCTACGAGAAACCTGCCAGCAACGGACACTCACTCAGACTTTTCAGAACGCTTGCCGGGCAGGGCTTTGCAGCAACACAGAGAGAAGAGAGAGACCGAGGTGAGAGAGTATTACAACAAAGTATTTTATGGCCCTGACAGTTTCCCCATATGATACGAGTCTACAGAAATCTCGTTACTACGAAGTACATTCAGCAGATACTTTCATTACAATGAAGTGACCTGGAAATGCTTGAATGAATCATCCACAGAGCAGTTAGATCTGTGGTTGCAACTCAGTTGTGCACATTTGCACAACAATCCCCAAACAGAAACATTGTAAAAAAAATTTCTTTCTTCGAACTTTCCTCGTACTGTTTTTTTTTGATGTTTTTGTTTTCAGTGGTTTTCAGTGATACCTTTTACTTATTGCTTGTCAACATCTGAAAAAAATCCATTGGAATTTAACTCATTGTCACCCTCCTATTGAAACGGCAGACACGAAAAAGCGATAACAGTGTTAATTTTTGCGATGTGCAATCTGTTGGAATGACAAATGCAATGCATATGTCTTTGTTATATGCAAAAAAAGAAGAAAAATCTCGGGTTGCAAACTGCTGCATTTGAAGACAGTTTTTATGTGGTTCAGTGATGCTCGTTCAAGAAACATTCCTATTAATGTGGCACTCATTCAAGAAAATGTGAGGTTTCTAAACTCTCTTGGGACCTCCGTCAACGGGACAACACGCACTTATGCGTGATGTTCCCGTTGGGTGGGAGGATCCCAAAAGAGTTCAGAAACCTCACAATATGAACTGGCATTCAGGCACTAGGACACCCCACCTTTACCCACTCTGCAGACTCAGTATCCAGCCAGGCTGGAGGAGTGCTGGAGGAGCCTGAGGAGGAAAATCTGAGGCAGCGGTGGAGCAGCAGCACGTGGGGCAGAGGCAGAAGATACCCATTGTTCAAGTTGGCAGATAAAGTGGCTGCATTTAAAGCCAAACTTGATTTATGGGGCCGACAAGTGAACATTGGGATTTTTGACAGGTTTCAAACGTTAGCAGAGGTTGTTAAAGATTCCAAGCCGGGGCCTTCTTTCTCCCAGCTGGTGTATGATTACCTATCTCAGCTTTCAATAGAGTTTGAGCATTATTCCCAACCACAAAAGACCCCCAAAATGGGAAGGAACGAATCTGTGACCCATTTGTGAATGAGTCAGGTGAATCAACTTTGTCTGTACTTGAAGAGGATCAACTGCTTGAGGTTGCAAATGATGGTGGCCTTAAAAGTATGTTTGAGACAACTTCAAATCTCCATATCTTTTGGATTAAAGTCAAGGTGGAATATCCTGAGGTTGCCACAAAAGCACTGAAAAGTCTGCTTCCATTTCCAACATACTATCTTTGTAAGGCAGTGTTTTCTGCAGTGACAGCAACCAAAACGAGATTACTGAGTAGACTGAACATAAGCAACACACTTCGTGTGTCACTGTCTTCCATCGTCCCCAAATTGGATCATCTGGTTGCAGGAACACAAGCTCAGGGCTCCCACTGATTCTGCATTATGGTAAGTTGTATAATTTCTATTACAATATTATAACTTAATAATAATAGAAATGCAATGTAAATTGTATATAAAACTGCCCTACGAACCCGCCCCGAATCCTCAACCCATAACCAATACACCCCCGCAACCTGTCTCTGGAAAAATTTGCTTCTAGTAAATTGGTCCCTGCCGTCAAAAAGGTTGGGGACCACTGCTCTAAGATATGGGTGTCAAACTCAGATCCTGAAGGGCCACAGTATTACAGGTGTTTCATTCCAATTACTTTTTAAATGTGTAACTGATTGCTCAGATAAGGAAGTTTTCTTCTTTTGCTTAAACTTAACTTGCTAAAGTGATTTCTATTATATAAGTTGGTAAATATTTTGTATGTCTTTATTTATAAATTAGACAAAGCAAATGTAATATTAGGTAGTGTTTCAGGATGCATGTTTTACTTCATTGATGAGAATAGCAGTGCTCTGAAGTTTACCAAATCAACCCCATTCCCAATCTTTAGGATGGAGCATTAGACCAGTATACCAAGGGTATCTGTTTGTGGACTTACATAAGCCTATAAAACCATCCACCTCAGGAAGGCCTTAAACTTCCTAAACAAAGCAACTGGGGGAACAGTTGTACCTGAGCACTTTCATTGGTAAATGGCCCAGCAGGCACAGATAAACTAATTCTATTGGTCTAAAACAGGGGTCTCCAACCTTTTTTCCCCTGAGAGTTACTTTTACAAAATGAAAATGGCCGAGAGCTACTCATGTTTTCTAATGTTTATTCTCATAGCTTATTTCAACCCAAACAAACTGAATAAGTTTGTTTTGCCTGAACATTTACAAAATGTTAGTGTCCACAACTCACATTTTGCATTAAAACATCACAAAAAATAATTAGTTCATCTGCACGTGCATTTTGTATATCTATATGCATTTTCTAGTGCATCTCACACTATTAAATTAAAACATGAATACTGTCAAAACAAAACAATGCAATTACAAATACACAGTGTGGCAAGCGACTGGGGCTGGTACCCAGCCGGGACGCCCGGAAGGACCAGATGAGGAATTATGCCTCCTCCAGACTACGAGGGGGCAACCGCCCTGGTGGCTATGGGGACCACGGGATAAGGAGCATGGAAGCTCAACCCTATAGGGGCCCGTGGTCACCGCCAGGGGGCGCCCAAATGCCTGAGGAGCCCTGGCCCTCAATACTTCCGATATACCCTGAAGTGCTGGGGGGAAGAAGACCAGGGACACCCGCAGTGCTTCCGGGTGCACAGCCGGCAGTCCGCCACACCAGGGAGTGTCGGCAGTAGCTCATTGGGAGACACCTGGAGCACGTCCGGGTGGATATAAAAGGGGCCGCCTCCCTCCATTTGATGGCTGGAGTTGGGTGGAAGAGGACGGAGCTCGGAGGAGAGGGGAGGAGAGGAGAGGAGTGGAGTGGAGGCAGACCAGAAGAGAGAGAGAGGCATTGGAAAGGCCTGGGCTAAAGGGTGATTGGTGCTGGGGCACTGGGTTGTGTGCTGTTTATTTGTGTAAATATGAATAAATGTGTGTGTATTTTGGAGCCATTGGTGTCCGCCTGTCTGCGTCAGGGCCATATCCCACAACAGATATGAGTTATTGTTTTGTTATTTTGTTACATGTCACTGTTTCACTTCACAAGGGTATTCACATGTCCAGTTGCATGTGTGATGTGTTTTTTAGTTAGTCAGATGACTGGCACTGCATGGTGTCAACAAGAGAGGTGTATGGTGGAGTGTAGCCACTTAAGTTCACTTTTATGGAGTCATTTAAATGTTAATCTGTCAGTCTTGTTCTGAACTTTGATGTCATGACATTCATGTCAGAAAAGGCAGACTCACAGAAGTATGCAGGCCCAAACAAAGCAGACAATTTCAGAGCTGCTTGGTGAAGATTCTTATAGTTATGTGGCTCTACTAAGCTCCAGAAATGCCGAGAATGCTGTTGAGACTTTAACCGCACATTATTTTGAAGGTTTACTAATATATAATATATAAAATCCACAGTCTGCCTGTATATCTGTCCACTTTTCACGAGAGAACTACTTAACGGATTTAGATCTGTTTTTTTTCTATAATTTGCTTTAATATTCTGGTTGATTTTGTGACTTCTCTCATTTCGCTATGTATCATTGTTCGCTTGTGGTACCGATTTATTTGTGCGAGATGCAAGCCTTCCTCACTCTCTTGCCAGCTTCGGGGCGTGTTCCTTAACTCCACTTAGCTAGCGAACAAGAGAACAATTGAATTCAACTTTGTTTGATATTTAAAATAAAGTGTTACTTAGCTCTTGATGAGTTTGAGTCCAGATATTCTCTTAAGTGTATGCCACACTGAAAAGATAGATTGCAATTCAGATTGTGGATCGTGATTTGGTGTTAAAAGGATTGTGATATGATTTTTTGAAAAGATCGCCCACCCCTAATTTGACTAATCAATTTTTCAAATTTATGTAGGATTCATTAATAATTTGGCAAGCTACTTATAAAGGGGTTGCGAGCTACCGGTAGCTCGTGAGCAATGTGTTGGAGACCCCTGGTCCAAAGTATGGCAGTTTATTATTGATTTTGAATCAGAGGCCATTCTGTACTAAGATGCTCTGTTGGTTTGTGTTTTGTGGTAAGAATAGTATAAAGTTGGTCACCATGCCTCTGTCTCTCACCATCTGGCCATGAAGAGAAGACCATATCAACAGCCATATTGAGACAGGCATGTGATAGCAAAGCAAGCTAGACTGAAGATAAGCTGAGAGCTGTGTATGGAGGCAAAGTATACTGCTACTTAGGCTGTAAGGGTATGGTTTGCCAAAATTCACATAGTATTCTGCTTCTTTAATATTTCTGGCCATTTTATCAATAGTACATAATTAAATGTGTAACTTTACTCTGTTTAATTACCTGAGGCTACAGATGTAGAAAGGTAGTGGGGAGGAAGTGCTAAAATAGCTGATTATAGAGTGGTAACTATATGGGATTTTAGATAATTTATTAAGGTCTACACAATCTATATATATAAAAATGGAATGGGTGGGTCGTCGGGTGGGCCTTTTTTTCATTCCGTCGTTTTTTCGACGTTTTGAAAATGTAGAATGATTATTTGATTTTTTTGTTTTTATTTGATCGTGTCTATGTAGCCGCCGTCGTAATAAAGTATCGCTAAAATCGTCATTTATCGTAATTTATTTTTGACGTATAACGTCGCCGTCGTCGAGGTCAGTGATACCAGTGCAAAAAATCTGCTTACGGTTGAAAGACATGCCCTACTCACTGGACAGTTAAAAACACCAATCAAACTAACGATGACATCAAGTATTACCCAATCAAAAGTAGGAAAGGAGGCATCTTCATAAAATGCGTGTGGGATGATTTTCATGAGACGCTGCTTTAAAAAAAAAATGATAAAAAAAATACGGGATAAATCCCGTCCAGTATTGATTCAAAACGGGACGCGCAATTTCATTCTCAAACGCGGCACGATTCCGTATTTTAAAGGACGGGTGGCAACCCTACAGTGCCAGGTAACCACCCATACAATCACATTGTGATTCAGACTAGGAATGCAATGAATGTAATTACCCCGATCTACATACAAGGCGAAAGTCTTGCAACATTCAAAGATGATGGTTTGGGATAAGTACACCATACAACATAAAAGAGCTTATGAAGCCTTGAACCGAAAAAAGCAACATCTCAGAGATCGTAAAAAAAAAAATAGGAGCTAATGTCGTTTTACTCGCTGTAGATTTTACTCAAACATTACCAGTTATTTCACGAGGGAGAGCAGCACATCAACTCAACGCGTGTTTAAAATCCATGCTTCTCCCACGCTCGGTTATATGCCGCGTGTTCTCGGGTAGGTGCACCAAAAAATGTATACATTTAAGCATGTAATGGGCAAACAAAAAATGAGGTATACCCAAAGGCACAGCAGTAGTACTTAATGTAACTTTACTTCTTAAATGTTAATGTTTTACTGTTTAATAATTTATACGCTTCTTATATGTTGTTCAAATTCTTTTATCAAAATACCACTGACAGCGCAATGCACGATAACATCGAGTGAATACACCATACGCATCCGCCCACGGCTGCCCTGCTGTGCGCAGATAGGACTTGATTGTACAATAAAATAAAATAAAGATAAAAAGACTAAAACAATCATCACCCATAAAGCGGATAGTAGACGTGACGTACTATATGTGTACCACATTTCAACTGTATAGGTGCAACGGTTTGCGAGCTACAGGTCATTTAAAATCCTGGACAGACACACAAATTGCCACGGTAGCAAATTACAGAAGAAGATTTTACTGTTTAATAATTTACGAGCTGTATATACCCGGCGTTGCCCGGGGCAGAAGTAACCTAATCGGTCAAACACTTACATATATACCAAAGTAAACCTAATCGGTCAAACAGTTACATATATAAAAAAACCGAACCTAATCGGACAAACAGCTTCATATATACAGAAGCGAACCTAATCGGACAAACAGCTAATCTATATACATAAGCAAACCTAATTGGTCAAACAGTTACATAAATACAAAAGCAAACCTAATCGATCAAACAGCTTCATATATACAGAAGCGAACCTAATTGGTCAAACAGTTATGCATGTGCAGAATGATTTTACAAACATTATGCGTGTTAACAATCATTAAAAAGAAAAGATTGAGGAACTGTTCTTCTATATGTGATGAAGCCACTAATAAAACAGATTTTTTTCAGGACCCAGCTGTTAACTAAACTACTGCCACCCCAAAGTAATGCCTAATAGTGGTTTTTGGGGTAGCTGTGGAATAAAAAGGGTGTTTTTTAGTCAGTAAGAATCTGACACTACCCTTCAGTACGGGCTGAAGGGTGCCTATGTAAGGTTTTACATCCTTCCCGTATGGAAAAAAAAACATACTAAACTTTTTTTTCATCATTACAGATAATCTCAGTCAAATCGAAGTACGCATTCTCAATTTATTTTTATCTAATTTTTACTTTTTCACAAAGCCATCCCATGCCAATTTGTATGAATAAACTTTTGCTAGAGAGTTAGCAAAAGTTTATTCATGCACATATTTTAATACGGATAATCTATCTCTAATCAAGGTTCTCATTTTCATTCTAATTTAAAATAATAATAGATACTCATTTTTTTCTTCTGTTTTAGAAAAACCAATCTATGCCACCTACGTCTTCGTCAAGTCAGCTTCATCCAGCTTCATCACATATAGAAGAAGAGTTCGTCAATCTTTTCTTTTTAATGATTGTTAACACGCATAATCTTTGTAAAATTATTCTGCACATGCATAACTGTTTGACCAATTAGGTTCGCTTCTGTATATATGAAGCTGTTTCATCGATTAGGTTTGCTTTTGTATTTATGTAACTGTTTGACCAATTAGGTTTGTTTATGTATATAGATTAGCTGTTTGTCCGATTAGGTTCGCTTCTGTATATATGAAGCTGTTTATCCGATTAGGTTCGCTTTTTTTATATATGTAACTGTTTGACCGATTAGGTTACTTCTGCATCCGGGCAACGCCGGGTATATACAGCTCGTAAAGACTATAAAAGGGTAATATAGGGTCACCATAGGCAGTCTGAAGATTCAGAACCTCTTATTGTTTCTTTCTTCCTTAATCAGCAGCCAAACAATCAGATGAAAAACTAGCCAACAGAAGAGTTAATCTGATCTCATTTGCACTCATTTGCCTACTGTACAATTTCTGTTTAAATAAAATATTTGAAAATAAAAACTTCTGACAAAACAATGATCACTTCCATGCCCATATTTGTCAAGTGTTTCAAAGTAGGAAAACTGTCTTAACTAGCTCAAAATCTCAGAGTGATGCAAATTTAGTCCCACTCTTAGGAGTAAAAGCATTTTATCATTTTTCCTATTTTATGAAACTACTCCTAACTTCACCAGAATTTAGTAGAGGCTGTGAGCTGTCCTAACATACTAGGAGCTGCCTGAAGATGGCATTCAGTCAGAGATTCCGGGAAAGGCTGAATGTTTTAGAAATGCTGGAAAAACAATGAACTCATAAAAAGATACCAATTTGACAAAGATGGAATAATATTCATAACAGATCTTGTACCAGGGTGCGCACAAAGTCCGTATACCCCTATCTTTAGGAGCATTTACAGGAATAACCATGACAATTTGGTTCCTGTGGACATCAGCCCAAGTCTTCCCGGTATTTTGAGGTGTGTTTCCGACATCCCGTCACCTGCTGCCGCTCAAGAAATCGCAACAACGTGGCGGTTGTTCCAAGACGAAGCGATGGGTGACACAAGTCAGGAAGCTTGTGATCTGATATTGCACCAATTTCCAACAAATGCTGAGAAGGAAAAGGTTATGTTCTCTGACGAGTGCGCGATTTGTCGCAGCTCCCGCAATCGAAATGTGTTTTTCTGGGGAAAAGAAAATCCACATTTCTTTGAAGAAATTGAGCATAGCCCACCACACGTGATGATCTGGGCCGGAATGACAGCACAGCATTTGTTTGGCCCTTATTTTTTTCATGGTTCTGTTAACCAAATCAGTTATCTGGAAATGCTGAATGGCTGGCTCATCCTGCAACTGAGAAACCAGGGCGTCCTTGACAGTGTTTGGTTTCAACAAGACGGGCACATACCCATTTCGCAATCACCATGTAAGATCGCATCAACGATGTTTTTGGGAATCGTTGGATCAGACGAGGATCAAACAACAATCCCGCTTCTCTTCCGTGGCCTCCAAGAAGCCCTGATCTCACAACTCCAGATAATGCACTCTGGGGGTTTATCAAAGAAGACATGCGAAAGCGCCGTTATTCATCAAACAATGAACTGAAATATGCGGTTCGCTCAACATTCCAGAAAGTCACCCTGCAAATGTTGCAGAACATGAGCAGGAGAACCTGGCGGCGCATTCGGCTATGCAGAGATCATGGAGGGACTCGTACAGATGTTTTGGATTCCTAAGAGGTAACCTTTAGCTTTCAAAATCCTCCCAAAGGTAGGGGTATATGGCTTTGTGTGCACCCTGTACGTTAAGTGATCGCCCCATCTAAGCAAAAATCAAAGTGTTTTCTGCCCACAGGTAGAATGAAGCTATGGAACAGTGATGCTTTGTGTATGTCACAACCAACTATTTTTGCAAATTTTGCACCAAGATTTGAATGCCCTTACAGTATGTGAGGTAATGTGGAGAGTCATACATTTCCCAACCACTCCATGTGAGGTAATGTTAAAGCATGCTGCACACATGCAAATCAGCATTCACATAAAGATCATCACCCCAGGTATGCATGAGCACATATGCGTGAATCACAAGTGATATTACAGTATGGACACTAGTACTAGATCAGTACTAAAATTTTGACTTCGGTATCGATATCAGCTTCTGGACCTCAGTACAAGTACCAAAAGCAAATAACATAACTCCAAAACACCCTGTCTTACTCCAGCCTCCCTGGTATGCTGAGCAATTTCTAGCTTCCAAGGTATGCCAAGTCATTGCACCACATTAGGCACAGGTTCTATCTTGTTAGCGGTGAAGTCCCAATTTCCCAATTTCTTCGAAGAAATAAGGGTGGGGGTTGTCCCCTTTGAAGATCTGATTGTGTTGAAACAATAAGGGGGTGGGTCGGGGTTGGGCTTTGTCCAATAAAGTTCTGATTGTGTCTAACCATGTAGTTTTGCTTTGTGAAGTCTATGAAATGTAAGTTTTTCCACATTTGCAATACCAAGTGTGACCAAGTGTCAAGGGAAGTGGAGGGTGCATAGGGAATCAGAAGAACACTGACATTTACTTCCAGCACTGAAAATCCTGAAATGCTGGTTTCACGACATTTTAAAATTAGATTTTTTCTGTACTTTTCAAGTACCGCGCAACCCGAAACAACACACAGGTGGTAATAAATGTAAACTGTATTATAGTAACCAAGATATTATACTGAAGCTAATAAGTGTAGCTTGATGGGTCATTGACACTAAAATGTCACACAGGTACACTGACCTTTGCATTCCGCCCAGGGAGACAGGTGGAGACTCAGGGGCATTGGATAAATAGAGCCCCACCGAAAATAATCATGGAGACAGGCACAGTAGACACTGGAAGGGTGAAAACAACTTCTAGCCATGACTAGTTCCAGTAACTGTTACTTCACCAGCTGCTTCCCATAGACATAACAGGAAAGCAATTCTAAAACATACAGCTATGGATCATTCATTGTTAAACAAATGTGCTTGTTATTGGGCTCTCATTCGGTGTGTGCATCACATTCTTTCTGTCTTGGTGCTCATTAATGGTATTGCCAAGTGACAACAATTAAGTGCATTTTAGCACAATACCCTACCTTATTATGTTTTTCTTTTTGTTCTCCTGCTTCTTTCATGAATTATTATTATTATTACCACCTTTGTGGTGAAGCCTTAGAATTAGTATCAGAAAATAACAAAACATCATCATGAATTCCAAATGTCAGCTTGGTGTGCTGGGAAATTGTGATGTCATTCGTTCTCAAACGTGAGCTCCTACTCCTCACTGACAGTGGGTGTAGGACACTTTGTAAATACTTCCTATGTCCCAATCTGAGGTCAGACAAATTATTATCCTAGTCAGATCTTAGTGCGATTTCCATGTGTAATACAGAGACACTTGATAACTATGGGTAATGGTCAACAAAATGTGTGGATGATGCACACAGAGCAAAGAAAATCAACAGTTCTGCAGATGTCTGCTGAGTAATGAGAACACTAAAAGGTTATAAAATTAAACAATGTATTTCAATTGGGTTTTAATTAAGAAATTGGTTGGCATGAAAACCAATGGCCATCCAGGAACTGAGTTTGAAACTCCTGAGTTAGATGGTCATCTGTTGGTCAGGATCACCTTGCATCTCATTATAGTAGGTTTCATTTATGTTAATCAGTTTGGAACTGTTTTATTTTACATTTCAAACACATCTGTCATAACGTGATGTTGAATGTGGCATGTTTATTGGTGCTAGACAGGTTGGTCTGAGTATTTCAGAAACTACTCATCTATTTGGAGTTAATTGCATTCTAACTTGTTACACTGTTCTGTACTTGCACTCAGCAAAAAGTGCTATACAAAAATAAATTGAATTACACTGAAAATTAAATTATTCTTTGGCTGCTGGTCAAGGAAAAAATAAACAATGAAGTGTTCTGAATCCTAAAGAGCCAGTCAGTTAAAATCAACAGGAAGAATAAGTCTATTCCATTAGCAACAGTAATTGATTACTAATTAAGAAAGTGGCTGGAAAGAAAAACTGCAGCCACTGTGGCCCTCTAGCAACTGAGTTTGATGCACTTGCCCTAAGTTCTGATTATTATTGGGAATGTCTGTGGAAAAAAAGAAAGCATTTCTAAAATCAGAACAAGCCACCACGTTTGAACATATGAAAGAAATGCCTGACAGCGTAGAGTAACACGGTTTGACAACAAATGCTCAAGGGTAATGGATTCCAAGTTCAGAGTCGCTTTCTTACAACTAGCTTTACAATTTTCTTCAACCACCAACTGATAAATAGAAAATAAACAAAATAAATACAGAACATACAGTACAATGCATACTACTGTACATTCTCAGGTATAGTTTTAATTTACTCAGTATAGTGAGAAAAGATGCAGGGTTAAGTGACTTACTATCATTTGTCTACGCTGTTTTTTTCAAGAGTTTAAAAATATCTCAAAGCACTAAAAACCGTCAAAAAAATGTAACATTTTGAAATGTACGCTTGCATACATATATTTACTTATGTATTCAGTCTGTATAACTCCTAACTTGGTGAAGACAAAAACTGATAGCTCAAATAAAAGCACAGCCTCATCTGACACTTTTGTCCTCACTGAATTGATTTATTTGGTTTGTTAATCTGATTTACTCACTCACGTGAAACAGTCCTATCCATTTCCTCAACTCTGTTTTTCTACTGACTGATTCTAAAGTTTATAGTGAAAAATTATATCTGCAACCCGTTTTCAATACAAATCTCACTCAAAAACATCTTACCTTAATCGATTTAAACAGATTTATTCTAGTGTGTACCTATGTTTGTGGATAGTGTACTTTCATTTATTTTTCATTACTAAAGTTAATGTAAATTTCTTTAATTAAAATACACTCACCAGCCACTTTTTTAGGTACACCTGTTAAACTGCATGTTAACACAAATATCTATTCAGCCAATTACATGACAGCAACTCAATACATTTAGGCATGTAGACATTGTTAAGATGACCTGCTCAAGTTCAAACTGAACATCAGAATAGAGAAGAAATGTGATATAAGTGACTTTGAATGTGGCATGGTTATTGGTGCCAGATGGGCCGGTCTGAGTATTTCAAAAACTGCTAATCTACTTGAATTTTCATGAACAACCATCTCTAGGTGCCCTGCGGTGGGCTGGCGCCCTGCCCGGGATTTGTTCCTGCCTTGCGCCCTGTGCTGGCTGGGATTGGTTCCAGCAGACCCCCATGACCCTGTGTTAGGAAATAGCGGGTTGGACAATGACTGCCTGACTGACCATCTCTAGGGTTTAAGAGAATGGTCCAAAAAGAGAAAATATCCAGTGTGTGACTGTTCTTTGGGTCAAAATGCCTTGTTGATGCCAGAGGTCAGAGGAGAATGGCCAGACTGGTTTAAGCTGATACAGTATAAAGGCAACATTAACTCAAATAACCACTCATTACAATCAAGGTATGCAGAAGAGCATCTCTGAATTCATAACACCTTGAAGAAGACGGGCTACAGCAGCACGAGACCACACAGGGTGCCACTCCTGTCAGCTAAGAACAGGCGACTGAGTCTACAATTTGCATAGGCTCACCAAAATTAGACAATAGAAGATTGGAAAAATGTTGTCTGGTCTGATGAGTCTTGATTTCTACTGTGATATTTGGATGGTAGGGTCAGAATTTGACATCAACAACAATGAAAGCATGGATCTATCCTGCTTTGAATCAATGATTCAGACTGGTGGTGGTAGTGTAAAAATGCCACAGCCTACCTGAGTATTATTGCTGACCATCTCCATCTCTTTTTGACCGCAGTATACCCAGTTACTGATTGCAACTTCCTGCAGGATAATGCTCCAGGTTACAAAGCTCATACTGGTTTCTTGAACATGACAAAGAGTTCACTGTACTCCACAGTTGGCGTATCTCAGTCCAACAGAGCACCTTTGGATGCAGTGAAACTAAAGATTGGCATCATGGCTGTGCAGCCGACAAATCTGCAACAACTGCATGATGCTGTCATGTCAATATCAACCAGCACCTTGTTGAATCCATGCCACGAAGAATTACAGCAGTTCTGAAGGCAAATGGGGGTCCAACTCAATACTAACAAGGTGTACCTAAAAAATGGCCAGTGAATGCATGTCCATACATTTTAAAAATGCAAAGCAATTACTTATTCATTCAGTTTATGTGTCTTTTGTTTTAAAAAAGATTCAGACTTCTCATTTATCACAATCTTTGTATTACCATGAATATCACTAATGGATAACAATGGATTGAATTTAGAAATGAACTACCTTTGCAGATTGCTAGTGAACACAATCATGCACACTCTCACAGCCATATCAGTTTGGTTATCTGTTAGCATGGCAATACTTTTAATAAAGCATCTAGTATTGGAAGTCAAGCCATTTTATGTTCCTACTCTGTGCCTCTTTGGAAACTGGCACACTGGGAAATTGTATGATGGGTTAGGGCACCTTACAGCCCAATCTGTTTGCTCTTATTTTTGGATTCTGCCTTTCCCCTTTTTTTCATTTATATGCAGCTTTGGTTTATTTTCAAGACATGTGAAATGTGTTTCTCTGCTCCATTAGCAATACATCCTCAATGCAATTTTGCTGCTTCTTCCGCTTGTTCCATTAAGTCTGTTTCTGCTATTTTTGTCCTCCTGCAAGATACTGGTATCAAATCTGTCCCTATAATGAGGAAATAGCCTTCTGGCATTCCCTTATCTGCTCCTTTGTGCTGGTGTACTAAGTTTAAAACTGTCAACCATACCTCAAAATATCCAAATCAGCAGCATGTACAATACTTGCCTTAAATTCTTCATTGATTAGATACCTCTATTTATTTAAAAATGCAAATAAAAATTGATTGTAAAAAACATGCATTCACTCACAGCAGGATATTTAACCAGGCCTTTATGTTTTAAAGAAAAATGTAGTCTCTTTTTATAGTACACTAGCCATGTGCGCCCAACTACGTTGCGCATGTTAAAGTTGTCTGTGAAGGGCTCCCTGTTTAAACACGGCTGCCAGTCGTGAACTGGGCCCTTCGTCGCACAGCATTATGATTTTTTATAAGGGAAACAAAATTACAAAACAAAACCCTTGGACATTGATTCAATAGGAACGGCCTACTCGGAATCACTGTCTGAATAGTAATTATGTGGTGGTGGAGGAGCATTTCTGCTTCTCTCCGTTCACAGTCCGTCTTGTTTTCACGACGCTGTTGTTTCCTCTCACGATCTCTTCTCAACCTTTCTCCAATCTCGCAGGTTGCTTTGTGGCAATTCAAAGAGTAAGGAAGAACCAATGTTTCTTTCTTGAACTCCAAACGCCGACTGATGGAAAATCACAGAAGTGTGTCCGACTTATATACTCTGACTGCCGACTCCAAGAAGTGGGTGAACATTCGATTTGGACGAAGTGCTGCCAACGACAGTGGATAGAAACAGAAAAAACCACAGTCTTGACAATGAAGCAGGTGTCGACGCCAGATCTAAACACAAAAAGTGGTATTGACAGTGTTTGTAAAGAAAAGTAACAACCAATGCAGTGTCAGAGGAACATGAATTCGCGGACAAACAAAGATCAAGATCCAAATGAAGATTATATATAAAGATTAGTTAATTTAAAGCACAACAATTTGTTTAGTTTGAATGTCTGTGTTTTGAGGTGTGACTGGAGTACTACAGTCTTCAGTACTATAAGCCTGGAGGAGATTCTTAATGCAATGCCTATGTTTTAGCTGTCTCTCTACTGCCATCTAGTGCTTCTTCTTCTAATTCATTCGCGGACAAACAAAGATCAAGATCCAAATGAAGATTATACATAGAGATTATTTATCCATAAGTAAACTTTTTCACCACACGTTTATAGTGACAAGATACGGGGTTCAGTGGACCAGGACACCACAACCCTACTAAATAATGTTCTCCAGATACTTCTAGGTCCTTCTGATAGACCGACATTGTTATTGACTGACAGATATTGTTTTTGATTTATGATAATTAGTTTCTAATATGTTTTTGATGTATTTGAACAACTCTGTGTCCTTATATGTAATAGCTCTCTATTTAGTGAGTGCAACCTTTTCTTGCATTTTGCCTTGAGAGTTGTCATGGTGCTCTACACCTGCACTTGGTGAGGAGTGCTGTGCAAGAACAAAGTAGATTGTATTATTGTATTGTATTTCTGAGGTGGCCATGCTAGATTGGTCATTTACCTCTCTGAAGAGGATTACTTGTGTTCTGTTTCATGTATTGTATATACCCCATTTTTCAACACCCACTGCACACCAAATCTACCTGAAAAGGAGTCTCTCTCTGAATTGCTTTCCCAAGATTTCTTCCTTTTTTCTTTTCCCTACATTTTTTTTGGGGGGGGGGGGGGGTTCTTCTCTTCTTAATGAGTCAAGGCTGGGGGTCTGTCAAAGCCTGATAAAGCCCATTGAGGCATTCCTTTTGAGCTACACAAGAAAATGTTCTTTTTCTAGGGTCTTTCCAAGCACTCTTAGAAATATATTCCCTCCATTGTGTCCTGAAAGTGTCCTTGGGTCTTCTCCCAGATAGCCATTGAAGACGGACAAGCGTAACTGGTTATTTGTCTATGTATTAGAGCAGGACTCTTGAATTTTAAATCCTGTATTCAGATATTCAAAATTTTCACATAAGATTTTTATGTAGTACTTCAGTGCACTGATAAAATAAAAAACCTTATCAGAAGGTTTCTCCAAAATGTATCTTGAAGATGGTATTATATGCCGCTAAACATTCCATAACTGTATATTTTAGGATTTCACTAATCATCAGAAGGCCTTTTCAATACATTTTCAAACTACCATAACCTGACATAGGTAAGGATATTAATTATATTTGAATACATCAAACAGAACACTAAAATATTCAAAATGTATATTCTTAATTTCAGTTTAGTCCACCGCTGATTTATAAAAGCATGTACCTTATTATATGCACCTATTGTTGTTTTCATGTCTGTCTGTTTGTCTGCCAGCCCATCTGTCTGTCCTAATGAACCAACGAATCCCCCAGTTGGTTAATTTCCACTAAATTTGATACACTTATTCTTCAAGAAATTTTGTCCGAAAATTTCTGCTTTCCTTGAAATAGCTCAAATACAGTGCACAAATCTTTGAAATTTCAAAGACTCCCAATTAAAAACACTGGAGAATTTTTGAAACTGTGTCTTAACATACAGAACATATTTATGCCACCTCAATTACTAATTGATCTACTTTTTCAAATGTACCTACAGAAGTTATATCAGCTTGTATATTGTTCTTCTTTACATGTCCAATAATTGTTTTACAACAGCAAATCAAATCCCCGTGTCAGTGTTTCATGGTCATGTCCCTACCTAAAAATACGGGGAATGTTTTGGATGTCATATCACCACTAACTACTCTTTTGTTTCCCTTAGACTGGAGGAGACAAAAAAAGAGCCATACGTTTGTGACTTGTTCACTGCTTTCTGTACAACATACTAACCAACTACTGTATATGATCAAATAATATATATTTTTTGCCTGTGGAGTAGGTCATGACAAATATTAACAAGAGCATCACTCTGATCTGAAGAGTAGTTCTTTTCTGCCAAGTATTGAGAAGAGGACTTTAAAATCCTCAAAGGCTTCAAAATGGAGAATTCAAAGGAATGCTTTCAGGTACTTTAAGTATTGAAATGGTCTCAGAGCTGCTGGCAGCTACTGAGTGGAGGTGCATTCAAGATGAAACATTTCTAAAGACGAGCGCTGAAGTCTAGAATAATCTGCTATTTAAGCAGCTGGATATGACTGTATGCTGTCTTTTATGTAAAAAGTGAATAAGTAAAGTGACAGTTTAACAATTAACAATCTGTAGTAAATGGTCCCCTCTCGAATATAAATGTTATACTCTTATGTTAATTTGCAGATTGCAAACATTAATAATAATAATTGACTGAATGTTGCAAATTATACTTCATGAACCCTTTTATTGTAGGGTCTACATTTATTATCTTGGAATAATTCACATCCTCACAATTCAACATAGAATACTGTAACTACCTAAAAACTATCACAGTCTTATTTTCTTTTCGTTATTTTTATTGTTGTTTTTTATCTTTTCATAGTCCTATGTAGTTTACTCTATCAGGCAATATTAATGATAATAACCTTAAAGTTTACTTAGTGGGTGAAAA
Organism: Erpetoichthys calabaricus; assembly: GCF_900747795.2. Lineage (NCBI taxonomy): Eukaryota > Metazoa > Chordata > Cladistia > Polypteriformes > Polypteridae > Erpetoichthys > Erpetoichthys calabaricus. The sequence continues at coordinate 62,778,685 of NC_041395.2, forward strand.
GGTTCCATTATTACATTTTTTTATGTTGTCAGACTAATTTATTGTAGAAACATGACATAATTAGGCAAGCCTTTCAGTACTTGGACGATAATTTACCCAGATTTTAAAAGGTTTTTACCCAATGAAAGAAGCTACAGACGAGGCACAGCAAAAAGTTTACCATCGTTCATATAACGTCAGACACGGAGATGTTGAAATAACGATAGGAGGGGAAGCTGAGCATCATAACTCCTTTGTGCTAGGATATCAGATAGCCTGTGTAATATTGTGTAAATGTAGGATTGTAATAAACCATATATACATACATCCTTTCAGTCCAAACTCCCTTATTCTTGAACCAATTGTATTAGGCTTAAGGCAGGGAAAGAAATCTTTGAGAGGACCCACATTCATTAATACAGTGCTGACTTGCCAATTAAATAAACCATTTCATTTCTGCCCCTCCTCGAGCCGCCACCTTATCGTGGTGGAGGGGTTTGTGTGTCCCAATGATCCTGGGAGCTCTGTTGTCGGGGGCTTTATGCCCCTGGTAGGGTCACCCAAGGCAAACTGGTACTAGGCAAGGGACGTGACAAAGAGCGGTTCAGAAAACCTCCTATGATGTATGCAAACATTGGATGGCATTTTCCCTCACCTGGATGTAGGTCACCGGAACCCCCCACTGGATGGAGAGCGCCTGGTGGCTGGGCCTGCACTCATGGGGTTTGGCCAGGCACAACCCGAAGAAGTAACTTGAGTCCCCCTTCCCATGGGCTCACCACCTGCAGGAGGAGCCAAGGAGGTTGGGTGTAGTGTGAGTTGGGTGGTGGCCGAGGGCGGGGATCCTCGGCTACAGAAGCTGACTCTTGGGATGTGGAATGTCACCTCTCTGAAGGGAAGGAGCCTGAGCTAGTGCGCGAGGTTGAGAGGTTCCAGCTAGATATAGTCGGGCTCACCTTGATGCACAGCGTGGACTCTGGAACCAATCTCCTTGATGGGCTGGACTCTCTACCACTCTGGAGCTGCCCCCGGTGAGAGGCACCGAGCGGGTGTGAGCATACTTATTGCCCCCCAACTTGGATCCTGTTCATTGGAGTTCACCCCAGTGGACCAGAGGGTAGCCTCCCTCCGCCTTCGGGTGGGGGGACGGGTCCTAACTGTTGTTTATACGTATGTGCCGAACAGCAACCTGGAGTACCCATCCTTTTTGGAGTCCCTGGAGGGGGTGCTAGAGGGCGCACCTGCTGGGGATTCCCTCGTTTTGCTGGGAGACTTCAATGCTCACGTGGGCAATGACAGTGAGATCTGGAAGGGCGTGATTGGGAGGAATGGCTGCCCCGATCTGAACCTGAGTGGTGTTTTGTTATTGGACTTCTGTGCTCATCACGGATTGTCCATAACGAACACCATGTTCAGGCATAGGCACCTGGCACCAGGACACCCTAGGCCTCAGTTCGATGATCGACTTTGTGGTCATGTCATCAGACTTGCAGCCACATGTCCTGTCAACTGATCACCACCTGGTGGTGAGTTGGCTTCGATGGTGGGGGAGGATGCCAGTCAGGCCCGATAGGCCCAAACGTATTGTGAGGGTCTGCTGGGAACGTCAGGCAGAGTCCCCAGTCAGAAGTAGCTTCAACTCCCACCTCTGGCAGAACTTTCGACATCGTCCCCAGGGAGGTAGGGGACATTGAGTCTGAATGGGCCATGTTCCGTGCCTCTATTGTTGAGGCGGCTGACCAGAGCTGTGGCCATAAGGTGGTCAGTATCTGTCGTGGCGGCAATCCCCGTACCCGTTGGTGGACACCGGCGGTGAGGTGCCGTCAAGCTGAAGAAGAAGTCCTACAGGACCCTTTTGTCCTGTGGGACCCCAGAGGCGGCTAACAGGTCAAGGTCAAGCGGAATGCGGCTTCGGAGGTTGCTGAGGCAAAAACTCCAGCAATGGAGGAGTTTGGGGAGGCCATGGAGAACAACTTTCAGATGGCTTCAAGGAGATTCTGGTCCACCATCTGGTGTCTCAGGTGAGGGAAGCAGTGCAGTGTCAATACTGTATATAGTGGGGATGGTGCACTGCTGACCTCAACTCGGGACATTGTGGGTCGGTGGGGTGAGTACTTCGAAGACCTCCTCAATCCCACTAACATGTCTTCCAATGAGGAAGCAGAGCCTGGGGAACAGTGGACCAGCGCTACACCCTTGGCAGAGTCCTGGAGGGTGCATGGGAGTTTGCCCAACCAGTCTACATGTGTTTTGTGGACTTCGAAAAGGCATTCCATCGTGTCCCTCTGGGAATGCTGTGGGGGTGCTCTGGGAGTATGGGGTACCGGACCCCCTGATAAGGGCTGTTCGATTGCTGTACAACCGGTGTCAGAGCTTGGTCCGCATTGCCGGCAGTAAGTCGAACCCATTTCCGGTGAGAGTTGGACTCCGCCAGGGCTACCCTTTGTCACTGATTCTGTTCATAACTTTTATGGACAGAATTTTTAGGCGCACCCAGGGTGTTGAGGGGGTTTGGTTTGGTGGGCTCAGGATTGGGTCACTGCTTTTTGCAGATGATGTTGTCCTGTTTATTTCATCAGGTCATGATCTTCAGCTCTCTCTGGATCGGTTTTCAGCCGAGTGTGAAGCAGCTGGGACCATGGTTCTCAGCCGGAAAAGTGTGGAGTGCCATCTCAGGATTGGGAGCGAGATCCTACCCCAAGTGGAGGAGTTCAAGTATCTCGGGGTCTTGTTCACGAGTGAGGGAAGAATAGAGCGGGAGATCGACATGCAGATCGGTACGGCGTTCCGCAGTGATGCGGGCTCTGCATCGGTCTGTCGTGGTGAAAAAGGAGCTGAGACGAAAGGCAAAGCTCTCAGTTTACCAGTCAATCTACGTTCCTACCCTCACCTATAGTCATGAGCTATGGGTAGTGACCGAAAGAACAAAATCACGATTATAAGCAGCTGAAATAAGTTTCCTCCGCAGGGTGATTGGGCTTTCCTTAAAGATAGGGTGAGAAGCTCGGTCATCCAAGAGGAGCTCAGAGTTGAGCCACTGTTCCTCCGCATTGAGAGGAGTCAGATGAGGTGGCTTGGGCATCTGATCCGGATGCCTCCTGGGCGCATCCCTGGTGAGGTGTTCTGGGCACGTCTAACCGGGAGGAGGCCATGGGGAAGACCCAGGACGCGTTGGAGGGACTATGTCTCTCGGCTGGCCTGGGAACGCCTCGGAATTCCACCAGAAGAGCTAGTAAAAGTGACCAGGGAGAAGGAAGTCTGGGCATCTCTGCTCAAGCTGCTGCCCCCGCGACTCGATCTCGGATAAGTGGAAGAGGAAGGATGGAAGGATGGATTTCATTTCTGGGATACGTGAGGAAAACAAAAGTACCCTGGGAAAAGAAAAAAAAAAACAGAGACATAAGAGATGTGTGCAGAACACATACTGTATAAATAGTGAGTGAATCCAGATTCAGGAATCATTGTACCTCCCTTCACTTAGGTACCTCCCTACAATTGGACATCCACAAACACACATACACACAATTCAAATTCTTCATATTCAACTTACTGTACTTACATTTATGAGCTCAGCATGCCCTAATAATAAACAAAGAACAAAATATGGAACAAAAAGCAAATGCAAACAAGCATAAAACAATATAGACAGTGGGGCTGTGCAATTTACTGGTACTGGAAATGTACCAAAAAACCCAATTTTTAAAATGATATGATAGCAGCATTTTGGGATTTTTCATATGAGAAGTAAACATCTCCTTCCCTCTCATCCCTTCACCCTCCAGCCAACCCCATTCAGTAGCGTATATGTGGCGAAGAAAAATGTCTGTGTACTGCAGGAGATGAAAACACAGGCTTCGACAGGATTGAGACTTCACAGGGGACACAGCCCCCCATCGCTTTGACATGATAGGGACTGCACCCCTCCCATTGCTGCGACAATTGCACACTTCATGCCTTTATGGTATCAATAGGGAAGCAAAGCATAGTGTGTGTGGTGTGATGGCAAGGAGTAGGATGGTGGGGGAAGGGAGAACGGTTGGAGTTATCCATTATTCACTTAGGAACCATTTTAATATCACTACTGAGATCTAAAAGCTGCTTTTGATACTAAAGTCAAAATTTTCTAAACACAATTCTAGGTCAGTTGCACTCTGAAAAGGATCATTTCATAGGAAAACAATGACAGTTTCATTTGGAGAAAAGATATCTGAAAACAGGTATTTTATATGTGATGACACATCTACTTCTAGGCACACTAAGTGCCACCATGGACACTGAGAAGAGAAAGAAAAAAGGAATGACATTCTAATATCTTTCTATTACCCACGGCAGGATTATAGGAAAATTTAGTAGGTCAACTCAAAAACAGTTACTATGATTAAAAATTAGTATAAGACAACAATATGAAGCTCTTCAAGAGTATATTATGCTAAAATGAGGACTGTCCAGCTTTGATTTAAATGCTGAGACTGATAAGGTTTCTTGAATACTTAAAGCTTCATCATTTTAGTGTTTAGATGCCTTATCTGCCTACTACAGCAGTTTCATTTATACAAAGAATGATAAGGAGACCTGCATCTTGAAATTGTAAGGTACACTCTATAGTAGAGGTACTAAATTTCTGTGAGGGGGTGCTAAACCATTTACGACATTGTACGTCAGAAGGAGGATTTTAAAAAGTTTTAAACTCTGCTGTTGTACAGCTATAAATAAACGATTCAAGCACCTAACCTTAAAGCATTACAACAGTCAATTTTGCTTGAGACAAAAGGACAAATGAGTTTTTCGAAACTCAGCAGATTAACAAAACTACCTTTATTTGATAATAATTGTAAGATGGAGGAAGAAGGTTTTAAAAGCATAAGAAAGTAATGAATGAAGGCGAAAGGAAACAGGATGGGTTGGGTTAAGCTAAAATTAAGCTTTTTTAATATTTCTTTACTATGTAATATTTCTATTAATATTCACAGAGTTGCTAATCACTAAAAAAACTTGTTATTCCTGAATTTAAAACACAATTATCACTCATCTACTGTTCTATATCAATAACGGAGTTCATTAATTACATAAATGGAGAAATATTACTTGGTTTAAATAATAAACACCCTACAATCCTATAACGCGAATGTCATCAGATATTGCAAATAAAACTTGATATTACATTTCTTCTAATGACTGACATTATTTTAGTTCCATTTCCTTTAAATAGCTTTTATTTCTATACTATGTTCACCTGTCACTTCTATTTCAGCCGAGTTTTGTGAACCTTTGACCATTTCTATCTTAGTGTGTTTTTTCTGACTTACCTCAATTAGTTTATATTTTGAGACATTTATTTCAGCTTTGCTTTCACTTTAGCTTAAAAAATGGCTACTCAATGAAAACAATTAAATGCAAGCAGTGCCTCCATAGCAATTGGACTGTAGAAACATGTAGGTTAAGTCTATAAATACTCAATGAGCCCCTTTCTGCTTCGGCCACCTATACAGAGAGTTACTTTCTAAATCATGTTAAAAAGTGCCTCACTAAGGTTGTGACAGTGTCCATCTGTCCAAGGAGCAGGCAATTAGGCATTTTAAACTTTGTATCAAGTACTTCACAGAATGTTACAGGGCTCAACACTACTTTTTAAAATTGGCCATTTACCAAACACATTTTTAGTTCCCCCAAACTTGTTACAAAAGTGTTTTCTGAACTGTAAGTACAAAATTTTTTAACATTAGTAGTTGAGCACACAGGACTCCATTGTTTAACTTGTTGGAAAACCTTGTGCTCAAGTATAATGTTATGCAATTTAATGTTATCAAATTGCAGCTGGTTTAGTAAAATTCTGATGGTTTTTTGATCAATTGATTATTTAGCCTTTTGACTGTTTCCATTACCTTTTCAGATAAATATAGAGGGATTATATACATGTATATTAGCCTTTAGTATATGTTATATATACACTGTTGTGAATTTTGGGGGTTCTTTCAAATTACTGCATTGCATTATGCTCCTCAGGCTATGTGATCTTAAGCAAGCTCCTAATTGAATCTAATTAATGTATTGGGCTAATGAGCAAATCGGAATCTATTAACTAATTAGTGCTCTTTAAATAGGGGAGAGGTTCGTTACTTTAAATTGTACATGTTTTGCCTGAGAAGTGTTCCAAAATCTTGTATTTCTGGTAGGGTTTTTTTATATTTATGTTATGTTTTGAGATATGAAAATTATTTATCTTTAGTTTCCAGATTGTCTGGCCCTGATGAAAGGGTACAGTCCCGAAATATGTCAGCCCGATGGACAGCAATGTGAATATTCATTGTCAAAAGTTTAAATCCTAGATATTATGGCTATGTTGACCCTTTGCACTGCATTACTTATAATTAAGTGCTGTTTACCTGTCCTGCTATATTTTCATAAAATGTTTAACATGTTGGAAGCCTGTGTGCTCAAGTTATAATGTTAAAAATGTTTGTGCGAATATTTAAGAAAACACGTGTGTAATAGAGGTTGGGTGAACTAAACATGTTTTTGGTAAATGACCCTTGCTGTTTCTGGTTTTGTACCTTTATCATACTTTTTTTTATGACACCCTATTTCCTCAGTGGATTTGTAGACGTAGGAGACAATGGATGTAATCAATCTGTATATAGTGTAATAGTTAGCTTCAAATTTTGAAATTGAATGTTTAAGCATTTTCTATTTACATCTGACACTTCAAATTTGCATTTAACTTTGAAATTTAGAATCTACTTCTCATTTGCCAGTTTGAGTGTAAAGATTAGAACTTACACTATCTTTAGGTAGCACATGCAATTTTAACACAGCAAAAAAACTTACCACACAATGAGGAATCTAGACATTTAAGCTGGATGTTGAGCATTTAAGTTAGATAGTTAGCATTTAAATACAACATCTAACCATTTAAGTGTGACATTTAAGCATTTAAGTACGATATTATGGCATTTAAGTTGGACACTTAGCATTAAGCAGAGACATTTAGAATTAAGCAGAGACATTTAGCATTTAAGTTCAATATTTAACCGTTTAGGTGGAACACTTACCATTTAGCAGGGGCATTTACCATTTCAGTTAAATATTTGCCATTTAGGCAAGTGATTTTACCTTTTGCACATCAAAAATGCACACATTCAAGAAAAAGAATTGAACAAATGTGTCAAAATATTTTTTAAAGTTTTTACTTATGTGCAATTAAAGGGTTGAAAGTCTGTGTATTCTGCTATGTGATTTAATTTTAAATGTCTTATCAAATTGGTAGCGTCAAAGGTTTTCACATTAATTCTATTACAGCTCACTTTTTTTTACTACCACATGCTGCAGTTTGTATCTCTTTCCTCTTCACAAACTTTAATGCACATCCACACAGCAGACATACTCAAGCAGTGGCGGGTTCTGTGGGATTTTTCATTCCTCCACGTTCATCTTCTAGCTGGATTTGTACTCGCACCAAAGAGCTAAAAGAGACTGTTTACATTTCCTGTCACATACTCAACCAGATTATGTTCAATCAGCTGAGGTAACCAGACAGGAGCTTTCTTCAGAGGCAACATTATAGTTTGTTGACCAAAGTAACTTATTTTACCTGGTTTGATAGGTTTTCATTTTTTTCAGTATTTTTCTGAGCCTCTTCATAGACTTCTTTAGTTCGGCTCTTAACCTTTAATTCAGATCCACAAATCAAACAAACGCAACATTGATTAATCACTTGCTTTTGTTACTGTCATCGTCGTAGTCAAAGTACTTCCAGACAGGACCTGCATGTTTATGACAATTCTTTACTGTGTGTCCATGTTCAAAACTATGTTCATTCTATGCACCTGACAAGTACTATGTTTGAGGGAAAAGGAGGAATGGTCAACAACAATATTCACTCAAAGGACATGGTTAACATGAGCAAAAATTTTTGAACAAAACATTTTCTGTTGCATTTACCCTGTGGGCACTACTTTATTTTAGGCAATATAATTACCTATTCATATGTAATAATCTGAAATATTTAAGTGTTATAGCGCACACTTGAAAATGTATTTATAAAATATAAAATATTTTATAAAATATTCAGACACAGTTTATTCATTCATTCATGAAGCTGAACAGATATACTGAATATTGTTAAAAATGAAACACATACCTCTTTATATATTATATTCAATTGAATTATTAAAAGTTATTCAAATTTTAAACTGGTACAAACTACACTTGAATCAGAGTCTAAAATAAGTTGCTAAAATGATTAACAGGATGAAATATATTTCAGTTTTTAAAACATGTTTTCCATCCATTCATTTATGGTCGAATCTGCCTAATACTCCAGAGCCTAAGCTGACAGTGTCAGGGTGCAATTCAGATATAAAAACCAGAAACAAATGTTAGTTTTCCAAATGAATAAAAAATACTAGAAAAACATAGAAAAAAACAAAACAAGACTGCTGCATCACTGATCAGAGTCTTTAGCAACCTTTTTAAAACTAATGACAGAAAGCAAGGATATGAAAATGTTTAGGCTTACTATAAATGGAGTCTAATGAGAGGGGCTCAATGTTAAACGTTAAATTGATTTCCATATCAAAGTCCAGTGAGCCCCCAATTCACATTATTTAAATACACTTTGCATGTCAGTGTTTATTTCTGTATGCACATTTTACAGAAAGCAGCTTTTCCTGCTAGGCTGTCTTCAAACCATTTACACTTCTATATCATTGCAAAGACAGTGTGATTTTTAAGATTTGTAAGTGATTTTTAAGTTACAAATCTTATTAACTTGATGGTGGACCCACAGTGATTCATTATAAACAGTTGACACAGATCAGACAGTAATGCTTTGTTATGTTTCAAATCTGAGTTATTTGTTGAAATATTTGGTAATGAAATTTTGCTTTGCAATATTTCAGAAATCAAAGTTACTTCAAAATTAATAACAATGTTGTGCACAAAAAAACATTTGTCAAGGGTGGGCATAAGACAAACTAACTAGGTCACTTAAAATTTCAGTTTTTAAAAGATTCTACCATTGGCTTTCAATGGCTGGGAGGATAACCATTATGCTGCCCTGTCCTTTGTAAACGTTTTGGGGAGTTTCTAATTCACCTCATTGTGCACTGCTGGCAAATGTTGTACGTGCCAACCTAAGCATACACCATGGTGGGAACACTGGTGAACAGTAGGCTACTGGAAACTAGTTTATTTAAAAAAAAAAAAAAACAGAAACAGATTTTCATTTCTACCCATTTTATTTCAGTTAGTTGTGTATAGTTTAGTTTCAGTTTAGTTTTCTTTTTTTTGCTCAGCTTTAACATAATTATTTCTGGTTACAGTTTTCATTAACAATAATAATCTTGCTAATGACATAATATAAAGAGAACTGGTCCAAACACCAAACTCTGAGGGGCATCATGAAAGCCATCTGATAAATGATGACGGTGATGATATATTTTATTAATTCCAAAGGAGAAATTATCTTTATGCAGAGTGCAGGGTCAGCCATTGTACAGCACCCCCGAGCAATTTTCAGGTTAAGGGCCTGGTCAACAGTGTAAGATCCTTTCTTGCAGAAAAAAAGGATAACATTTTAGGACTGAGTGACAACTGTTTACTTTTTTGCTTGTTTAAATTCCTCTCAAAAATGGTTTTGTATGATCTATTTTGGCATCTAATATTCTAATATTTAAATGTTAATAAAATTTTGATCACAAAAAAATGCAAAAAATAGGCCAGCTTAATTCTCATGTATCAGAAGGTCATGATCAATATTGTCAAAAGCAAAACAAGAAATGGCCACAAACCCACATAAATAAAAGTGCTGCTGGGCGTTAACTAGCTGGGCTTGTGTTGAGCTGGAAAAAGGAAATGACATTATGGTCATAAATCCGTATTGAGTTAAAATTAAAAAAGTTTGTATTGTTTAGATAGATACTGGCATAACATGATTTGTATATATGTCTCAGGCTGAAAATAACAAATAACACATGTTTTATTTATTAGTTTTGCACACGGGTGCACCTGTCAATAATTCAAAAAATTGTGTCATGCACTGCTACTCAAATGGGCTTGGTTGCGCGCATTTTCTCTTTTTCTCTTCTTTCTTCAATTAGCACAACACTCCTGGAAATATCCTTAAATGAGTAAGCTCACTTATTTTGCATAATTTACATGTAAGTCCACACACAAAGACATTATGTTTAAGCTGTAAACATCCTGACATAAAAATTGTTTTCTGTTTACTTTGCATGTGTATTATTTTTAAAAGAGTAGGCTCATTTATTACAGGCAAATCACAAAAAAGGAAATACAGTCATTAAATGAATACAAGATAAAATCACATTTCCCGTTCATTTTGTGATACAGCATGCTTTATTTTTTAAAATATTCACAAGCTCTTCAAAAGCAGCAAGAATGTCATCACAAAGCACATAACTTAAAGCTAATAACATTTTAATGTGCAAGGGATTTGTCATTTTTGTAAGTGTCCACTAAATTAAACTCCTGCACTTTTCTTCACAGTAACTGCCTGCAATGAAAGGAACAGCCCATTAGCTGCACTCATTTGTCATTATATGCATTTTTCCTGCTCACATTTCACTGCACTATTTTGTTGGCATTCACTTTGTCACCACACATTTGTCGGTGCACCAGTTTCAGAAATATGTCCTTATAAGACTAAGATGATTCTTTTTATTTAATTACTTTTGTTATGAGGAGAAAAGTTACCTAATGCCTAAATCAAGTATTAGTAGTAGTAGTTGTCTGATATCTGAACTATAAAATCAGTTTCCAGTTTTTTTATACCTACATACATATATAAAATACCACACTATAGCAGCTAGCATATTAATATGAAGACAGATGAGTGGCTGGATGAGTGATTGACAGCAAAATGTCACACAGCTATACTGAGCTCTGCATTCTTGAACTCCTGGAATATTTGAATGATACTTTACAAGCTTGGAAAGGTTGAAGAAGCAAGGTGGAGACTCCCAGACTATTAGATAAACAGAGCGGGACATGGCACTTGACTCTGGAAGACTATCAAGAACACTAGAACATTAGAACAATCTAGATGAAAACAGGTCATTCAAACCAACAATGCTCACCAGTCCTATCCACGTAATTCTTCCAAAATCACATCAAGTCAAGTTTTGAAAGTCCCTAAAGTCCTACTGTCTACCACACTACTTGGTAACTTATTTAATGTGGATATGGTTCTCTATGTAAAGAAAAACCTCCTAATGTATGTACAAAATTTACCCTTAACAAGTTTCCAACTGTGTCCCTGTGTTTTTGCTGAACTAACTTTAAAGTAACAGTTTCTATCCACTGTACTAATTATCTTTATAATTTTAAACCGTGTCTTCAATCATGTCTCCTCTTAATCTCCTTTTGCTTAAACTGAAAAGGCTCAGCTCTTTTAATCATTCTTCATAATTCATCCTCTGTAGCTCTAGAATCAGCCTAGTCGCTCTTCTCTGGACCTTTTCTAGTGCTACTATGTCCTTTTTGTAACCTGAAGACCAAAATTGAACACAGTTCTCCAGATGAGACCTCACCAATGCATTAAAAAGCTTGAACATAACCTCCTTGGACTTGTACTTCACACATCGTGCTATAACCTCAAATGCTGTTAGCCTTATTAATGGCTTCTGAACACTACCCAGCAGTAGTCCATTATGACTCTTCAGGGCCTTCCATTATGTATTCAAACCTAACATTTTTACTTCCTACTTGTATGTCTGTAATACTAGGGTGCCATTTTAGCCATTATGAATGTAGTGGGACTGAAGAAGAGGCCTGCAGTTGCCTCAAAATCTTGCATATTGTAATCTTTTTAGTTAGCCAATAAAAGGTGTCATTTTGCTTGACTTCTCACTACCTCCTACTTAAAAATGGTTTACATTTACTAACATTAAATTTTATCTGCCACAAATCTGCCCAAGCCTGTATGTTGTATGAATCCCTCCATAATGATTCAACGGATTCCAGATAATCTGCCAATCCACCTATCTTGGTATCATCTGCAGATTTAACCAGCTTGGAATGCATATTCCTGTCCAAATCATATATATATATAATTAAAAATAGCAGCGGCCCTAGCACTGCCCAATGTGGGGCACCACTCTTAACATCTACCAATTCCGATAAGGTTCTTCTGCTTCCTGTGTCTGAAACAGAATTTTGCACACATCCTCCTACATCTTTTAGTTTGATGCCCACAGTCTCATGTAGTAGCTTATCAAAAACTTTCTGAACTTCAAGATAAATAAAATGTATATGCTCCACTTTCATCATATCCTTTTGTTGCTTCCTCATAGAGTTCCAGTGAACACAACTTCAGTCACAGTTAAAGAATAGCTGTGGCTAGTTTCAGAAACTATTATTTCATGAGGGGCCATAACAGTGGGAAGGAGTTTCTTCTGAAAGTACAGCTGGGAATCATCCATTGTTAAATAAAGGAACCCATTACCAGGCTTAACTCTGATTTGTTGTGCGTCTAATCTTTCCATATCGATGATCACTACAATACATTTTATAGTTTTTCACAATGTACTATAATATGCAAATTAAACCTGATCAAGTAATTCTTTAATGGTTATGTACACACTGCATGTAGTTTTGGTATAAAGGGGACTACAAAACAATTTCTGTGTCTTACAATTTATGGTTTGTTTCATTTCAGCAATGGTGTCATGAGCTCACTATATGTGTTACATTATTCAGAATGTCTTCTGATGTCCCTACTTAGCAGCAGCACTAATAAGTATTTTCAGCTGTAAACTGCAAGTTCGTGGACTACACACCTAAAGTTCTTGCCTATGTTTTCCTACAAAACTGAGAGAACAAACCACAGTACTTTTTCATCTTTACACTAATGACCTGACTGCATCAGCACATATGTATTTACAGTAATTAGACAAGCAAGTAACCAACTATTAATGCAATCAGCTAACGATAATGAGGCATGTTAAAAGAAGGCTAGTCTAGCAGCACCACAGCTGCATCACAACAGAGTTCAACGCACATCTACATCCTGTTTCTTTGCAATATCTGCTTTTTAGGTCCTTAGCAATTTACTGTACAAGCAAAATGAACTCTCTCATATGAATAGAATCTCTTAGGGTGCAATACATTAACGTAAAATACACACTATATGAACCAAAGAGAGTTATGAAAAAAGCACTTCTAATAGGGCAGCCTGGATCTCAATTATTTAATACCTACTAATAAAATGTGAAATGCTAGGAAAAGCCAAGAAATTAAGTGCATTAGTGTAAAGACATAATGCACTAGGCCTCTCAGGCACTTAGAGTGCACCAATAATATAAGAATATGAATAAAAGCTTAACAGCTGCAGCTTTAACTTTACGCAAAAATAGATGAAGAATAATGGAAAGTAAAAAAGTCAGTTGCTGATACTGTTCTCAAAACCTTTTACAAAAGTTTACCTTTTGAAACAAAACAGACAAAGAATCAATGCTAGATAGATAGATACACTTTGGTCTGAACTCACACCGGAATAACTATAAAGCAAGAAAAATAAGTTCCAACTTTGTTGTCAATCAGAGTGAAGCATTTTGCTGTACATGAAAGAAAAGCTGAGAATAAGCAGATAGCATACGGTGTTATGGTCAGACTTTAAATTCATGAATGAAATTGTTGGCAGTAGTGCTAACTATTGCATCACTAGTATGATAATATTTTTTTTTTAATTATTTGACAAAAAAAGGAGTGGTCTGAATGATTTAATAGATTTATTTGAAATATAGGGACTCCAGGTTTTCTAACTTCTAACAAGTGATTTTATTTAATTATTGTAGACATGCCATCTGTTGTTTAATTTTGGTCATTCTGACTGTGAGTTGCCAAACACAAATGTATTTTAGATAGAAGTTTAATTTCCAAATCTAACAGATTTTCAGCTTTTCATGATTTTTATGATGACATAAAATCATATGAAACAATTACTGATAAATATGATGCTTCTCAAGCATGTAATTTATTCATGAATATTTGAAATTATGTAGCAATCTAGAGTTAAAAATTATAAAAAAATTATGTTAAACTATTGATAAATTATTTTAGCAGTGCTGTCTGTTGTACAATATTGGTCATTTTGACTATCAGTTGCCAAACACACATTTATTTAGATAGAAGTTAAATATGTATAATTTTTCATGATTTTATGAGGATATAAAATTATATGAAATAGCTTCTAATACATATGATGATTCTCAAACCTATATCATTTATTTATGAATATATTGAACTATGTAGCTCTCAGTAGAGTTAAAAATTATAAAAATTATTTACCTAACACTTTGGTGTAAATTGGCACACAAACCAGAAAATGCTGCAATTTTTTAGGCACTGTTTTCTCAAACTGCAGCAAATGCCACCACATTAACAAAGTCAGAGTTGACAATTCAAAAAGTAACTTTGAGTTTAACGATCTAATTTCTTGTCCACTAAAACACTCACGACTATAGGGTTCAGTTTTCTATAGTATTTCTATTAAGAAATGCACATTTTATAGGATAGGTGGCACGGTGGCGCACTATTATCACTCTTTAATTTAATATTTTCTTTATCAGTATGCTGCTGTTGGAGTATGTGAATTTCCCCTTGGGATTAATAAAGTATCTATCTATCTATCAAAGGAGACCTGGGTTCGCTTCCCGGGTCCTCCCTGCGTGGAGATTGCATGTTCTCCCCGTATCTGTGTGGGTTTCCTCCCACAGTCCAAAGACATGCAGGTTAGGTGCATTGGCGATTCTAAATTGTCCATAGTGTGTCCTTGGTGTGTGGGTGTGTTTCCTGCTGTGGCCTGGCGTCCTGCCCAGGATTTGTTCCTGCCTTGCGCCCTGTGCTGGCTGGGATTGGCTCCAGCAGACCCCCGTGACCCTGTGTTAGGATATAGCGGGTTGGATAATGACTGACTGATATTTTATAGGTCACTTGTGCTGATATCTGGGTTGTTAACTTATTACTGTATATGACATTTGAGAATGTTACTGTACCAATCCAAAAAATAGGTATTGCTTGTATAGGGAAATATGCAGTATTTTTTCAGATTTCTATATATTTTAATATGTTCATAAATGATCTTCTTTGTATGCTAAACCATGGGATCCTCTGTGGTCATGACAGAGACAACGTACAATTTTGAAATATGCAAGAATAAGGTATGACTCCTAAGTGACTGATAAATTGCAAATCACAACAATATTACTTTTTATGTGCATGTTAAACTTGTCAGTTTAAAGGTTGGAAAGGTGGTGGAGTGGACAGTGCTGCTGCTTCAGGCAAACGGAGTCCAGATTTCTGTTCTCATGCCTGGTTGTTGTCTTTGTGGAATTTGTATGTGTTCCTTATGTCTGTGTGGGTCTTCCTTTGGGTACTCTGATTTCCTCCCACATCATCAAATACATGTGTGTTAGGTTAAGCAGCCATTGCAAACTGGACTGGATTCACCTTGAACTGGAGTATAGTTTAAGAATGTTATGCTGTATAATGAAAATGGTTTACGGCTGTATATGTTAGTTTGAAATTATGCCCTACTGTGTACAATTAAAGTTACTCAGCCACACCATTCAACAAAAATGTTTGGTCTTAAAATAATGAATAACTACACATTGTATACAGTTACAAAATTAATAAAATGCCAGCTTTAATTTGACAGCAATTCATAGGTACAACTCTATAGTCACTATATGAATGTTTCTCATAACTGATCCATGCCATGAACAGTACCAACTTTGTAATGACAGCATTTTAAAAGTCCTCATTAGTAAACAGCACATAAGATATAGCGTGACTGGAAAGCACATGCACCTTCTCCACCAATTAGAAAAGAAAAACCTTCTCACTTAAAAAATACTTTCAAGCTCAAATTGAACAATTTGATAATGCAAATGCATAATTTTTCATTACATGTATTCTTTTCTATATTACGGTTTTTAAGCATTTGTGATTTTATTTTTTTTTTTTACTTTTTAACAGCTGTCTCTACTCCCTAAAATTCAAAGCCCTAGTGAACATTCTCATTTATCAAATGTTATATCTCACCCTGCATGTTCTGCTTATCATTATTCATCCATTCATACTTTTTCAAACATGCTTAATGCAGTACAGTAATCCCTCGCTGTATCGCGCTTCGCCTTTCGCGGCTTCACTCTATCGCGGATTTTATATGTAAGCATATTTAAATATATATCGCGGATTTTTTGCTGGTTCGCGGATTTCTGCGGACAATGGGTCTTTTAATTTCTTGTACATGCTTCCTCAGTTGGTTTGCCCAGTTGATTTCATACAAGGGACGCTATTGGCAGATGGCTGAGAAGCTACCCAACTTACTTTTCTCTCTCTCTCTCTTGCGCTGACTTTCTCTGATCCTGACGTAGGGGGATTGAGCAGGGGGGCTGTTCGCACACCTAGACGATACGGACGCTCGTCTAAAAATGCTGAAAGATTATCTTCACGTTGCTACCTTCTGTGCAGCTGCTTCGTGAAGCGACATGCTGCACGGTGCTTCGCATACTTAAAAGCACGAAGGGCACGTATTGATTTTCGATTGTTTGTTTTTCTCTGTCTCTCTCTATCTCTCTCTCTCTCTCTGCTCCTGACGGAGGGGGTGTGAGTTGCCGCCTTCAACAGCTTTGTGCTGCGGTGCTTTGCATACTTAAAAGCCAAACAGCCCTATTGATTTGTTTGCTTTTCTCTATCTCTCTGACATTATCTGCTCCTGACGCGCACTCCTTTGAAGAGGAAGATATGTTTGCATTCTTTTAATTGTGAGACGGAACTGTCATCTCTGTCTTGTCATGGAGCACAGTTTAAACTTTTGAAAAAGAGACAAATGTTTGTTTGCAGTGTTTGAATAACGTTCCTGTCTCTCTACAACCTCCTGTGTTTCTGCGCAAATCTGTGACCCAAGCATGACAATATAAAAATAACCATATAAACATATGGTTTCTACTTCGCGGATTTTCTTATTTCGCGGGTGGCTCTGGAACGCATCCCCCGCGATGGAGGAGGGATTACTGTACCAGGTTTTGAAGGTCCAGGCAGGAATCAGCCATGGACTATGTGATAATCTACTGCATATACCTCTGCAATAACTCATACAGGGCAAATTTAGTTTTGACATTTAATGCAGCATGCATATTTTTAGAGTATGGGAGTAAAATCAGAGGACACAAAAAAGAAAAAACACACACACGCACACAGACACAGACACAGAAGATCAACTAGAGATTGACATCTTGGTAATCTTGAAATCTGGGTACTTTGAGGTAGTAACTCTATCCACTGTGCTGCACAATTTTACCAATAGTAGATGTGAAACTAATCTGAACACAATAACAGAAAAAGACTTGGCATACTTAAATGATGCACTATTTATTATTTATTAGCCCTGAAGAGTCATCATATAATTTCTAACTACTATGTCAACTTCAGTTCTTTGGACAGGTAATTTTTTTTGGACTACAAATGATTTCCAGTTTTTGACAGCTGTGAATTTCCCTCAAGCCCATCTAAAACATATTAGGCTAAGGCAAATGCTGATAGTAAAGCAATACACAGTTACTTGTGAATATTAAAAAATGGAATGAAAAGCTGTATCACAGCCCATTTCAGTGTCATTAATGCAATGATCTAGAAAGCGTAAAGACATGCTTTTCAGCCATCAGACACAAGACAATTCCTCTGCACTACTCCATTAATATACCTGAGCTATAAACTCTGAAAGCCTTGTAAGCAGAATCATGTGCACTTACATCAGAACCATCATATCAGATCAAGAAAATGAATTCTTAAATCTCTTTTTTTCTGTCAGTAAAGTAGCATATTAAAGGCAGATGCACACTGAAACTTCATGACTACTGCATTGATGCTGTAAATTTCTTCATGTTATATATTAAGACTGCTAAGATAAGAACTAAATTGTATTCCATATCCTGTATGACGTTCTGCTCAAATACAAGAGCTAATTGAGGTATTGCTAATGTTTTCATTTTTAAATCCAATTATCCTGGTTATCATCGGGTCATGGAGCCATTAACCTCTACGATCACCATGTATTTTTTTTTTTTTTTTTGGGATAACCAGTTCAGGAAGCACAACATCAGGACAGGTAGAACACGTGAGCAATGCAGGTTGTGAAGTTGAATCAGCTAATGGTAAATGTTTATACATACGTGCCTGGAGTATAGACACATCAGTCCAACAGATGCTCAAAAGTTGTAGGCTGTGAAATATTCCACCGCAAAATTTCAGACTGTAAAAGCAAAATGTACTTGTGATGCCCCCTTAATGGTTTACACTCATTCACAAACACATCAATGAGTACTTAAATAGAAGAGAAGGCACATGCTCCTGAATACAATCAACTACATTTATATGGGGAGAAACTGCTCAGAAACCTGTCACACTTACATTGTATGAACTCAACCACAAAGGTTTACTACAAACCCAGGGCCTCTGGGTCAATAATCAGGAGATTATTCACTTAACGAGAACTCCATTTGTACAATGGCAAAGAAGGCCACTCTGTAATCCCAAGATCCTGAGTTTGTGACCCACTACTACTACTACTACTACTACTACTACTACTACTACTACTACATTGGGTAAAAACATTCCTGTTTCCTGTTGCATCCAAGTAATGCTCCTGAAATATCAGTTTCTACCTCCAAAACTTAAACCATACCCCACCCCCTCCACTGTGTTAAATTAGCCTTTGAGGTTAGGGTAAATTGTGACATCAAAATTTGTCACTATCTTTTTGAAAATAAGTGTGTTGGAAAAGAGAATGTTTGATGTTTGGCTTCTTCAACCTTTTGATTAGTATCGTTCTCTTTCTTCACATGTTTGTTTATGACTATTCCTAACCGTTTAACTCAGTTTTGCAAATGCTAATCGACTCTAATAGTCATTTCTACATGCAAGAGCCACTACCTGTAAATCCTTAGGAAGAATACATTGAAACTTGAAATAATCTTAACAGTCTTGACTGTAGGTGTAGCCAAGGGTGAAAGTGTGTTGTATCAGGTACCGGTGGCATATGAAATTTAAATAATTGCCTTTAACAGCTTTTATAGTTCTACCAATCACCACAACAGATGTTAACATTACAACGTTGCTTATTGATTCTTCAATCACCATCTTGAAACCACATCCATGTGTAGAAGACAGCATTAGCATTTAACAGTTTATAATTGATAAATGCTAAAATTTTACTTAGTCCACTGACAGAAATTAAATGAATCAAAAGCTGCACTAGGTCCTCTCAGTGGTACAGAGGTTAACAGTTATGCCTCACTGCTTCAAAGAGAGTGCCAGTATTTTTTGCCCATCCACTTCCTGTGTGGAGCATGTAAGTTCTCTGTTGGTATTTCAGCTTCCTTATACACTCATTGATTTCAATGCACCCACACACATGCTTCTCTTCTCTGGGGCAATTTGCCTCTGCCTATACCTGCCACATCTGGATTATCCTTGACTAAACTTTCGATTTAGGTTCACAGTGGTAAGAGCTGAAAAGTCAAGACCTACCTTTAATTCTACCATCAACCATCATCGTACCTTCTAATGTGAGATAGACACATAGATAGACAGATAGATAGATAGAAGCTCAAGGAATATTATAATAATCCTTTTCAATTACACATTTACAAAGATAAGAGAAAGCAAAGAGAGCCATACTTGTGAGGCATTATAAAAACAAAATTGTCATTGCTATAAAGGAGCCCCAATAGCGTTTCTTGGCACACTTCTGCTAAATAATTAATTGGCTGAAAGTGCCCAATGCGGATATGTCAGAAAAAGGATGTGTATCATTGTTCATACTGACACTCAGCTTTATTTTTATTCTCTCCAAAGGGCTCAAGAGTGAATCTATAACTAAGCCTTCCTTTTTAATTAACTTTGTTAGGCATCTCTTAAAGTAATGTAATTGACCCAGCGCACCAGAGTATAGAAAGCTGCATGCACCATCACATGGTTGTAGAATATATAAAGAATATCACCACCCACATTAAAAGAATTCAGTCTTCTAAGGAAAAAGACTCTGCTCTGGCCTTTCTTATAAGGCTCCTCTGGGTTTCTAGGCCAGTCTAGCTAGTCATTGATCCTGTCCTCTTGGAAAGCCTCAGTGTCAAACAGGAGGAAAAAGCTGTCTGTAGGTGGTACAGGGCTAGCAGTGTTTTGGTCCAATTAGTGAACTACGCTACGCAGAACCACCAGGGTCTGTGATCTCAAAGCCTGCAAATGTGTCACAACAGGCTAAGTCAGTTTAATGTAGTCTGCTGTAAAAGGGTTTTGTGCTGTAATTCAGAGAATCATTTCCATTGCAGCATCATTTACTTCCTATTTTTGATATATTTCTCTGTACTAAAAAATCCCTATATTTTTTCCATTATGAAAGAAGATGACTCCATCTGTTTTTTGGATTTGATAGTGTTTGAACCTAGTCAGTGCAGAAAGAAGATCACTGCAGCACCTGTTCCTCCTTCATTACACGTGATTTTCAGTACTGAAAAACATTGGCAGGTCTGGGGGGATTGGGGAGGGCAGATGTTTTGTAACTGTGAGGCGTCAAACGTTGCACCAAACATGTGAAAACAATAATTTAGGGTTAATTTTACCTAACAAAAAATCCCCTTCAAACGCCTCCAAAGAACCATGATTTATCTATAGCTCAGTATACTCTAAAGTAGGCTTAGCAGTAATGCACAACTTACAGTTAGGTCCATAAATATTTGGACAGAGACAACTTTTTTCTAATTTTGGTTCTGTACATTACCACAATGAATTTTAAATGAAACAACTGAGATGCAGTTGAAGTGCAGACTTTCAGCTTTAATTCAGTGGGGTGAACAAAACGATTGCATGAAAATGTGAGGCAACTAAAGCATTTTTTTGTCACAATCCCTTCATTTCAGGGGCTCAAAAGTAATTGGACAATTGACTCAAAGGCTATTTCATGGGCAGGTGTGGGCAGGTTATGTTCAACAAGGAATACGTAAGGCTAGAGGTGACATACAGTATAAAGTGATAAAATAAATTTACCACATTCACTTAATATTTTCCCAATTAGATAAAACTATGACACATCAACCAATTTAAAACATCAAAAGAAATGTTACATGAAAAATATAAACTACTTCAGCCATTATATTTTCCCATGTTTGACAAAAATTAAGAATTAATCTCAGAATTCACGAGCAACACTCTGATATAAGAACAGCACCCTTCCATACTTCATACCACTGTGGGTAACGGGGCACTAAGGCCTATCACAGTAGCACTGGGTGCAAAGCAGAAGCCACCCCTGGGAGTGATGCCACTTCATCACAGGAAACACACATACACACAACCGCACTCACAAATGCCAGGCCAATTTAGATTGGATTAGATAAAACTTTATTTGTCCCCAAGGGGAATATTATAATAAACAGCACCCCACTCCAAACATACAAATTGTCTGGACTGGAAAATAGAAATAGAGAGCTGCTGCTGTCAATAACAGGCATGTGCATGGCAGTAAGATGTGGTCAGATCTGCCCAGTTGTATCTGCCCAAGATTATATTTAAATATATTAACATTTGAATAGACAGGTAGTTTTTTTTGTACACGAAAGGATTTTAGAGATGGTAATTAACTTAACGTACAAATGGTTGAAATGTGCAAAGAAAACAAGGTACCGTGACAAAAACCTGCTATTTGGCAAGAAATGACTAATTCCTAAAAAAACAATTACATGAAAGTGATTAAAGTTGTTGCTAGAAATCTCTTTCTCTCACTTTTAGGAAAGCCTCTCTCTCTGCTCAGTCTCATTCTACTTGTGCTTTCATTAGCAAGGATCATCAGGTCAACCATCTCCAATAATGCGACAGAGGTGCTACAGTTTAGTTGGTTGTAAGACCTGTGACTATTGTCACTATCCTGTTCTCTATTTTTCAAGTTTCTGCACCTGCTATGGGGGTTGCTCCTCTCTCCATGGTTGATCAGGCATTATGTTATTTAATTTCTTCAAAAGGGTAAATTGAAAATAAATGAGGGTTGCTTTTATGTTCAATGTTATTACTACATGTTGATAGCTCAAGGCACTACCATTCAAAGTTCATGTATGTTAAGTTTAATTCTCTTTGTTACTGAATTTTCAATACACATTTGATGGCAAAAAATAATGAAGGTCCTTCCATAATGTTATGACTCACTATGCTCTAGCAGCATTAATACAAATTGTTTTTTTACTTTAAATTTATTTGAAATCAAAGTGAAAATATTTTTGTATTACAAATTATGGAAACACTTTAGTTTAGGTACTGCAAAAAATGCATATATTACTAATTTACTGTTATGTAATAAGACCTTAACAAAGTCTTCTTTTGGCCTTAATAACATGTAGAAAGCATCAGATAAAGTGATTATTAATCTCTACAATGTGACCTACTGAAATAACTTCATTTTGGAATGGTCAGAGTTGGCTTAAGTGAGACACAGTTCTCTTACAATTGCATATTTCAGTATTAGAGCTGTGAGTCCTTCATATTCACAAGTAATTTTACTAATCTATCAGAGGCCACACTGCAGAAGGATGAATAATGAACTTTGCTGATGCTTTGTAAATGTTAATAAGATCAAAAGAAGCCTATGTTAATATCTTCTAATACATAAACGTCTACACGTGGAAGTGTATGTGTCTGTCTGGCCCGGAAGTGAGAGGTAGAGTCTGGGTAAGGGCTCCATCTCTGAGGAAACTTAAAACTCGCTTAGCGGCTAACATCAGCAAAACAGTATCCCTTTTACTTTTCCTCCCACCACTAATACGCAAGCGATGCAAGCACGTCAGCAAAACGACTCCTCAGAAGAAAGAGGCTTAGCCGCTAATGCACAAGTGATGCAAGCATGTTGGCAAAACGAATCCTCCTAGGAGAGATGCCCAGAGTAGTTCCTTTCAATTACCTAACATCTTTACATTTCATTTTTTTTTTCTGACCATTTCAATAGTTTCTAGGACCCTGGGCTTTTATAGCATGGGCTTATACGGCTAGTATTATAGATGCATTTTTACACTAGCTACACTAAAGTGTTGCCCATATTTTTATTGTTAGCACCATTTTCAGACCAGGTAGAGATACTTAGTACAATTCTCTGCATTAACTGTTGAAATGAAACCAAGGGAAGCTAATTGACTAGTTGAAGGTGAATGTCGAGGTAAAAACTCACCTGTTGTTCTTATAGTTTGAGGTGTAATTTAAACACCTACCCAACAAACAGAATCCCCAGTTTTGCATTTTCACAGAAACATGCTTTCATAAGTATGTTTCATTACCAAAAGTAATTTATTCTACAAAGTTATATTTTCCTGCATACTGCATTTTACACGCAAGATGAAACTTCATTCTAAAACAATCAAAACAAAAGGAAAGCATGGTAAGGCAGATGTGCAGTAAACCAAAGTTAATCATGCATATTATCTTTGCATTCTCCAGTCATTTTCAGGATAAAGCAAGTCGCAAAACAATATTATGAATGTGCTATTTATCCTGGCAACACTGAGTTCAAGTGAGGAAATCTAAGGACACCAGTTCTTTGTCTACGTAGCTGCCTCATTCTGACCAATGTTTGCTCACTAATTAATCTAACATGTACATTTTAGTTGAAACGAGAATTTAACCAAAATACCCACAAGAAAACCCATAGACAGATAGACAGATACTTTATTAATCCCCAAGGGGAAATTCACATACTCCAGCAGCAGCATACTGATAAAAACAATATTAATTAAAGAGTGATAAAAACACAGTGCAAGTTAAAAAGTGCAAGGTGGAGAGTGCGAGGCAGGTATAATAGAGAATAATCTTCTATAGGGCGACAGGCCTGAAGTCATTCAGCTCACCAGGACGTGATACCTTTGAGACTGGGGTGATGCAAGATGTTTTCCAAAGCCTCGGGACTCTCCCCTGTTCCAGGCTCAGGTTGAAGATGCACTGTAGAGGACTCCCCAGCTCCAACGCACAGGCCTTCAACAGTTGTGGTGATACTCCATCTGGACCCACTGCGTTGCTGGCACGAAGTCTCCTCAGCTCTCTGCTTACCTGGGCTGCTGTAATTGTGGGTGGGGGAAAACTCTCTCCTATTCTGGTATCAGCAGAAGGATGGGTGGAGGATGCAGTACTCTGAGGTGAGAGTGAGAGTGGGTTAGGGTGGTCAAACCTGCTAAAAAAGTTGTTCATCAGGTTTGCTGTCTCCCTGTCTCTCTCAATGGAGGCACCCCACTTCAAGCTGCAGCCAGTGATGATCTTCATCCCATCCCATGAAGATTCAAACCCAGGACCCTGGGCCTAGGAGTCTGCAGATCAATAATGATATATTTAACAGACCTTATGAAATCCACTCATCCTCTGTGGTTTATTTAATTTGCCTCCATTTAGGTAATACTTACACAATTTTTATCATGCCTATCTATTAATTTGAACATGTTTATAATAAAATCCAAATCTAAAGATATGCGATAAAACAAAGAAGCATTTTTCTTTGTCCCAAGGTAGAGTTACACCTCTCCCTAAACATATCCAAATTACTAGTACTTGTGGAATTTAAAAAAATTCAGCTTTGTTTGTTACAGAGGAAGTGATTTTCAAAGTGCCACTTTTTTTTTTAGGAAAATCTTAAATATATGTAGATTTGTGTCCCTCCTCACTGTTTCTTCTCAACTTTTTTTTTTTTTAATCCAAGGTGGTAACTCAATACACCAAGATGCAAACTAAACTAGGATTCAAAAATAGTGATTCAAACCTTTGCAGGAGCTGCGAACTGTCTTTCCACTTGCTGAAATAATGAATGTCAAAAAATGGCAACACGTGACAAAATGTGGCATGAAAAATATTATTGATGGTTGTTCTGACCACCAGGAATATTCCATATTGTCTCTGCATTATTCAGGCATTTTTGGGACAAGGCAGTTTATAGAACAATGCTGTGAGCTAGACATCTCTCCTGGGCCTTCTAAGTTTAGCCGAGACTGTAACTCATGCTCCAGCAAAAAATAAATAAATAAATAAATAAAGGTGGATTGCCTATTAGTGTCTGGCAATAATTAGTTTCAGTACTTCCGTGTTTTGCGTGTCTGTATGGCATATGTGACATCATGTTGGTCAATTAATATGGCGTAGTAGCTAAGGCTATGCACTTTAAGCTCCAGGGCTGCCTGTTCAACAGAGTGACCCAGAGCTAATCACTTAACCTGCATGTTCTCAAACATTAGATAAAATGTAGGAAAACAACTAAAATGCATCCTGATCCTGCGAGTTGCCATAAATAAAGACATCGGATTAGTTTACATTAATAATAATAAGCAACATTTCAAGTTTCTGAACTTTGTTTCAAGAGAAAACTAAATAAATTATGAGAGAATGATGAGCACTTATTAATATTTAAAGATTTAAGGAATCAGCCTAGTACAGTCTCTTGACTTTGAGGTTTGTTTTATCTCTTTAGTTAGATGTTTTAGTATTGATTTTCCTGGCTTGGACCTTGCCTTTTGACTGATTATGATTTTTGCAGTGTTTAATTAACCTCTGCCACTCAAATTGTTCTATCATTATTGCCATTTCGTAATTCAGTCTATCAAGTTATGATAGCTTTATAGTAAGTAAAGGGCACAAACTTAAAAGAACTAAGTGTGAAAAATTAGTCTAGGTTTTTGAACTTCTGCATTTCATTAGTTAATGATATGAAATCATGCAGAGCCAGGATTTTGCAAATATATTCTGTCCTATCGTAAAATTCTAGGAAAAAAGAATCTTAATGCTTTGCTATAATCGGGCAGTAATCAAGGGGTCCAATTAGTGCTCTGGTGTTGGTTTCACATTGAAATCTTACTTTGGTACCCTGGAGCATACAATAAATTATCTTTGTGGAATGCTGTCATTTAAGATAAACTTTTCTTAAATGGATGAATTGCATCACACACAAATTTGTAATTAAAAGCTGCACTACATTGTACAGTACTTCTGACCAATGTCACATAAACAGCCACTTTCATGACACACCTATATGCTGAATGTGCAATCCCAAAAAGACTTTTTAGTCATGTCAGAAAATAATTTGCCATTCTTCCCCAGGGCAGAGCTGTAGCTTTAGTTATTTAACAGAATGGCAGCCAGCCACAGGGGATGAACCCAGCCACAGGGGATACACAAACCAGTGTGGTTCCAAGCCCTGATAAATGGGGAGGGTTACACCAGGAAGGGCATCCGGTGTAAAATTTTGCCAAATCAATATGCAGACAACAATAAACATTTCCTTACCGGATTGGTCGAATCTTGAGTTAACAACGACCGCCACCAGTACTGTTAGCCAACAGGGTGCTAGCGGAAATTGGGCTACTGTTGACCGAAAAAAAAGGAGAAGAACAGAAGGGAGAAGTGTCCGGAGGCAGGAGGAGAGGAGGAAGGTAAAGAGTGTGGAACTGAGGGTAGGAACTTTGAATGTTGGCAGTATGACTGATAAGGGGAGAGAGTTATCAGATATGATGGAGAGAAGGAAGGTTGATATATTGTGCATGCAAGAGACTAAATGGAAGGGGAGTAAGGCCAGGTGGATCAGAGGTGGATTCAAATTGTTCTATCATGGTGTGGATATGAGGAGAAATGGAGTAAGGGTTATTCTGAAGGAACAGTATGTCAAGAGTGTTTTGGAGGTAAAAAGAGTGTCAGACAGAGTAATGATTAGAAGCTGGAATTTGGAGGTGTGATGATGAATGTTGTTAGTGCATATGCCCCACAAGTTGGGTGTGCAATGGATGAGAAAGAAGATTTTTGGAGTGAGTTGGATGAAGTGATGAACAGTGTACCCAAGGGAAAGAAAGTGGTGATTGGAGCGGATTTCAATGGACATGTTGGTGAAGGGAACACAGGAGACAAGGAGGTGATGGGTAGGTATGGTGTCAAGGAGAGGAATGAAGAAGGTCAAAGGATAGTAAATTTTGCCAAAAGGATGGACATGGCGGTGGTGAATACATATTTTAAGAAGAGGGAGGAACATAGGGTTACGTACAAGAGTGGAGGAAGATGCACACAGGTAGATTACATCCTTTGCAGAAGAGTCAATCTGAAGGAGATTGAAGACTGCAAAGTGGTGGCAGGGGAAAGTGTAGTTAAGCAGCATAGGATGCTGGTATGTAGGATGACGTCAGAGATCAAGAAGAGGAAGAGAGTGGGGGCAGAGCCAAGCATTAAATTGTGGAAGTTGAAAAAGGAAGACTGCAAGGTTGAGTTTAGGGAAAAGGTGAGACTGGCACTGGGTGGTAGTGAAGAATTACCAGACAGTTGGGAAACTACAGCAGATGTAGTAAGGGTGACAGCAAGAAGGGTGCTTGGTGTGACATCTGGACAGAGGAAGGAGGTAAAGGAAACTGGGTGGTGGAATGGGGTAGTACAGGAGAGTATACAGAGGAAGAGGATGGCAACGAAGAAATGTGATAGTAAGAGAGATGCAGAAAGTAGACAAGAGTATTAAGAAGATAAGGCGCAAGGTGAAGAGACAGGTGGTGAAGGCTAAAGAAAAGGCGTATGATGAGTTATATGAGAGGCTGGACACTAAGGAGGGAGAAAAGGACCTGTACTGATTGGCTAGACAGAGACACCGAGCTGGGAAAGATGTGCAGCAGGTTAGGGTAATAAAGGATAAAGATGGAAATGTACTCACAAGCGAGGAGAGTGTGTTGAGCAGATGGAAAGAGTACTTTGAGAGGCTGATGAATGAAGTGAATGAGAGAGAGAGAGAAGGTTGGATGATGTGGGGATAGTGAATCAGGAAGTGCAACGGATTAGCAAGGAGGAAGTAAGGACAGCTATGAACAGGATGAAAATTGGAAAGGCCGTTGGTCCAGATGACATACCTGTGGAAGCATGGAGGTGTTTAGTAGAGATGGCAGTGGAGTTTTTAACCAGATTGTTTAATGGAATCTTGGAAAGTGAGAGGATGCCTGAGGAGTGGAGAAGAAGTGTACTGGTGCCGATATTTAAGAATAAGGGGGATGTGCAGGACTGTTGTAACTACAGAGGGATAAAATTGATGAGCCACAGCATGAAGTTATGAGAAAGAGTAGTGGAAGCTAGCTTAAGAATGAAGGTGATGATTAGTGAGCAGCAGTATGGTTTCATGCCAAGAAAGAGCACCACAGATGCAATGTTTGCTCTGAGGGTGTTGATGGAGAAGTACAGAGACGGTCAGAAGGAGTTGCATTGCGTCTTTGTGGACCTAGAGAAAGCATATGACAGGGTGCCTCGAGAGGAGTTGTGGTATTGTATGAGAAAGTCGGGAGTGGCAGAGAAGTACGTAAGAGTTGTACAGGATATGTACGAGGGAAGTGTGACAGTGATGAGGTCTGCGGTAGGAGTAATGGATCCATTCAAGGTGGAGGTGGGATTACATCAGGGATCGGCTCTCAGCCCTTTTATTATTTGCAATGGTGATGGACAGGTTGACAGACGAGATCAGACAGGAGCCCCTGTGGACTATGATGTCTGCTGATAACATTGTGATCTGTAGCGATAGTAGTGAGTAAGTTGAGGAGACCCTGGAGAGGTGGAGATATGCTCTAGAGAGGAGAGGAATGAAGGTCAGTAGGAACAAGACAGAATACATGTGTGTAAATGAGAGGGAGGTCAGTGGAATGGTGAGGATGCAAGGAGTTGGCGAAGGTGGATGAGTTTAAATTCTTGGGATCAACAGTACAGAGTAATGGGGATTGTGGAAGAGAGGAGAAAAAGAGAGTGCAGGCAGGGTGGAATGAGTGGAGAAGAGTATCAGGAGTGATTTGTGACAGATGGATAGCAGCAAGAGAGAAAGGGAAGGTCTACAGGACGGTAGTGAGACTAGCTATGTTATATGCAAGATTTGCATTGGGTGTGACAAGGATGGATAGGATTAGAAATGAATACATTAGAGGATCAGCGCAAGTTGGACGGTTGGGAGACAAAGTCAGAGAGGTGAGATTGCGTGGGTTTGGACATGTGCAGAGGAGAGATGCTGAGCATATTGGGAGAAGGATGCTAAGGATAGAGCTGCCAGGCAAGAGAAAAAAGGAAGGTCTAAGAGAAGGTTTATGGATGTGGTGAGAGAGGACATGCAGGTGATGGGTGTAACAGAACAAGATGCAGAGGACAGAAAGATATGGAAGAAAATTATCCGCTGTGGCGACCCCTAACGGGAGCAGCCGAAAGAAGTAGGCAGACAGAAACATGCCACATCAAATGTAAATAGTAGTGCTGATTAGCAAATTTTGCCAAAGCATTATTCGCAGCAAATTTGCTGCATTCACATTCACCTTTGTTCATTGAATTATTTCTTGATAATTCGGCCGTGTTTTGGAGAACTTTTTCCCCAAGTGCCCCATAATGCTTTGTAAGGTAAGCACGACATCCCTTGGAGCTGTAACAGCCAATATTGGATGGGACCGATCCCCCGGGTATATAATGCTGATTATTTGCATTACAGACTCTGTGGGACTTACGTTAGTGTACAACAGATAAGTACATAATGGAGGTTCACAAAAGTGTATTTTTATGAAACATATGCAGTATAAGTAACAAGTTATCTCTGCTTGTCACCAAATGTGCAGGTAGATCTTTGAGTTCCATGTCAGTATAAGAGACACATGCTCTATGAATGCATAATAAGTCACGTGGAGATAAAAAGCAAACCTTGAAGGAGCCTGACACCACCCCTGCCAAACATAGGAGCCTCTATGAAATAATAATAATAACGAAAGCTTTATTACTATTAAAGATTTATTACTATTTACAAGACTTTTCCATATTTTTGATAGAAGAAAATGTACAACACATCAGCTCAGACAGTTTCGAGAGCTTTCAGTATGACTTCAAAAAACAGAACGAGCCAGCGTTTTCAGTCGTGACACACCACTATGAATTTTCTGCCTTTAAAAGAACTACATATTTTTTTGATTTTTGACTACGATTTCAGCATTTCCACTTTGTTTAAATGAAACATATGACTGCACATCTCTGACTGTGTACTTTCTTCTTTGATCTCATGGAGGTACAGTGGTGCAGTGGTTGGTGCTGCTACCGCACAGCTCAGGTCACCTTTTGGCCACAATAATCAGTCCAGTATAGTTGGCAGACGGTTTCCAAGCTCTCAGAGGCACTTTAAAGATTATTGCACCATTATAATCCAATCAAATCTAGTTCTTTCCTTCCCCATTGACTTCAATGCATTTCACCAAGATTTGGCAATATTTGAAAACACTTCCGTGATTTCTCTGAACTCAAGGCGAAATGAACACCGTGGAGTTTGCTCATCACTAGTATACAAGCATTAACCTGCAATGTGAACACTGTCAGAATCACAGTATCAGCAATCACTTTCTGACATCTATTATCACACTTTCTGCATTACTTGGACTACATAGGGCTCCTATTTATACTTTTCCTCTGAAAGTCTCTACCTTCGTTCTCAATTCCTTTCCAGACTATTAAAAGAATACACTTCCCTTCCTTGCTGGAGAGGCTTCTGCTACTCAAGCACCTAGCTCCATCAAGCCAGCGAAGAGCTATTGCTGGCTGCTATAGTACTTTGAAACAAATCCAGTAATGTGAACCAAGTGTATGCTAACACAATAATTCATGTTTAGAATTTATTTTCAGGGACTCCCACCAACACCAAAGGGCTAATTAGTAGAGTCCCATACTGCCATATCTTGTACATTGTTTATCACTTCAGAAATATGATAGATAGATAGATAGATAGATAGATAGATAGATAGATAGATAGATAGATAGATAGATAGATAGATAGATAGATAGATAGATAGATAGATAGATAGATAGAGTGCATCCGGAAAGTATTCACAGCGCATCACTTTTTCCACATTTTGTTAGGTTAAAGCCTTATTCCAAAATGGATTAAATTAATTTTTTTCCTCAGAATTCTACACACAACACCCCATAATGACAATGTGAAAAAAGTTTACTTGAGATTTTTGCAAATTTATTAAAAATAAAAAAACTGAGAAATCACATGTACATAAGTATTCACAGCCTTTGCTCAATACTTTGTCGATGCACCTTTGGCAGCAATTACAGCCTCAAGTCTTTTTGAATATGATGCCACAAGCTTGGCACGCCTATCCTTGGCCAGTTTCGCCCATTCCTCTTTGCAGCACCTCTCAACCTCCATCAGGTTGGATGGGAAGCGTCGGTGCAGCGCTATTTTAAGATCTCTCCAGAGATGTTCAATCGGATTCAAGTCTGGGCTCTGGCTGGGCCACTCAAGAACATTCACAAAGTTGTCCTGAAGCCACTCCTTTGATATCTTGGCTGCGTGCTTAGGGTCGTTGTCCTGCTGACAGATGAACCGTTGCCCCAGTTTGAGGTCAAGAGCACTCTGGAGCAGGTTTTCTTCCAGGATGTCTCTGTACATTGCTGCAGTCATCTTTTCCTTTATCCTGACTAGTCTCCCAGTCCCTGTCGCTGAAAAACATCCCCACAGCATGATGCTACCACCACCATGCTTCACTGTAGGGATGGTATTGGCCTGGTGATGAGTGGTGCCTGGTTTCCTCCAAATGTGACGCCTGGCATTCACACCAAAGAGTTCAAACTTTTTCTCATCAGACCAGAGAATTTTCTTTCTCATGGTCTGAGAGTCCTTCAGGTGCCTTTTGGCAAACTCCAGGCGGGCTGCCATGTGCCTTTTACTAAGGAGTGGCTTCTGTCTGGCCACTCTACCATACAGGCCTGATTGGTGGATTGCTGCAGAGATGGTTGTCCTTCTGGAAGGTTCTCCTCTCTCCACAGAGGACCTCTGGAGCTCTGACAGAGTGACCATCGGGTTCTTGGTCACCTCCCTGACTAAGGCCCTTCTCCCCTGATTGCTCAGTTTAGATGGCCGGCCAGCTCTAGGAAGAGTCCTGGTGGTTTTGAACTTCTTCCACTTACGGATGATGAAGGCCACTGTGCTCATTGGGACCTTCAAAGCAGCAGAAATTTTTCTGTAACCTTCCCCAGATTTGTGCCTCGAGACAATCCTATCTCGGAGGTCTACAGACAATTCCTTTGACTTCATGCTTGGTTAGTGCTCTGACATGAACTGTCAACTGTGGGACCTTATATAGACAGGTGTGTGCCTTTACAAATCATGCCCAATCAACTGAATTTACCACAGGTGGACTCCAATTAAGCTGCAGAAACATCTCAAGGATGATCAGGGAAAACAGGATGCACCTCAGCTCAATTTTGAGCTTCATGGCAAAGGCTGTGAATACTTATGTACAAGTGATTTCTCAGTTTTTTTATTTTTAATAAATTTGCAAAAACCTCAAGTAA
This sequence comes from Erpetoichthys calabaricus, assembly GCF_900747795.2. Classification (NCBI taxonomy): domain Eukaryota; kingdom Metazoa; phylum Chordata; class Cladistia; order Polypteriformes; family Polypteridae; genus Erpetoichthys; species Erpetoichthys calabaricus. The sequence continues at coordinate 62,811,025 of NC_041395.2, forward strand.
ACTTTTTTCACATTGTCATTATGGGGTGTTGTGTGTAGAATTCTGAGGAAATAAATTAATTTAATCCATTTTGGAATAAGGCTGTAACATAACAAAATGTGGAAAAAGTGATGCACTGTGAAAACTTTCCGGATGCACTGTACTTTATTAATCCCAAGGGGAAATTCACATACTCCAGCAGCAGCATACTGATAAAAAAAATATTAAATTAAAGAGTGATAAAAATGCAGGTAAAACAGACAATAACTTTGTATAATGTTAACGTTTACCCCCCGGGTGGAATTGAAGAGTTGCATAGTGTGAGGGAGGAACAATCTCCTCAGTCTGTCTGTGGAGCAGGACAGTGACAGCAGTCTGTCGCTGAAGCTGCTCCTCTGTCTGGAGATGACACTGTTTAGTGGATGCAGTGGATTCTCCGTGATTGACAGGAGCCTGCTCAGTGCCTGTCACTCTGCCACAGATGTCAAACTGTCCAGCTCCATGCCTACAATAGAGCCTGCTTTCCTCACCAGTTTGTCCAGGCGTGAGGCGTCCTTCTTTATGCTGCCTCCCCAGCACACCACTGCGTAGGAGAGGGCACTTGCCACAACCGTCTGATAGAACATCTGCAGCATCTTATTGCAGATGTTGAAGGACGCCACCCTTCTAAGGAAGTATATAGTAGGCTCTGTCCGCTCTTGTACAGAGCATCAGTATTGGCAGTCCAGTCCAGTTTTTTCATCCAGCTGCACTCCCAGGTATTTATAAGTCTGCACCTTCTGCACACAGTCACCTCTGATGATCACGGGGTCCAGGAGGGGCCTGGGTCTCCTAAAATCCACCACCAGCTCCTTGGTTTTGCTGGTGTTCAGGTGTAGGTGGTTTGAGTCGCACCATTTAACAAAGTCCTTGATTAGGTTCCTATACTCCTCCTCCTGCCCACTCCTGATGCAGCCCACAATAGCTGTGTCGTCAGCGAACTTTTGCATGTGGCAGGACTCCAAGTTGTATTGGAAGTCCGATGTATATAGGCTGAACAAGACTGGAGAAAGTACAGTCCCCTGCGGTGCTCCTGTGTTGCTGACCACAATGTCAGACCTGCAGTTCCCGAGACGCACATACTGATGTCTGTCTGTAAGATAATCCACGATCCATGCCACCAGGTATGAATCTACTCCCATCACTGTCAGCTTGTCCCTGAGGAGCAGAGGTTGGATGGTGTTGAAGGCGCTAGAGAAGTCCAGAAACATAATTCTTACAGCACCACTGCCTCTGTCCAAGTGGGAGAGGGATCAGTGTATCATGTAGATGATGGCATCCTCCACTCCCACCTTCTCCTGGTATGCGAACTGCAGAGGGTCGAGGGCGTGGCGGACCTGTGGCCTCAGGTGGTGAAGCAGCAGCCGCTCCATGGTCTTCATCACATGTGACGTCAGAGCGACAGGCCGGAAGTCATTCAGCTCACTAGGACATGATACCTTTGGGACTGGGGTGATGTAAGATGTTTTCCAAAGCCTCGGGACTCTCCCCTGTTCCAGGCTCAGGTTGAAGATACGCTGTAGAGGACTCCCCAGCTCCAGCGCACAGGCCTTCAGCAGTCTTGGCAATACTCCATCTGAACCCACTGCTTTGCTGGCACGAAGTCTCCTCAGCTCTCTGCTTACCTGGGCTGCTGTAATTATGGGTGGGGGGAAACTCTCTCCTATGCTGGTATCAGTAGAAGGATTGATGGAGGGTGCAGTACTCCGAGGTGAGCGTTGGTTAGAGTGGTCAAACCTGTTAAAGAAGTTGTTCATCTGGTTTGCTCCCTCCACGTCTCCCTCGATGGTGGCACCCCGCTTCGAGCTGCAGCCAGTGATGATCTTCATCCCATCCCACACTTCCTTCATGCTGTTATTCTGCAACTTCTGCTCCAGCTTTCTCCTGTACTGCTCCTTTGCCGCCTTGAGCTAGACTCGGAGTTCCTTCTGCACGCGCTTGAGCTCACGCTAATCACCGCCTTTAAAAGCCCTTTTCTTCTGGTTCAAAAGGCCTTTGATGTCACTTGTAATCCATGGCTTGTTGTTAGCATAGCAGCGTACTGTTCTTACTGGAACTACAATGTCCATACAGAAGTTGATGTAGTCAGCAGTGCAGTCAACAACCTCCTCAATGTTCTCACTATATGATCCCTGCAGGATATCCCAGTCTGTAGTTCCAAAGCAGTCTCTCAGAGCCTGCTCTGCCTCAGAGGACCACTTCCTGAATGAGCGTGTGGTTGTAGGCAGCTCCCTCACTCTTGGTTTGTAGTGAGGCTGAAGCAGGACCAGGTTATGATCTGCTTTCCCAAGCACAGGCAGCGGGGTGGTGCTGTATGCGTCTTTAACGTTTGCATACAGTAGGTCAATAGTCCTATTTTCCCGGGTGTTACAATCCACATACTGAGAAAAGGCAGGTAATGTTTTGTCCAGTGTCACATGGTGAAAGTCTCCAGCGATTAGCACAAGCGCCTCAGGGTGCTGCGTTTGTAACTTAGCAACAGCAGAATGGATGATGTCACCCGCTATATCCATGTCCACCTGAGGAGGGATGTACAGTATGCAATAACAACAATGACGTGTCCAAACTCTCTGGGCAAGTAATAGGGACACAGACTTACGGCCAACAGTTCGATGTCCCTGCTGCAAGTGGAGATTTTTACGTTTACATGTCCAGAGTTACACCACCTTGTATTCACATAGAGAGCGAGCCCTCCTTCTTTCTGCTTCCCGCAGGTATTTGCGTCTCTGTCCACTCTAACTGTGCTAAACCCAGGTAGCTCCACGTTAGTATCTGGGATGTTAGTTGTTAGGCACGTTTCGTAAAAACACAACAAACTGCATTCTCTGTAGGTCCTGACATTTTTCACCAGCGCGGCCAGTTCATTGATCTTATTTGGTAGTGAGTTCACATTTCCCAGGATCACAGAAGGCACAGAAGGCTTGTAACGCCACTTTCTTGCAAGCCGCCTTGCCTTTAGCTTAGCTCCGGCTCTGCTGCCACGATACTGCCTTCTTACCTCGTCAGGTAAATAGGGAACCACACCGGCGCAGGCATTTGTTCTCAGTGCTTGAAGTTGACTACCTGAATAGACGAGTCTCGGCGTGTAAAAATCCATGTCCAAGTAGTAAAAAGTAGTAAAAAGTGTCCAGGGAATGAGTCCACATAAAAGAAAGTGGTAGGAGTGATCAGTGAAATAGATAAAATAGATAAAAAGGTAGAAAGATAAAGTCGTACACGGAGCTGCTGGAAAGGCTGCCACAAATTTCCACATTGTTCATATTGAAGCCAGAGGATGCCTTGCTAAATTCACTCATTTTAAAAAGAGTATTATGGAACACAGCATTAGCCCAAGGCTTGTATCCAGTGTTATTTACAGGAAATGATCACTTAAAATAGAGCAGACCTACACCAAAATCTCACAGGTCTAAAAACTAATCCTCTTTATTTGCCCTGATTTTGTAGCCAAATATTATATGCCTTACACTTATTCCATTAGAACTGGATCATGACAAATACTGGAAAAGAAATCATTTGACCTAGCAGTACTGTTGAGTGGAGGCAAACAAATTAGAGACCTTTTGCTAAAAGCTGATGGCAGCAAAGCTCCAGGACACCCAAATGCTATTTGGAGCCATTCTAATTTCCTTAAATGGTGTTATTTCTGAAAGAAACCAAAGATAAGAGACAGAGAGAGAGAAAGAAATATATGTGTTTGTTTCCTGGGGTGAAATGAAAGCACCTGTGTGATCCAGAAACAATTAATAATTAATTGCAACATGCCATTACACAGAATGAAATATTAAGAAAATAAATCGCACAGAATGCAAATGCAGCTCAGTATTGCATTTTTAAGTTCTTTTGCCTTATGGTCTAGTATCTTGGGTTTTATCTTATGCCAAGTTGTACCCTCATGGAGTGTGAAGGATATCCTTGTGTTTACAATAGTTTGCCTTCCCTGGTTTTCTAGTTTTCATTGCACATTCCAAGAGACATGCAGGTTAGTTAAGTGGTGAGTCTAAATTTGCCCTGTGTGGGTCTGTGTATCAGTAGGCTCTGAGATGGACTGGATTGAAGTAAGTGGTTTTGCAAATGTGATATTTTAAATTTAACAAAACTCCTCATACGTGCATGAAAGTTACAAACTATTTTAAAAGCGAGCAGATTATGATCGTTCATCAAAACCCTATAAAACCAGCATGATATTTTTCTCTTATAATGTTGATTATAATAATTTTGCTTAAAGAGTATTCTAAAAAACCTCCAACAACCTGATATTTGCACTGCAGCAGTGCATAAACTGTTGGTGAATGCCATCTATCCATTGGTCCTTCTTCAGCATACAGCACCTTTCATCCTGCCATATTATATCCAATCCTGGGTCATTTATTGACCCATAAAAACCTTCTGGGATAACAAAGATTGTCCTCTGAGCATCTTCATTTCACATACTGCAGAACAACAATGAAAGGGATATGAATGTTCATCATTAAGGTCTGTTTGAACATGCTTAGAAATTATGTTTTCTTTCCCATGATCAAAAAATGCTGAGTTCCCAGTCAATCGCAGTCACGGGCACACAGATTCAAACTGATTGTCCACAGGATCACTTTTTTGCTTTTATTCTATTGCAGGAATTTTAATTCATTTCTATGATCAACAGAGGGAATGAAAATATGTGTGTTTTCTCTGGAAGGGAGGGATGGGGATGCTCATCCTAATTATATTCATTACACTGTAGGAACCTAATTACATTAATTACAGGCCTAAATACAATAGAGGTTCAGTGAAAACAAACAAAGGATAAAGTAAAAGCCAAAAGTTGGACAGAGCTGAAGCATGGAAACTACACAGGAAAAAAATATCTGCCCTCTTCCACATTTAATTTGTCCCAAACAAACAGCCACTTATGAGTCTTCAATACAAGATAAGAACATCACTATATATGCATTACTTTGGGGTCTACACAACAATAAAGGAAAAAAAACTTTTGAGAATTAAAAACATTTTTATATACCTTTTAGAGTGTTTACAGAGGTCTGAGAAAATGCTGAACAGAGTCTAAGGACTTGAAGTTATCAAAGTCAGTAGGAAGTGTAATGTGTACATTAATAGGTGCTCACTTCCAGAGTTATATAAGCATGGTCATTGTTGGCAGAAGGCTTCCTTAAAAGACACAGAAACAGAAATATGGTACCTCACTATTGAATAGTTAAGAACTTCCACTCCAGATCTACCTATAGAACAAGTATATTTTCCTCAGTTATATTTTTCTCCAATAAACTACAATTAATAGCGTAAGCAAACACCAATTAAGTTCAATATCAAGGGCTAAATAACAAGACTGCATATACAAAAATGGAACGCTCCAAAATATTCAAAAAATTCTCATTACTAAAGAAAAACACTAGAAAATGTTTTTTAGATAACTATAATGTTGACAATAAGTTCATATTCTATTAAAAATTAGGATTTCATAGAGCACATACATCAGTGTTCTTAAGTGAATTAATCAAATTCAGAATTTTGAGAAGATGAAAGCCTGTCTTAGGAGCATAACACATAAGAGAGAAACAAGGCATGGGGAGGACACCAGTCCATCCCAGCCCACACTCCCAAATATATACATCCACACTGGGGTAATTACGAGACACCATTAAAACTAATTGAATGTCTTTGACATAGAGGATAGAAAATCTGAGTATCAAGAGAAAAATCCCTGGAAGTTTCAGTACAGTACATCATATGCCATATAAAGCAGCCTCTGACAGCCAGGATAATGACATGGGCCTGTCACACAGCACACTCACACACAAAAACACACTCTTAGTTAACAATTAGCTAATGTCTTCAGTCTTCTTAGCAGATTTGTAATAGGGTATTAATAGAACAATAGTATCCTTCCTGAAAGATGAACAGATCTCAGTAAACTCAAGTAATATCATAGATTTCTGACTAATGAACAAAACCTAGGCCTCTGGAGTATTGTGGAATTGAAATCTTGACAGCTTTGGGACTTTATATGATCTTCTGATGGTACACACAATTTTATGGTTGGTCCACAAGTAACAATGCTATGTAATGAAAATGGATGCTACCTGCCAGTGCTTAATGAGCCTACAATCGTCAGAGTAGCTGAGCAAAAGATTATTAATAGAGGGAATCTGACCCAAGATGGCAAGTGAGTTTGTATAATAAAGGGCATTCAGGTGGGAAAGATAGCAAGCTGTCACACAAAATTAAAGTTGGAAACAACTTCTGGTTGTCTATACCAAATGGCAAAGCTAAAACATAGTTTGCCTTTGTTGCTGATATCCTCTTCAACACAGCATCACACAACCATGCACAAATTTGAAAACAAAGAAAGCAACCATACCAAGCTCCCCATCAACCCTACAGCCCAGATCTTGCTGTCTCAGGTATTTGCCTTTCTGGAGTCTTCCATGGGAAAAGGTTTAGAAGTGGTGACAAGGTTATCAAAGAAGTGAAGTTGTGGCTGTGTCTGCAGTTTTCAGGCACCTTTCACTGTTATACCAGTCACAAAAACTTGAAATACCTCAGCTGGACTGCAGCCTGACACTAGGCATCTGCCTGTTTTTTCTCCAGCCAGCCCCTTTGAAGACAGTGTTGAAAAAAACGAAGATGTATTTTGTAACAGACTTTGGCAAACGCACTAAAAACAAAATAGTTTTCTCAAGAGAGGTTATTTTTCTATAAAAACCAGAGCACTAAATTAATACCATAGTTGGACACGGATTACATGGAGTCATTTAACAAAGTACTACTATGCAACTGGCAACATTTTAAGATGAGAAAGCTACAAATCATAAACCAGAATGTTCGATCCTAAATCACTAATCCATATTTGTCCACATGTCTAATCCGTAATCTCAGACATACAAAGCAACCAAAAAACAATACCTTTTAACATTTAAGAGGCTTTCTATACATACTTTCTGTTTAGATACTGGTCAATACAGTAATGGGCCTGAAAAACATTTTTACTTAAAATGTGCTCACCAAAAATACCATTGACCAACTTACAAATATGAAAAAAGGACCCCTAATTTGCCACATGCAGTACGTTTGCCACCCTTTGGAATTAATATCTAATTTTCTTGTGGAAATTGCAGTATTTATTAAGGTTCAATGAATATTTGAAAATTTAACTTTTGAAAACATTATGTGCCACTCTGTTCTTTATAAACAGATTCTTGATACTATTTTTGTGTTTATATAAAACTTCTTTTTATATATTTTTTTTCCATCCATCCATGCATTATCCAACCCGCAATATCCTAACTACAGGGTCACGGGGGTCCGCTGGAGCCCATCCCAGCCAACACAGGGCGCAAGGCAGGAAACAAACCCCAGGCAGGGTGCCAGTCCACCGCAGGGCGCACATACACACACACACCCAGCACACACTAAGGACAATTTAAAATCGCCACTGCACCTAACCTGCATGTCTTTGGACTGTGGGAGGAAACCAGAGTACCCGGAGGAAACCCACGCAGACACGGGGAGAACATGCAAACTCCACGCAGGCCCTATATTTTTTATTCAGGCCCTGTGCCGCCCTACATTTTTTTTGTAAATTGTTAATTTTTGTGTTAGTATACAAGACCTGATTTACTGTATTTCTCACTAGCAATTGTTTGTGTCTGATTATGTATATTATATATATATATATATATTGTCGCAGGTAGCTGGGGTGGGCGACCCGGCCGGGTCACCACGGAGGACCGGAAAAGGGCTTACGCCTTCCCCAGACCATGTGGGAGCGACCGCCCTGGCAGCTATGGGAACTGAGTACGGGTACAGAGCTTTGAAGCTCAACCCTGTAGGGGCCCGTGGTCACCGCCAGGGGGCGCCCCAATGCCTTGGGAGCCCTGGACCTCAGCACTTCCACCACACTGGGTAGTGCTGGTGGAAGATTGCCGGGAAGCACCTGGAGCACATCCGGGTGATTATAAAAGGGGCCGCCTCCCTTCATTCAGGACTTGAGTCGGGTGGAAGAAGGACGAGGTCTGGGAAGAGGCAAGGAGGCGGCCTGAAGAAGAGAAGGCATTGTGTGTTGTGGCCAGGACTTTTGGGGATTTGGGGACTGAGGAGCACTTTCTGTAAATATGGACGTGTATAATAAATGTGTGTGGGGTGATTTAAACGTGTCTGCCTGTCTGTGTCCGGGTCATGTTCCACAATGGCGCCCAACGTCGGGCCCTCTGCCTTTTCCAAGGCAGGGCCCCAAAAAAAAAATTCTGTGGACGGCCCGGAGCAGCAGGCACCCCCGCACACATGCCGCTCACGGCCACGAAAGAGAGAGCTAGGGTTAGGTTTAGGGTTAGGGTAACCATAACCAACTGACCGCCACCGGACTGCAGTCAGATTCCTCTTACCTGGTGCAGAAAAGCAAAGACAGGTGTTACAGGAGTGTAGCGGGCTCCCATGAGTGAGGTGCCGCTGAAGGCACCCAGGACGGTGTGGCGTCTAGGAAGGCCATGCCGAGGCAGCTGCCTCAGATAGACGGGATCTGGGAGGTGAGTTCCCTGCTCGCCAGCAGCCGACCCTACGGGGCTGTGTTTTGCAGGCAGGGACTGCCCGGGTCTGCGTCGATGGCAGACGCGCGCCAATCTGCGGGCCTGTATAGACGCAGCAGCAGCCGTGAGAACTGCCGAAGAGGAGACGCTGCAACTCAGAAAGCCGGCTCGTTGTTGCAGCAGGAGGAGATCCAAGATGGCCGTGGACTGGAAGTCCCTCCCCGAGACGGGCACGGGATTGGAAGGTGTGTCTTGCGTGCCCGCCGATGACTGGATGGAGGCGGGACCAAGGAATGTCCGTCTCGTGCCAGGGAAGGACCCGATTTGGGCCGGAGGAGAGGCCCCACAGTCAGCAGTCGGCGGATGTGCCTGACGGTCAGGTGAGTCAATCAGCAACTGACTTTCTGTGCTTGTCGGCGGCTCTGCGTGAGCTGGAGGAGTGCCTTCAGTCCGCAGCGCTGTCTCCACAGATGCTACGTGCCTTCCTTGTGGAGTTCCAAGAGCTGGAGAGGAAGGCGGCCATGTCAGTGCAGGCACTACGTGCGTGGACAGGACGACGCAACGCTGGATCCTTCAGCCGGAGTGGTGCAGCAGGGACGGTGAGTAGAGCCGACCCCATAAAGCATAAAGAAGATCCCACCGAAAAGGCGGTGGTGTCAAACATACGAGCAGGCTCATCTGTTCCGAGCGGATGGGCACGGAACCCCGCGGCAAGTCCCGGGGTGCCGGTCGGAGGGTGGAGCACTGGCAGTGCGCGGCACGGAGGGATGCCAGGTGGTGGTGTCCAGGCAGTGTCTCTGTCCCTCTTTCTGTTTTTTTTTTTTGCAGGACCGGACCCTGAACGAGCAGTAGGACCCGCTTCGTTGGGGACCTGCCCTCACAGGACGGGCTGCTTCGCTGGACGGCTCTTCGCTGGCGATGAGGCACTGCCACAGCTGGCGGAGGCTACGGAGGTACGAGCAGCTCCAACCAAAGGGGTACGGAAACCTCGGAGGCAGTGCCAAAAGAGTAGGCCCCAGGGTGCCAGTAGGAGATGGGAGCGCTGCCTGTGCGAGGCACGACAGGACACCAGGTGGTGGTGTCGAGGCAGCGTATCCACCCCTGTTTCTGTTCTTTATTTAACAGGACCGGACCCTGGCGCTTCAAGAGTAGGACCCACTTTTGGGATGAGCTGCCCTCGCGGAATGAGCCGCTTCACCCGACGGGTCTTCACTGGCGGTGGGGCAGTGTCGCAGGTGGCTGGGGGGGGCGACCCGGCCAGGACGCCCTGGAGGACCGGAAGAGGGCTTACGCCTTCCCCAGACCATGTGGGGGCGACCGCCAGGGGGCGCCCCAATTCCTTGGGAGCCCTGGACCGCCACACCTGGAAGTGCTGAGGGGAAGAGGATCGGGGGCACCTAAAACTATATATATATAATATACGTGTATATATATATATATATATATATATATATATATATATATATATATATATATATATATATATATTTTGTTTTTTTCAATCATTTTGGTTTAATTAATTCATTTCTGCTATTTTTTTATTTTTCACTGAGTTTAGTTTATCACATCTATATATATTTGATGTGCACTGTGTTACATTTTGTGTTTATTTTTCATGTACTTTGCACACACATATGGCTTTACTAATTTTTCTATACACACATATACATACATACACACACACATACATAATTGTCAACTTAATGTGTACTTTTTCACATTTACTGTTAGTCTCATTGGTGTGACCTTTTGAGTTGCTTATACGGTATCTTTTCATAATATAGATACACATAATTCTAATTGTCAATCATGCATAACATCTTCAAAATTATATTTTGTATTGTTAAAAGATTTTCTTCTATACTTATTACATTTTTTTTAATTTAATTTTTTATTTTCTGTTTATTATTCATTGGGAAAACAACCTACCTTAAGAAAGTTGCAGGTATGTGAGAAACATGAAAGCAGCACAGAAAATGACCAGGCTGGGATACTCAAGCTTTGTTAAACATTGCACCAACATCTTCTTACTTATAATTTCCAAATTTTTGTTTTCTCAATCACTTTTTTCTTAAAATTTCAAAATCTGCTTTAAGCAAAATGGGTCACTGTGTTTATCCAACTGTTATATGTGCATAGCTTTCACAATTTAAAAATTGGGAGAAAAAAAAACAGACAAGACCTTGAAATCATTGTTCACTTTATAAAAGCATTTAATTACTACTTATGTAAACTTCTCAATACTAGCCAGGCATTAAAAGCAACAGCACATAAAACATCCACTGACATTTGGATGACATAGTTGCTTCTTTAAGAAATAAAGCACACACTCTCAATCAAACTCTTTGATGTGCTTATGGGTACATTCTTTTTCAGGCTACCCTAACATCCATTCAATACTGAATGTGCTTAATCCATTTCAGGGTTGGGGGACTGGAGTGGCACTATCAAGGCACAAGGCAGGGACCAGTCCTCAACAGGCCATGCAATACAATCATAAAAGAAAAATCTGGACATCAGCTTGACTCTGTCTGCCACAGAATGAATGGTTTTGGTTGTCAATTGTTAAGAATATCTTTTAATATCATTAAGACTCTACATTTGTAGTCTTGACACAATATAATAACTGAGGATCTAAAATCACCACAAAAACATCCATCCATCCATCCATCCATTTTCCAACCCGCTGAATCCGAACACAGGGTCACGGGGGTCTGCTGGAGCCAATCCCAGCCAACACAGGGCACAAGGCAGGAAACAATCCTGGGCAGGGTGCCAACCCACCGCAGGACACACACAAACACACCCACACACCAAGCACACACTAGGGCCAATTTAGAATCACCAGTCCACCTAACCTGCCAAAATAATACACATTGTACAAGTTTTCTTGGCCAAATTAAGAAGAACGCTGGCCAGTATATTATGCGTTGTGGAAAAGAGGATGATGGCAAAATTGGATGTCATGAAGAAAAATCTCCTCCATCCCCTCCAGGAGGTGCTCTCTTACAGTACTTTATGCCACAGGCTAATTCCATCTCTGGGGGTCTTTTATGCCCATTATCATGCAATTTAATGTTTCATCCAATGTACTTGTTTATTTTTTATTGATTTGTGTTATTTGTCCTTTGTGTCTGTATCCTTGCTTTTTATGCTGTTTGATGCATCTGAATTTCCTCATTCAATTAAAATCCACAAAGAAGGGAACCCAGAAAGGCCTATAATCTCAGGAATTGGCTCCCTTACAGAAAATATTTCAGGTTGGGTGGAGCACATCCTTAAACCCCTCACCCGTAATACAACCAGCTACATCCAGGACACCACTGACTTCTTAAAAAAACTGTCTGCTTTAGGCCCATTACCTGAGGGAACCTTACTGGCCACAATGGATGTTGAGGCACTTTACACCAACATCCCCCATGATGATGGCATATTGGCATGTGAAATGTACCTCAAACAACATGATTTACCCATAAAGTCAGTAATAGAAATGATAAAATTCACTCTGACACATAATCTATTCTCTTTTGGACAAGATTGCTACTTGCAACAAATGGGGACTGCAATGGGCTGTCGGTTTGCACCTCACTATGCAAACCTATTTATGGCAAAATTGGAGGAAGATTTCATGTCAATGTGCATCGTAAAACCAATGTTGTATCTCCGTTACATAGATGACATCTTCATAATCTGGACTGCCAGTGAGAAGGACCTCCTCCATTTTCATAATGAATATAATTGTTTTCACCCCAACATAAAGCTGAAGCTGAATTACTCAAAAACAGAAGTCAGCTTCCTTGACACCACCGTTCAACTGAAAGACAACACCCTTGTAACTTCTGTTTTTCACAAACTGACAGACAGATGGACCTACCTGAAAAGTGATAGCTTCCACCCCAAGCATATAAGGCACTCCATTATTTTCAGCCAAGCAATACGGTTCAATCGTATTTGCTCAGACCCGACAGACCGGGATCAACAACTGCAGGAGCTCAGACAAGATTTCATCAGACAAGGTTACATCCCCAAAACAGCAGATACTCAAATAAGAAGAGCTACTGCCATACCCAGAGACAACCTTCTGGAATATAAAAACAAAGACAACAAGAACCGCATCCCCCTTGTTGTCACCTACAACCCACATCTTGAAACACTTCGAAAAATTATAAAAGAACTTCAGCCAATACTAAACAATGACCAAACACTGAAAAATGTATTTCCTGAACCTCCCCTCCTGGCATACAGACAACCACCAAACCTTCAACAACTAATTGTCCGAAGCTCCCTAAGTGAACGAACAGAAAATGGCACATCTCCATGCCTACAGAAATAATGCAAAACATGTGCCCACATCTATGATACAGACCATATAGTTATACCACACTGCCGACTTGAACATCACATAAAAGGATCATTTTCCTGCAGATCATCTAATGTAGTCTACCTAATTTCCTGCATGAAATGTCCTGACACTGCACTCTATGTGGGAGAAACACTCCGCCAGAGAATGAATTTACACAGGTTCCACATTAAACATGGCAACACAGATGTTCCTGTAGCGGCCCACTTCAACAGCCATGGACACTGTGAGAGGGACTTTAAAGTCACAGTGCTTATGGGCAACTTCAAAACACAGCAAGACAGAAAAGAATGGGAAGTTAAACTCATGCTAAAATTTAATGCATTACAACATGGATTGAAGTAGTACTAGGGTGTTGTACCGTGTTAGCCATTATGAATGTAGAGAAAAGCCAAGGAAAATGACACCTTTTATAGGCTAACTAAAAAGATTACAATATGCAAGCTTTCGAGGCAACTCAGGCCCCTTCTTCAGGCAAGATGTAATCAAATCAAAATTGATTACATCTTGCCTGAAGAAGGGGCCTGAGTTGCCTCGAAAGCTTGCATATTGTAATCTTTTTAGTTAGCCAATAAAAGGTGTCATTTTGCTTGACTTTTCTCAACATGGATTGAATAAAGACAAGAGTTTTATGGCCAGATATGAGGATTGTTTACATCTCTCAGAATGACAGACAACCTGTCTACAGACCCACATTGTTTTAAAAAAACTGCATTACAAACTTCAAAAGACTTTGTTGGACAGTTATCTTATCCAGAGATCTTGACAATACATTGTTCTTTTCTCTCTTGTTAAATTAATCCTAGCCTTAATGAATCTATTAATTTTTTACATTTAAAATTTCTCATTTAAAGATTTACCAATGTTGTTTCTTGTCCTAGAGTGTGTATATAAACACAGGGAACTTCAGTCTCTGTATTACATCTTGCCTGAAGAAGGGGCCTGAGTTGCCTCGAAAGCTTGCATATTGTAATCTTTTTAGTTAGCCAATAAAAGGTGTCATTTTGCTTGGCTTTTCTCCCCATTCAATTAATAAAGTTTATCTTATCAAATGTATTCTAATCTAAACATACAATGTATTTATTGATATTTTGAACAGATGTAGATATCCTTTATCTTATGGCCTTCAATTGCTAGAGTGATGGCTCACTGAAAGCATCCGATTTATATTTTTCCATTACAGTAATGTTAGTTCTGCACGTGTTCTAGCTAAGTTGAACTGCCTAAAACCAATGAATACCTAGGAAGACAGTATTACTTCTTGCATTATAAACTTTTTCTACTTTAACACATTTACAGGCCTCATTATGCATTTATTTCAAACCACTTGGCCTAATTGGCTTAATTATGCTATGTATTGCACTACTGGGAAGTTAGCTCAGTACCTGCTGCAGTCACAAGTAACTGCTAAAAGCAATGAACTCCAGGTTGGTATGTACTATTATGCATTATGAATTGTTTCTACTCTGATTACATTTACAAGCCTCTTAGTTATATTCAATTGCTTCAAAATACTTTAAAATGACTTAATAATTCTATATATTACATTACCATGAGATTATGTCTGTACCTGTTGCAGCCACATTGAACTGGTCAAGATAAAGGTTTCCAGGTTGGGATGTATACTTCTGTGACTACTGTATAAACTGTTTCTTATACCAAGCAACACACACTAATAATGCGCCCTCCCTAACCTGGAACAGAGACCTCTCTCCTCTCCTGAACCTCTTCATTTCACAAACAAGCTCTTATCCTTTACCTCCTAATGTTAAGCTCACTGGATGACCACAGCTAACACTCATTCACCTCCTTAAATGGTATCAAAGCTACCATGTGGTCAGTGGTTAACCAAAAAGAGTGTTACCCATTGAGCACGAGGATAACTACTCTACATGCTTGACCTAAACTTTCATTTACACTGACAGGCATCCATTAACCGCTGACGACAGTCTGGCTATCCATCTATACCTCCAAAAATGTATCACAAACTCCTCTTCCTTTTTTAATGCTTTAATTTCAAGCATAACTGTCTGCCATGTGACCTTCACTACCAACACCTGATACCATTAACAGAGTTGTATTTTCAGCAGCGTAGCGTTACAGTTCTGTTACTTCAGTTACTATTCATTAATTCAAAAACATATTTATTCTTAGCATCTGTGACCTTTGCTTGATGAATTACATTCTCGCTTTATCTAAACTGACTTTATCCAAACTACTTTACCGGAGTACTTCCTCAGTTTTTAAGAAAGACCTCTGATTATAAATCCAGATGTAAATTCAGCAAAAGCAGCCATACAGTACTTCAATAAGTAATCTGGGGATGATCGAGAACACCGAGGTCCCAAGTAAAATTTTCACATTACTGATATTAAACACTAAGGTTAATGGATAAAATGAACATACTTCTGCAGATCACTGTTGGTAATGGTCAGTGTCCTCTTCAGGATCACTCCTTTACAAAGAGGTCCATACAGCATTTACCCCTGTTCATATACTGTACATTACTAACCTTATGGCCTTTTATTGTTAGGATGCTTCAAATGAGCCATTACTCTATTTATTTATTTATTTTTATGAAGACTACAATTAATCAGACTCTTGTGCCATCTTGCCAGTCTGATGAGCATCAAAAATTAATAGTATTCATTTTATTTTTAAAAAATTGAATTGAGCTTCTGGTTGAATCATACAGTAAAAACATTAGTGTTTCTTCCAAATAAAAAACTTTGCAGTGAGCCAAAGCTGTACATGTTTTCACCACTGCTGGTACAAAATTATACAGTATACTTAATGAAGATCCATTATATTGTCCCGGTCAGTGCAAAACGTTTTATCGAACTCATGTTATGAAAAATGTGCACATTCTTACAGACTTTTGGTTGCTAGACAGATTATTTCTGTTCTCCCCTATAAGTTGGCCTTCATGATGACCAATAATCAAACAGTTAAGTGAAACTTAAACTGGTGCTTCAAATGCATGTTTTGATTTCATGAGCGATGCAAATGATTCATTTAAAATATTTTACAAAGAAGAGAATAACAACCCGTCGACCCATTCAGAGGCATTAAATACACAGAAGGGTAGTTTTATTTTAATTTCTTAGAGCTTTAGTTTTGCCTGACTTTAAAAGTAACACTGTCTACTTTGGGTGTTTTAGCAGTCCACATAAAAATAATATAACACTATATTCTGTTTAAACAGATCCACTGAGTAAATTATTTTGTGCAATGTATGATTACGTACATAACCATGGACCATATAGCCAGATTTTTGTGTGATTCTCTTGCACAGATAAACCAGTCAGGCTATTTATTGTTTTTTGTGTAGACCCTCAAAAAGATGATTTGTTTAGCTAAATATCTGAAGGACACGACTTCAGGTATGACTTCCTGAAGGAGTGAGCAGGCTGCCAGTAAGTAAGCTGCTGTATAAGACTGGCTTTTTAAGAACAGGTCAGCACTCAAGGATGGAATGAAGCCAGAGAGAACAAACAAAAACTGAGCCTGCAAAGCCTTTGGAACATTAAGTCTGCTACCAGGAGCAATGCCACGGCTTAAAGGTCAGCTTTGAAGGCTGCCCTAGAAGTGCATCAATGAGTTCAGGGCTGGGATGAAAGTTGGCTGACTGGCAGGGAGGAAGAGAGACCAGAGCAGATAGAGTGGCTGCAAAGATATCTATTAGGAACAGTACAGATAGAACTTTTTTGCCATTTAAAACCATACATCTTCCCCTCTTGCATCTGGTTTACAATAAACTATTTCATTTTGGCATTTTGCAGCATTCATTTTAAGTTATAAAGACACTTGCAGTAAGGAGTACTTAACATGTTCCACATACATAAACAAGTACTAATGACAGGAACGTCAAATGAGTTCACCTCAGGCCTGCTGAAACACTTTCTTTATATTAAAATACAAAATTAACTGGTTTTGTAAACAACATTCACAATAAAAAGACACTATTTTATTTTACACCAATTTATTCAGTTGGCTTGATAGATAGACCGCCCCACCCCCACCCCTCAAGTGTCGGCCACACACTCCTCTTCGGGGCTCACTTCCCACCTGCCTATTTTCTCTCCCTCAAGCCTGCTCTCTTCAGCTCGCTCACTCCCACAACAGCTCCTTATGCCTCCTGCCTTGTTCTTTCTTTCTCCCTTTAACCTCTGTCTTTTCTTCTTGTTTTCCTTTCTCGATTCCTCCTTTCTCGCACTCTCGCTAGGGACGTGGCACAACTGTGGTAATGAGCAGCTCCCGGCATCAATTACAGTCGCAGACAATCCTACACCTGTGCACTAAGTGCAGGGCCATCCACTCCCGTATCGCACACGGAAACCGCTCGCCACACTGCAATGCCACTCCACAAACAAAGATGCTAGTGTGGCGATTATTTATTTCAAAACTCCAAACAGCAGTAGACCTCACTTTACCACATGGCCACAGACATCTGCTCTCTCCTTATCCTTCCTGACTGATTCTTCTCTAGTTCTGCATTTTGCTAGTATTCTTGTCACTACTGGTAGAATGAGGTGGCACTTGCACCTCTGTTAGGTTGCACAGGTAGTCCAGCTTCTCCAGAATGGCACATCCATACATGCTGTTGCAAGAAGGTTTGCTGTGTCTCCCAGCACAGCTTCAAGAGTATGCAGGAGATACCAGGAGATGGACCGTTACACAAGGAGAGCTGGACAGGGCCGTAGAAGGGCATCAACCCAGCAGCAGGACTGGTATCTGCTCCTTTGTGCAAGGAGGAACAGGAGGAGCACTGCCAGAGCCCTACAAAATTACCTCCAACTGGCTACATGTGTGCAAGTTTCTGACCAAACTGTCAGAAACAGACTCCATCAGGGTGGCATGAGGGCCCAACATCCTCTAGTGGGACATGTGCTCGCAGCTCACCATGCAGATTGATTGGCATACACTAGAAAATACCACAATTGACATCTCTACCATTGGCACCCATTCTCTTCATAGATGAGAGCAGGTTCACACTGAGCATATGTGACAGACGTGAAGGAGACTGGAGATACCATGGTAAACGTTATGCAGCCTGCAACATGACCAGTTCGGTGGTGGGTCAGTGATGGTCAGGAGAAGCATACCTTGGAGGGTCGTACAGACCTCCACATGTTAGGCAACAGTACCCTGACTGCTGTTAGGTACCGGGATGAAATCCTCAGAGCCATTGTCAAAACTTAAGCTGGTGCTATGTTCCCTGGGTTCTTCCTGGTGCAGGACAATGCCTGGCCTCAGGTGGCCAGTGTGTGTAGGAAGTTCCTGGATGATGAAGGCATTGATGCCATTTACTGACCAACATGCTCCCCAGACTTGAATCCAATTGAGAACCTCTGTGATGTTATGTATTAGTACATATGACACCACCAAGTAGCACCACAGACTGTTCTGGAGCTCATTCATGTCCCGATCCAGGTCTGGGAGGAGATTCCCCAGTACACCATCCGCTGTCTAATCAGGAGCATGTCCAGACATTGTCAGGAGTACATACAGGCACATGGGGGCCATACACACTACTGAGTCACAATATGAGCTGCTGTGCTGAATTCAAGCAAGTTGGATCAGTCTGTGATTTCAATTTTTGACTTTCATTTTCAGTTTGATGTTGAATCAAGCCCTGAATGGGTTAGTGATTTTGTTTTCAATTGACTGTTATGACATCATTTTGTTCTCAACGAATTACATAGTATTACTCAGTAAAGATTTTCCACTTGAATATTTCATTCATTGAGATCCAAAGTATAATTTAGGCGTCCCTTAATTTATTTGAACAGAGTATAAATCAGTTTTACAGGATAATCAGATGTAATGATATAATCTTTAAACCTGGAAATCCTTTCACCCTGGTACTATTTCTTCTACTCAGCATATTACATTAAACAATTGGTTAATTAAAAAAAATTCTTTTACTCCATCACTACTCCCCGAGTTCACTCTTCTTACTCCACATGTAAATAAAAAACTTAATCATCTCTACTATTTTTTAGAACATTTCTCCTACTCTGCATATTCAAATGACAAATGTCTCAAATGTTGCTAATGACATTAAAGTAAATCACCAACTAGTCACCAATTCACACACTCAACAAAAAACAGTAAACCCCCCATAAATCATGGATGGCATGCACAGCAGTAATGCTCTGATTGTATCGGCCCACTATCGGTGCTGGCCAATAAAAAAAGAAAATGCTACAATTGTCAATTGGCTGATTGTTAGATATTTACTGATGATTATTCCCACTGCAAAAACATTTCCCATGATGCTTCAGCTACAAAACTTAGCAAGTAGAAAAATGTGGATTATACTAAAATACAATTTGAAAACTCTGCTCTGCAAAAATTTCACAAGGAGGGAATATTAGTAAAAACTACAATACAACAAATCTGATTACTCACCTCAAGGCAAGGCATGCTAAGGAACATGACAGGTTTCTGAAAAGTAAATCTGAACTCCGTCAATAGTGCAAACATTTGATAGCTGAAGAAAATTCTATTCAGAAAAGTATTACTCTCTACGTAATGGAATTCCTTACACTTGACGATCAGTTATGGCAGATTTTTTGTTAATAATTTTAAATAAAATAGTTACTGAAAATAATAATAATTCATTACATTTATATAGCGCTTTTCTCAGTACTCAAAGCGCTATCCACACAGGGAGGAACCGAACCCACATCTTCCACAGTCTCCTTACTGCAAAGCAGCAGCACTACCACTGCGCCAATGTGTAACTGTGAGCAGTTAAGTTATAAAATATATAACTCAGAGACTCTATATTTTATTTATTAAGCTAATGTTAATTTTGCCTGCACTGAATTAAAATGACTGACCAAAGACTTAAAATGAGAACAGTTAAGTTATAAAATTAAAGAACTGAGAGATTGCTTTTGTATATTTGTATGCCAAAAGTTGGAATAATTTTCATATCAGAAAATAAATGCACTTTGATTTTTCATATTTGCGAATGTCATTTTATTACATAAATGTACTTATCCAATGTCAGCAGAACCACCAAACAATCGGTATTGGCATTGTTATTGGATTTTTTTTTCTTTCTTCAAATAATCGGCTATCAGTATTGACCAAGAACATTCATACCATCAAATCACTACTGCATATCTCTAATAAGGCTGTGATAAGTGAACTCCAGTTTCATTCTGTACCTCAGTAGCATTTTGAACATCAGTAGCACATCATTGATCATCAAGTCCTTTTCTTTGTGCCTTATCTGGCTGAGAAGAAAACTGCCCAGCACATATTTGCTTCTCTATTTCAAACTGTTTGTAATCCCAAAATAAAATAGGTAGTTGATAAAGACAGCCTCATCCAATCAAAAACAGTACTTATAAAAATAAAAAGCAGTCTGAATCTTTTGTAATGTATAAAAAGGTGAAAAACAGATTCTCACTGTTGACAAAAATGACAAAAGTCTGATGTTCCAGGAGAAATCTTTGCTAGAAATGAGCTGGTGGGGAGAGCTGCACAAAGAATCATCCATTACAAGATGCCCATTCTGTTCTAGAACGGTAGCTTATAAAATGCTCTCCATGCTGGAGCTCTGTTTATTCTAATATTCAACTCTTGTATCCACTGTATGTCCAGTAAGTTTTTAAAGAATTTGTAAAAAGTCACTTTCACACATAATTGGTATGAATAATTTTTTCCCATCACGTCAAATTGCTTGTCTGATAGACTACCAAATCGGAGAATAGAATCTGGACAAACTGTACACCCTGTAATATTGTGTTTGACTTGAATATTGAGGACTATGATATCTGAGTCAAACATTTTTTTGGCTGATGAGATAGGTTTATGAAGTGAAACAATCCAATGGTAGTGTCCAATGCAAGTATGCACCCATTCTCATTTTTAAACAGTGAATCATTTTGCT
This sequence comes from Erpetoichthys calabaricus, assembly GCF_900747795.2. Taxonomy (NCBI): domain Eukaryota; kingdom Metazoa; phylum Chordata; class Cladistia; order Polypteriformes; family Polypteridae; genus Erpetoichthys; species Erpetoichthys calabaricus. The sequence continues at coordinate 62,831,831 of NC_041395.2, forward strand.
CTGTGATTTTTTTTGTCTATTCCAAAACAATATTGTGTGTGAGAGTCTATTGGAACCAGTTTCTGAATACTAGCAAGCACTGGAACACCATGAACCAGTCTATCAAACAAGTCCATATAAGACATTGCTTCTTAACCTTGTAACTTTCAAAAAGACTATCACTAAAAGAGATGTCCAAAACTGATGAAAGTTTTAAAATATCCTCCTCCAATTCCAGCAATGCCGTCTTCATGTTCTGTGTTGCATTCTGTTGACAAAGCAATTGATTTCAATCTCAGAGATGAAAAAGTGCCACTCATCAGTCTCCACTTCCTCCAAAAAAACTCAAAGACTCAAAGAAAATTTACATCCTTTAGCAGGCTGTTATTAAAGTGCCAGTATGAAAGGAAAGAGGTTGGAAATGGAAGGGACATTTTTAGAAGGACAAGAATGTGGTCAGAATAACAGGAAGAATGAATGAAGCAGTTGGCAATGAGATTTCTGTGATGATTAAGACAATAGACACTATTGAACCTTGCCATTGAGATCAAACCCGCAGAATCCTTCACCCTTGTATATTGTTTAAAGGCAGCACGTAAATCCCTCCAGATAATGAAAAGGCTAACTTTACTGAATATTGAATGCAAGTAAGCTGGGATGAGGCTCAATGCCATTTCCACTGAGTATCATGTTGTCTTTGTGAGGTTGGGGAGGGATTTAAGTTGCACTCACAAGAACTGCATCTTTCTGCTGCAAGAGTAAGTCACTCAAATAAAAAAAAAAAATTGTAATCATTCCCCACCTTCATGAAGAGTGCAAATTTTTCTCCCACTAAGCAGGCTTCTGCTTTTAGCAACTTTTCTCTGATAACCTCTATCATGCTAAATGAGTCAGGAGAAGGAAAAAAAAATGCTGGAAAAGACAGTGGCAACCCTGGTACTAACACTAGACTGGTGACTTTAAACACTTGTCGATCCCAGCCTCCATGCCTGTCTATCTGGTTAGCAGGATCTGTGTGGGTTTTCTGCAAAAGAGGAACCCTAAGTTTTTTCCTCTCGAATAATCAAAAACTGCTGTCCTTTTATTTGCATCTCGACATCCACTGATATTAAGTGTACCAAAATTACACAAAAACTATAAAAAGTAAACAAGAAAGTCAGCAATTGAGAACAAATTCACTTAGGAGATGGGTATGCATTTCTAGGTGTGCATCATTGAAGTTTGGTGTTGGGGGAACATTTAACTTTACTAATGACATTTTTGAGACTCACTTTTTCTTTCCATTAACACCCTAAAGCTGTAGTCTGACACTCTTAGCTGAATTCAGAAAGAGCTGGAGATCAGGGAAATGGACGCTAACGTTATTACCCCTCTTGCCCTCAATTAGTTCCAAAAAACAGATTATGCCTTTGGTATTGTAACCATCACAGAGGCTCAGTTGACATGACAAACAACACTTAACAGATGAACCTGAGTCACAGCCGTCTGCCTCCTCTTCCTAGTTCACTGCACCTGTGTCCTCACTCACTGCACTTTCAATAGGCTGCTATCTGCGGACACTAAGCTCTTAAATTTATTTTGTTCCAGTGCTACTCTGCTATCAGTTGATCTGTCTTTTCTTACCTTGTCCTGGGCCACTCCATCTCATCCACCACTTCCTAGGCTGCACACTCACTGTTTACTGCCAGGGTACGAATCTGATGGATTTCACCCTCAGCACTCTGCTGTGCTCTAACATTATCCTCGTCCTCTTGTTCCTTTTGTACATCATCTGTCTCTTTAACATCAACACTAAGCAGAGCTCCTTTATCATAATCAGTAGCCGTACTCTCAGGCTGCACTGTACTGTCACTTATACGTGCAGCTTTATCATTAACTTTATCTGTAGACATCGACCTGGCTGCATCCTGGGGCATAATCAGCACTCTGCACATCTTCACGGATGGGCTCAACTTCAGCCTGAGATGGCAACTGCATCATCTTTACAGAGAACATACTGCTCTAATCCTGAATACTCTGATCAGGATTCTTTTTTCACTCCTCTTCCACATCAGCAAAAGTGACTGCAGAATCACTACCTTCTTCATTGAACAGTACTGAATAATCTTCTTGCTTTCTTTTTGAAACGCCAGGCACATCTAGACCATCTGTCATGTCAGTGTGCTTGCATTGGTTAGCTCTGTGCCCTACCATTCCACACTTAAAACATTTCATCAATTCCAATGGTACAAAGACTACATAAACAAATTTGTCCATTCTAAATTCAAGGGGACATCAAGTTCTCCCTGTAAGTCATTCAAAATCATATGCACTTGTCTCCTAAAAGAAACAACATGTTCTAAATTGGGTGGTCTGCAGCCTAGTAGGATTATCATAATGTTCAAAACAAACGTTTAAGCTGTTTCATCAGGGCTTTTCAAAAACGGGGTATATTTGAAAAAAAAGCTCTCCTTGCTGGAGTTGAGAGAGACTGTAACAAAGGCGCTATATAGGCGCCTGACCCGACACAGATGGACACAGAGGCACGTATAAACAAACAAGACTTTTTATTTTTCTTCACCCATGGGCACACATCTTCCCCGTGACCCACAGGCAGTACACAGTCCCAAAGCACTTCTACAACACAACACCAACAGTTTCTCCCTTTCACCACCACTCCTCCTCAAGCTTCATCTCCTTCCTCCCAACTCTCACTCTTTGGCCCTTTTTATATCCCACCCAGAAGCGCTCCAGGTGCTTGACCACCTGGTCCTAATTGCCCTTCCGGGTGGGGCTGAAAATACGTCCGGCTGGGCTGCTGACTCCATGCAGCTCCCCCTAGCGGCCATCTGAGCCCCCAACCAGGCTGTGGAGGACTTCATCTCCCATGGAGCCATGCACTAGGTTGGGGAGTCATCGTCCGCCAGGGAGGCTGCCACCAAGCGTCCCGGGGGAGGTATTGAACTGTCCATAGCTGCTCCCCTGGAACAGATGTAGCAGAGGCGTCCCTGCCGGGCAAGGGACCCGGCTGTCCATTACAAGACCAAAAAGAAATCAATGCAACTTGTATAACCACACCATTCCAGACAAGAGTGCGTACTTAGGTCTCATTTCTATATATATGTAAAATCCAACGTCTGTCTGTATGTCTGTCCACTTTTCGGAAGAGAACTACTTAATGGATTTAGATTGAGTTTTTTTCTATAATTTGCTTGAACATTCCATTTAATTTTGTGACTTCTATCATTGTGTTTAGTATCATAGCGCAAATAAATTGCTCCTGTAAGCAAACTAATCCGAGACAGAGGCTGCGGGCTGAGGGGAGGGGGAAGCGTGATGTCAGGAATGGAGTGTCTCACTTACACGCCAGCCTCCGTTCGAGTTGGTCTACCTCTAGCCACATTTTGGACCGTACCTTGCCTCCGCCTAGCTAGCAATACCTGCTTGTTAATTGTTAGTTTGTCCTGTTTCACTACTATGCGGGCAGAGCCGCAGGGGACAGCTAGTCATTCAGAAAAATAACCAGTGTTTTGTTGATCCGAGAGCAAAATTGGATATTCTTACTGCCAACTAATTTGCTGAATTCAACAACACATGTCTCAGCTAAGACCATGGGATCCATCGGTAACATAAAACCAAAGACAAGTAATATTTATCTGTAAAACAGCCATTTTGCTGACCTACATCAACAATTGTCAAAGAACGTTTACTTCTTTTTATCATAAAATTTAACAGAATGAGGACCAGCAGAGACAGCTGTCACCCAGGAGTTGATTTAGTAAGTTCTTCTTTGGAGCATGGCATATATATTCACTGGGGGTTGAACATTGAGAACAAATACTAATCATAATCAGATACAACAGTGGGTTTGCCCTGTGATGCGTTATTGTTTGGTACCTAATGCTGTCATGATACAACACCATGTGATTCTGAAACTGGTACAAGAATGACTGAAAAATAATAGATGGGAAGGCAACCACTATAACATACAGAGAAAATTGAGCGGATGCAACACTGCAGGTTGAGCATGGACTTGAAAGCATCGATCTTGCTACATGTTTGAAGGCACACTTCAAACTGTCTTAGCTTTAGCAGGTTATATGGTGTAAGTAATGTAGACAGGTACACTGGGGCACTTATACTCACATATTCACAAGGAACTAGAAGAAACGTCAAGATTACTATTGGTAAATCTATATCAATGCTCCCGGCATATCCACGAAGGACACTGTATAACAATACATTTAATTCCCTGAAATGCACAAGACTAAGTGTTGTCAAACCTTTATTTCATATGTTTGAGTTTTAGAAGCCTTCAACTAGTAGTTTAAGGTTTGCTTCAGTTATTCTGCCTACAGAGTGTAGCCCCAATGGAGTTCCCCCATTGCTAAGGAAAGAAACAAACAAAACATGATAGTTATCAATCCAGACATTACCTTTTAAAGATAAGCCAACCCTTCTCTCAACCCAGAAGGTCCCCACACGAAGCCTCCATCTCATTTCAGTCTAAGTGAGCAGCAGGTGCTAATTATTTAAGCAGGAATTAGGGATGAAATAAGGTTATCAGGGATGATTCATTCTGTGAAGGGCTTTCTCACTTAGACGGCTATTAAGTTTCAATTCTGAAAATTAAACTCATCTCAAAGCAGCTGCCCTGCTGTTCTCGACTAATTCTTTTCCAGCAGAATATGCTGCGGAAGTGGTTGGAGGTCCATTTTTGTCGATGGGCTTCATTCAGCTCCTTAGTAAGCAGTTTAGAATCAACAGATGGGGATTAGTACTCCAGTGCCCTGTTTACCCACAGATACAGAATCAAATAACAAAAGTAGCTGTGCTGTGGCACATCTTATCTTTACAAAACTGAATAGTACTTTCATGTAGATATGAGATGAAAAACATGTGGATAGATTGAAAAATACACATTACAGTGGCATAAAACATCTCAATAGAAAACCATAAATGACAAACTATTAGTGAAATGAAGGTCACTACCATGACTACAATGGCATGTCATGATACTAGAACGTCAATAGACTCTCCATATCCTTAGAATTATTATCAATAAACTGGTCAGATTAAGGCATTCTTTGATATCATTAGAGGATGCATGGTGATATCTTTTTACTAGGCTACACATCCTTGAACATCCAAATTCCTTCTGGCATTAAAGCTAAAATATTCTAATAGCATCATTTTTGTTGCACTGATGTTGCACTACAATATGTGCTGCACGTTATTAATTCCTTAATCACGTTTAAAGACTTTAGTAAAAGGATTTTATTGGGAATAAAAATAGGACTCCTTTTGTTTCATTCAGTACCTAGCAAACATATACCAGAACAGTGTCACTGGCAGCCCAGAGGGAATTGGATTATTAGCATGTCTACTTTATAGTTGCATTTGCCTTTGTCATTCAGGCAAACGCTCACAGCAGTGCTTCGGCGAGACTGCTGCTCAACCATTTGTTTGTATTTTTCCCCCGCTTTTTACACCAAAGTCACATAATCATTTAAAAGCCCAAATGATAAAAGGTAAAGACTTGACTCAGGCAATACCCAATTTAAGTCCTTATAATTGAGGCAAACCCATAAAATCTGGACTGCTAAATTTTCAGCATGAAATGATAATTATAACTTGCATGCACCTTCTACATCCGCATTTTATTGTTGCGTCTGCAGCTCAAGGGAGCAGATTTTCTGTTTCAAATTATGCTAATTTGCTACAAGTCCTTCTCGCTGCTTTGACATTTTCCTGGGATGCAGCTGCGCGCCTTCTTAAGATCAGTCTGCAGTGCTCAGAGGACATGTATTCATACCTCCTACAGAGTTGATGTCTCTTTTTAATTACTGGCTAAGTTTAATGGGTTTTCATTAAATTAGGAGACATAGTAATAACCCTAGTGAATATGTGCACAAAACAATGAGTTTTATTTTTAAGAAAAATGAGGAAGATAAGGGAGCACACTCATTTTACAAAGTAGTTGCATGAAAAGCCTCTGAACATCTGTGCAAATTAACGACAACAAAATTGCATTCTAAACTTTTTCGATGAACTTCAGCTTTAGATTTGCATTTTACATTTAATTAAGCAGCCGCCATGGATTAAAGGAAAAAAATATGAAAGTGAATAACTTGGCAGAGAGGGTAAATAATATGCCAGGGGGTGTGAGGGAATCCTAAATGATTTTAGGCAACACAAATATTCAGGCCAAAGAAAGGTTAAAATAGGGGCATTCATTCACATTGGTGGGTAGGCCTAATGTGTTATGTCAGAGTGCCAAAAACGGGCTGAAAAGAGGGTGGGCTAGAAGGCTCCTTTATCAGCTATAGGACAGGAAGCATTACTTTTTGTCATTTAACCTGCTGCAGTATCAAAGAATTACTGTCACCAGCGCCTTTCCAGGGACTGGCCATTGACTGCCATCCTTTTGATTTTAAGCATGAATGGCATTAGGAGTTCAAGGGTCCTGCTGTGCACCAATTGGAAAAGGTAGCATTGAAGCATCTGTGAGTATTAATATTTTTACATGTGCCCAATGATCCAATGTAGGTTGTAGACACAATTGAAGCAGGAACATCTAAGGTGATCCTTCACCATGTGATGACTACAGGGTGGTCTTAATGCAGTGTGCTCACAATGAGAATCAAGGCACAGCTGCTCAATGAATCTACTGAGAAGTAAGTGAGGGTGTGACTGTAAGTGGGGAAATCTGGGGCTGGCACTGGGAAAACAAGGTGATTTCCACATCCAATTCTTGTGATACACTTCACTTTTGCAGAAAACATATGAAAACAAGTAGAAAATGTATGCATGGCATTCAGGTGTGTTTGGTGACTAAGTTAACATACAGGAAAGCTAGAGCATTTAACGTTTTTATTTACATCACCCAAAAGTCCGATAACATTCACAACAGAATGTGATTACATGTGTTAGTAGACTACATTAAAAATGTGCTTTAACAACACTTTATAATATTATGTAGTTAAAAACAGTACAAATAGGCTTGTGGTGGCTCAATAGATTTTATAGACAGCAGATTCCAATTCAAGTGATCTAAAAAGGCCATTGACCAATGTGTGTTAGTGGTGGAGGGACTGTGACTAATTGTTGTTCAATTTTCTTAAACATTACATTTTTGAAAGTATACCTATTAGAATAGTAATGAAAAATAGCCATTAATATAAAATGACCAATACTAGCATAAAATCACTATCAATGTTACTCTATCAAAGCAGAAAGGCAACTGAAATACAGTGGCGGCTCGTAGCTAAAATTAGTGGGAGTGCTGCTCCAGAAAATTTTTAGCCTTTGCTTTAAAATTGTGTAAAAGGAAACAAACATGTATTAAAAGAAAATTTATTCAGAAACCAAAAAAAAAATGAATCAAATAGAATAGCTGGAAGCAGGATAATAATCTAATTCTACACTTTATCACATTCAAGAATATGGTACACGGTTTTTAAGCACAACACACGCGGAGTAAAAAAAAAAAAAAACACTACCTTCCACCAGCATGCCAGGGTCGGCACTGCGGGAGCGACAGTGCTCTCTCTCCCTCGCAGCCTCACGCGCAGCTTCCTATGTGCGCATATGCACAACAGCCAAACACCATGCCACTGGAACAGTTCCATACAAAGATTTTTGTATCTTTTTCATAAACTGGGGGATGGCTACTGACGGATTATATATTGTAAAAGTATAAAGAAAGAATTAAAGAAAAAAGAACTTATTATATTAAATGTTATCGATAATATCAAGTGGAAATAGGGGGTGCTGCAGTTCCACAGTGCCTATACGCGAGCCGCCACTGCTGAAATAAGTTCCTCATCTAGCTATTAATACAGTATTACAGTAATTCATTAAAATTACATAAATAAATAAGAACATAGAAAGGAATTGATTTATTGCATAACAGGAATACAACAGTTAACAAAGATAGGGCAGTTGCACCTTTCCGATGTAATTAATTAGTTCAGATGGAAGTTAATAATGTTGTTTTTTTTACAATAATAATCTGCAGCTATTATTAATTCAATCACTTCTGTCTTATGGATGCTTACGTAATTGCTTTCCCTTTCCTTTTATTTCCAGAGAAGGGACGTTTATGTTGTACCTCTAAGGTTAGCTTTCATAAGGCACCAGGAGACAGCAGTGCTGTGTGAGCTGCCTTTGCATGTGCAGCCCATACCAGGAGTCTGACATACTTGCATTGGGCATCCAAGCAGCTGTCAGATGAGTAAACAAAAAAGCTCAAATAGTAACCCTCAATGTAATATTGAAACAGAAAACAGAGTAAGGATCTGTGCAACTTCAATTAAGAATTAGTTTAAAGTAGTGAGAAGTTAAGCAAAATTATACCTTTTATTGGCTAACTAGAAAGATTACATTATGCAAGCTTTCGAGGCAACTCAGGCCCCTTCTTCAGGCAAGATGTAATACAGAAACTGGAGTTCCCTGTGTTTATATAGGCACCAGGACAGATACAGCATTGGAAAACCTTTAAGTGAGACATCTTAGATGTAAAAAATGAATAGACTTCTTCAGGCTAAGATTCATTTAGCAAGAGAGGAGAACAATTTTGATAAGATAACTGTCCAATAAAGTCTTTTGAAGTTTCTGGTGAGTTTTTCAATAGAATGTGGATCTGTAGTCAGGTTGTCTGTGTCAGTCCGAGAGATGCAAACAATCCTCATACCTGGCTATAAAACTCTTGTCTCTATTTAAACCATGTTGTAATGTGTTAAATTTTAGCATGAGTTTAGCTTCCCATTCTTTTCTCTCTTGCTGTGTTCTGAAGTTGCCCATAAGCACTGTGACTTTAAAGTCCCTCTCACAGTGTCCATGGCTGTTGAAATGAGTTGCTACAGGAACATCTGTGTTGCCATGCTTGGTGTGGAACCTGTGTAAGTTTATTCTCTGGTGGAGTGTTTGTCCAATTTCTCCCACATAGAGTGCAGTGTCAGGACATTTCATACAGAGAATTATCTAGACCACATTACAAAATCTGCAGGAAAATGATCCCTTTATGCAATGTTGTACTCAGCAGTGTAGTACACAATCTATAACATAAATGTAAGGACAGGTTTTACATCTTTTCTGAAGGCAAGGAGATGTGCCATTTTCTGTTCATTCAGTTAGGGAGCTTCAGACAATTAGTTGCTGCAGGTTTAGTGGTTGTCTATATTCCAGGAGGGGAGGTTCTGGAAATACATTTTTCAGCGTTTTTTCATTGTTTAGCATTGGCTGAAGTTCTTTTAGAATTTTTTGAAGTGCTACAAGTTGTGGGTTGTAGGTGACAACAAGGGGGATGCGGTTCTTGTTGTCTTTGTTTTTATATTCCAGAAGGTTGTCTCTGGGTATGGCAGTAGCTCTGCTTATTCGAGTGTCTGTTTTTTTGGGAGTATAACCTTGTCTGATGAAATCTTGTCTGAGCTCCTGCAGTGGTTTATCCTGGTCTGTCAGGTCTGAGCAAATACAGTTGTAACGTATTGTTTGGTTGAAAATAATGGAGCACCTTATATGCTTGGGGTGGAAGTTATTACTTCTCAGGTAAGTTCGTCTGTCCATCGGTTTGTGAAAAACATAACAAGGGTGTTATCTTTCAGTTGAAAGGTGGTGTCAAGGAAGCCGACTTCTGTTTTTGAGAAATTAAGCTTTGGCTTTATGTTGCGGTGGAAAGAATTATATTCATTATGAAAATAGAAGAGGTCCTTCTCACTGGCAGTCCAGATTATGAAGATGTCATCTATGTAACAGAGATACAACCTTGGCTGTATTGACTGTTTAAAGATAAGACAAGTTTACAAATTCACCAATTGTTTTTTAATGGGAGACTTTGAAATTTCAAAACTTTGTACAGTACAATCTATTTGAGATATCTCAACGAAAATTGAACTGTCTTCACAAATTTCCTTGAAGAATGAGAGTGCCATGTTCCAATAAAACTGGTCCATAGGGGGACTGAGTTGTTTCAGGGGGAAAGACAGCAGACAAACAGACAAACAGTTATGGCTATCATAATAGGTGCTTTGCAAAATATGTGCAAATACACCTAAAAACAGCATTTTTTTAAATAAAATTATATTACAGGTATTTTCTGCCATAGCAGGGTTGTACCCAGAGCCTGTCATTCAGGAAATATTTGAAAAAGTATTTATGTATGGCCTGTATATTGTGATTAAGCATCCTTTCTTTCTATGGAGGGTACCGGAAGAGAACAGCCTGAACAATATCAGCAAAGATTTGAGAGTGAGCAGAGAAAATAAATCTAAGCAGCACTAGAAAGTGTGTCATTGTCATGACATTTGGAAAAAAACAGAATTTTACATTTAAGATGTAAGCCCACCAGTTATTACAGTGATCTGCTCCTTTAAAGCAAGGTGTACCCAGGGTCTATCACAGAACAGATTGGCAACTGTATTCCAATATGAGCTGGCTCGTCAATTAATATATATGTAGATATGATAAATATGGTCTCCAAAGTGGAGCACAAGTTATCTCCAGGAACTAGAGATTAAATCCAGGATTAGTCAGGCCAGTTTGGTGTTTATATGTTCTTCCCAAATGCATGTAGATTTTCTCATGGTTCTTCTACATCCCTAAAATATATTGGGTGGGTTCTTCACTAATTCTGAACTGGCTTGATATGAATGAATGCACATGCAAAAGCATCTAGTAATAAAATGGCTGCTTACTGTGAGTTACATCCTGCCTCCCAATGTAGTTGCACTCCATGACCCTAATATGAACACATTAATTACAACAGCAAGAGAATCAAGTGTACTTGTGCCAATAACACTCAGTGAAAAGCAAAGAAACACTATATGTTTATCAAATCCATGCACATAAACTGTATTAATATGGAATTAGTCTCCAAGATGCAAAAACAGGGTCAGTCAATCATTACTTCTCATTTATCTTGGCCTAGTGATATCTGTATGTCTGCCATCAGTACCTGATTAAAGTGCATAAATTATGTATTGTATGATTTCATTTTTCATATTATTTCGAGTACTTTTTAATCAGTAGGTGATTAATCATTTACAAACAAACATTTTAACTGTGCAACATGTAATTAAAACAATATTGACTTGTTAAAGAGTAAACATTGATTACAAGTCTGTGTCGCTCCAACATCGTTGTAGAAATTTACAAAACAAAGCTAGGCACTAATTATTTGGCAACAAAGAGCAGCAAGGGTTTCACTACGCTATATTTGCATACTAAATGGATTTTAAGGGCACAGACACTAATAGGCACCAAAATTAAACAGATCATTGACAAAATCCACCCTGCTGTAGAAAATTAGATTTTCATTGTTGCTTTTTCCTTGGGCTCTATATATTCCCTGCTGGTTTATAGTAATTTCGTGGCAGAATGCTTATGCTGCTACCTAGAATTGCATGCATAACATTGGAAATAAAAAAAAAATGAAGCAAAAATGTGATTGGTAATGACTTATAAGACCATTAGCTAACAAAAACAGAAAAAGCTACTGTACAAATTAGACAGCCATCCCTTGTTAGTATTATACTAAGCAACACCATTAATTTTTAACAGCACATTGTCATAAGAGAGGGGACTTGTGGAAAGCCTTTGAACCTGAAATACCACCAAAGAGGCCACGAAGTATATAATAATTGTTCTTTTAATGCAAAGACAAATATGTTAAATCAAGATAATATAGCTAAACCATAGAAATAAAGCAAAGCACAAAACTAACAGAGGACAATACAGCCAGCCAGCAGTCCCCCTCGCCTCAACAACACAGATCAAGTAAGGATGCCTACCAGGACCATACAGGGACAGACGGTGCAGTCATCCTACTCTCATCTGAAGAAACAGGGTAGCAGGATGAGGATACTTTTTGACTTCTGTAGTTCATTCAACACCATATATAGCCCAAACTGCTAGGGGAGACGTTCTGGTCAGTGAGGGCTGATGCCACCACTGTGTCCTGGGTAATGGACTACTGAACTGGTAAATCACAGTTTGTGCAGATTAAGAACTGTGTATTAGAAATGGTCAACAGTAATACACGGGTTCCAAAGGGAGCTGTACTGGCTCACTTTCTGTTTACCTTGTGCACCTCAGGCTTTAGAAACAATACTGAATCTGGTCATTCACAGAACTGTTCTAATAACACAGCCATACTTGGATGTATCAGCAGTAGGTAGGAGAATGAATACAGGACACCTGTGAAGTACTTTGTTAAATGGTACAAACTGAACCACCTGCAGTTCAACATCAGTAAGACAAGGGAGATAATCTCAGACTTCAGGAGGGTCAAGCCCATTCTGTCACTGGCTCACATTAATGGTGAAGATACGGAGGTGTTGAGGACATAAAAATACCTTAGGGTGCATCAGAACTACAAGCTTAAGTGGAGTATCAAAACAGAAGCTGTATACAAGAAGGGTCAGACGTGCCTCTATTTGATGAGGTGGTAACTTGTAAATATGTGCAATTCAAATCACTTTACACTTAGAAAAAAAACTACATTTTGTTACTTATAAATAATTCTTGTTATATGTGTATTTGTACCTTGTTAGCATACTTAAGATTATTATAATTCTTATTATATGTATATTTGTGCCTTGTGCCTGTTGTAACCCTGTAATTTCCTTAAGGAATAATGATGTTTCTATCTATCTAAACTATCTATCTAAATTATCTATCTAGCTCCTTTCCAGTCCTTATTATCAAGACCAGGGCCGCCCAAACTATGTATTATTAGCAAAAATTGAACTATTGAGAAATCTTTTGTGGCCTTAAGGCATCTTCAAAAAACAAAGCATTCTGTACTTTTTGTCTTGCCATAAACAGAAGCCATTATCACTGCAACACAAGTCCAGTGACACATGCAGGACTGCCTGATGGACAGCCTCCACACAGGAAAAGGCACGTTACAGCTACGAAAGCCAGATCTGCAAGTGGCTAATGGAGATTTCTTTATTGCATATGTAGAACTGTCCACTTGTATTCACATCCCACTTCTGCTGTCTCAGGACTGGCAGTTTGAGAGGGACAGAATATCAACCCTGAGTTCAATAATTATGAATTACAATATTTATAAAGCTGTTCACCGGACACATCAAAATTTCAGAAAATGAAGTGAGGATATATTACATTTATGAACCTTTACAAGCAAGACAACCACAGCTTCCCCTACCTTCAGGGAAAAGTCAGGTCTTGTGATTCCCATGAGACTCCCACTGGCACACATGCCTCTAAGTTCAAATGAAATGCTGCAGAAATGCAATTTAATGTTTGCTAGAGACTGTCACGCCAGCAAATATCCTAACAAATAAAGTCTACACCTTTTTGTTGCATGATTGTCACGTTTGTGTTGATTGTGGACATTGTTTACATTGTCTTTAGACAACAGCATATGATGAGTAACAGCTCAGATCTGAGGTGACTGGCTTAATTATCGTTTTGTGCTAAAACTTTAAAGATTATTCACATAATCAAATCATTTGGTTTAATTTCCCATCAGTGAATACCATATGTCTGATTTTCCTTTTGTCACTTTAACTTTTAATTAGCTTAAAATCAACATTTCATGAGATTTGTTAACTATAGAAATATTTTTAGGCTGCTTCTCTTAGCTCAATATTTCTCACTAATCTGAGTAAAACATCAGGCCACTCCGTGCTTGTGTACACTCTGTTTGAAGGCAGTTAGATGTACCTTAAGAAACATTTTTCAGGTTTATGCAGCAACTAAAAAACTGAAATTTTTTTAGAAGACTCAAACTATTTTAGTCCTATACTTTATTCTTTAACCACTGACATTCAAAACACACCACTAAAAGTAATACCACACAGTAAAGAATAAAATCAGATTCAACAGGGCCAAAGCACAAGTGCAGGTCTCAACAACAAAGCACCTAACCAAAAGGTTGACACATACAAGACAGCAAGTTATAAAACAGCATTGACCTTGAAAAATGGAAGACTGTGAATAAACATGACATAGAAAGCTAATGTGTTCAAAGAAATCTGACTATTGTGAAATTCTGAAACTTGTCATATTAAGATTCAGTCTTCATGGGACCTTGAAGAGATGCAACAGTAGAACACTGCCAGTATTATATAAAGTGCAGCCTGGCTGTGAGAGCTGTCAGTGTATTGTTATACATTTCAGCTAAATTTATTAAATTTGCTTGAATAATTTAGTAATTTGGTGATACCTTGGCCGCATACAATATTTATCAATTTACGCTATTACATTTTCCTAAAACATTTACAGTCTATCTTGAAGTAATCGTACATGATAAATAGACAGGTAGTATAGAATGAATTGTTATAATAGACACCCAAACAAGGTTATTACAGTTAATGAAAACTAAAATCAAAACTGAAACTATCATTAAAAAAGCAATTTTCAAAACCTGAAATAAAATAATTAACAAAACCGAAATGAAAAACTAAAACTAAACGAAACTATTAAACTAGCTGGAAAAACTAACTGAAATAAAATTATAATTTACTAAAAATATTTTTAATTTTCATTTTTGAATTATGTCCTGCGGTGGATTGGCACTCTGCCCGGGATTGGTTCCTGCCTTGTGCCCTGTGTTGGCTGGGATTGGCTCCAGCAGACCCCCGTGACCCTGTGTTTGGATTCAGCGGGTTGGAAAATGGATGGATGGATGGATTTTTGAATTACTATTCTTGCCGTTAGTTTTTAACCCTTGTAACTTTTAACTCTAAAACAAAGTAATCCACAATGGGCCACCTACATATATTCATCCATTGAACAGCAGCTGGTGAACGGGTGTTCACACAGCATTTGCAGTGACAGAGCAAGCTGAATACGGGTGTATAAAGCGTGTGAAATAGAAAGCTAGATTTACTGTGCCCCCTTCCTTTGTACTTGTTGTGTATCAAGATGTAATTCAAACACCTGAAATCAGAATGTGCTGGTCAACAAAACCTTTACGGTAAGGACAGAAAAATCACGACTGAGTAACAGTTCAATTCATTTTTCAGGTGCCTGCTTTTTGTTGACAATAATTCACCTTCCACTTCGCCCAGGAGAAATACTTTTTGAAAATAAAACGGCACAGATTGAGAGACTGACTAGGTCATCATACAAGATTAGCATATTGTTGCTGACCAATCACTTTTGCTTTAAAAAAGTAATTTAACAACAAAACGATACAAACCTGAGTTGGCAATGTCTCTACTGAACTACAGATAGGTAGGTGAAGAGAGTCTGCTAACTGGTGAAAAAACTAAACATACTAATGTGTTCTTGTATTTATTCTATATTTATTAATTTATCTTTTTTTAGTTTATATTCCTGTGGTGGGTTGGCACCCTGCCCGGGATTGGTTCCTGCCTTGTGCCCTGTGTTGGCTGGGATTGGCTCCAGCAGACCCCCGTGACCCTGTGTTCGGATTCAGCGGGTTGGAAAATGGATGGAAGGATAGTTTATATTCACAGCTCAAAATACCTGATATTGTGAAAATAATCCAGTAGCAGAATTAGGTTTGAAAATATTTGTCCCCCTCTCTTCAGTTTTTCTCTCTCTCTCTCTCTCTCAAAATAGATAGTTGAAACATCATATTCTTTTTGTTCTTAACATCAGCCATTTCATTCATATTACATACCAGGGATTTTTCCTGCCTTGCATCCAAACCTGAGGAGGTAGGCTCCAGGTTTCCTGCAATCCTGCTCTGGAAATGCGGGTTTATATAATGTAGTTCCTAATCTCAGATGCTGCCTCTGTCACTTTGTACCCATTCATACACCTATTACCAACTCTTGCTCTGCTCATTAAGGGTTTACTGTTCTTATGCATGGGCTATTCAAGTCTCACTGCCCCTAACCTTGACACTAAATGCTTGTTTTCCTTTGTTTACCCAATATAACTAGGTGGGGTCTGCACACTAATTCAAGTCTAAGAGCCCTGTTCTTCATAAGCCCCCATGATTTTCATGATCACACCTGTCAGAATACAGTAGAATCTATTTTCTGATTTTTGATATCTTTTCAGGCCTACAGGTGGCAAAATTCTGTCTATAACTTGTATGTGCGTGAGATGGAATCAGAGATCAATATGGCTGGTAGAAAATAAAAAGCCCAGTATGGGAGATTTTTGAATGCAATATTGAAGGCATTCATTATAAGCACATTGTTTTGGAGTAGGAAATGCTGTGTGCTGTGGACATTTAAGAGTAAAAACTCTCAAACCTTAAAATTCACATAAATTTCATTACAAATAGGGCCATTCTTGGCAATAAAAGGAAAAGATACAAAGTGCCAACAGTCGGCACACATTTGTTCAGCACAAGTTATATAGAAAATATTTTAAAAATGATAAAATTCTATAAAATTGTTCATATTCAGCATCTGGTTTTGATTATGCTTGTTTTTATCAAACAAAAACAAGTAGTACACCAGGTAGTGTAGTAAGCTTCCACTAACATTAAAATCATATTTTATCCAAATCTGTTAAGTGTGCAGTTCTGATTGTGACACTAAACTAAACTCCACAGTGCTCCATGCCATAATAATTACTAAAACTAAAACTGAAACTAATAGATATTAAAATAACATAGAAATGTCTTTGTGAAATAAAAACTAAATGAAAACTAAAAATACACAATGAAGCAAAACTAAAATTACACTGAATTGAAGTAAGGTCAGAAAAAATATAGAAATAAAAGCTATAATAACCTTGCATCCAACCAGTTTAGTCATCGACCCCTTTGTGATTTACATTTTTGACCACTGGGCCAGAAACTCTGTCACCTCTGCTCTTTACCCTGAACACTGCCACTCAACACTTCAAACTCTCCATCCAGTTCCAGACTCATTTTTTCTGAATATCAGGTGACTTTAAACAACCTTCAGGGATTGCTTCTGCTAAACCCTTACACTTTACTTGGACGAAAGGGATGAACCTATTTGGTGTTTGTTGTGATATTATAGTAAGTCTCATTGGTGGCCACTTGCATCTTGCCTCTTGCCTTCCCTTCCAGCCTCAGTTTCTCTCTCTAATAAAAGGGTCCAGTGTTTCTGGTGTCTGTTAAGTAACTTTTCCCCCTATAGTCCATGGGGGAACATGACATGTTTTCTCTCAGGCACCATTCTTTTACATACGGGTGCACTCAGCGATTTTCTTTTTTGGACACTCAGAACAAGGCAAACTGCCCCACAATCGTCCAAGCTCTCCTAAACTTACATATGCAAGATATCTGCCATTAGAATAAGCAAGCGTGAATAATAATAATAATAAATTACATTTATATAGCGCTTTTCTCATACTCATAATCAAAGTGCTTATACAGAGGGATGATGCAGAGGCAGATGCTTATGTAATGGAAGCTGAAGTGAGAGAGAAACAAACTCAAAATGAGCAGGAGTTTAGTGCCAAAACCACAGAGCTCAAAGCACAAAGCACATTTAGTCACAAAACATGGCAAATCCTAAATCCCGAAAAAAAGTTCTCTAATGAAAACACACCCAAGAAACATACTCTGGAATCCAAAAATATCTTATATAGGCAGGGTGCAATGTCATAATGTGCCACCAGACCCTCTGTAGGTAGCCATGAAGATTAAGGATTTTCAGTACGTCATTGCACTATGGGCATTAAATAAGATTTGCACTTTTATAAATAAAGACATGCAGGTTAGATGCATTGGCAATCCTATGTCCCTAGACAATTAAGGTCTTATGTTGAATGTTTGTGTTCTACCTAATTTCTTCTTATCCTTTCTTATCCTTTTTTAATTATATTTATTTATATTTTGACACCGCAGGGACTGCACCTAATTTCGTTGTCATTGAGTAACACTCAACTTCAGTTTCAATGGGGAAAACAAGTGAATTTGAGATGTTGATGTGTACCTTGAGTAACACTTAGGAAACCATCCAAACAGTTCTTACCCATTAGGGAACTATGTTTTACATTATTTAGAACAGTTTTACATCACTATTTTCATGGGGAACTGAGTTATAGTTGAATGTAACTTGAATTCACAATAGCGCATTTCAAGAGCTGAAAAACGTGTTACGGCTGGTTAACCTAGTAGAATCTGATCTACACAGTAGAATTCTGTTAGGAACCAACATTTCACATGTGATATAAGTGGTTTCCACACATAGAAGTTAAGGAACATTGAGTAACACTCAACGAATTATATTGTCGTATTGTCATTCGTTTACAATGACAATAGAGATATTTTGATTCTGATTCAAGTGTGTGCTTGGTGTTTGTCTGTGTGTGTGCCCTGCGGTGGGCTGGCTCCCTGCCCGGGGATTTTGTTCCTGCCTTGTGCCCTGTGTTGGCTGGGACTGGCTCCAGCAGACCCCCGTGACCCTGTGTTAGGATATAGCGGGTTGGATAATGACTGACTAACTGAATGACTTGTATAAATAGCCTACTCATACAGAATATATTTAAATTTCTTATTAATACTTATATCACTATGTTACATTGCTCACTTTCACTTTTTTATTTTGTATTGTTTTTTTTTTTTTTTTAAAACAGAGACTTTCAGAAAAGGAGGGGTTATATACTAATTGGTTTATTGTATCAAAACCAAATTATCCCAAAGTTGAAAAAGTGTTACCAAAAACCACAGAACCCTGGATATGCCAGGGTTACCACAGCTGCTGATCTGCTCAGAATATCTGAATAGCCATTTCTAAGGTTGTACTTCATTGAAAATAAATTCCCAGAAGCAACATTTATAAATGTTTGAGGGAAAAAAATCCTCTATTAGGATTGAAATTAAGGCAGCATCCCAGGTTGTATGAATATTATACCTTGAAAACATATACTTTACCCTGCCTTACCACCTTTAATTTAACTATTAACATATGAACCATGATGTGTCATTTTCAAATATAATGTAGAGATATTCCTACAGTAGCTCTCTAATATATGTCCCACTATGCTTTGGAAACTTTAATTGTTAAGGGTTAGAGTGACGTTGGCCTTCCTTCATCACACACCAGCATCTGGCTATACACTTTTCCATCCACTTGCTCCAGAGAATTATCCAACTTCTTAGGACTCTCAGATCAGGTAATCTGTTTCCTCAAAACATTTCATCCTTAACTGTTCCTGTGTTTTACATCTTTATCCTATTTAACAATGTCTACGAATTTCTGCTTTGAACATCTGCACATACTACAATACTTTATGTATGAAAAGGTCTTTTGCCTGTGTTAGTTTTAATTCTCCATTTCATATAGGTTATAAAGTCAAAGTATTCTACTGGATTGTTTTCTTTTTAAGAGATTCTGTGTTGTGTTTGACAAATTGTATCATTCTAGGTTTCAAATGGTTATATGAATCTGCTGAAGCAGTTACCAAGATGGACATAAGAGTATACAGAAGAAAGTAATAAGTCTCACACATCTCTCTATAAAATAATCAAAAACCATTAACTCAACACACCTCATTGAGAAATTGGGTCTGCCACGCTATAACACTTACTCCCTATTTAACAGGATCCTAGACTTCCTGGCAGAGAGATCCCAGACTGTCTTAATGTATAAGTAGCACCACAGTCCATTGGAATGTTATTTCACACCACCGTATGCTGCACTATTGTTTACTCAGAGCCGCCATTTCCCATAACACACATCACGCACTCCATGTGGGGCCTGTGATCGAAGGACTGGAGTTATTGCGGTTTCATGAATCATCGAATTAATGTTGTTGACAACCAGTTGTGTTGATCTTTAGTGATCATTTTTCATTAACCAGAAGAGAGCTGGCTTCAAGTCCATACAAGTCAGAAGCACAGAAAAGGAAAAAAAACAAAAGCATTAAGAAGCATCTCAGGCTGCATTTGCAGGTGTGTGTAAAAATTGTAATTCTTCCAGTAAGCTAGCTAACATTACATCAATTATCATTAGACTACAAGATAGCAGTTTACTGGGGTAACCACAGCATTATGTGTAATTTTGATATGGACCGCCCTGCTGGCCACTGCCGAGATTTGATTCTACAATAAAATAAAATAAAAATAAAAAGAGGAATAACCTTGGAGGTCAATCATCACCCCTAAAGCAGATAGTAGACTTCATGTAGTATATGTGTACCAAATTTCAGGTCAAATGGTCAAATGGTTTGCGAGCTACAGGTGATTTAAAATCCTGGACAGACAAACAAACAGCCACAGTAGCATATTATATACAGTATAAAGATATAAAAAGGCAGATACTAGAACTCACATCTGTGCAACTATGAAGAAGCAGGGCTAGTCACTCAGTTATCACATAATACTTTTAATTATTTTACACTGTCTGAAATTGTATTTATTTAATTTGACATTATCTGTTGTGCCTAATGCTTTGTATAAATTATCATTCATAAATCCTTTGCAACAGTAAATTACATGATAGTTATACAATACTTTAATATGTAATAATTATAGCAGATTAATAAAATAAAATGTGTGTACTTGTAATATACAATCAGTCAATATCTAATAAATTAAGTGTAAATTAACATGTATGCTATTTTAATTTCTCCTGTAATTGATGTACATCTGTTATAAGAAAGAACTCTCTCCCAAGTGGCATAAATGAGCTAAAGGCAACTGACAAGTGTGTTATTAATTTTCTTTATTTACAGGCTATAGGCTTTTTACAAAACAAACCAAATGTGCAGCTAAACTCCTCTACGTTCCCATTCTTTATCTCAATGGCTTTCTTAGTTCTTGACCTAAATAATATTCCTAGGAGGTAAACAGGAAGACTTTGAGGTAGACACTTACATTCTCTACGATCACCTTTTGATTCCCATTGCCACACTAGCCCTCTGTATCTCAGTTTTGCATCCCTTCTGTTTGCTGAGTGCTCAAAAGTGCCATTCTCACGATTTAGAACTTCATCCTCATTTAGCCTGTAGAAAAGACTACAACAGCATTCTCTTTTTTTATAACAAAAAAGATCTGGAAAATTCAGGATACTAAAACAGCTTGCAAAGTTGTGAAGGTGTCATAACCATCAGGCACAAAAAATATATAAAGAGGTACTTAATGTGCAACTTGGTTGCCAAGGACTTAACAATACGATGGAAAAGAATAGTGAGAACCAATTTTGGTGCTAAAAAGTCCTGAAAGGCCCTATCCTATTACTAGTGATAGGAAAATTGATTTTATTGCATTAAGTGAAACGTGGCTTAGCTCTGATGGCGCAGCTGTTTTCATCAAATTTGCGCCTCCAAATTACAGCTTTGCTCATGCGGATCGCCAAGGTAAGAAAGGCGGCGGTTTAGCAAACATTTACTCGAGCTGATTCTATTCAATAAGGGCGCACACAAAAAGGCGAGCCTCAAAAGGGCGACCTCAATTGGGCACAGCGAATAAAGGCGCGCCCTTATTGAATAGAGCCGTACAAGACAGTATTACTGTCACAGAAAATTAGACACACAATACACGGCAGCAGCGCACGAAGAACGGTCAGCTCAGCAAGTAAACATCAACAAAAGAAAGGCTGAAAGAAAGAAAAATACGACCAACAAAAAGAATGAGGTCAAAGTCCCTTGCCATTTAATATAGACTGTTCCTACTAATGTTTATGTACTACTGTTCTAGCGCCCATTATTGTAACGGGCTAAATGACTAGTATACAATAAAACAGTATTCTTAATGAAAAGGAAAAACATGCAAAATACACTGGCAAAGATTAGTGAAATACATTACAAATGTTGCTTGAAAATGTCATATGACAATTTCAATAAAGACCAAAAAAAGGTCAAAATTCTTTTGAATTCTCAAACCCTTCTTTTTTTTAAGATGGTTATTGTAACATTACACATTACAGTACAAACACCACAAAAACAAAGCAGGTGTACCAGCAGATACACAAGACATGCAAGCCAATGAAGACATAATGGGTTAAAAATTTAAAAATTCTGTATCAGAAAAATAAATAATATAATAAATACAAAGATACAACAAACCTGCCATTGATTCAAGATTAATTGTACCCTGGAGAATTAAAAAGTAGCTGTTTGTCATGTGGTGTGTGCGGCAATGCACTGTATCAGTGCATGCTCCTAACCTCCTCCTCCATAGTCTGGTTAATTCATTATTTTGTGGCCATCGAACTAGGCAGAGTACATAAATATTAGTATAATGCAAACATCACACACTTTAAATTCCTACTGTAAAGCTGATGTCTTTTAGGTAACACATTACGTTGCCTTGTTAATAAAAGGTTATTAATGCAGAATTGTATAATTAAGGTGTGCACAGTACATTAAAAACTTTAATCTTGCATCTAGAACTCAAGTATATGTATTTAAAAGGTATTGTGATGCTTCCACTTATCATGGTTCAGTATTAGTAGCGCTAGACTTGGGATGTTCTATCCACAAGAAATCACAATAACTTCTTTCCAAAAACAACACTTTACACAAGCCCAGTTCTAAAAGTTATTGTCTCAGTGAAACAGTCACTCTTCTGCTGGGCTACTTGAACAGTAGAATAAGTACCATTACATACACACTGTCAATTAATTAGCATTTAATGTTTTACAAATTCATTACCATGATTAAAAATTCAATTGAAAAGCTGAACTAATTTAACGCTTTTAGTATTCATAGCATTTTTAATTGCAACATACTATATTTGATTGTACAGAGACTGTCATATTATAGAACATATTATGTTGCTTGCATGCTCATTTGGCCTATAATTAAAATGTAAAAATTTAGAAAACTATTTTACACCTAAATCCCAAGCTTTCCACATTCTGAAGTATTAGATTGCAGTTCAAAAGATAGATAAGAAAAGCACAGATTACATTTCCTAAACAAATGCAAAATAAAAAAATGAAATATGATGACCTCAGGTTATCTCCTTAAGGTTTCACTGGGATACATCTACACTGGATTCACTGGATCCATGTCTTTTATTCAGTTAACGTTAAAAGAATACAACCCTGCTTTTCATCAAATTTTTTAAACTTTCAACTATACCTTCAAATATTGTGTTCAATATTACAGTTACTTTTCTGCTGTCAGTGCTTCATAATAATATAACATTCTTAAATTCACTTCATAAAATTCATGCTTGTACAAGGCCATCACATATTTTGGAAGCATTAGAAGCATGGCACAAAACAGTTATGACACACCCACACTGCTGCAGGAATTGCAGGAATCCCCAAATACTGTAACTCAAAACACGTGGCTTTGGCAATATGAGAGGAAAACCCATGGGAAGAACAGACTAAATCCACACAGACGATGACTGGGAGTGGGATTAGAACACAGGATGCAGCATCTGAGAGGTGGCAGTGATACTCACTACATCACTGTGCTCTCTGCTTTCTTGATAGTTTCTTTAAATATGATTTTAAGTTTCCTGATAGATAAATAAATATATAGATAGATAATGGAACTATATAATTAATTAACAGGAAGTAAAATGTCCCATATGAATCTTTTATAATTACTTAAATAGACAGACAGACAAATATACATTAAAGCCAGGAAAGTAAACCTTTAAATGTTCTGACTGGGTAATTGACTCATTATGACAACAAAGAATAATAAGAATAATAAGAATTTTCTCTTATCATAAAAATATTGCAAATTATGATAGAAATGGTTACAGACAAACAACTAAGCAATGTTGCTTTCTGTGAAGTGTTCAGAGTATATTTCTATGAGCAACATTCAAAAATACTGCAAATTTTAATAATGTACTGCATGTTTTTGAGTGTGCATTTGTGTGTTTAATGTTAAAATTTTCCACTAAGGCACTACCTGCAAAGTTAATTACTACCACCGGGGCCATTAACTGGTATATTTTACCAATTTCTCTGGTTAAAATGAATGTTCAAGTCCTTAGGACAAGAGTAAAACTCATGAAGCCCGTGTGCAGTGTTATGTATTGATTAATACAGACAAGTAAGAATTTCACTAGATTTTGTACATACTGTATGATAACATTGACCCTTTGACCCTATAAACACAGGTAAATCAAAAACTAAAGAGAATTTGAAAATTATGCCGTAACCACAATGGATAGAAGCTGACACAATAAAACATGTTTGTGATAGCTTATGGGTAATTTTAACACGCACAGTACAGCGCTCTGCCATCTAGTTGTAGCCGATAGACTACGTTGTCCTCTGTTGCTGCACATTTGGATATCACTTTTGGATATGAACATGACTGATCTGCACAAGCCGACATCCTCTGGGGAATTTCAGCAGGTTTCGCACTCACTGCCCAAAGAAATCTCACTACGGAGTGTAGTTCAACAATGGTGCAAGCCCAAAATGGACTGCCCGTGATTATTTGATCTTGGCTTCAACTAGACTAATGGCAAAGTCTTGTGCTGTGCATGTTTGAACTTCCCAAAAACCTTCACTTATATGCTGTATTGTGTCAACTTTAATCCACTACAGTTTCAAATTTCCTTTACTTTTTAATTTACTAGGCTCATTAAACTATTGAAAAAAATGGGTAAAGTATGTGAAGAGTGTATCACTATAAAACCTTAAAAATATCTCACTGAATTTGTAATGAAGGGTACACATGATCTGGCATCCCAACTGGGATTGAACAAGGATTCTTACCCGCCCATGAGGCCAGTACAATGAAAGGACTTGGGGAAATGAACACTGATAAATATTTTCTCCCCCAATGTGCAAAATGGCATCCTCCTTGCTTTAGGACCCCCACAGGGCATGCTGGGACCTGTAAAACCCTTCAGGCAACCCTGTTGGGTTCTGTGGGGGCCACCAGGGGGAGCCGATGGGATTCACAATCCCTACTTTTTGGGTGTTCTGATTTCATCAAGCTATGCCCTAGCACCAGAAGTACTCTGGGATCCAAGATAAAAGAGACCACTCAACCTTTCCAGGTGAGTCAGAATCAAGTGTGAAGGATGGACAAAGCTCACCTGGGAGGTGAGGAGGAGTATTGTATTCGGATTATGCCACTTTTGGAGCCTCTGTGCAAAGTATTTGGTGAAAATAAAACTTACTATACTGGGACTTGTGTCTGGAGTGCTGCAACAACCCTGGGGGTCACAATTACAAAAATCTTTTAGACAAACAGTTTCAAGATGACTCGTTTTTTTACAGTCTATAAAGTGTTGACATTTCTTCTGGCATCTGAACAACATAACATTTTATTCCTAGGTATGTATTTTTTGATAATATAAAAAAAGTTTTGCTTCTCCAAACTAAAACAGATATTTATATATTTAACTAGAAGCTTGTTATTTAAACTCATTTCTTATTTGGCATTTTGTTTCTCCGCCTTCAGTTCAAATATGTGAATTTAAAATTTTAAACTCCCTCAATGAAGGGCCAGAATTCCCTGGAAAACTTCAATAAGAGTAATGGCAATTTAAATAATGAGGCAGGATTACTCGCTAAGGTTTTAAATGACAGCCAAGTAATTGCTATCAGTTGGCATTAGTGACAGTAAGGTGAGGCAATGGCTATGGTCAAGGACAAGCAGTGCAGATGCAAAATTATAAGTCAGTAATAAAAAGACTGTACAAGAGCCAAGGAAATGGACATCAACAGGTAGCAGGCTTGCCCACGAATCAGGGCCAAAACTTTACCAATGAATCAAACAATGGACACAGACTTTGGTACCTCATGGTCCAGCTGTCCATATGTGGTAAAGCATGAAATCACCTACTTAGGTAAAAACAATGAAAAAAATATTCACTGGGATTTACGCACAAAGAGCTATACCTGGACTGACCTGGTGAATGAGAGTGCAAAGTCCAATGAACTGTGGTGCAAACGTTTAACAGGGGACATTAAAATGAAGATACTTGTTGGAAAGTATGAAGATTTCATGTTTCTAACCAGAGTGACCATGCCAGTCTCAGTAGCAGAATGAGGTTTTATAGCTAGAATTCTTTAAGTCACAAAACCGCTTAAATTGCAAGAGAGTCCATAGTAGAATTTTTCACAGCTTTTTTAAACAATCTATCCAGGACAATAATCTTTTCCAATGGTCTTAATGATAAACACTAAAAAATAAACAATAAACCTAAATCTGAAAACAGTATTCAAAGAGGAAACCATATCATCATTAAAATTCCTTGGTAGAAACACCAACAGCAATTATTTTTAACATAGTTTCTTCTGTAACATTAATATTACCTGTAGTATTAGACAGAAAAAAAATGGAATTGCTTGCTTAATGTTTGTGTCCAAAACTGTAATTTTGACAGGGAGGGTTTGAAAACGGACACATGGATTGCAGTATATTGTCTGTTATGGCTGAGTGAGATGGTTTAGTGCCTTATAAGCCTTTATGTGACTAAGAATGAAGATGGCAGTAGCTCTGTCAAGTCAAAGCAAAACTTGCCTTTTATAACGCTATACCAATACAATTTAAAGACTTCTCTTAGAACTTTTGTCACGGGCTGAGTCTTCAGGTATGTCCGCCTGACTTTATGTTTTACATTTACTTATTTGGCTGACACCTTTATCCATGATAACTAACAACATTTATGATATAATTGCTTACATTTCTTTTTGTTGTCATTGGAGCACAGGCAGCTCATGTGACTTGCTGATGGTCACATGGTGTGAGTAATGGGATTTGAACCCACAACCTGAGGGTTTGAATTCCAAAGCCTTAACCACTACACCACACAGACATGTGTCACCTCACCTTAACTTAAATATGCTAGCTCATCCTTAATTTCATCTGGTTAGCCATTTTTAAATATTGACATTCTACCTGTACATACACAACTCCAAGTTTTATGTTATACAGTATGCCTTTTACTTTGAAATATTCCTGTTGCCCTGGAGTATAGTCAGTCCCTAATGCGATGCTACTGCCTTTACTTTAGTTTAGAAAAAAACTAATTTCATCTCTATTGAAAATGGTGTACTATTACAGCAGAGATGTCCACCAGTTTAGAAGGCAGCTATTGTATTTAGCAAAGTGCTTTAAAGAGGACATGCTACATCTTCTTTTCTTGACAAAGAAAGTGTTCATATTGTTTATGGTTATCTCTTCATCTCATACTAGCTGGAAGGACTGTAGTATACTGTATGGGTTTGCATTTACCCTGAAAAATCACTGCCAACATGCCCATTGCTGTTCTCAATGGTATAAATAAAATGTATTATTATTATTAGTCTAGCACTTGCAGCATTCAAATAAAATTCAGCAATTATTTTATAGTAATCTAGTTATAATCCAGAATTATCCCTGTATTTACCTCAAAGTATACTATTTTTCCTGTTACGACTGTACATTAAATTAGCTGTGACTCTGGGAAGCCCAGATAAAAAACTGCATGGGGCCCTCCAACTCACCTTCTTCCAAGTCTCAATATGGTAAAATGTATTATTTTAGTACAAAGTGTAAATTAATAAAAACCAACAAGAAGGATTTAATAAACATAAATACTTTCTTCATTTTGTTAAAAATGAATCAAACAAAACACAATAAACATAATTGTAAAGAAAACAGAAAAAGAATAGATGAGAATAAAGTAAATATTAAAAATCTTAATAAATGAAAAAGTAAATAAAATGGAAATAAATATAAATACAAATTGCACATTGAACAACATAATATTTAAAAAAATAAATAAAACTGCACATAATAGAAATTTAAAAAACAAAAAAATGGCTTCTATTACTAAAACTTTTAAAATCGATATTTTCTGGGCTTTCACTGCAGTAAATGCAGCTGCCATGTGCTCGTGTTCCAGAGACCTTTCAAACACTGCACGCAATTGAAGTCGGAGCTTGGGCTGAAAGCCTCGCCTGGCATGTGGCAGACATCAAGTAAGATTTAAACAGCTTTAGGGACAGAAACATCTCACACCAGAGGACACAGTGATAGGAACAGTCAACAATGATGAGGGACTACATTTTGACTCCTTAGACTTCCATCTCACTGTTACCCACTCACCCTGCTGCTAAATTGGTGCTGCTGATTTTGGCCACAGACAGATTACAGTGTGGTCTCGAGAAACTAAAGATGAATTAAAAATAGGTGAATTTTCTAAATAAACTGAGTCAATCCAATTTCTTCTTCCAGACATGTAGATGCTTTTCATGATTTATGAAATCTGCTCTGATTACACTTAATGTTACACAAACACTGACACTCTCGCAATGGAGACTGGGCCCTCCTTAGAGGTTTTTTTCAGTCATGATGTTGTAGTGTGTCGATATTATGCTTTAAAAGGAATTCCTGTAAATTTATCGTTGCAATCAGTATGTATGTAAACAGATGCCCTTGAGGGGCCCCCTCTCAGTTCGGGCCTCATTCAATTGCCTGCCTTGTTGTCCTATCGCTGCAGCTCTGCTTCTAAAATGGGTTGAAATCCAAGTAATCAACAAAGACCTTGTGTTTTTATTTGATACATGGGTTGTCCATTTAGTCTGGTATAATAATGTCTCACAGTGTCTTTTTTTTCTCTTCAGATATAGTGGACCATTGTCACCTCTTCTTCTCTGCAAAGCTCGAACTGACCTCCTTTTGTAATTCAAGTGTTTTGCAGGGAAAATGCAACAGTGTGTGGTACCATATAGGATTGGTTTAGAGACACTTGCCAAGTTATTTAAGGGCTTTGGTTGCCCAAACTGTGCACCAGTTTATTATTATTTTCACTCATCTATTGCCCATCACATGATATTATCAGTCATTAGCATGGCAGCTATAAACCTCATTCACATTCCCCGAGCTTGTAGAAGAAAGTCGCTACAATGCTGCTGTTGCTGGCATATAATGTCGGACAACAGAATAGGCCAATCTGGCCAAGACATTTTTTCTTATTTTTAGACCTTTATTTGACATGGTTATTAATATTTTTGATTTTTTTTACCCCTCTTCTACATGTTTTGCTTATTTTTAATTTTATTTTCTAACCCTAGTGGGTTATATACACAGACACTTGTGCTTTTATTAATGTGGGTTACAGGCACCACTTTTAAAGCTCTGTTGTATAGTTAAGTTAGGGTTAAATACATTTTGCATACATCCTAAAAGTGTAAATAATATTCATATACCCTGTTCACAAGACCTCATTAATAATAATAATATATTTTATTTATATAATACCTTTCCCTTGCTCTGGATACTTCACAAATATTCAAAGGGGTCCAAAAGGAATAAAAACACAGAAAAATGTCAAACAGCATTGAATACAAACAATTATCAAACATTAAACACAAACTAAAATGTAAATATGTCACACACAAAGTTCTTTAAATAATAAAATGCTGGGCTCTGTCAGATAAAAGCCACTCCTGTGGCTCCTCAAATAAAAAAAGTTCATAAAAATGAATACATCATATTTTACAATTGTACAGTGCTCTGTTTATAAGCAACACTCTTTTCTATTTTCTAGAAGAAGAAACCTTCTAGCAATTCAAATGAGTATCAGGTATGTCTCCAGTATCTGCTACACGCCTACTAGATTACAGAAGCTTAAAGATCAACAAGCCTCACGCAAAAAGCTTTCCTAACACTGTAGGATTCATTCAAGATTCCATTCAACTAGCTGAAAGGTTTATTCTATTTTTTTTAACAATTTTGAATTTTTGTTTGGGGTTTGTAGAGCAGAGTATCAAACAACAACATTCTTTACTGTTGGCATGTGATGATGAAAAGGAAGGTTTTATTTTTTTCATTTTTAGGCAGAAGCTCTCTTTCAGTTAATGTAATCTAATAAATTTAGTCAATTAGACTAAAACCAAAATAAAGGTAAGGCATTTTATATTGCATAAAAAAGAAGTAGTTAAATGATATGATATACCTTGTTATATCTTGATAGCTTTTGCATCTCAAAAGTAGTCCACTGTTATATAAAGGGTTTTCTAAATGTATATAGCATTTAATGAGGATGATGAACACACTACAAAAAATGAATATGCAAAAACTACAAAAAAAAGTTATTTTGCTTTTATTTAGCAAAAAAATCTGCCAATGGGGTAAGAAAAATTTACTTGATAAGATTTCTTAAAGTAAGCCAAATAATTGTAAATACAAATTTTCTGATAATTCAATAATTCTTACAATAAGGGAAACAAGATTTAATGTCATGATATACAGTGCATCCGGAAAGTATTCACAGCGCATCACTTTTTCCACCTTTTGTTATGTTACAGCCTTATTCCAAAATGGATTAAATTCATTTTTTTCCTCAGAATTCTACACACAACACCCCATAATGACAACATGAAAAAAGTTTACTTGCGGTTTTTGCAAATTTATTAAAAATAAAAAAAACTGAGAGATTACATGTACATAAGTATTCACAGCCTTTGCTCAATACTTTGTCGAAGTGTACCTTTGGCAGCAATTACAGCCTCAAGTCTTTTTGAATATGATGCCACAAGCTTGGCACACCTATTCTTGGCCAGTTTCGCCCATTCCTCTTCATCAGGCTGGATGGGTAGCGTCGGTGCACAGCCATTTTAAGATCTCTCCAGAGATGTTCAATCAGATTCAAGTCTGGGCTCTGGCTGGGCCACTCAAGGACATTCACAGAGTTGTCCTGAAGCCACTCCTTTGATATCTTGGCTGTGTGCTTTGGGTCGTTGTCCTGCTGAAAGATCTGAGGTCAGTCTGAGGTCAAGAGCGCTCTGGAGCAGGTTTTCATCCAGGATGTCTCTGTACATTGCTGCAGTCATCTTTCCCTTTATCCTGACTAGTCTCCCAGTCCCTGCCGCTGAAAAACATCCCCACAGCATGATGCTGCCACCACCATGCTTCACTGTAGGGATGGTATTGGCCTGGTGATGAGTGGTGCCTGGTTTCCTCCAAATGTGATGCCTGGCATTCACACCAAAGAGTTCAATCTTTGTCTCATCAGACCAGAGAATTTTCTTTCTCATGGTCTGAGAGTCCTTCAGGTGCCTTTTGGCAAACTCTAGGCAGGCTGCCATGTGCCTTTTGCTAAGGAGTGGCTTCCGTCTGGCCACTCTACTATACAGGCCTGATTGGTGGATTGCTGCAGAGATGGTTGTCCTTCTGGATGGTTCTCCTCTCTCCACAGAGGACCTCTGGAGCTCTGACAGAGTGACCATCGGGTTCTTGGTCACCTCCCTGACTAAGGCCCTTCTCCCCCGATCGCTCAGTTTAGATGGCCGGCCAGCTCTAGGAAGAGTCCTGGTGGTTTCAAACTTCTTCTACTTACGGATGATGGAGGCCACTGTGCCCATTGGGACCTTCAAAGCAGCAGAAATTTTTCTGTAACCTTCCCCAGATTTGTGCCTCAAGACAATCCTTTCTCAGAGGCCTACAGACAATTTCTTTGACTTCATGCTTGGCTTGTGCTCTGACATGAACTGTCAACTGTGGGACCTTATATAGACCGGTGTGTGCCTTTCCAAATCATGTCCAATCAACTGAATTTACCACAGGTGGACTCCAATTAAGCTGCAGAAACATCTCAAGGATGATCAGGGGAAACAGGATGCACCGGAGTTCAATTTTGAGCTTCATGGCAAAGGCTGTGAATACTTTTGTACATGTGCTTTCTCAATTTTTTTATTTTTAATAAATTTGCAAAAATCTCAAGTAAACTTTTTTCATGTTGTCATTATGGGGTGTTGTGTGTAGAATTCTGAGGAAAAAAATGAATTTATTCCATTTTGGAATAAGGCTGTAACATAACAAAAGGTGTAAAAAGTGGTGCGCTGTGAATACTTTCCGGATGCACTGTAAATACTTTTCACTTGCTTGGATTTCATTTTTCTGCAGTGCAGTACTTTTCCTGATGTCATTGGACATTGCTGTTGTCTAATTGCTTCACGGACCTGGGTTTAGTTCTGTATCTGGCCGCTGTTTATTCAATGTTTGTACATTTCTCCCATATCTGATTGCATTTTCTTCTGCAGCTCTTTTCGTTCCACTTCTCAGGACAATCTTGTGGGTGTGGATGTATCTTGTGAGGGGCTGATATCTCATCCATGACTTTTTCTTAATACATTGTCAGGAGAGATTTTGTTTTTAAATCTGATATTTTCTGTTTATGAGACTTCCATTTGTGGTTTACTGGGGAAGCTTGCTTTGGACTTTCTACTAGAAAGTATTTTACTCTGTTATTCCAAAATATGGTGCATCAAAAACATTTGTAATAAAATGTATTGTAGTTTTGTCATTCCAACAGATGGCACAAACATCTTGTGTTTTTACATCACAAGCAATAACACTGCTTTTATGAATCCTATAATTAATGCCATGTAACAGAGACATATGCATTGCATATATCATTCCAACTGAGGAAGAATCACATGCATTTGTAGTAATGCATTTTATTATAACAAATGTTAGTAATGCACCATCTGTTGGAATGACAAATGCAATGTATTTTAATACTCCCTGCATTACAAAATACATTCCAATATGTAGTGGACTGCAAGCATTAACTCAAAGATCTAAATTCATTACTTAGTTTTTAACCTGTTTCAGATGGGCAGCACTGTTAGATAAATAAAATAATCACATAAACAAACAGACCAAAATGATTTAGTACACTCTAAATCTGCTTGTGCTGAGATTTACTGTACATAAAGGCATGAAAAGCTGGCTTACAGTCTATGCTCCTATGGTACACATTCTGTCATTACAAATTAACAATTATTTTACTCTGTAAGAAAAATGTTTTCACTGCCGTACAGAGGACGGACTGTGTAAAATGTTGCTGCAAGTTTTGACCTTCACATTTCTAAAGCATTACAACTCTACACTTTGGATGTTCTGTGCTAGAATGGCCTAGTGCCTAAAGACTAAAAATAAAATACAATAAAAATAAAGGAAAAAAAGTTATCCCTTGGTGAAACATGTGACTTGACATTGAAACACAAACCAGTATTCTCCTGGCATCCCTGCTTTATTTCTAAAACTTTGTGCAGCCAGAAATTAAAGAGAACATTGTGCCACGGAGAACTGTTCCTCCTGGGTGACCAGGTTGGCATTTTTAACACAAGCATTTATGACTTAAGATCACCTGAAAGCAGAGGTATTCTGTTAGCCTTGACTCAATAGGATTTTACAATAAGAAGGTACATGGAGTGGTTTTTCCTTTCCTCTGTGCCTGCAGGCAATCTGCTGCAACTACCAAAGGCAAATAAACAAACTACTGTAGGCAAACCCCACATGGGAATCACACTATTTTATTTCAAAGATGCGTCATTGCTTGATTTAAAATGTTATGAAAAAAAAAACTTCTGTTAATATAAAACATTTCAAGAACCTTGCATTCAAAACTGTACATTCTTAGGTGAACCTTCATTTTACTGAAAGTCAAAAATGTTCTGCACCACTAACTACTGCAGACTGTAGACATAACAAAAAATCTCATGCCAGTATGTACAGTACCCAGTTTGCTTCTGTATTTTGTAGAGGCCAATGCTCACTAAAAATTGAAATCTTTTCACTGACAACTTTCCTTAATTGCCTAATCCCTCCACTGAAAACACCCACGACAAAACAGATAATTGCAGAATAAAAACACTTGAAGATTATAGAAAAACAGTAATTTTCCTGATGCTTAATGCTAATTAAACTTCTTAAAAACAAACAGCTGTCAAAGCCCAGGAACAGAGTCTCCAGTATAACAGGAACACAGAGTCAAAGCTGAGCTCTTGACCCTTAAGCTTTGTCCAGGTAGCATGGTTCATACAAAAGATCCCAAGGCTGGAAGACTTCATACTAATAATAATAATAATAATAATTATTATTATTATTATTATTATTATTAATTAACCTAATCAAAGTGCTTTACATAGACAGTGGGGAACAACTTCAACCACCATCAATGTGTAGCATCCACCTGGACGATGCAACATTTTCCTAAATGGACTCCCACGCAAGTATTGGCTGGGCCCAAATATGCTTAGCTTAATCACACTATATTGTAGAGGTCTGCGGTAGGAGTGACGGATACATTCAAGGTGGAGGTGGGATTACATCAGGGATCGGCTCTGAGCTCTTTCTTATTTGCAATGGTGATGGACAGGTTGACAGATGAGATTAGACGGGAGGCCCCGTGGACTATGATGTTTGCTGATGACATTGTGGTCTGTAGCGATAGTAGGGAGCAGATTGAGGAGACCCCGGAGAGGTGGAGATATGCTCTAGAGAGGAGAGGAATGAAGGTCAGTAGGAACAAGACAGAATACATGTGTGTAAATGAGAGGAATGTCAGTGGAATGGTGAGGATGCAAGGAGTAGAGTTGGCAAAAGTGGACGAGTTTAAATACTTGGGATCAATAGTACAGAGTAATGGGGATTGTGGAAGAGAGGTGAAAAAGAGTGCAGGTAGGGTGGAATGGGTGGAGAAGAGTGTCAGGAGTGATTTGTGACAGACGGATATCAGCAAGAGTGAAAGGGAAGGTCTACAGGATGGTAATGAGACCAGCTATGTTATATGGGTTGGAGACGGTGGCACTGACCTGAAAGCAGGAGACAGAGCTGGAGGTGGCAGAGTTAAAGATGCTAAGATTTGCATTGGGTGTGACGAGGATGGACAGGATTAGAAATGAGTACATTAGAGGGTCAGCTCACGTTGGATTGTTGGGACATGTGCAGAGGAGAGATGCTGAGTATATTGGGAAAAGGATGCTAAGGATAGAGCTGCCAGGTAAGAGAAAAAGAGGAAGGCCTTAGAGAAGGTTTATGTATGTGGTGAGAGAGCACATGAGGGTGATGGGTGTAACAGAACAAGATGGAGAGGACAGAAAGATATTAAAGAAGATGATCCGCTGTGGCATCACCTAACGGGAGCAGCTGAAAGAAGAAGAAGAGTGTCAAATATTTCTAAAATAAGCTACACATTTGTATGTGTATAAAAATGCTAATTACACATATATAAAGAAAAATACAAAAAAAAATTACCATTTAAGCATTACTAATTATTGTGCAATTTACTATATTTACTACACATATTTTCAATTGGAGATTCAATTCAGTGCAGCACTTAATGCACTACACTGTAATTCATTGTGGAAAAATAACATTACATAACTTCTTTTTTGTGTATATTAGGAATATGTTAAAATAATTCATAAAATCAATGAATGACAGCAAATTTAATATGCAAATATTAAACTGAAGAATCAGCTGCAGACACATAGCGTCTTCTGTAATGTGGTGTCTTTCTGTTCCAACACTCATTGAAGTGCCTATGCACAAATTCTGTATATATCAATTTACTGTTGGTAAATATGGAAAAATAAAAAACAAATTATGGAAAAGTAATGATGTACACATCTTTAATTTGAATATGCGTTGACCCTAGAAAAAGCACAATGGAACATAATATTAAATGCTACTAACATGTCTTCTAAATAACATCAATGCCTATGAGAAAATAAAACCACAATACTGCATAGTTTGAACATATCACATACATGGACATCAACAGCAACCACTTGTCATCTGCGGTGTAAACTGTTAAATACTGAAATACTGAATACTAACTATTAAGTGCTAGAATATAAACCAAAACAAAAACTTAAATTAAACATGACACATAAATAACCAAGCACTAAAACTACTGCTGCTCTTGTATTCAGAAATGAAAGGAGCACAAAAGCATTACCATCAAATGCAAAGTGCTCATGATAAAAATGCTTAGAACTGCAACATAGGTAAAGATTCTCTGCAGATTAGGCTCATGACCAAAGGTAAATCCTGCAAACAGCAATTGCCTTGGTATTCTCTTTGGAAAAAAAACCTAATGATATGGCGTATTACCATTTACTGTATAATGCAACATGAAGATAAAATTCCAGAAGTACAAGAATGTCATTAAACATACACATTTTGGTTGTACTCAGGACAAAATGCTTAATGCTTGGGTTGAAAACTTCATTAGTTGATAATTAATATCAAGCATTACTAAAATAATTCACCTTTACAGATGTTTTTTAAATACTAAAATTTTATGAAGGTCCCAA
The DNA here is from genome assembly GCF_900747795.2 of Erpetoichthys calabaricus. Classification (NCBI taxonomy): domain Eukaryota; kingdom Metazoa; phylum Chordata; class Cladistia; order Polypteriformes; family Polypteridae; genus Erpetoichthys; species Erpetoichthys calabaricus. The sequence goes on from NC_041395.2 coordinate 62,867,689, forward strand.
TTTTAGATCCAAGGTTAAGGATTTTCAAATCAGATCACATGGGTCAAACTGAGAAAGTGTAGTTAAAGACAGGATGATACACCTCAGTAATTTGTTCCAGGTTTTCATTACGCTTTGTTTAAAAGAGTGGTCCTACTTTACACTTTGAAGGCCCCAATGCTTTCATTTTGAGTGATGGTGTTGCTCAGGGTGAGGCTCACCATTTAGCAGAAATAATTCTGCACAATAAACTTCTGATTGCTTTTGACAACATTTTGCAGTACTAAGGAGCTTCTTCTTATATCCATGACTTCTAAGTACAGACATAACCACTGGTTCAGAAACGTGTCACAGAGCTTTTGAAAGTCTAAATAAATATTATCAAAGGCTCCAATATGGTCTTGAAATCCCCTTTCCCAGCCCTTCAAAATCAGATTATTTCATAAGATCATATAAGAACATCTAGTAAGAGCATAAGACATTTCACAAACATGAGGAAACTATATTCAGTCCATTAAGCTTGTTTGTTTCACCAATAGCTAAGTTGTCCCAATATCTCATCCTAATTTTTCTTAAACGTTGTTAAGGGTTCTGCTTTGACTGCACTGTAGTCTGTACCCGATTCCCACAACTCTGTGTAAAGAAGCACTTCCTGGCTTCTTTCCTAAATGTACTTCCCCTTAATTTCCACTTGCGTACGAGTAAGGTTCCCCTTAAAGTTGAACTAATTATTGCTGGATCTGCTTTATTAATGCCTCTGAGAATTTTAAAGACCTGGATAAGGTCCTCTTGTAGTCTCCTCTGCTCGAGACTAAATAGGATTAATTCCTAGAGTCTGTCAGTGTAGGACATGTCCTTAAGTACTGGGATGCACTTGGTTGCTCTCCTCTGCACACCTTCAAGTGCTGCTATGTCTTTCTTGTAGCATGGTGTAATTTCAGAGTGTACCTTTATTTATATGATACATGTTTATGGTGAAGTCTTTTCAGTTAACAATTATGTGATCCATTTTCAGGCCCAGGGAAGAACCGTCAACTTAGTGGTTTAAAATTTAATGCCTCAGCTACTATGCCATGCTGCATAAATTAATGCTTGATATACACAAATGTTTTTTATACAAAAATGTAAAGTTACACATAACTTAAACATTTACATATTTAAATAATATATAATTTAAATTATTATGAAGATTAATACTGTTATATTTGCTCAAGGTAAGATCTTTCATATATAATTGTTTAAATAATAGTCTTACTTTTGATGTCATAAACAATGTTTCAGAAGACCAACATTCTGTAGAAGTTGGTCCATTATTATCTGGGTTAAGATCTCTAATAGAGTTCTGCACCTCTTAACAGAATCAATGCGGCAGGGCCTGCACTGGCTCTTCGTTCCATCTTATAGAGAAGGAATCCTCTCCTCTGCCTGTTGTCAGAGTTTTTTTAATTCCTGCAGCTTAACGCTTTCTACCCTAAAGCAACTTGTTCTGTCATAAGTGTCAAGTCAACCCATGAACATTTATAGAAGGTTGATAGAAAGAATACAAAGACTTAAAAGGTAAAAACAAAAAAATATTAATAAAGATCAAAAAGCTCATTACAAAAGAAAAGCCAAATTTACTGCCAGAGTACATCATAAACAACAAAATAAAAGAAAATTGACTTTTACAGAATACATAATATAACACAGATACTGTACATTTCACATTATTATCATTGAAAGAAAGTAATTTCCTACAAATTAGATTTCCTTTTCTTTTATCATGATTATCCCTACTTACTGGACAAGCTATGGAAAGTATTTAGATGAATAATGCACTGCACCTCCCCTCCTTCTACTTCTAGAAGGGGAGTCAAATTGTCACATTAGGCACTCATCCTGTCTTGGTTTCACCAGGTTTATTGTTGTTCAGTGAAATGTTTACAAAAGCAACCACAAAAAGGGATCAGGTATTTTTAAGGAAAGTT